>NC_052960.1:9908585-10511085 GCF_013358895.1 Oreochromis aureus
GAAATATGGAAATAATCTGTCATGCTCTAGGCAGTTGTTAATATGAAAAAATGTCCAGTTTACAGCGTAAAGTATCAACAACAAGGGTCAAATGTTATACTTTAAAGTGCTGAACAGCACTTCCTTTACACATGAGGAAGATGCCTTCAAAAACACTACATTTATAGTAAATAGAGCAGGCCTTGTGATTCTTGCGCCATGAACATTGGCCAGTAGCCCACATGAAGTAATACCTGTCATTCCAGAACTTGACAGTCATGAGCGTCACACGTCAGTGCCTTGTGTCAAAGTATCTGAGTTGCATAACACGGACATGTTGTTGTCACTATGTTTTGTATAGCTTTTCACTGTGTTTTTGTTTATTTTTCTCTCAGGTTGCGTTTACGACAAGAATTTACCACCCAAATATTAACAGTAACGGCAGTATCTGTCTGGATATTCTCAGATCACAGTGGTCTCCTGCGCTTACTATTTCTAAAGGTATGAGGACATCTGTTCATTAACACCCAACTTATACAATTTACTTAGGCCCATATTTTTAACCAGGTATTTATTTCCCTGTTTTTTGGATCAGCAAGACCTGTACAAATAATATTTAATGTCTACAGTTTGAGTTTAAAATTTAGAATATGGTAAACCATTTCTTTACCTTAACATGCTAATATAAATTGTGTAAATAAATTGAAATGTCAAGGGAAATTAAACATTCCCTTTTTTTAAATATTTGTTTATTTTTTTTAAAGCCATCTAAAATATAATAAATGTTAAAGAATGCTTAGCATCCATATGTTTCTTGCAGTTCTTCTCTCCATTTGCTCACTCCTATGTGACCCAAACCCTGATGACCCGCTAGTGCCAGAGATCGCACGAATCTACAAAACAGATAGTCAGAAGTAAGTATAAATATTGTGTGGAAAAACTAACCTCTAAACATGTGAACTGACCAATTCTGTCTCCGAAAAGGAACAGCAGAGTTTTATGGTGCTCTGTTTGCAATAAGTGTTGCGGTTTCAAAGTTGCTGATTGCATTGATGTCAAATTTACCTTTATCTCTAGGGTATATTATAAAACCTAGTTTTATCCTATTAGGTACAATAAACTAGCACAGGAGTGGACAGTCAAGTATGCCATGCTTTAGGGTAAGGCCAAGAGCCATCACTGCATCTTGGCTAGTGCTAAGTGATCGGATATGTTGTGATGCTCTGCTCAGTACATAACTAGAGGCTTGAATCTGTTCTAAAGAGTGTGACTACACTGAGCTGCTTGTACTAATCTTTGTCTCTACGTGCCGAATAACATATTGACCCTGCTCTGCTCTCAGGGTGTGGGTTTGGAGTTTTATGTGCACCTTGATTTCCTGTAGTTGCACTCTCCTGCTGGAAATAAAGAAGTTAACTGAAAATTTCTGCCTGTGGATATAATGGACACTTGAGTATTGTGGTGTACCGCTAACACAGGGCAGAGGAAAATCAAGATGAAATAGAAAAACCCTTTTAGTGTTCCATGAAATTATAGTCTGGTAATAAGGAAGCGCCTCCTTAACTACCTATACTTTTTTTTTTTTTGTTCTTTTTAACCCCACAAGTTTTATTCTTTGGTGTGATTTCTAGTATCAACTTGTAGAGACTTGAGGATAATCCCACAGTTAATGATGGGTTGCCTGCATTTGTCAGTTGCATTGTTGAACAGATGTCACAGCATTGTGGAAAAATGTTCATGGTGATGCATTTAAGGACACTGCAACAGCTGGCTGTCAAAAAAGGCTGCATTCATAAGCTTGATGTCTGAAACTAAGGCAGGGCTGACAAACAAATGAGAAATGTGATATGATGGTTAGGTTTGTTGGATAAGAGCGTTGCTAATTGGCCAGTATTTTCAAACACGCCAAAGGCTTTTTGTTTTTTTGGGGGGTGTTTTTGTTTTTTTCCTCCCCTTTCCTCTCCCCACACATGAACTCTGGACAGTGAGGAGAAAATCAGGTTGTCTAAGTTGCCCTTTGTCATGTAGCACACAACAGGAAATGGTCTGCTTCAGATGCGTTCTCGCTGCGGAAATACTCAATTTGATTTAGACGGTGGTGCTTTGGGGTTGAGCGTGAAGGAGGCAGGACCCGACACCCACTCCATTCTCACATGCGCCCAATTGGACGTCACACAGACTTCTACAGGGTTGACAACTTAATGTCTGTTCTGACAACGCGCCTTTTTTTTTTTTTTTTTTTTTTTTTTTTTGTCCGTTCTCGCATTTGGCTTCTCCAGGTAATGTCGGAGTTCAGGGCTGCAGTGTGGTGTGAGAAAACTGCTTATGCAACAGTCTGCATTGGAAGTTATATCACCAGCAGTATAACACGTCATGTTTATCAAATGATTTACTGTGCAGGATTATTCCCAAGTGAAGAACAATTTTTATTATGAGATTAAAATGACCGGCTACCAGTTCTCGCTTAGATCACTCTAAATGTGGTTTGATTCAGAGGATACACTATGGCGTGGCGTGGGGTGGGGGGGTACGAATACAAATTTTAATTCAATGCTGGAACAAGAAAGAAATAAAACTTCCTAAAACAGGTAAGAAGCAAAGTAAGCTGAAACCACCCAAATGCAGTGTTAAAGTCCTTTTTATAATAGGATTTAATTTAATCTGGGTATAAACATGGATATTGAGAGTAGTAATGATGGCTCGTCTCATCACTCGGCCAAGTTCAAAAACAATGTTGTCTTTGCATGCACACATCTGCTAGCTCCAGCATGAAAAGGATTGTATACCCATCCCCCTCCAAAAAAAAAAAGTTCTGTTGCTTCACACTTGGACTTTTGACATCTTATTTCTGTGCTAATCTGGACGTGATCAGTCAGGGCGCTAACTTGGCATGGCCTTCAAAAAAAGTAGCAATGTGTTCAGGTGCATGAAGAAATGCTGCTGATATTTTGGGTATGACTTGAAGACAGGAATTTTTGTATTAAATCAGTGAAGTTAATGTTTGCCCCCCTTTTTCTTTGCAGATACACCAAAATGGCAAAAGAATGGACACAAAAATACGCAATGTGATGGGATCGTTTGGAACGCTGGTGAAAATGTGGTTGCTGGTTCAAACTTAAAATTTTGGGATTCTGTTTTACTTTTTCACTTTATTATTATTTTTTTTGTTTTTCTTTTGTTTTGTTCTTTTTGGTTAATCAGAGCATTTTACCCCTCCTTTTCCCACCTGCGCGCTCATAAGAAGATAGTGTTTTCTCTCTAGGACATGTGCCAGTTTCTGTAAAGTTTCGACTCCTGTTTTATACAGAGTTCAAATAAAAAAATGTATATAAATCACGAAAACTATCGTGGTCTATAGACTCGGCTTGAGCATGCACCGGTAAGAGTTTTCAACCCAAAATTGGTGATGATAGTCATTTACTCTGCACACACTTGGTAGAATCTGATGCAGCTGGTCTCCTCATGCTGAGCAGCATCAACCCTACGCTGATCCACTTGTACACAGACTGGATCCTCTGGGGTTGATACTTCGTCATAGGCCGGGCTTCTTTGAGCATTTGGGGCAAAGTCTGTGTTTTGCCATTGTTGTAAATTTTGAATTCTCAAATTGGCAGTATTCTGCTGCACTTAAGGAAAAAACAAATACAAATCTGTGACAATGAAGAAACTGTTTAGTGGACCCTGTCTGCCTCCAGGACCGGTGCGATGTCAGTTTGTTCTTCTGATGCATAGTAAATGAAGTTTATTATCTGAGGAAAGAAGTGTATCTTATTCCACTATCAAAGTGTGTACAGAGAAGCACAGCAGTATATATCAATGTTAAAGAAACAAATGTAAGAACTTCAATGTTGTATTTTATGCATGTTAATAAAGGTAGGCTATATTATCTGATATGTTTCTGCAAATTATGTGGATTGTAAGGTTGAACAGTTGGAAAAAATTTGGTTCCCCTCAAAGGCTTTCTACTTCTTTTTGTTATTTAGAAGCCAGTAGTTGAGCTCTTAGTTTTACACCCACTCGAACACTGTCTTCTTGTAGCCCTAAAAATATGATGCAAAGCTGATGGTTGATAATCAACTTGTCGCTCTGTTTCTTTTTAGTTTCCCTTCAATAAAGTTACTTAAACCATAAAACCAGTGTGATATTCGTTTTGTTTTTTTTGTTTTCATTTGATGCATTTAAAAATCCCCTGAACACTGCTTGACTTTGAAGACTATACTGAAGTCTTGTCTTTAGTAAAACCATCTGTACCATGTTTTAAGTACCATACTGTGTGAATGTTACTGAGACACCTCTTGCTTTTGTTTTGTAACTGATGCAACAATTGCAACATAACCAAATTTGGTGTATAAGGTAAAAGCTGAGTTCATACAATTCAAATGACCTTGAAACTCAGTATTTGGTATCAGTTTTATTTTTCACCAAACCCATTTCACCCTCTGGCAAGTGTGTGGGTTTTTTTTTTTTTTTTTTTTTTTTTGTTTGTTTGGTTTTTTTTGTCGTTTCTTTAACTTGTCTTCAGGAATACCTCATGAGGGACATTAAAGCTCTATGCATATTTGCTGGTTTTTGTTCCTTCTCTCAGGATAATCCCACATAGCTTCAATAATGAGGTCTGCGTTCTGGGAGGGCAATCCATTACTGATGGTGTTATAATGGCTTGTTGACTACTCTTCCAGTGAGACCATTTCTGATGACCCATTAATGAACAATAGATCAACTGAAGGGTCAGAATTTAAAAGATCCCTGAGTTAGGTACCTTTTTAAAAAATACTTGATTCGTATGTCAGTGGTAAGTGATTTAACAAAAAATATAGCTTTACAATGACTAAGCTTTATACTAAGCTAAGAATGAGTGAAAAGGCAGCAAATGTCCAAAGAAAAACTTCAAAGGACCTTCAGAAAGTCTGGCTCTCTAGAAATGATGTAAAGAAACGAAGAGTGACTAAATTTTTTCACAATACTGTATATTGTTAGGCTTAGAAATATTGTCTCCTAAGAGATCTGCTAAATATAAAGGCTTTCTCCGACTTCCATTTTGCTTGAGTTGTTTTCCATAGTTTTCCATAATTGCTCACCATGTCGGTAAATGTTGTATACACACCCTTGTGTTTAAAAATGCAAAACACTCCCTTATTTGGTCCCTCTAAGATAAGTAAATCTGTTTATGTTGATTAGGAAATTATGCTTTTAAAAAAAAAATTAAATTCATGTTTAAATTATATTTTTATATTAAAGCTGTAGCAGGATTTTGTTGAAAGGTGAGTTAACAAAGCTTCTCTTTTTCGCGCCTTAACTTCCTGCCTGCGAACAGCTGACTACCACGAGCGTCTCACGTGACAAACACGGAAGCCCAGTATCGGTAAACGAAGCTAGAACGAAAAGAGTACACAATTATGAAAGATTGAGTGAACTCTCCGTGCCTACAACGAGCTCTAAACTATGCTGCTGCATGTGCGCCTCTGTGGCTGGGCCTGCTGGTGTTTGTTTTCCGGTGTTTTCTCGGTGTTTTCTCTGCAGCAGCGTCTCACTGTGAGCCTGAACGGCAAATGGAGGCTGTCAAACTCCAACGGTTCATTGTTACTGCCTGCACAGGTCCCAGGCTGTGTCCACTCAGCTCTGCAGCAGCAGGGATACATCACGGTAAGACGATCCACTTCATGGTGTTAATTTGTAGTCTCTAATCTTTGATTTATGTGCATTTAAGTAATGCATTTTTAACTGATCCCTATAAATCTTATTCTATGTAGGCATTTATCAAATGTTTAGATTGTGTGTAAAATATATTAGATCAGACAGCCTGCATGAGTGAAAGACATTTACAAGTGAGACTAAAGGTTAATCCCAGTTCCAAGAAGGAAACAAATGTCAAAACTCTGAGTATATGTCTGCTGTTCGAAGTATTTACTGCAAGGAGCAGCAGGTTTGTGATAGGTGACAAATGGTCTTGAGCAATAGTTATCCAGGCTTTCTGAAGGTCTTTTTCACTCATTTTCTGGTGAGTCCTTGAACCCGACCATTTTAAGAACAATGCTTTTGTTCGTTTGTTCATTTAATAAAGCTCTTAACACTGATCTATGCATAAAACAATTCAAGTATAAAACAGGGACCTAACTGCAGGGAAAAACCAATGTTCTCTTTACACATAAAAACCTAGCATATAACCCATTATATCAAGAAGGTGATTCCCAAAGAGCTAATAGCTGAAAAAATGGCATATCAGCATGATGTGCAATGTGTCTTTAAAAAAAATTGAGGAAAGTGGAAAAGTGAAGGACAAATAAAGAAGTGACAGACCCACCAAACTACCTACAGTGAGTGAACAGTATCTGAAAGGTCTGATTCAGCTGATCCAGCTTCTGTTCATTGAAGCCTGATCAGAAGGTCTCTGTGGACAGGTTGCTGTCAAGAACCCATTCATAAGGAAGGGAAGCCAAGAGAAAAGGTTGGAGTATGCCAAGTTACACAAGAGCTGGACTGGAAAAACATACAGTGGAACATTGTCAGTCATTGATTGGCCTCCCCAGAGCCGCACCCTTTAAACACGTTATGCACTGACATAAAATGTACTGCATGTGCTGGTAAAACATTTGACAGCCAAAAACTAAGAGAGGACTAGCATTTGTCATTCCTGGTAGATAAACCCTGTCCTTTTTTGTCTTTCAGGACCCGTATTTCAGGTTCAACGATGTCTCTTATCGATGGATTGCACTCAACAACTGGACATACACAACCACATTTACATTGTCTGCTGAGCTGAGGTCACTATACCAGTATAGGTCATAATTTAGAGACTTCTTGTGCTCTCTCTCTAACTAATCTGCGGAATCTCTTGATAGTGTCAAGCAGAAGGTGCTTCTTGTGTTTGATGGCGTGGACACCGTTGGGTCGATTTCACTCAATGGGATTGCTCTTGGAAAGACCTACAACATGTTTTGTCGATATGTATGTTTAACTTGAAACAAGCACAAAGCGCCCCCCCACATGTTCTTGCATATGTATCACCTGTGTGCTGTGCTTCTTTGGTATGTAGGACTTTTCTGTGAAAGACCTGCTGAAAGACGGCGAAAATGTTCTGCAAGTTGGTTTGCTGTCACCGATTCTTTACGCATCTGAGCAGAGGAAAGCTCATACGTCTTACGTAGTTCCTCCTGAATGTCCTCCAGGTGTCCAAAAAGGGGAATGCCATGTCAATTTTATCAGAAAAGTAAGTCCCTCCCTTCTAGAAAATAAACTGATAAAAACAGAGAATGAATACCTTCAAACATAACAGCAAACCCTTTATAAATAAAGCTTAAAGCCTGCCCTTCCGTGGTATTGTGAAAGCTTGACTTTAAAATCCACTGCCGTGGATGACATGAGCCAATACATATGAACCTGTAACTGTGCCTGAACTAAAATAAACCTCAGTGTCTGTGTTGGTCCAGGAGCAGAGCTCTTTCGGTTGGGACTGGGGACCTTCGTTCCCCACGATGGGACTGTGGAAAGGCGTTCGACTCGAGGCTTTTGATATTCTGCAGCTCGTCCAGGTTTCCTCTGTCCCTCTCTACAGTACGTCCCATCTAATCTTGATCACCAACCTTTTCTTGGGAAAAAATGGATAGTCAAACAGGGGCGCTTTCAGATATAAGGAGAATTTTATAAAGCCTTAGTGTCTCTCCTCTGATAGAGAGTAGTGCATTATTTATCAGTTGCATAAGAGCAGTTGTGTAAGACGCAGGCACTCAACACATAAAGGAATTTTATTTATTTATTTTTTGCGAGCTGCACTGCATTTAGATTTTTGGAGTTCAGTGTTCTGTTGTGACTTCCTCAGGAAGGATCTTGGGCTATTAGGGCTATTTTCCAGAAAGTTCTGAGAATCTTCCCGATAGTTTTAAGAATTAACTCACCAGATCTTGCTGAACCTTTTAACTGCTTCCTGCACGCAGATGGGGAAAAAAACACAAGGCATTCTTAAAATGCTTTTCATGGCTGCGTCGTCCACGCTGTCCATTCAGGATTTGATTTCCTTTCTTATAGCGTGAAAGCATATCACAAAAGCTTTCTCTCTTACTTATTCCAGTATTCCCTGTGTCTTTTTTTGAATAATCAATCTGTCCAGATGATGCCTTCTCCCAGTGGAGGGTGCAGGTTGAGCTTCTTATAGATGCAGTTCAGACAGCACGTGGCCAGCTCACACTCTCCATACCTGAACTGGATTCAGAACAAACCTTCCAGACACACTTTAACCCTGGAAAGACCAAGAGCAACTTCACCATACTCATCAACACGGTACTTGAAATGACTCAGTCCCATTGTTGTGTGTAATATCAATTACCTGTCCATGCTCATGCTTTGTTTTTTTTCTTCATTCAGGCCAATCAGGTGAAGCTATGGTGGCCAAACGGACATGGAGAACAACCGTTTTACCGTCTCACTATCAGAGGATTTCAGGATGAGTTTTTAATTTTCAGCACAGAGTCTAAGGTGAGAGTGTGCTGCCTGTCAGCACTTGCAGTCTCCTCATTTTTTATTTATGGATTTTAATCACAGTTGAATTTATCGCAGCCTCCAAGTCTGAAAACTGAAGACAATGCGGATAACTTAAACCTGTAATGTTTAAAAAAGGCCAGCATCGAGTGGGGTCTTACGGTTACAAGACAAAGTTTGGTTCTGTAGAAATGACCCTACTTCTCACATGATTTATGACTTTATTGAAGAATAAAGTCATAAATATTTATGGGTTTTAATCACCGTGCAATTAATTGGGTCAACAGTTTTATCTATCTCTTCTCTATCTCTATTGTTCTGTGTCTACTGAGTGAACAATGTCCCTGAGTTTCACAGTAACTCACGTGTGATGTCCAGTTTAACAACAAAAGTGCAGAATTTAATGCAGACTTCACAAACAAATAGCTGATGAGTTTTTATTGGATTTTCTCTAAACCACACAGAATCAAAAGTATACAGCATCAGATACACACGTACACTCTCAATAACATTTGGTTAAATGTCCCTTAGCAAGTTGTGCCTTGACTAGAAGCTTTTGATTTACATAAACAAGCTTCTGCCATAATTCTGGCTGGTTGTTTGACCATTCTTTTTGGTAGAATTGGTAGAGTTAGTTTAAAATGATCGGTTTCCTGGCACAGACCCGGCTTTTAAGCATAGTCCTCAAATTTTAATAGAGTTGAGGTTGTGGTTGCCGCTTTTTAGACTGCTTTATCCATTTGAAAAACAGTTTTGATACATGTTTGAGATCATTGTCCTGTTGAAAGACCCCAACCGTGTCTAAATTTTAACGTTCTAACTTATGAAGTTGAAGATTTTGGAGGTAATCCTCAGTTATTCCATCCACTTTGTGGAATGTACCAGTATCACTGGCAGCACGACGGCCCCAGAGCATGATGCTACCACCACCATGCCTAACAGCTGGTGCACTGGTCTTAGGTTTTAAAGCCTCACCTGTACACCTCCAAACACATCTCTTCTCATTGTCGCCAAACGGCTCAATCTATGTCTACAAATGAATAGTTTGAAAAGGAGACTGTCTTATTGACGAAATAAAAAGCTACTACGACAATACAGCTTCCCTAAAAGCTCTAAAGTACTCTATATTGAATTGAAAATTAAGCAGTAAGCACTTTTTCATGTTTTTTATAACAATAATACTTTATTAATGTAAGTTTTCACTTGTGCAAACACACCTGTTTCCTTCTTATCTCATTCTTTCCGTCTCCCTGATGATCTCTTCCTTTTCCTCCGTTGCACCACAGTCTCACTCACAAATGACTGTTGAAATAATAATGAAGTAGAGTTCAGAGTGTTTTTCTCAGGAAAAACACTTTTTGGATGTGTCCACTTAGAAAAGGAATTCTTTGTTGAAAAATAAAATACTTTTCACCCTTTTTCATTTTCATGCCACTTGCCCCACATTGAATGGGACAGTTGAAGTTTTCACTGATTTTTAAAGTAGCTGTTGTAGTAAATTGGAAGTGCTCATGGGAGTATCTCCCCCAGGTGTATTTTCGTACCGTGGAGCTCATCCAGGAGCCAGTTGTTGGATCCCCGGGCTTGAGCTTTTATTTCCGTATCAACGGAAAACCAATTTTCCTCAAAGGCTCCAACTGGATCCCAGTCCACTCCTTCCAGGACCAGGTCACCCCTGATGTGTGAGTGGAGGTTGATTCTTTTGAGTTCAGTTAAGTGGTCACTGCTTAGTTTAACCTATATTCCTCTTTTGCCTCATGTGTGTAGGTACGTGTCGGGTCTTTTTAGTATTTTACTTTCATTAATGCCGGATCTTTCTGTCTGTCTGTCTTGCAGCTTAAAGAACTTGTTGCAATCAGCAGTAGATGCTAACATGAATGCCCTCAGGGTCTGGGGAGGAGGAGTGTATGAACAGGATCTCTTTTATGAAATTTGTGATGAGTTGGGGATCATGGTAAGTGACGCTGCCCTCTAGTGTTTAAAAACAAAACTTTAAATACTTGTTTCATTGTGTCCTTTGAGACATTTGTAGCGATAACCACAGGTGCAAGAGACCAACATAAACCAAGTGATATTTACTGCCGTGGTCTATTAACTGAAGATGATACAGTTCTTTGGATAGAAAGTTTATTGTAGTCTTGATATATAATAGAGTATCCTTTATGGGTCTTTGAAATACTGATGTGGTACGTGACTTTTCTGCAGGGTTTTTTGTATGTAATTGTCTTTATAAGGTTTTGCAGATCAGGACATAATAAAAATAATCTGGTCCTTAGCAGGTTTTAAAATTGGTAAATACAACCTCAAATAAACAACTCGTGGCATATTAGACAAAGTCATCATTCAACAAAAATAAGCCAAATTGCAGAAACTGTGAACAACTGTTTAAAACCTCACTGCTTCCATAGGATTCAACAGGATAAGTACGGCAGTCCAAGAGCTGAGACGTAGCTCTTTCTCTGACTGCACAGTGGGGGAGCGGTGATGAATTGGGTTTGTTTGGCAGCCACAGGACCTGGACACCCTGAGCTTCTCTGTATACCAATTTATCCTTTGTTTGATGTGAAGCCATCTGTCTGACACCTAACGTTTGGGGCAATGGGAGGATGATCAGAATGGCTGAAAAAGAAAAGTATGCAGACGTTGTGATGACCCAGTCAAAGTCCAGACCTCAGGCTGATTGAAATGCTGTGGCGGGATGTTAAAAGAGCTGTGCAAACAAATGCCCCCAAAAGCTCAATGAACTGAACCAATGAGAGACCGATAAAGTCAGTTAAAGGTGGTTCTATAGACTACTGATTGAGTAGTTGTAGTAGTCATTTTAAGACCTGATGAGGACTAAAACATTTTTTTGTTTACCCGAAATGTAAACCTTTATTGACAGACTGTACACTGCTTTGTGTAATATGACATCCAGCTTTATGCCAGTTGTTGTGCTCTTGCACATGTATGTAACAGTCTGTGGTATTTTTACATGACTTTGGTTGTGTAACACCACTGAACATATTGTAAACAGATGGTTTGCTCACTGTGTTTAAACACGTCTTTAGGTTTGGCAGGACTTCATGTTCGCTTGTGCAATGTATCCCACTGAGACCGACTTTATACAGACAGTAAGAGAAGAGGTCGTCCAGCAGGTCAGTTGATATACGGATGTGATTGTTTTATTTCTTGAAGGTGTAAAATACTGGATAAACAAACCAAACACACAGTTTCTCTCGAAAGGCTTCGAGAGGAGATTTAAAATTCTAAAGAAGCTTGAAGTGATTTTTCTCTTTATTTCTTTCTCTTATTTTATTTTTACTGCTCAGGTTCAGCGCCTGAAGTCCCACCCCTCTATAATAATTTGGAGCGGTAACAATGAAAACGAAGCTGCTCTGGCGACAGATTGGTTCGACATCCCAGCTTCTCAAAGGCCAAAATACATCAGAGACTATGTGATGCTTTATGTAGATAACATAAAGAAGGTTGTGCAAGAGGTGAGAGTCTGGTTATGTCACACTTAATGTAAGGATCTGTGTTTTAAATGACTGATTTATCTGTATTGTAATTTACGGTACTGCCAAAGTGTTTTTCCCTTCCAGATTTATTAGTTTTTTACATATTTGCCACACTTGCATGTTTCAACAAAGATAATCGAGTAAATACAAAACGCAGGTTTTAAAAAAAAATGTTTTAATTATCAGGAACTGGAGCAATAGTCTTTCCCAGCACTGTATTTTCAGTATTACTCCTGCAAATCGGTAGAAACAAGTCCCGTCTCCTTCAGGAGGACCAGAGTCGCCCGTTTCTCGTCTCCAGTCCAACAAACGGGGCTGAATCGGAGCAGGAGGGATGGGTGGCGGAGAATCCCTACGATCCTCACTACGGAGACGTTCACTTCTACAGCTACATCCTCGACTGCTGGGACTGGAGGACCTTCCCTCGGACGCGTTTTGCCTCTGAATATGGTTTCCAGTCCTGGCCGTCCTTTTCCACTTTGCAGCCGGTAACTAAATATTATAAAGAAAGAAGCAAACATGGATTAAAGTTGCTGACTGTTTGTGTTTTCCTTTTATGATGCTGCAGGTTTCCATTAAAGAAGACTGGAGCTACGGCAGTAATTTCACTTCCCATCGTCAACACCATGAAGACGGAAACCAGCAGATGATCCTGCAGGCTGCTCTACACTTCCACCTGCCAAACGCCACCGATCCCCTGAAAAGATTTACAGATACTCTCTACATCACTCAGGTGAGGTGCAAACCGTCCACGTGTGTGATACTTTTAAGGTGGTATTCAGACTGTCAGTGAAAGAAAACCAACCTGAGGGGAGCAGAAGCTGTCGTGGAGATTTGCTTGAGTGACCTCTTGAACCTCAATGTTCCAATTGGGTGGTCCAGGCGGATGTGACTGAATGCAGAACTGATTTTCAGCAGCATCTTCCAAGATCTGGTACAAAAACTGGCGGTCATCTAGGCACCTCAGGCTGGGGGCGTCTTGTTGTGTGCACAAGAACATATGTTGCTTATTTAATGATCTCCTCCAAAACAAGCAGTTCAACAAAACAGCCGAAGCTAATTTGTCTATATCCCAAGTTACAAATGCAAGAGTCGCTGGCAAAAAAAAGCATAAAATAATGTTATTTTTTAAGCCGCTCAGCTCTGTTAATGTTGTCACACAGTTTGCTGACTGTACTGTATGTCCAGGTCATGCAGGCCCAGTGTGTGAAGACTCAGACGGAGTTTTATCGGAGGAGTCGGAGTGAAATTATAGAGGGCAAAGGTCACACCATGGGTGCGCTGTACTGGCAGCTCAATGATATTTGGCAGGCGCCTTCCTGGTCGTCGATTGGTGAGTGGCAAGACAAGTTGTTTGTGTAGACTGCTTCAGAACTTTGTGTTCTTAGCTTTGGTAGTTTGATCATTTTAACGTGGAGGTTGTTTTCTAAAATACTTACATAGTCATCTTTGTGTATCTGCTTGCACAGAGTTTGGTGGAAAGTGGAAAATGCTGCATTATTTTGCACAGAGCTTCTTTGCAGCCGTCCTTCCTGTTGCTTTTGAGGAAGACGACACACTGTTCATCTACGCCATTTCAGACCTGAGCCGTGACCTGAAGCTGAGGGCTGTGGTAGGCTTTAGGAGGCAGAATAATTTATTATTTATTAGTCCCATGTTTGTCTGTTTTCAGTGATGAACATCTTTAAAAATCAAAGTTTTAGCTGCTGTTATGTGATGCTTCATGGTAAAATGAGGGTGGTAATATGTTTATGTAAAATATGACAGAATATATATATAAATAAATTACATTCCTCAGTTTCTGTTGATAAAAACAGGAATATTTTCTCAAGTCTAAATGCTTGTAGGGGTGTGCAGATCAGTTGAACTGTAAATTTAAACCGGCGCTGTTAATGTTGTCGTACTTTTGTGCATCAGGTGAATGTGTTCTCCTTGACTGAGCTGGATCCAGTTTGCACGCTAAACTCAAGCATGCTGCTTGTGCCCGGAGGTAGCGCTGTGGCTGTCTTCAAACAGCCCGTCGCCACCCTGCTGGCAGGATGCGGAAACTGTACCCGTCTTACCTGCCTGCTCACCTTCCAGCTGGAGGACAACAGCAGCCAGCAGGGTCCCACTAACCACCACTTCCTCTGCTCGCCCAAAGATGCTCAAGGACTCCGCAGACCCAACATTACAGTAAGCGTTGATTTTTACTCAGAAAGCGCAGCTTCTACAGGCATAACAGCACTTGGAAGCCATTTTTTTAAACAATCTTTAAAAGATTATTATCACTGGGACCAGTGATGATAGCCCTTGGTATTTCTCTACCTTCCCAGGATCTTAGCTCGGTCGTTCTACCACCCTTGTGTGGGCATCTCCAATTTTGACCTAGGGACTTCCAGGTTATACACTACGCAGGCCACTTGGTTATGGCTTCCACCCTGCTGTTATGTGCTGGATATGTCAGGGGCAGCCTGGTAATGGAGCTTGTTCCTGTGCTGTCTTTCAGTCCAGCTACCTCCACTATCTGCCACTGGTACATACCATGCAGGGGTCTGTCCTTCCATGATGGTTCCTCCGGTATTCACTGAGCAGTTGGATTGTGGTGCTGACACTCACCAGTCCTTCTGCTTAGCGTACAGCCTCAGGGTGAAGCCCTCCCATGCAGGAGCTTTCTTGTCTTGATGTCAAGACAAGGCCAGCTTACTATCCAAGCCAGGTACCTGATCACGGGCAGGGAGTAGGTCTTGATTCATTCACTCTCACATTCACAATGTGGAGGCAAGCTACAGTTGTAGCCAACTACTTTGCTGTATATCCTGGCATACTTGATGTCATCCATGTACAGTAGGTGTGCCGTATCCAGTCTTGCCAATCAAGGCCATCTCTTTGGTACCACACTTGACTTGTACTTGGTTATGGTTATGCCTGATTATCTTATCATCTAGGAGTATAGGCACTCACAAAAGCCAAGATATCCTTCATGAAATCGCACTTGGTACCTAATCTCGGGTGGGGGGGGTAATGATATCTCCCCCTGACCTGGCGTCCTGGCTCCCCCTTGCCGTAGCATTTTGGTCGTACCTCATTAAGCTCTAGCTGTAAGGACCCTTACTGGATACAGACACCCCAGGTGGGAATCGAACATGCGATCCTCTGCGCCAAAGGTGTGTAGTCTAACCACTACGCTATCCAGCTATATACATATGTATATACATATAGATATATATAGATATACACACACACAAGGTTTTTTCATTTTATTATTTAAGTCACTAAAGACTGATGCGTCCTTCCACACAGGCGAAGGTGGAAGAAAAAAAGACATGCTTCTCAGTGACCCTCCACTCTGACTCCGTGGCTCCTTTTGTCTGGCTCGACGTGGGAAACATCCCTGGACGTTTCAGCTCCAACGGCTTCCTGATGGTTTCCAGAAACAGGACAGTTGACTTTACCGCGTGGCGTCCTACCAGCGTCGCAGAACTTACTGCGTCCCTTACAATCACATCTTTAAGAGACATTTACTGACCTGAGACGAGCCACCTTTCCTGTTGAACTTTAGAAAACGGGAACGGTAAAACAAAAATCGAGTGAACAGATGCAGGCACTGCTCACAGGACATTCAATTCAACAGAGAAGAGTATATATATATTTTCTTGCTTTTAATATTGTAAAAACAATAAAGGTTATAAACTCATAAAATATGAAAGCCATTTATTTTTGTCCACAGTACATACAGTTGTAAGTTCTATTAAAAGATAAACTTTTAACGGTCTCATACCATCCATCCACCAGTCTGTCACAGGGTGTAACATATAGACACAAACAACCATTTGCACTCACACCTATGAATTTCCAATTTAGCGTTTCCAGCTAACTTATCCTCACTAACTGCATGTCTTTGGGAGAGAACCCACATACTCCACACAGGAAGACCCCAGCCTGATGGTGGAATTGAACTCAGGACCTTCTTGCTGTGAGGTAACAGTACTAACCACTGTGCCACCCATGATTCTGTCTTCTGTCACACTGGTTAAATCACAGGTGTCGAACTCCTCAAGGGCCGGTGAGATGATCCATTTTTTCATTTAAGAGGTTTTATTTTTAAACATGTAACTTCAATATGGCATGTACACGATGTACACAAAGGAAGCAGTTAAGGTTTTTCCTGGACAGATGTTGTATGGAGTTAGAAATGGAAAGCGATGTTTTACTGGTTTTTCCCTCTTCAATATTTATCATTGCTCACAAATAAGACCAAAGTATTTCTTATCCAGTCACTTTATTACTGAAATAGTCGATAGCTGCCCTACAAGGTGTAACTAATAAACTGGCCAGTGAGTGTATCCTCTTAACTTGACCTGCATGTGATGTGAATTCTAACTACAGAAAAATCATCAGTTACACTCTCTGAATG
This sequence comes from Oreochromis aureus, assembly GCF_013358895.1. NCBI lineage: Eukaryota > Metazoa > Chordata > Actinopteri > Cichliformes > Cichlidae > Oreochromis > Oreochromis aureus. The sequence continues at coordinate 9,924,933 of NC_052960.1, forward strand.
GGCACTGCACTAGTTGGGCAACTCAGTGATGAAGCAGCTTCTCTATCGCTGATGCGACAGTGACTTATTGATCTTTTGATGGGGTCTCTGCTGCCGGTCTGCTCACAGATGCAGTTTCAGAGTGCCCTGCTCAGAATAACAATTGGCCTCATTTCCACTGTCTACATATAAGGGAACAAAATGAAGAGAAAGGAGTAGTTCAGTACAAAATAAGACTGGGTGATTTATTAATCTCATCAAGACCATTAATACAAAGCAGTTAAAAGGCCACATACCATCAAATAAACCAAATGCTGGATCAAGCTGTTACACTGCCACCAAAAAGGTTCTGTTGAGGGTTTAAAAAGGGGAAAAAAAAAAAACATCTCCTGAAATGAACCCCAACAATCCTGATATGAGAAACTTGGGACAAAAACATGGGCAAAAACAGTCAAGTGCAGTCACTTCTACTCTTTATGGAAATCCTCCTATGCACTCCTTTCATCCCTAGTTGGATCAAAAACTGAATTATCCACCGTCGTCGAGCACGAGGAATAGAGGGGCTCTGTACTTTCGGCGCAAAAGCAAAGAGATAAAAGGGCACGAGTGAGGTTTTTTTTTTAAGCAATTCTGCTCACGGCGGTCGAACATGTCAGACCCAGCATGGGGGATAAAAGCGAGGCGGTAGACGTGTGTTTGTTCTGCCCTGATCCACGTAGAAAGCAGGTTTAACAGTTGCATAGGACCACTGTGTTTACAAACATGACCTATAACAACTGTGGCTCTTCAACAGTACAGCCTAAAGTGCACAAAGTGTGTTTCTCAGGAGAAAAAACTAGAAAAAAAAAAAGGGGAAAAAAAAAAATTCAAATTATTTACTATGCTCCAATACTTGCAGTTGAATTTACGTCTGCATGTATTCAACTGGAACTTTAAAACAATTCCAACCTCTGTTTAATGAGTGTAACCATTAAAAAGTCTTGGAGGAGGAAAAAAAAAGGCAATTAGTAGGATGTACAAAGTGAAGGTCGCGTTAAGTGCTTGGCATACTGAACTGTAATTTCATTGCTTTGAAACACCTAAGGGGCAGGGAAGAAATAATGGCTTTCCTTAGTTAATAAATTGGAGATTGTCTGTGAGTAAGTTAGTGACGGTGACCTGCGTCTGAGTTTTTTCTTTTTTATCCAACTGTGGCAGCAGTGGATTATTAGGCAATATTTGACTGAACAGATGTGGATGAGCGTACAATACAACAGAAAAAAACTTTGTCACTTTATACAAATTATTTAGTTAGTGTATACATGTTATATATACACACACACAGTATCCACAAACATGTACAATTTCATAGTGTATAGCTTTGTTCTAAACATTACATAGGCAACTTTATTTTTATTTATTTTTTTTAGCATTTTAGACACCGTTTACTTATTTTCGTGAAGTAGAAAACAAAATAAAAGGCACATTTTGAGCATGATGCGAGGATTATTTCAGTCTTTCCAAAAGGAAACAAAATGTTTCAAGCAAATTAAAGAAAAAAAAAAAAGAGAAAGAAGAAGAAGCTGGGTTAAAAAGTTCCTTTTTCATGGATTGGTGGTTGTTTTTAGGTCTTTGGAGCAGCCACCGGCGGCTCGTGGGCAGACCCAGCTTTGGTGGGAGGATGCGTGCTTCCAGTGCTAAGTTTTAATACCAAAGAAGAAGAGTTGGCCATGAGGGTGGCTTCTGGAGAGGAGCACAGTGTCAGACAGCAGCGCACATCCTTAAGGGGTTCGGTTAAGACATCGGCTTTTGAAGAGCAGGAGGACACGTCGGAGTCCTTGTCTTCGACCTGGAGGTGCTGTTTGATATCGTGGCAGACTTCCCTCCATCGTGCAGCGCAGACGGATGTTTTATTTATTTAGTAAGTCCAATCAAAACCTGCTGACTTTGCCCAAAACTGATGTGCAAATGGAGTGTTCTCAGCTCTCGTTTTCAAGACTGCGCTGAGAGAACTGGAGCCTGGGGTCAGAGGTCAACGCTGTTGGATTTATTTTTAAAGGCAACGTTTTGTGGCTGTGGAGAGGCCCGTCTTCAAAAAGAAAAAAGAAAAAGTTTGACTCGTGTTCTTACAGTCACAGTGTTCAGCTGAGATACAAGGTGTGAGGGGGGAAGGGGATTCAGTGTCACCTCCTTGGTGTTTCTGCTAATGTCACATTTATTTAAAAAAAAAAAAAAAAAAAAAAAATCCCTTATCCCCCTGCATAAAAATAAGACTTTGGCAACTGTTTGCTTTCAGTTAGGAAAAACAATGAAAACATCTGCTGCTTACAGCCACTGTGGGAGAGCTACATCTGTGAGCTGCAGCAGGACTCCAAATCACGTCAATGCCCAAAAGAAACAAAAGCACGACAGTTGAAGCTACAAAATCCAAGGTCCCCACATTCTCCCCTCCTCTCCGCCATCCCGACTGGTGACGGAGGTGTAGGGCTGTGGGGTAAGTGAAGTGTGTGAGACATGAGAACTTTTATCATCAGGAGCAGTAGGTAACGCTCCAAGCCGACAAACACTCCTTGGTGTTTAATAGCTGGCACACCGGTGTGGGTTTCTCATTGGCACGGCGGGTTTTAACGATGTGGAGGTGGAGCTACCGATCCCCCTGAGAGGCACAGCGGGGGTTGGTGGAGTTTGTATGTTGAGCAGTGTTTTTCTTTCAGATCAGTAGCTTTGAGTCATCTGTGTTGTAGTTTGAAGGAGCAAGTTTGAAGTTTGCCTTTCGGTGGTGGTGAAGGAAAAGTTGGCTCAGTGGCTGCTGTCGGTGTTCTCCACCAATGAGAGGCTTTGTACTGGTGCCTGTAGCGGCTCCCTTTTGTATGTCTTTGGTGGGAGTTTAGGGAGGTGTGGGCTGGAGTTGTAGCGAGGGGGGACAGGTGGAGCAGAGGTGGGAATAGAGAGAGGGCAGAGGCTATTCTGGCTGGCGCTGAGAGAGCAGCCCCGCCTGGCAATACGAGGGGACGGTGTGCTGGGTGGCGTGTTTGGGGAACTGGGCGAGCTGCCGTAATCCCAGGTATATCGGCCCACGGGCGAAGGCTGGTTGACAGGGTAGTTGATGAAGATCTCCGGGGGTCGCTGGGGCACCGGGGGAGGCGTGTCTGGGATGGGGTCGCGGGGTGGTGGTGGAGGAGGGGGGCTGGGCAGGGGGCCATCGGTGGGAGGGCCGTTGTAGACTGGGGGTCGAGGCTGGTTCCTGTGCAAAGGAGGCGGCACCCGGGGAGGGATGGCGGGAGGGCTGTCGGACCTGGAGCTCAGCTGAGACACAAACACATAGGAGGTGTGTCAGACTTACTACACATGCTGCCCTGTTTATTGCACATCACTGATTCCTAACACAGTGCTCTACATCCCCACAAGGGGGCTTCAGAGAGAGCTGAGAGATTTGAGATATCAGAAAGCATTCATGCCATGTGAAGTTATTTTCTTACAAAGTTCTGGACGTTTTCTTTGCCTAGTTTATTTAGTTACTATGTGGAAAAAGCTGGTAAAAATCTGGGTTTGTTTTTTCCAGCTCAATTTAAAATGTAAGCATTACAGTCCTTTCCCTGAGGCCTCAGAGCTGGTTAGCATCCATCTGGTAACCACCAGCTGCGAGTGCTTGTGGGGTGAAGCTGATCATAGAGGCTGCCGGACCAAAAACCTTGGCATTACCTAACGGATTGCCGTGCTTGCCCATGGTTTGCGTGGAAGATGCCGAGTTGTGCGCAAATATGCATCGTTTTACTCTCCAAACAGTCTCCTTCAAAGTAAAAGCTGTTCTGACACCAACACATTTTAAAAAGTGTAACTTTTACTCTCATCCCAGCATCAACCACTTGGTGGGCATTTTACTAGTGCAAACTACAGGTGACTGCAGCAGTCTGATTACAAACAAAAGCAACTGCAGTTAGGTTTTCGGTGTAGCAGCATATACTAGGCTTTAAATATGATGAGTTTGTAGCAAGGAATGAGCTCAAATTAGGAAGGAAAAGCACTCGTCTACCTTTGCATACATATGAACGAGTGACATTTTATTCTTAATCCACCCTTTCACAAATGTTTGCAGAAGCATGCCTAGGTGCTCGATTTTATACACCCGTGGCCATTAAAGTGATTGGTTCACCTGAAATCAGGGGGTGAATGAATACTTTTGAATACTGTAGCGTAGGAACAACTCATTTACCATAAAAGCTGGTAGTTGTCAGATGGGCTGTGTGACTGAGGCCTAAGAGATATTTTAACCTTTTCATCCATCCATTCTTTTCTGCTTTTCCTTATCAGGGTGCAGGGGGTGGAGCCTATCCCAGCTACAATAGAGCGAGAGGCAGGGTACACCCTGGACAGGTCGCAGGTCTGTCACAAGGCTAACATAGAGAGACAGAACCATTCACACTCGCATTTACACCTAAGGGCAATTTAGAATCTCCAATTAACCTAACCCCACTAGTCGGATTTTAACCTTTTATTTTTCATATTGTGATACGGTACATCTTAAATGCCAAAACAAACTCTTAAAATGACTTCAAGTCTTCAACTTTAAATCATCTTTACTTCAGAGAACTGAGGAAAGTCTTTGCAAAACTCATAATGATGCAGAAACAGCGCACTGCTCTTACTTTAGTGTCCGACATGGTGTCTTTCCTTCGAGGCGGCAGAGGTGGTGGCTTTAGCTCCTCTCCGAGGTGGTGGAGGCTACCACAAGACGCAGACTGTAACTCTGAGGAAAACAGAAAACATGGATTAAAACGGATGGAAAAAGTTGACATGCTCGGCTACTTTTATATTGAGAACTATGCAGAACTACAATCGGGAGCAATCAAAATAAAACTTCACACTCACTTCCAGTAAACAGGAGAACTGGAGCAAATATGGAGTTACTACTACCTGTGAAATTCAAACACAGAAGATTAAGGTCACATGTGGCAGAAGGATTTAGAAACATTTATTAACCTGAAACCTAAACTCTACTATTGGAGAATGCAGGGAGAGACATAGTATATAATGGATCAAGCATCGGCTTCACTCACCGCCGTAGGAGTTGCTGAGCTGGTCGTGCTCTGTGAAAACTGAGCTAAAGTCAGGAGTGGCCGACTGTGGGGGAGTGGGCGTGTTCGGAGAGGTGGGCACCGAAACCAGCGACTCCGAATCGTTCTCATTGATACTGCGGAAGGTGATCTTATGTGGGGGATCCCTCTCCAGGGGGACAGGGTGGCCCTTTAGGGTGCCAGAGGTAGACGTTCGCACGGGGCGGATACCCGGGGATTTCAGACTGTACACGGTCTTCCTGGGCTGCAATGAGAGAGGAGAAATCAAGAGATTGATCAATCCCATCCTGAGAAATGTATTCAACTTATTCAGTTCCATTTTAAATAATCCACCTGCCCTTTCCAATCCGCAACTGAACTGGAACTTGTACAAGAGCAGTAAAAACTTCACTAAATTATAAATACTCACAAATCGAGGAGGCTGCCTGCAATTCCGAGGCTCTATTTCCAGAGACTTTCTGAACAGGTAGTCAGTAAACTCCTTCTCGCTCATGTTACCCATCGGGTTCAGGTTCTCGAAAAATTTCTGTGCAACACAAAGAATAGTCAGAACTCGGGTACTGGGCACAGTTAAGACAAGCTCAAAGACAATTCTAGAAAGGCGAGCGCTCACCCTCATCTCGGGCTCCACTTTCAGACAGTAGGGCTGGTTCTGATACTGCTGGATCTCTCCTGTGATTTCCGCCACTTTCCTCCTCTTGCTGAAGTTGATCAGATCCTTCCCGTGGCGTTTCAGGAAGTCTGGGTTGCCTTCCTCCGTCTTCAGTATGTTGGTTAAATAGATACCTGAGGACCAAAAAAACAAAACAAAAAATGTGAGTAGAGATTGAAGTGCTTATTTGTTCAGTAGTTTCTCACTTGTTAAGTCAATTTACTATTATAAAAACAACTCCCAGGACAAATAAAAGATTGAATTGTTTTCTGATAAATAATGGTGACTCACAGCACATCCAGGATCCAGACACAACTACTTTAAATCAACATTTTTTTGTCCTGCCATCCTTCACTAGCACAGTCAGGAGACTGTAGAAGACTTACCAAAGAAAGGCACACAGGGTGGGTTTATCGACTTGAGTTTAGCCAAGTATTTCTTAAAATGGTCCTTGCTCAGTTCTGCAGCCTCTTCCAGGATTTTCCTTTTCCTCTCTGGCATTGCCTGCAGAGGTGAGGGAGAAGAACTCAGACTGTAGTCTGATCACCACTTCAGCCTTACAGCGTAAATGCCAGTTTCAAAATCAATGCCAAACATTGCATGTAGACACACAAACACAGAAATGTGCAAAGGCCTTGAGCCCTCCCTCATTTTTGTTTTTCCTACTTTGATATTAGAAAAAAAAGGCAAAGGAATTTATTGAAACACATGCGAACACCTGGAAAGACTGTGCATAAAGGCAAATACTGAGTTTGTACAATTTTAACGAGCTAGAACATCAATATTTCTTAGTCTAAGTGGTCTAAGTTCTCCTCCACTGTGTTTTAAAGGCTGGCTGCAAACACTGTTGTTACTTTCTTGACCTCTGATTTCAACCAAACAAGTCAAAGATGGATTCATCACTCCAACAGACCTGCTGCTACTGATTCTCAGTCCAGTTCTGGTGTAATTTAGCATACATCATCATCAGCGGATGCTTTTCTTCTCTCTTCCTCCACTTGTTCAGTAGATTGATTGATTGATTGTTCAGTTCCCTAGACATTTTATTTTTTTGGAAGTACACAGTACTGAGATGCCAAGATATGCCGAGTTATTGGCTAATATCTGTTTGGAAATCATTTTGTTGGTGCAAAGATACTATTTTATCCTTGTCCAACTTTGTAATCTTTAGCATTTTTATGCTAAGTTGTCCACAGTGTGTTGACACAACACTGGTTCATCCCTTGAACGATTCCCCAGGCTTTCACTCATTTTCACTTAAGACCACTAAAAAAGGGAAAAAAAATCTGGCTCCTCTGAAGCAAACGACTTCTGCTTTAATTTGTCTAGTCCTGTTTTTCTCCTCATATCTCACTCACCTCATAGGTGTGATCGAGTCTGTAGACTGCAACAGAGTTGATGGCACTGAGCACCTCCAGCACACCGTTGAAGTTATTGAGCTCCTGGAAAACCTGCAGAATCTCTATGACCCGTGTGAACACCGCCACCCTCTCTTCCAGGTTCATTGTCTCTACAATACACCTGAAACACGCAAACACATCCACGAAACATCGCTAGAGGAAACGGGACCTGAAAAATTAACGGTGGATTTTCTTATAAGCAAAGAGACTCACTTCTCGAACCACAGAGTAAGGTTGGTAGTGTGGCGAATCATGCGCAGCAAGTTTGGAGAGTGCTTCTCTTTGTCCTCTTTGGTCCAGACGCTGCCGACCAGCTCGGAGGGCCGAACAGCTCTGTGGAAGCAGAATTTTATTTCTTTATGTAAAGAAGCCGATTGCTACACGTATTTTCTGACTTCAACCTTCCACTTCTATGCCTATGAGTGACTGACCTGTACAGCTCAGACTCGATCAGTGTCAGCTGACGTGCAATCTCTATGGGGTGAAGGGTCATGAGGTCAAACAACTCCAGTTGGCCGCTTCTGCAGATGTGCCACTCGATGGGAGGAGGCGAGCTCTCAAATGTGATGCTGGGACTGACGCCGTTTGTCTGAGGCTGCATCTTTCTCCTGATGATCTTATTGATGGACTCCACCCATTTTCTCATAGACTTGCCTGAAAAAAATAAATAAATAAAATTTAAAAAAAAAAAAATCAGCTAAGGCAGCAATGATCCAGTAGAGTCAAATTATTTATAGCTGCAATATAGTGTCTGAACCCTAGTTTCTTTTCCTGCATATGGATATATGTTAATATTTTTATAGACACAAAAAAATAACTAAAAATGCAAGAAGTGATGAGATAATTTAACAGAGGGACGTTATTTCAGAATATCATAGTCAAAGTGAGATTTTACCAAAATATACCTCAACTTAGGATAAGAGCTTATGAACAGCAATTGGATTTTTTTTAAACATTATTTTTTGGGGCATTTTTGCCTTTATTTGATTGGACAGTGAAGATTTTTCTGACACCAAAAAGGTTAAAGAGAGCAGGGGAAGAGCCATGGGTTGCAATCGAACCGAGGACATGATATTTAACCTTGTTGTATATGGTCAGTGTAGGATTTTGACGTACAATTATATGACAAAGGACGAGGATTCAGATAAAATAACATTGCTTGCTGTTTATTTGCAATTTATGCATCAAAAGCTGCTCAATAAACACCCTTTTGTACATAGCTTTGATAGATAAACGCTTGAAATATTGCAAAGTTCAGCTGTAGGACGGCTTTTCCCATGCTGCGTCACATGTTTATTTATGGAAGCAGCCGTTTGTGTTTGTGACTGACCTCGCAGTTGAATTTTGGTGGTGAAGTATTCTTCTAATCGACTTCTAAGCTCTGCGTCGTTCTCAAAGTCGTAGAAATGATGTTCAACCCACTGACGGAAAACATTGAGAACCCTGCGAGGTGAAAAAGGTAGTAGAGTTAATTTATTATTAGAGCTTCACAGGTTTATTAGGACACTATGCATACAGTTTGCAAAGTACATCTACAAGGGAAGATATTTCTACAGTTTGTTGACATTAACAATTATATTTGGTACGTCAAAGAAATACAGAAGATTACCAAGTAGTTCACAGAGACATGCTTTAAAAGGGAAAGCAAATGTCGAAAGAGGGACACCTTCTGAAGTGCCAGTGTTAAAATACACAGTCTGACCACATTTAAGTGCTTACTGAACAACAGACCACACATACTTTTGTCCTGCATGTACACTCTAAAACATCCTGAAGGCTTTGTTTAAGACAGACACTTCAAAGATTTTAAACTCTTTCTCAGAGTGTCACGTAATAGCAGTACAGGACTTTACCTAGTTTACAAGATCCAGTCGTTTTGTCATCGTTTCTGTGACTAACATTCACAGAATTTACAGGAGCATGTCTGACACTAAGGAGCTCCCACTTTTTAAAAAGGGGACTTACAAGATTAGATCAGACTCTGCTGCTCCTTATAAGGATACACAGTCAAATACAAAAGTAATTCTGTGACATGGTGAGAACATTTTAGCCTTAACAGGGGGACAGACAAAAGAAAGCACTTAAATAAAAAGTAGAATAATCTTTCTACAAATTTGAGTGATGTTTATCTAAAAATGCAGGTTGTTCAGCTGTGTATTAAACTGAAAGTTGTGTTTTGGAGCTTTGTAAAACACATAGCACTTGAATTTAAAATGACCTAAACATGAAGTTCATCTTACGATGTCCCTTGCCACTGCCAAACCTTTTGCATTCACAAGATTTTCAAAAGAATTTGACTTCTGACCTTTGACCTTAAATCGAGGCCACTGACATTAAAAACCATCTGAGATTTTTAGGAGATAGACCTCGGGTGTCAATTTGAAAGTCGTAGATGACTTCCTTCGTGTGTCATGGCATTCACAAGATTTTCAGAAAACTTGACCTTTGACCTCGTCCTTGAGGTTGAGGTCACTGAGCTTCAAACTCATCTGAGATTTTTAGTAGATACCCTTATGGGATCAATTTGAAGCTCCTATGTCGCCTTGTTCTCGAGTTATCGCATTCACAAACTTAGGCGTCCACATCGCCTGCTCTCCCATGTGCCCGGCAGGGTGACGACAATACCAGATCAGCCTTTTACGGCCGAGGGGTTAAAAATAACAACACAAACCAAAAACGCTGCTTTTTGCCTTACATACAGTATTTCAGTGTTTAAAATGAGGCTTGACTCAAGACTTTTGAACTGTATATTATTTCTTTCACTGTTAATGTTCCCCGTCTTTCTACTTTCACTCAGATACACAATTAACTCGCACATGAGCAAATTTTTCACCTGAGTTGGACCGGCTGCACGTATTCCTTTCGGAACCTTTGGAGCTGGGCTACCATCGGATGATCACTGGTCATCAGTATCTGCCTGTCTTCGTCTGTTGGTTCTGGATCAGGAATCGTAAGCCTGAGAAAAGAAATGATCAGGTGTACCCTGACGTCAGTTACAGTTGTGCAAAATCACGGATTATAGCAAAAGAATGACTGTAGTCAAGGAAAAGACTGAACCTGTCTATCAGCAGGGTGAGAAACTCGTGCGGCTTGCAGAATGATCGGTATGTGGTAAGAAATGTGCGAACAAAATTGGGATCTAGAAAAAGATCAAACAGATGATAAACATAAAGGAAATTAAAATATTCATTGCCACTAGCGAAGCTTATGCAGCAGCTTACCAGCATACATATGGTATGTGAGCCTCTCTATGAGCTTGTCCACTGTGCCGGCTTTAATGATGGGGATTCCTGTTTTGCTCTGCACTTTGTCCTCAAACACTATATTCTCCTCAGAGTCCTGCACTGCAAAACGGTACACCTCTGGAGAGGGCAGTCTTAGAGGCTGTGCCTGCTCCTCTTGCTGCAGCTCCGTGTCCAACATGCGATCTAAAGTAGACCGGTATTGCAGAGTCACCAGCGCCGCCATCCACGCTTCCTTCTCCTCTGCTGTCCGAGCACAGAAAACGGCACGGGTATCATCTTTGGCTACCAGTTCAAAGGCGTTCCGCAGCTCTGGCGAGTCCTCGCGGTCCGTAATGCTGACCTTCCTCAGAACAAACTTCTCTTTCAGACGGAACTCCGCCCCGCTACCCGCTCCCGGGAGCCGTGAACTCTGATTGGCCTTACAGCTGATCATCAGGCCATCAAAAAGGAAGTTGTGTCTCTCATGTTTAGCACCTGCACGTATAAGCGGGCCCTCCAAGATGAACTCGCTGCAGCACTGACCGATGTCTTTCCCCTCCCAGCCGTCGATGCTTTTCTGGATCTCGTTCATGCGTTTGATGGCTAGCTGTTTGCTACGAATCTGCCTGCTATACAGACGATACATTGGCTCACTGTGAGGAAGGAATAAAGTTTGGTCAGAAAACCCCAAAACTCAGCGCACAAGTTTTTAAATGCTGAACCACTGAAATATAAGTAGACAAACAAGTCTTTATTGCTTATTAATAAAAAGGAGACGTACCCAGGTTTACGTCGAGGCTGGTGTTTGGCATAAATTCGCTCCATGCTAGACTGCAGGTTAAGCAGAGCTGTAAGCGCCTGTTTCAGACATTCTCTGTCGTCTAGGTCTTCACTGCGCTCTTGAAGTTGCTGTAAAACGCATCAGAAATATTCACGATTACATAATATCAACGTCTTCTGTTTTAACAAGACAAAGTGCAGTGATAATGGCACCAAAGGCTTGTTCATATGATGTATGAATGGCTTACTGGGACACTTAATGGAGTTGATTATGTTATTTTAAAGGCCTACAGAAAGCCTGTGTGAAATGCAATTAAAATAGTATTTGATTTGTTACATCTTATATTAATTGTTGGACAAACTCAATCTAATGGCTGTGTGTTCCTGGAGCATCAGGCTCACTTATTACATCACTCTGGCATGATGATGATGGTGCCACAGGACAGAGAGCTTTCTCTCGTGACACCATGTGCACATTGCTCAAAAATTATGCACCATGTTGGATGTGATAAGGGTGTCTTTTGTTGCCTTTTCCTTCCATCACGCCAACAGGTGGCGGCAAATGGCTACCCTGCCCTGAGCCTGGTTCTACTGGAGGTTTCTTAATATGAAAAGGAAGTTTTTTCCTTCCCACTGTCGCCAAGTGTTTGATCAGAGTCGTTTGATGGTTGGAGTTTTCTTTGTATTATTGTATGGCCTTTAGTTTACAATAAAAGCACTGTGAGGCAGCTCTTGCTCTGATTTTGTGCTGCATAAATAAAACTGAATTGAAAAAAAAAATTCATTTAAAAGGTAAAAAGTTCCGAATTTGTGGTTTGTGTCACACTTATTACCATTTCGATACCACTTGAAGAGCGGCGGACGAGTGTTTGCAGGCAACTAGAGCCGATTGTGACCAAAGCAACAAGGCTTTTGCCAGCTGAATGGGGAATACTATTTTTTCCAAAGTGACTGGTGGTTGCCAAGGGATCAGCAGCCTCTAGGTTAATGCGACTGAGTCTTTAGCAGTCGATTTCCTAGTGACTGCCATTAACCTCCAGCAACCACTTGCCAAACTTTCAGGAAACTAATCTTTTTCCCCCATATGTCCATTACTGAGGCTTTATTCACCAAACCCTACACTGTTGTCATGGTTGTCACATGTCAAAAATGCAAACACAACACCACTTAGACACATTAAAATTACTTAATATTATGCAGTATTCTATAGTTATTACGCTTCAGGGGCTTATTATTTCCTTGAATGCAGAGAAGGCTTTTTAGTAGAGTGGCTTTATTTATGTGAGGTCTTAGGAAAGTTTGACATAATTACAAAGTCTTCTCCAAGTCCAAACTTATCCATCTTTTACCTAGCACCTGTGTCCTTTTTAATGGCTCTAGCTCTTCAGAATATGCACTGGAGAGATATAACTGACAAGGAGACCGTATCATAGTATAAAAGGACTTTAAATAGATTCAGTGCCCTACAATAGTTTTGCAAGCCGATGATGTGCTTCTCTTCATCTCAAAATTGGGAAAAAAATCTACTCCCATGTTGATGTCAGTCATTCAAAATTTGGGATCTCTCCCTGGCTATAATATTAATTTTGATAAAGCAAGAGCAATGCCAGTTGGTTTTGATAGCAAAACATCATATCCATCCATTTCCCCTTTCTCCTGGTCTGACTTGGGATTTTTATATCTAGGGATCGATATAAAGCCTAACGTTAGGTACCTCTTGAGACACAATGTGACCACAGTACAAAAAGAAATAAGGACCTCGCAAGATGGATGAATCCGCCAATTTCATGGATGGGTAGAATAAGTCTTATAAAGATGAAGTGGCTTTACTATTAGCTTAAAGGTGATGGAACTCCTTTTGAAAAATGGGGATGTAAGCAGAAAGATGTATGTAGAAAAAAATCTCGCACAAAAACAAAAGACAATCCAATTCTTCAAAATACAATGAAAAGCTGGCGAGATATAAACAACTGTATTTGAGGAAGGATTCAATTACCTACATTACATTACAACAATAGAGATTTTCTTCCTGCCATGAATTTGGTTGTATTTGGATCCTGGCACAGAAAAGGTATCAAAATAATAATAGCAGGCCTGTTTGATAAAAAGTACATGCTTAAGATGTTTGCCCAGCTTCAAAATACCTTTGGCCTTCCTCAGAAAGACTTGTATGCCTATCTTGAGTTCAGGTATCAGGCTGTCACAGGATTCTCGCTCGCTTCCATAGAAAAATTCAAGTTTACTTTAAAAAAAAAGGTTTTATTTTGGGTTTTTATAACATCCTGCAGAAATATGATAATCACAATGTTGGGAATGTTCTCAGTCAATGGGAGGATGATTTACAGAAAGCCTATGGTGAGGACGATTAAAAAAAATGTAAACATGATAATATCATGTGGTCAGTGGTCACATATCTGTAAACCCCAACATCCATCCATTGTGTGCATCATTAACAATAAATCAGGGTTGTGATGGGCAGTCAATTTGAAAAAAGAAAAAAAAAGAAAAAAAGTAAACATTAGGACAAACCTGCAGTAGCTCAAAGTAGTGCATACAGTGGTACACTGGGACCATCATCAGCTGGGGAAGGATATATTGCACAGCTTCTTTAAAGCCTTCTGTAACTGACTGCAGAAACACAAAGAGAGAAAAACGAATAATAAGAACACTATGAACAGATTTGACCAACCAACATAACAGCAAATTTTCCACTTGTATACAAAAAGTCTTTTTTTCCCTTAAAACAGCATTTAACCCAGTAAATCTGTTTCAAAACAAAAACATTTTCCCATCCAGAAAAAAAAAAAAAAAAAACAACGTTTAGAAACGTAATATGCATTTATTTATATGCAAGTCACAGAGAAGTTATTTTAAAGTGAAACTGAAAGTTAAGTGTTTATATTGCAGTTAGCTAAACCACCAAATAAGTTGGTGCTGGATGTGTTTAGACCTGTCTAAAGCTCGCCTTTCGTGCCTCCAGGATAAGTCAGTGTACAAGTGTATGGTTGTAGTCATGTATTCAACTCAAACGATAAATGAAAGACAAAAATTCATCATTAAAAAAATGACTAAAATGTCGGCCCTGACTAAAAATATTGTACAAAACGCACAGTCGGTCAGCAAAGACAGATAAAATGGGTGCACCCCAGTCTGTTAATGTGAAATCAGCCCAGATGAGGGGGGACCAGGGGGAGCGAGAAGCAGTTGATCAAGTAAGGCAGAGGTAACCAGAAAGGGAGGGAGGGGTGTCACAGTATCCTTTTAAAGCTCCTGTTCGCCAGATAGCTGAATCAGAATCAATACGCTCATACTCAGCCTCCTCTGCAGCGACCACAGTCTCTGCATGTAGGGAAGAAGCCTGGGGGGAGGGGGAGGGGGGGAATCGTGTGCATTAGAGAAAGGCATCAGCTGCCTGATGCACCCAGATGGACAGCAAGGGAACAATGATCCAAGTTTAGATCATGTTATTGATACGTCACCATCCTGCCAATTCACAAAGTGTATACGTGCTTTTTGTCACAGTTTTGAGACTTATCATAGTTTTAAGATATAATGCTTACAGGGAACCTCAGGAATCCATGTATTTATATTCATGTTTGTCACCCAATTCATGAGCATGTAGTCGACTTATTTCTGTCCAGAGTGGGTGCAATCACACAAATATATATAAAAAAAAAAAAAAAAAAAAACAATAGAGAGAAATGGACTTTATGATTTACTGACTATTTTGTAACTTCTTCTGTAAATCTGATGTCATCAGAAATCTGGAAAAGGTGTTTACATGCCACAGGATCCTGCTTTCCACTGAAGCAATGCAGCTATGCAGGTATCACAAACCCAGTGTAAAACAAGAATTTTCATACACAACAGAAACCTCACAGATAAAGACTATGCTAGCCCTGATCTAAATGCTTTCAGCGAAGATTCGACAAGTGAGACTATTGAGCTGAAGAGTCTTTAAAGAAAACAAAACTGGCTTTCCATTTCTAATCATAATTTAAACTTATCATACATCTCTAAAGGGATGTGCATCAATTTCATGTGGAAACTAAGCTGCACTTAGTTTCCACATGAAATTGTGCTTTTGGCCCCTGACCCTCCTCTTCACCAGGAGAAAAAAAAAAAAAAAATGTCCTGCAGTGTAGCTGGCTGTTCTATTTTTAAAAGGCGATGTAATTTACCCACAATAGCAGACGCTGCAGAGTGCAGGGGCTGAGTGCTCGACAAACGCATCTGTCTGACAGAGAGGAGGGGCAGAAAGTCAAGAAGGGTGGAAAAAGAAAGATGAAGCACATGCTTTGAGACAAAAGCTGAAGAGGAGAACCAGTGTGGCCACTGCCACAGGTTTGACTGGAACGTGTGCCATTTCATCCAGGTGTTCTAGATACAAGTGTCCACATAACTGAGCATGAGATGAGATGAGTCACTGGTTGGTTGAGAAACACCATTACACCATCTCCCATTGGGACAACTGATTATCAACACGTATACATGTACACATGCACACGCACACACGTCTCTGATTGTGCACTCGAGCAAAGCGGATTGGCAAGATATCTTTCCATCAGATGCAGTAAGAGCTGAATGTCTTAGCTGCTGGGTTAACGAAAAGGCACAGCACATAAATCATTTCCTTATATTTTGCTTCCAAAGTGGTCTTTATGAATCGTTCTCCGGGATTTCTGAAGGTCTCTCAAAGTCTTTCTTTGGACACTGGCTGCTTTTTCACCTGCGTTCAGTCCAGTCCTTGTACCTGACCATTTTTTATTTATTTGTTTAATTTTTTTTGAGGATTTTTATTTTTGTTAAGCTGCTTAACACAGAGATATAATTCAAATAGCACAAAAAAAGGCTCAAGGGATGAAACAGTGTTGTGTATACACATATCAGAGAATTCTTTAAGTACTTTGTTACTAGGAGCCTATCAGAAAAACACATCATTTGTTCCAGTTTCTTTTGTTGACTCTAACAGTTTGACAGACAAAAAAAAATAGTATTTTTGCACCAACAACAAGGTGATTCCCAAAGAGCTATTAGCAGAAAACAGTGCTGTGGCAGTGTGCCATTATAAATTTTGAAGAAAGTGGACAAGTAAGGTGACAAGAGAAGAAGTCTCATGGTGTCAACATCACTATCTACAGCAGATGAACACTACCTGAAAGTCATGTCCTTAAAAAAAAAAAAAATGAATTAAATAAAGACCTGATAAAGGACCTGAGAGATTCATCTATTGTTTACTGAAGCCTCATCAGAAATGGTCTCACAGAAGGGTGGCTTCTACTGAGGCCACTGGATTGAAAACAAGTGGCAATATGATGGAGTAACAAACACATGGAGGTGGGCAGGACAGAGACAACAGTGAGTCTCTGTCATGGTTTGGGGCTGCGTTTCAGCCAGTGTTATTGAGGATTTTGTGAAAATTGGTGAAATTATGAACAAAGAAACGTACCATCAGATTTTGCTACACCACACAATGCTTTCCAGAAAGTGATCTGTGTTCTTCAGCAATGTGAATGATCCCAAACACACCATCACTGCAACCCCAGAGCATGGACTGAATGAAGCAGCGTGGGATCATCTTGACAGAAAACCAAATAAAAGACAGCCAACCTCCAAAGAAGAGCTCCTTCAAGAAGCCTGGAGAACTATTTCAGAACACTACTTCCTTCTAATGGAGAAGCTGAAACTGAACCCCTTAGATTATCAATCTTAATTGCTATTTTCTGTTTACTGAACTGATTAATTGACTGATACGTTCTTACATATATAAATCGATATATACGCTCAAGCAAAGACACTATTTTTAGTTATGTGCTGCTGCTTTGGCTTGTGAAACAAAACAGTTCTTTGTTGTTGTTGTTTTTTAAAGTGTTATCAATATGGGGCACAAATAAAGCTGTATTTTTAACTATGGTGCCCTTTCCCTCACTCTCATATGGAAATAAACACTAGGTGTGAATAATCAGAAGACTGTGCCAGCACTTTAACTGGGGTTAGTCTAGCGGTTCACAAATAAACACAGCGAGGCCTCAAAATGAGGTACAGGCAAGGCTGCAGGGCACTCACTCAGCCAGACTTGGTTTCCTCAGCGCCAACAAGATACAAATGAGGCCTAAAGGTAGATGATTTGTAACAAACAGAAATTTGACTTGAACAAAATTAGACACTTGTTTTCTTCTGAAAAAGAAGAACAGAAAACGGTCTCATTCTGCAAGTGGTGTTACAGTGACTCTGGAGCTCTGATGCTGCATCATGTGAACACTCCACCTCACTGGGCTTTGGCCTGAGAAAACACCAGAAAATATTTAATCTTCAAAGGCTGCCAAACTGCACCCCACTGAGCATAATTCAATGCTATTCTTGTGAGGAATGTCCAAATAAAACAATGCAGCAGCAGCGAATAAACTGTACACAGGACGCTGGATATGTCATGACATGCACTCGGCGATATTAAGAGGAATTCCACCCGGCATGCAGGTTGACTTCAAAGCAGAACAGGAACAAATACTGAAACAATGTTTGCTGGGTATAAACTCAAAATGACCTACTTCCACCTTCATATAAAGAAATACAGATTTTCCCTTTTTTATTTTACAGCATTTTTCAGTCTGTAAAGTTTATATTTGGCACTGATAGAAACAAGAACTGATTCTCAGTTATAACAGCTGTAACAGTTAATTCTCATACCTAGTGCATGATAATACAAAGTCAAAGTAAATAAAACTCAAATGCACACTGCAACCCAAGTTCCAAAAAGTTAGGACGTTCTGTAAATGGCAAATAAAAGAATGCAATGATTTGCAAATCTCATAAACCAACAGTAGAATATTAAAAAAATGTTCACACATGTTTACCACTGTGTAGCATCCCCTCTGCTTTTAACAACAGTCTGTAAACATCTGGGCACTGAGGAGAGCAGCTGCTTGACTTGTTGTCCCATTCCTGCCTGTAGAGGATTCCAGCACCTGCACTCTTCTATGAAGCTATGCTAATACTGTAGATCTAATATGTGGTTTAGCATTGTCTTGCTGCAATATTAAAGGCCTTCCCTGAAAAAGACGATGTCTATACGGAAGCATACGTTGCTCTAAAACTTGTATATATACTTTTTAGGAGTTACGGCGCCTTTCCAGATGTGCCAACTGTCAATTCCATAATCACTAATGCACCCCACATGTTATCAGAGATGCCACCTTTTGAACTGAGCCCTGATGTCAAGTCAGAAGCTCCTCTGATGCTTTAGTGTGAAAGAAACAGGATCCAAGTCTTCCCCAAAAGAAACTTCAGAACAATGTGCCTCAAAATTCGAATTTTGAGGCACATTGTTCTGAAGTTGTTCCACGATTTGTCAATGCAGATTTTTTTTAATACCCAATTGTTTTATTCACTTGTTGCTAGTTGCAAAATGTAATTTCAGCTGTTTTCTTTTCAGCACCAATTACATTTCCGTCCCTTTTTCACACCCGTCCCAGGTTTTGATTCATGTGGCTGCCATTAAATTCAAAATGAGCTAATATTTTCATGAAACAGTCCAATGGGCCCATCTTTTGAATTTTGGATGTGAGGTTGTATAAATATGACAGTATGTTTTTAACCAAACAAATGTATAGACCTGAGCGTCACCTTCCCAAACTCTTATGAAATCTCTTACCTGGAAGTAGAGGCCAACTGTTGGTCGTGCCATCAAGCTGTTGAAATGTGAATGAAATTCCCCGCCGAGGATGTCTTGAGACAAAGTCTCGTAGGGATCGAAGGCCTGCTCCTGCACACACATGCAGAATAATACAAAAGTTAACACAGGATTAAGAAAACAACACATAAAGATGGTGTCATATCTGAGTCATCAGCGCCGTCTCCATCATAACCACAAGTTACAAAAAGTAGTTAAACAGGTAATGACTTACAGTAATAAGTGTTTTTACACAAACAGATGGGTTTCATTGGAATGTTCTTAGTTCTTAGAAAAGATCCTCAGTAATTAACCTTCTTTTCACCAATTTTGTTGTTTATTTTTATGTGTGTTTTGGTTAACTGTCTCCTAAACTGCTGTCCTAATGTCCTCCTTAGGAATTCCTCATATCCTTTTGAATCCATTATTCTGATCAACAACTGCAAGATATACAAGCCCTAAAGTAACAGAGCAGCCCGAATGTTGATTCTACCTCCACCATGCTTTACAATGGCTGGATGTTGTTTTGGTGTTAGTATGCGGCGTCTTTTTTTCCTTTAGTCATAACACTGTGGGTACCAGGAGTGTTGTGGTAAACCAACTTTCAAGTTGCTTTCTCAAGAAAACAATTTAAAAGTTTCTTTCTCAAGAAACCAATTTGAAAGTTGCTTTCTTCAGAAAGCGGTCTTTGCCAGTAACCAAACTTCGTTTTCTTTATTCATATGGAGAAATAACTTTATAACCGCTGGCCAAAGTAACTTTTCAAGACGTCGTTAGCACAGATTTTCGCTCAGCTTTTCCCAATATGTGATCGAATAAAGCATAAAAGCTAATTTTGTCTTACTAGTTAGATTTTGTTGGTCTATGATTCTGACTTAGATGATAATGAGAATTTTTTTTGAGCAATCAAATAAATAAACTTTGTTTAATTACAACCTTTTTCCTCTTCCTGCAGTAAATCCTAGATTGACTTGATTAGTTTGCTGTTAATTATCCTTCAGAGAAATAATCTCTCAAAATCCGAGAATTATTTTTGTTTCTATATTTTCCTAAAACAAGGATTAAGGTGAAATTTCAAGAATGATGCACTCATGCTGACATGCTGGTTTAGAAAGAACGGATTTCCAACAAATCTAATAAATTCAAGCCATGCATTACATTTTTTTAACAACTACATGACAACCCAACACAAAAACAAAGTAGTAACAAAACTGTTTTTTGTACAGTTTATTGCACACGCAGTTTACTGCAAATTGCATATTTCCCAACCATACTAGTAAAAGCTCAGACAATATTTGGCGCTGCATTATGAACTTGTGTGTTTTAAGATTTGAAAATCAGAGTGACTTCATACCTCCGCCAGATCTTCAAAGCAGCTGCCCACCAACGGATGGGGGCTGCCATCAGCAGTCATCTCAACAGCGTCCTCAATCAACCCGAGCAGCTTCACAGTCAACTCGTGGATGTCTAGGATGTTACTGAAGACCACCTCGACATCCTGCAACGACAGGCCAACATGAGTGCCCGTTTTACTGTTGTGGTGTGAAAAGAGTAGCTACGTTAAACTGCTGTGACTAAGGATCTTCATCCTCCAATGCTGAAACCACAGATGAGTATAAGGTCTTTTTACGCTGGTACAAGTCACAGAAAGAGTCCACATGACGAGGTTATGCAGTTTGTAACACATGGACATGAGGGAAAAAAGACAGCGTCACAAGATGATATACATGACATAAAGATCCACTGGATGTCACACTAGAGCACCTTTATCTCAGACCAAAACAAACAGGCATGTCAGCCACACTTCTGCCCTCCTTCCTTTTGTCTCTCATTTAAATCTTAGACAAGTTGTTTACAAGAGAACACAAAAAAAAAAAAAAAAACCCAAAAGCCACAGCCATCTATCTACCCACGCCAGCACTGAAAATACATGAACGATTGTGATGCAACGTAACCCTGCCGCCACTGCCTTTTCCAGTCAACTTCTCTTTATTTGGGGGGGTGGGGCACACACACTTCTTATTTTGAGTGCGTTTCACTTTGACACACATTTTTAAGGAGGCCAAATCAGTTGACCAGAGTGCAAAAACATAACAGTCAGAAGTTGAAGCAGAAGCTGTCTCAACATAATTGCATGTTCTGCATTCCACTGGGCCTCACAAAGTTTAATCCTCCTCACCCAAATGATACCACAAATTACCCAACCCAAAATATGCAAAGCCACAGCGACCCATTAAGCTCGACTTTCCACTCAGTTCTTCTCAAACTGTAAACACAGTGTTTAATCCCTTCCCTTACCTATACATTTCCTACTTTTTATTTTTAGGGAATTTAGAGCATTTAAAAAAAAACACACACCTGTTAGAATGGGTTGTCTGCTAGCTGGAAGGTTGGTGGTTCAATTACAGGCTTCCCTAGTTCTGCATATTGAATTATCCTTGGACAAAATGCTGGACTCAAAGCCCTTTTCTCATTCCTAAGATTAATTTTAATGTTTCAATGTCTCATTTCTCAGCCTCTGCGGCCGCTTTTATGCTCGCTGCTTAGCCCCTGTCGCACGGCAGAGCGAGAAAAAATTTACATCATATCTGCGACTGTGTGATGATGTTGCAGCAGCATGCGAAGCAACCAATGTGGAAAAGTGTACAGCAAAGTATACTGGTGCTTTCATTGTCTGTGTGATACACATCTCTGCCTATTCCTCAAAAGCATTTATCTCAGCTGATTGGCTTGTGATTAAAAAGACCATGTCAAGTCAAACCACCCACCCTCAAGTAGCTTGTGCTGCTGTCCAGGCATGATATAATTCACCTATTTTGACTTTAGAGCTCATTTTAACCTGCAATATAGTGTAATTGTACATAGGCAGGAGTATTTTTTTCCTGTATGGGGCTTCTACTGCTGAATGAGCTGATCCTATGGGGTAGTAAACATGTCCTTTTTCTGAGGGCGACATGTCCTGATCTCTCTGAATCTGGAACTAGATCTGCTACCCAGAGGCACTGTGTATGGAGATCTGCATCAGACTGTTATAGAACAGTGGCTACGCTATCAGGGACGATCAAAGCGCACAAGGTTGAGTTCATATCTCTGAAGACATTGTTAACAGTTTAAGCCTGTCAGTACACCCTTCAAACACTCAGTTTACCCCGGAACAATCCAGGGCGTCACTGAAGCCTGACCTGGCATTTGTGTCTAAAGTTGCTGGTTCATTTGTGCCTGTTATCTTGACAGCTGAAAAACATCTGAAAAACAAAAGGTTCAACATGCCGTCTCCTGTTTTTGTTTTGCATGCTTATTTGGACAGGAGCTTTGGACAAGTGTTTTCAAAAAAAGTTGTGCAGCATCAAGCTGGTCCTCACCACTCACTTTTTGTTTAATCTGAACAGCTCTGCTTAAACTGTAGCCCAAGCAGTGCAAATCTCTGTGTCCTCACTTGGATAAAGGGGCTACTTGCTAACTGGAGACTTTATAATGAGACATTGAAAATGCCAGGAATGACCACTTTAGGTTACATGCATAACCTCAGTTCTCAAGAGTAACATGAGTAAGCTGCCTCAACCCATCTTGTTGGGGAAATGTGATAGGTGCTTACCTTGAGTAATGACTGCATAGTAGTTCAAGCCACTTAAGGGTTGGTGGTTCAGTCTGACATGGTCACCAGCCATTCAGAATTGGCATACTGAGGCAAATTCCTCTGAGAAATGTGAAGGGAGGCACATCCCACAGTAAGACATCTCACTCATGTTACTCTGAGAACTGTGGTTATGCAAGTAACCTAAAGTTCCTTTGGTTAGCCTTCTGTAAAAAGGATATGAATTGCTATTTAATGGCTGTTTACTGAGTAAGAGGGAGGAGAGACAAATCCCTTTGGGGTTGTGTCAGGAAGGGTATCCAACATTAAAACTGCCAAATCAACCCGCTGTGGCGATCCCTTGTGAATAAGGGAGCAGCTGAAAGTAGGTTTACTACATGAGTCAGAGAGCATGGGTCGTGCTTTGTGTGATGAACAGGAACTGTAACCTTTTAAGGCCAAACATAATGACATGTTTCTGTACGGTGCTGATACTGACTGCCGATTATAGGAAACTGCATTGAGAAAAATCTGACAATACTTTTTTTAGATTATGATGCTTTATTCATTTTGACATAAAGTCATACTGTGGGCAAAGCAGCACTGATAGTCAATATTAAGCCTTAGTAGAAGAGACAGTCCAAAAAGCACAAAAGTGAAAAAAAAAGTAATAAAAGTGGTGAAATAAAGCGCTGTTTAGGTATTTCACACTGCTTCATGATGCTGAGTACAAGTTAGCCGATTACAGAGTTTTAGTTGTAATCTTTAGATGATCTTAAGTTGGATTAGACTGAAATAGCTTTGATGAAAACATAACTGTTTTCTAAGCTGGCTTTGCCCACCACTACTTTCTAAGCACAAGACTTGATCACTGAACAGTTTACTTTGTATTATAAAATACTGGTCAGTGATTACATCAATCATTATGTTCAAATAAGTCATAACCTGATTCTTTTTTTGTCAAACTGAGAAATAACCAATACTGAAATGTGTATTTCTTCTAAAACAAGTTCCTCACCTCGTTTGTGAAAACTTTGGAGTGAAGGAAGTGTCTGCGGAACACTTTGACAATGAGGTCCAGCTCTCTCAGGTACTGCCGCTCCTCTGCGATTTCAAGCCTCACCAGATCATCATACGTGAGCTCCCCCGAGGACAAGGGCTCCTCTGCACACTGCGACATCAACCCAATATCCTCCTCTTGGTCAAACATGTCCATCAACACCTGGAAACGGGTAGCAGTGACAACCAGTCAGTGTCAATCAAAAGAAATTCTTCTCTCCTAATCATGTTTGACAACTTTAGCGTCTCACTTTATCTGCACACATGGACACTTTGATGTCTTGCTGGGTGATTTCAAAGTGCCGAATGTTGCCAACATAGTTTCCTGCCAGTTTCAGTATATCTGCTGATATGTATTCAAGCACTGCCACAATGTATAGGGACACATGGTAGTCCACTTTGTAGCCCAAAACCTCCTGTTGAAAGAAAAAAGGAAAATCCGCAATGAGAAATTAACTATAACACAGCGGTTCAAAGGGTTGAAAAAATAAAAGTGAGGACAGTGCTGAGGATGAACAGGACAGCGAGCTGTCAAGCATCCTTACCTTGAGCAATGGGTGTATCTTATCCACAGGAAGTAGTAAGGGGTGTCTTCTCCTGCGTTTCTCAATGGCTGACTGGGCATCTGCAATTGCCCACTTATCTATAGGGTGGGGGAAAGTTTTCTGGACGCGTTCCTGATTTAAGAGAAGAGGAAATGTTACTTTTCCTCATCAAGAATATGAGTACAAACATTAAGATGGATGAACTTATATTAGAATAAAAGTTTGTTTGAAATGCTTCTGTTGAATCATACGTTTCCTAAATGGAAAATGCCAGGACACCCAGTGGGAAAAATTAGCTCACGATCTGTTTTACCGTTCTTCCATATTTTTTCAGTTTGACACATCATTAATATCTACTTAGAAAATAAATACTAGGAGAGAGTGTAAAGGCCTTACGTCTACATCTTGTACAGTGCGAGGCTGGGCCACACACAGCATGTTGAGAAGCTGCAAGATCAGCTCCTCGATATACTGGAGGGCATCCTCCTTTGCTGTCAGGTTTGGGTGGACCTGCTTCTGTACCTGAAAGTTACAGAAAAACAAATAAGTGGCAGATACGGCAAAAATTCGTCATTCACCATAACGTGGAGTGATATTATTTTTCATTCAGTAGGACAGAAAAAAAAGAAAAGAAAAAAACCCCCAACATGCTTCTGGCACTGTTGACATGACGTAAACTGAAACTGTTTAATATATCAAAGTGATGTTAACATCTGGTATGATGCAGCTCAGCTGGCCTCACGCACAATTACATCAGCCTACAGTTACAATGACTGGCTGAATACAAACATTTTTTCTTGGTTTTAACAAGGTGTTTATTCAGATTTTAGCCCACACACTAAATCTACTAGCTCAGTTTCATTCAACACTAATTTGAACATTACAACTCACTTGTACATTTAATATTGAAACAATCGGACAAAGCTTCTTCTTCTGATGTGAAACCACATCAGTTTTGTTTTCCTTCAGCTGAGTTAGTCATTTAAGGACTTTGTGTTTAAGCTATGATTAGCCAGTGCTGCTCACTGATACTCAGTCATCATATCTAGTGACTTTCTGCTGAAAATGAGACACAACTTTAGTATCAGGAAACATCTCATTTTTAAGTAACTGGCAACAAAAAGCATTTAATATATTTAAAAAGTTACCTAATGCAAGTTTTAATAAAACACTTTTTGCTGCTTTCAAGGGAGCTCAGACAAATGGATGTCTAAAATCATACTTACTATACTTAAAAACTATACTTAATCTAAATTTAGCTTTATACCTACATTTACGGGAAACTAGCCAACTCTATAGACTCTATAAAACCACTGAAGACTATGAGCTCATGCACAGTAGATGATAGGGTGACATCAAAGCAGGAGAGGAGGTGTGTAGATGGCACCTGGCAAAAAACATTACAACACAATGGGATTGTGCCTGCAGTCCTCTACGGATCCATATAATTCTGCATTAGCCATACCAAGAGAATAATCATAACTAAATATTTACCATGAAGTCTTAAATATTCAACTCCAGCTATTATGTCTCTATACACTGAAATACACAAGTAAAAATGACTGCTTTTAAGGTTGGAAACCAATCTAAAAACATACAAGCGATTAGGCTACGGCACACAAATCAACAAGTAAGATTCATAAGTTTCCTATAAAAAAAATAAATAAAAATCAGGAATCAGCAATCCAACACACAAAATCCCTCTCCACAAAATTAAGTGCAAGACAATAAGTCTGTTAAACAAGTATCATCTCAACTGAAAAGGATTTAGAGCTCTTTTCTGCAGATATATCAATTGACCCAGGTTTGCGCTGTAGCGGGACTCCTGAGGGTGCAACCAGCCTGACAGAAGGTGTGATTTTACATGCTGACAACAAAGAAGGTGTGGCTGCATCAGGTCTACTAATGGAAAGAGAGTAACACCACCCCCAAAATACCCTCCAGCTACCCAAAAGTTGCCGTCATTTGGGCCGTGCCCTCTCGCAGGAATGCTGTCAGTTCAGATACTATTATAGTATCCAAAGCAGTCTTGGAGGAGAAGGAGGAGGGGAAAAAAAAAAGCTGTGGCAGAAAACACGAGCAGAGAGGTGGATAGAAAATAAGCCTGGTTTCTTACTAAAGCCTGGCCTGTTCTCACATGCTAGTGATGGAATTACCCTGGCATATAGTAAAAGTGACGCGTTAGGATGACAAAACTTTGCCCCGGATAAAGGAATGTGAGAGGACCGTTAAAAGGTCAATGCAGATTGCGCTTCATGCATTCCTGTTCTGTGACTTAACAGAGACTCAGCAAAAGCAGGATGTCCCCCGTCTCAAGTTTGACTTCATTTATTTGGGATAGAATAATTATCAGAGAATAGAGGAGTACAGAAGTGTCTCTAGGGAATTATAAAAGACCCCTTTCTTAGCCCTCCTTTTAGTTTACATTCCGATTAACTGAATTCAGATGCTTTTTAAAACGAGAGGAGCTGGAAAGTCTGAAGCCACAGCTTGGTCTCACTGAGGTTTCTGTACATCATTTCTGTTTTGATGCACACTCACAAGACCTAACAGTTAAAAATATCCCACACATATAGGCTCTACTCGGAAAAAAAAATACATATCAAAGCAGAAGTACGTTATGAGATAGATCCTTTTTAACCACAAATAGGCACTTGACCAAATTCCACAGGACACCAGGAGCTGTGAGTCACCACACTGAAACTACGGGGGTTTCCCCTGACTCCATTCACAGAATAGTTGGCCCGTTTCTGAGAGGCCCACATCCAGCAAGTGTCGGCTATCTCCAACAATGTCAGGACGGGAAACATGGTAACAAAAAGACACGAAACTGAATGCTATTTGAATAAAAACATAATAATTCAAAGACAATACACAGAACTAAGACGTAATCAAATAAACTGCTGCATACACCTGCAGTACAACACAAAAAGGAGTTCAGTGTAGAATTCAGTTGGGTTACTAACTAATTTCAATTACCGGTCAATTTTCTACAAAAGATAAAAAATAGAAATGCATAAAAGTTCAGTGTGTTTACGTTTCCTCTTTCACAAGACGAGAAATTTATTTTTCGATAGCTGGGCAGGTAAGTGTCAGTTATTTTCTTATAATGTTGCTTTATGCTAAATCTGATTGTGAAAAACATTTGTTCTGCACTGAAATGACACCAAGTGAATCTGTTTTCAACAAGGACGTCTGACGAGAGGACTGACAGAGCGGTGGCATGTGCAGGTATGACTGTGGCTCAGTGTATTATTTACAGTACTGCTGCAACTTGATCCTAATGGGTAGTGGATGTAACAAGGTCTAATATAGTTGGCGGCGTACATTGAAGTAAACGCAAGCAAAGTGAAAGTAATCGAGTGGAAAAATGGCTGGGGAACTCCTGAATTTGAATTGCACTCAGCTCAACTCTGAGAATCTGCGACGCAGAGGAATTCTCAGGGTAGGAAAATCAACTGTTTAATCTGAGAAGCACCACAGAAGGTGTAGACAAAACATGCTTCAGACTAGGGCTGTGCAATTATTCTAATTTTAATTTCAATGTCAGTTTTGGCTTCCAGCGATTATTAAAGCAAGACGCTCGACATAAAGTGATTATTGTGGCGCATTCTGTTTCGCAATAATTCTTTGGTTTTGCCTTTCAGCACATCTTTTTCTCTTCTTCTGTCTTAGCCTATCCATAATAACCCTCTATAATTAAAATCTCAAGGAGCTATACCAAATAAAAAAGATGGCTTAAATCCTCTACAGTATTGGGGTAATTGTGTTAAAGTACTGTAGCTGTAATAATCTAGCAACCCTACTTTAGATGCAAAACTAAAAGATTAGTCAACATTATGAATTTTTTTTTTTACCCCATATTTCTAAGGCTGAAAAGCTAGTGCAAGCAATGCATTATCTTTTTAATAATACCTGTCATAATTTTTGTGTCATTTATCAAGCAAAAAATACCAAATATTCACCCTCAGAGTATGAGTTGGGTGGTGGTGATGTTGCAGCTCATGGCCAACAAAGAAAAAGTTATCAACAATGTTTAGGTGGGTGGCTACATAAATGCCAGGAACTAAGAGTTCTTAGAAGAACATCACATTGCAAGGAAATCAACAGTTGCTCCCTTTAGGGCTCGCCACAGTGGATCTTCTGCCTCCATCTCAACCTATCCCTAGCCTCCTCTTCTGTTACACCAACCCCCTACATGTCTTCCTTCACCACATCCATGAAGCTTCTCTGTGGTCTTCCTCTCTTCCGCCTGTCAATGAGCTTCATCTTTTACATCCTTTGTCTTTCACCATTCTTCCTTTGGACACGTTCAAGCTCCTTTGTCTCCAAAACACTCACCCTGAGCTATCCCTCTGATAGACTCATTTCTAATCTTGACCCTCCTGGTCACTCACATTAAAAAGCTTAACATCCTGAGCTCTGTCACTTCCAGCTCTGCCTCCTGTCTTTTTTTCAATTCCACCATCTCCAAGCCATCATAGGAAGTCTCAGTACCATCCTTTTCCCTCTTGCTGCTAAAGTGTTACCACCTTTCAGTGGTCTTAATGTTTTTTCTTTAAAATTTAAAGTAGGGTACAAGCTTACTAGATAGTTTCCAAATTAAAAAATGATTTAATTGAGATCCAAAGGTGAGCCATGCTGTAGAAAAACATTCTTGGCCTTTCTGAGAGGAGTCTGGTTTAACATTAATAAAAATCAGTCAATAGAAACAGTTAATTAGATTGGTAGTTTACACCCAACTGCTACATGTAGGCAAAGAGAATGAAATTAAAAGCATCTCGACCATATGTAAAGCTTCATGCACACCCTCCTGTGCCATGTTAAGGTGTTCAGTTTCATGGGTCAGCTCCATTAGGAGGAGAAAAGCTAGAGTACAGGAAGTCCCAGTGCTCACTCACTCTCACTTTCTCTCTTCCAACCCCCCTTCTGCTGGCTCTCCACCCGCACAGAACAAAGCCTCCAGGGAGAGCAGCTCATAGCAGTAGGCTGAGAGATATTAATGTGCATGTACAAGGAGGCAGCAGCAGCAGGTTCATGCTACACACAGACTGGAGCTGGTCCAAAAGGAGAGGGATTCAGAGGCACACAAAACCCACTCAGTGTCTACATGTCTGCCAAGAATTTTAAACACAGACTGACTGGTTTGATGAGGAGAACTAGCACATAAGTTAGCGAAAACATTGTCCAGCAATCATTTGACAGGGTTTCCACCAGAAAAGTATTCAAACCTGGAGACTGCAGTTGGGTGGGATTGGTTCAATTTAATTTTGCATAGGATTAATGCAGAGCTACTTTAACACTAATCATTAATTGTGTGGTGACACAGAGAAACAAGAAAGCTGTGTATGTGAAGTTCTACTGAGAAGGAGAGAGGAGCGATTATTGCCAGTATATGTGTGAAATTATATTTAACTGTGTTTAAATGCTTGAATAAATGATTTAGACTATTGGTGTCGAAGATAAGGACCAGGGGCCAAAATCTGCCCACAAAAGACTTAATTTCGGCCGACTGGACAGCTTTAGAAAATGTGAAAGAGGGCATAAATTTTGGACTTTTAAGTGTATTTTTATGAGTTTAACTGCTTTTCCTACTGATTAACACCTCCACTATTCCCATTCATATTACCCCATAGTAATAGATAAACAAATAAATTACAGAAACCTTCCTGTTTTTTCCCACCATTTACTATAGGAATGTTTCAAAATTGTTCTGCAATTAGGGATGCACCGATACCGATACTGCTATCGGGGCCGATACTGTAAAATGTGTGCGTACTCGTACTCGTAAAAGTTAACCGATACCATGAACCGATACTAATGTAGCCCGGATGGGAATTTGGGAGTGGACACTCATAATTCCCATGGACTTAAACGCCACGGTAACATAAGGTGTTCACAGTTGATGTTATGTGATGTAACTCTACCCTGAATATAATTTGCCCTGTAATATGTCGCAAGGTAAATACAGGTAATTAGAGCAATCAAACTGTTATGTTAATCATAAAAGTATTATTTTATGGTATGTAACTCTGAAGGGAGTTAAAATATTTTTCAGAGTTCTAATTTTCTGGAGGCTTGTGAAGGTAGCATAAAACGGGACCTTGCATAGGGAGATGAACGAGGTTAGCTGAACCAAAGTGAGAGACTCGGCTAGTTTTACTGAGGTTAACCAGCACAAAAGAGTGTGTGACTAGAAAGCTGACCGTGTGAGAGCTTCACAACAGAGTGTGGGTGAAGTGACTTTTTGTTTCAATGGTCGCACCACCGTGCTGTGTTTCCAGCTACGACCGTCGAGGCTAAAGGCTAGCCCGGACTGCTTGGCTTGCCACGGAGGCAGCCGCTATGGACTGTCGGAGAGCTGGACAGTGACTCGCTAACGCGCTGTAGCAGAGACCGCATCGGGTCCGCAGGGAGTGGATTTAGTGTGGGACTGGTGCACGGCGACCTACCGATCAGCTGAACTGTAAGTCAGACTTTTGTGCTCTTACTGGGGAGAAGAGGATTTTTCTCCATCGTCCGGCGTGAGCAACAAACAGACCTGCAACAAGTGTGAATGTGAGTGTGTGGAGCCCATGTGTGAATATTGTATGTTTAGTGGATTTATATAACGTGTTTTGGAGTGTATATTAGTGAGTCACTTACCAAAAGGTGATAACATAAGTTGGGTTGTTTAATATAATTTGAAAGGGAATTATTTCATTTATACAGTGTATTTCATTTGGTTAAGGAATTGGAATATCATTTGAGTTTAAAAAAGGGATGTGTTGTACAGTATTTGTCTCTGCCCTTACGTTCAGTAAACGTTTCGTTTGTGTTAAAGAGTTGTCTGGGGTCGTTTCTTTACTACTGGTTAAGTTTAACTTGTGTGTGGTAGAAGTATCGGTTTTTGTACTCTGTATCGGCAAGTACTCAGATCCAAGTATCGGTATCGGATCGGTTTGAAAAAATTGGTATCGTTGCATCCCTATCTGCAATCATTAAAAAAAAAAGAGAGAGAGAAAAAAAAAAGACATTTTATGTGTATTAACAAAAACTTTGTTTTATAATTAAGAGGCTTAGCAACAGATTTCCTTTATTTACTCTCAGAGGAAACTATGTGGTCAGTAGCTGACAGTAACTGACTAAACAAAATTAAATAATACAATATAATACAAAACTTTATTTTCTCTGTAGATGATGTCCAAACATTAAGAGTGTGACAAATATTAAGGGTTTAAAGACTGAGTTTGACAGTCCTGATTGAGATGTAATCAAAGGAAAAAATAAACTGGTTGGATATCAGCTATTAAAAATTGTAATTGGTTTTTAAGCATTTTTATACATTAAAACAGGAACAGTAGGCTAATGAGGTACATTATCTAATGGAATATTGGCAACTTTGGTCTCAAAATTTTTTTTGAAACAAAAAAAAATTCCCCAATGCATGTCAACATGACTTGCAGTGTTCAGCCAGTCTTATAATAAACTTGGGAAAACCCTGTCTACAAAAAAAAAAAAAAAAAAAAAAAAAAAAAAAAAAAAAACTGGTAAAGCTTAAGTGAGGTCGACAAGGGCTTTGTTTAGTCCAAACCCAAGCCACTTATTTATTGTTATTTTTGCATTACTAGATGCGACAATATGAGATAGAAAAGATCATTCTTTTTTTCTTTTAAATGTAAACCATTTCTTTTTATACAGGAATTATATTGTACCAATGAGCTAATAAGAACCCCTATTATTGTTTCTTTCATTTAATAGATGAAATGACAACTGAATAACTAAAAGAATCAAATCATCAGCTGATTAATCCTCTAGAGAAGTTCTGTTTCATCCACTTGTCTCCAATAATAGAAAATCTGTTCTGCAAATCAGAGTGCAGTGGATGCAAAAGGCGAAAACAGATGCAGGTCAGTGGTACACAAAACCAGCTTGCATCAAGTTTCATCATCTTGGTTACAACTCAGCTGTAGTGTGATCAGGTGCTGTGTGTCTTCACAATAGGAGAACAGAAAGGGTGGAGGTAATAATAGAGGCAGGAGGGTGTTGATACAGGGTTAACATTTCTAATTCAATTGATTATTCTCCTAGCTGTGTATATATGCCCTGCATCAGGCTCAGGTTGCAGGTAATATGTGTCTGTGTGTGTGTGTGTGTGTGTGTGTGTGTGTGTGTGTGTGTGCGTGCGTGCGTGCGTGCGTGTTGGAGAGGTGGGAGTGGGGCTTGTTATTATACCCGAGCATGTGTCACTGTTTGTGATTCATGCCATGACATCATCTGCATTACAACCAGACTGTCTGGGGAACCATGAGGCAGAGATCAACTCTGAGACAACAGGCACACGCAAACACATTAAAAATACACATAGACACAAAAGACGCACAGATCTGAGACATAAACGTATACAACTACCACTACGATACTAAAAACCTAGCACACACACACACACACACACACACACACACACACACACACACACACACACACACACACACACACACACACACACACACACACACACACACACACACACACACACACACACACACACACACACACACACACACACACACACACACACACACACACACGTCCCCTATCCCTGCTCACATTCAGGTAATAAAAGACAATAGGTGGTGGACATGCAGCAAACTGCACGTGGCCATGACTTGACGCCAGGCTTGTGTGACCCAGTGACCCTGGCCGCCTGCCTGCATCCACCCATCCTCTGACTGAACCCTGTGTGAGGACAAGCTGATGTTCAAAGCCCAGATTTAATATTGTGGGAAGGGCGGGGAACCTCTGTTTTAACCAGCACAATCTTTTTTCTGTGGTGGGCCCGAGCCTGGTGTACAGGAAACGCAACCTGTTACCAGAAACATCCTGCTGTCATCACATAGGCTCATCCTGGAGGTGCAGCAACTCACTCCTGCACATTGTGTCCTCCCCACATACGTTTACCATTTGCACTTTGACAGGATTAATGCAATCAACAGAAATAGCCAAGTTCACACAGACAGACATTCATATCCTGTCCAGTAACCACCACGACTTACCAATCATTACTAAGTATTAGTGCTGTAACTGATCATTTGACCAAATGTTTTGGAGGTTTTTTAGAAATACCGAGAAATGCCTTTTAAAAACTTCTTAAAGTCACGCTGCCACAAAAATATTCAACTCAAGACAAAGAAAGACCACCAATTATTATAATTTCTGGCAAAAAAAAATCCAGTCTACAGGCCTGCAGCGCTTTTTCCATTTTGTATTTAGTGGCAATTCTAACAAAACTATGTTGCAAATACAAATTTTGATAAACATGACCTTATGTAATAGAAATGTCTGCTGGGAGGTGAAAGTTTCGTCGAGATTGGCCCGCCAATTAAGGAGGAGATAGGGTACATACAGACATACATTCACTGCAGTGATTATAGTAAGATTATTATATGAATATTGCAGCTATTCTTTGGGCCTGGTTTATTTTCAACCTTTGTCCTTGCACATGACCAAGTATACATAGTTTCAAGTCCAGCCCAGGAACTTTGCGCAATTATATCACCCTCGTCTCTTTTCTCATCACTTTCTCTCCCTGTCTTCATTCAACCTGGTAATAAAGGCATGAAATACCTAAAAAACAAACAAACCCTTTAGGGTGTTGTAAACACAGTTGTACCATCTAATATTCTGAAAACTGAGGATAATGTTATCTATGACTGGCTTCAGATTATATATTAAAAAAAAAAAAAAAATAAATAAATCTCTTGGCTTGTTCTTGGCTAATCTCTCTTCCTTTATACAATACTGTCGATACATATTCACTGGCCACTTTATTAAGCTCACGCAAATGTCACAAATATTTAATTGGCCAATCCCACGGCAGCAACTCAGGGCATTTAGGCATGTAGAATTGGACACAGCGACTCACTGAAGTTCAAACCGAGTGGTGAAGAAGGGTGACTGTAAGTGGCTCTCAATGTTGGTGCCAGACTGGCTGGTCTGACTATTTCACATACTTCTGCTCTGCCAGGATTTTCCCACACAACTATACTTCGGATTAAAAAAAAATAAATACATAAATATCGAGTGAGCTGCAGTAACCAGACTGCTTTAAGCTGATAAGAACGTAACAGTAAAACGACAAATGCAGAAGAACATCTGAATGCACAACCTTGCAGTAAATGCACTGTAGAAGACAACCAATATTGGATAACAAAAGATTGGAAAAAGATTGCCTGGTCTGATGAAGTAGGGTCACAATTTGGAGTGAATAACATAAAAATCATAGATCAACCTGAGCTCTTTGTTACCGCCTTGTATCAAAGAGCTCAGGTGGGAGGTGTAATGATGTGGGGGATTTCCTTGGCATATTTTGGGCCAAAAGTCATCAACTAAACACAGCCCATCTGAGTATTGTTGCTGATCATGTCTGTCCTTTTATGACCACAGTGTGCCCATCTTCTACAGGCTGCTTCCAGCAGAAAGCTCAAATCATCTCAAACTGTCTTCTGAACATGACAATGAGTTCACTACTCAAATGTCCTCAACACTCACCAGATCTCGATCCAATCCTTTGGGATGTGGTGAAACGGGAGATTCACATCATGGATGTGCAGCTGATGAATCTGCAGCAACTGTGTGATCCCATCACGTCAACATGGACGAAAAATCTCTTTTTACTTTGCTTAATCTATGCCATGAAAATTAAGACTTCTCTAAAGAGCAAAAAGGGGATCCAATCCAGAAATAGCAAGGTGTAACTAATAAAGTGGCCGTTAGGCATAGCATTTAGCAGTCATTTAAGGTCGCAGAGTCAGTTCTTTCTGCAGCTTTGCACAGAGAAGCTGGAGGTGAGCTCTTGTTATTTGGTTAAAATGTTTATCCAGTTTTTTTTCCTGATAAGCACTTTTTACTTCAAAACAACAAACTATACGTTAATACGGATGTTATTAATCGCACGCTACTAAAATGTATATGGTTTCTGTAAATCTTTCTTTTTTCAACAGCGGGTTACTTTAATCTACATTTACAGAAATTTACCTCACCATATAAACAAAAAAATAAGATCTCATCTGTTCGTGTGAAAAACAGGAGGACTTTCTTTCAACCATCCGTTTACCGATTTCACAGAAACCTCTGTGGTTGCAGAAGATGAATACAAAACTGTGGGTTTTTTGTGCTACTTCCTGCCTCTTTATCACTTTCAATTACAACCACTTGATTTGAGCTGTCAATGTATAAAATGCGGCACTTAAATGGAAAACGTAGGTTTGATGACTGGCTGGATTCGGGCGCTGCAGTAGAGTCTCGCGATAAATCTCTGATGGTGAAATGACAAGAGCTCTGTCTAGTCTGAGTAAAAAAGGCAACAAAACCATGTGACTAAAATAAAACAACTCTCTCAGCTTTGGCCCGAAGTGAAGTCACCCTTTCAGAATTTAACCGACTGCTCATGCTGAGACTATTAAAAAGGCAACACACACAAACATAAAGCAGGCTTGTAACCTGACCAATCACGGTTTAAAATGCTGGCCTGTGAACTCAACAGCACCAGGCTGCTCTAACTCAACAAGGCAATGGAATGAAACTGTACCCAGCAAACCTCTGGCCCGTTTCTCAATGCCAGTGAAACAGCAGACCTGGGGAATGCACAGTTATTATTAACACCAGCATGTCAGGGTGAGATAGAGATCTTGCATTGCACCAAGCATGAGCCATATAATCGCCAGCCAGGATATTTAGATGCAGCAATATGAATCAATAGGTTTAGGGTTCATGGCAATACATGACTTAAGTCTCAGTAATATATGCAAAAGCAATGGGAGCGATCTCGTAAGGATTTTTAATAAAATAGAAAGATCAATTGAAAACGAAAGGTTATTGGGGAGCAAAGTAACAAGAGAGCTGCAACCACTCCAAACACCGTTTTATGGAAGCAACCCTTTATGCAATGTAAAACGAAACTTAATACTATTCTCTAATCCTGTTAATCTTTTGGAAATATACCGATAAGGTTTTAAAAACCAGTTATTGTCCAACCTTAGCCTGAAGACAAACACTGCACTTGTGTCATGGTGAAATATTCATTTATAATATAAAATGAGCACAAATGACAGACGAAAGCAGGATTTGAACTGTTGCATTTTATATGTGTTACTACAGTCCTTGGTGTAGGTATGAACTCAGCACTACAACTTCAGCTGCTTCACAGCAAAGCAACCAAGTACCTAATTCTTACAGACATGCAATTAAACTTACATCAAATTAAAGACTTCCTAAGAACTGTGCATTGCAACTAACAATTACTGTTTTTAGTTCATCATTTGATGCACAAATCTTCCAACATGTCGTCTTCAAATCAGCCTTTCTACCCACCGTACAGCATAAAAAAAAAAAAAACATTACATAAAAAATAAAGAGAAAAGACAGGAATAACACATCTTCACATTCTACAGCATTTCCGGCATTTATTCTTTGCAAGTGATTCATTTTTTTGTCAGAAAACTAACAGTTTACACCATACAAATTCAACTGCTAAATTGATCGATTTTTAATCTCGCTCAAGATTTTGGCTACCCACGATCAAATAAACACGTTCCAGTGATTTTGACAATGCAAGCTCCACCAAATCAAACGCTCCCTAAAGCACTGCCTGGTGCCAATCACAGCTGTGATAACACTACATTAAAAGACAGACGTCTAGAAAATGTCTGGCACAACAGAAGGCGAAAGGCTAGTCTCTAGAAGCACATCAGTGTAGGTTGTTTGGAAATTAAATTTAGAGCAAGTGATGTAAACAGAGACCATATCACATGCAAAGAGTGCTACAGAGATGTCTGCACACCACAAAGCAACACAAATAACTTACTCAACCACAAATTGAAGTATAACGGCAACCAAAAAAAACAATGCAACGGTTGCTAATGCGCATCATCTATGAACTCACATATCCACAAAGGTGAGTCTGTGCAGCGTGTCAGCATGTCCATCAAGATAAAAGATGGACAAAAGATGCGTTATGACCTCACACAGTTACTTTTCCAAAGTGCCAATACCAAAGAATTTAGGTAAATAAGGAAGACCAGTTTTATGTTTCAAACTGGAAAAAAAGGTTGTGTTAACAAAAACATTTTTGGCACTTGAATAATCGTGACAAATAACTCAATTCACCCATCAATTTTCTTCCACTTATCGAATTCAAGGTCGTGGGAGTGTTGGAGCCTATCGTAGGGCAAGAGGTGGAGTACACCCTGGGTAGGTCGCCTATGTGTGGCAGGGCACGACAAATAATCTTGACAATAATTTTGGCCAAAATCATGCAGCTCTAGCCCTAATTCCAATAATGTGATGTCATGGTTATTTGTTAAGCCTCAGT
Organism: Oreochromis aureus; assembly: GCF_013358895.1. NCBI lineage: Eukaryota > Metazoa > Chordata > Actinopteri > Cichliformes > Cichlidae > Oreochromis > Oreochromis aureus. The sequence continues at coordinate 9,962,220 of NC_052960.1, forward strand.
AAATACATCCATCTCATTCATGATCTACATATATCCAAAACCAACCACCACCTGGTGACGCATCTCAGAACTCCCTCCCTGCTTGATAACAAACTTACGTCCCTGATCTGGCCTTTAGAACGTATTCACAAGTTTTCTTTATTTATTTCATTCTAGAGGATGGAGTCATCCACCACAGCTCCTGAACAGCTGTAGAAAACAGCGAGTCACAGTCAGTCAAAACCATAACAAACTTCTCTTGCGTCAATCTCTGACAGGCTCTCCCTCTGGCAGTTGTGCAGCAAGTTGAGACAATGACACTGTGGCATCGCGACCGGCCACCTGCTTTCTCAGTTTCACCTGATTCATCACACCATTTCCACTGCAATACTGATCACTGACAAGAATAGGGCAGTGTTATTTATAAGCATGATGTTGCTACACAGCTAAATCCACAGACAGTAACCTCTATAGCCACAGTGCTGCTAAACTTAAAACATGTCACAACAAAAATCACATTAAATACAGGCTCAAAGCTTTTCTGTCAGATACTGAAAGCATGTTAAAAAAAAAACAACAAAAAAACAAAAAAACAAAAAACAAAAAAACCTTTATAACACGACCAGTGATAAAGTTAAGCACAAAGCTATCTTTCAACCTTGAGAAATGGCTTGTTGTTGATATTTATTTTAAGAAAGGAATTATTTCAGTATTTCTATCAATGTTAAATTTCATTTTTCAGTGCGTCCGTTTTGTGTAAGGGGCTTAGTTTTAAATTGGAACCAAAGCACTCAAACACCAATAATGAATAGCAGGTTAGGTGAACCACAAGTCTCTAAAGGTCACCTAAATAAGCAATGCCATTTTCCATTCTGATGCACCACACTTTGCCTGTTTGGCCAGTGTATTTCTTATAGTGGAAGAAGAAGAAGAATCTAGTTTCTATTTTGAACTGTAACACAGGCTTTCTTGGGACTCTCCAGCCACATCAGAACACTAAAATTCATGAGTAGGTCTTGACGGGACGCTGTAAGTTTATACACACAGCCAGTTCAAAAGGAAACGCAGCATGAAGATCATTGTGCACCTTCCAGTTTCTAAACAGTTTGGCCTTGTGTGTAACCTTACAGAAAAGCAAGGCAAACAGTCCCCAGTGAAACAGAAAGAGCAGTGACAAATGCGTTTTTCTCCATTAGGAGTTGGTACCAGACTTTCATGACTCTGCAAGTCTGAGCAGAAGGGGTGAGGGGATGTGGAGGGGCCACAAAACAGAAAATAAACCTAGGAGAAGCCAAGATGATGCAAGAAAAAGGAAAGAACAGGACAGTCAAAAAGGAACTGATACACATGTGTCCTGCTGACCAAGGAAATTAAAATGCAAATGCTTCCTATTCCGAAGAATTCATTTTAAGTTTATCAGAGTCTAAGCTGCATTGCTTGGGAAAAAAAGCAGATAAGTGTGACCAAAAGCACCCGAAAACAGCTGCAGAAGCTCTTTGCTCAGTAATGATGATACATTTTTTGATGAAATGAGGAACAAATAAAGAAGGCAACACGACACTCAACTCAAGCTTCATTGGTATTCACCCTGGATCATGCAAGTCGTTAGCACACCCTCGAAACGACGAAAAACTCGTTACAAAGGAACAACTTCTTCAAAATCACTGTGGGAAGTCATTATGAGGAACTTGGGTGACGAGTATATTGAATAAGCACAACAGAGACATGTCAACAGGCGCGGGATATCTCCAGAGGTCTGCAAAACACTAAATGCCTCACAAATAAGTATAGTGTTAATATAAACACTGAAGTTTTTGCTTCTGAGCCGACTCAAGTCAAGAAGTGTTACCAAAACTTTTGTGCTGGTAAAGATGCACAGATGAAACCAGTGTTCAAATCGGTCACCCCAATACGGGTGTTTTGATTTATAACAGTGCATAGAGAAAGCTGGTGGTCACAGTCGTACCTTTCGTAGAGCTTGCACGAAGAGGCCTCTCCATTTGTGACTATTCTCGTCACTTGAAAAGTCGTATATCTGCTGGGGCTGCATTGCTGAAGCGGCTCCTGGTGTTGCCGTGATCCGGGCTGAACCGTCAGCATCGGCCCCGGGTAAATTGTCCTTATGGGTGGGTCAGTCCCGGCTTTACAACGGTGAAACAACACAAACTGGCTCACTTAATAAAAAGCAGAGTAACTAAAGCAGAGTGTGGGTCCGAGGTCAAATCGGGCTAAACAGCGGAAAAAATCTTTTTAAAAAAGAGGGGAAAAAAGCACATGTAGCAATAAAGTTAAGTCGCTAGCTTTGTGGCTATGTGGCCAGCCTTCTGCTCCTGTAAACACCCAGCAGCTGCTAACAGCTAATAAGAATGCTGCTAAGTGTAACACTTGCTGCTTGGCGTTTGCTTAAAAACTTTAAAGCAGGCACATTGAGCTCAATGTTGAGGCAAGACGTTGGAACCGAGGTTGCTGCCAGCTAACTACAGCTACAAGTTATGTTACGTTGTTTACAGCCAAAACACCTGCACGCTAGCGTTAGCCGGCCAGCTAACGATTGCTACAGGCTGCTGGGGCTGGCCTCCGCTGCGAGTACTATGTTGTGGCACACGACCCGTTCAGCTCCAAACAAGGCACACTTTCTCCTGCGCTGCTTGCTCCGAATTCAGTCATCTTCCCCGCAGCAGATAAGGCGCTAAATCCGGCGTATACCTCCAAAGCAGCGGCCGGTCCGAGGCATATTTGCGAGCAGAGCCGCTGAAGAGCAGCCGAGGTGTTTTTGGTTCGTGAAGTCGAAGATGTTCGTACCAACTCTGCCGCCTGCCTACAGCTTCTGCTCGCTGCGCCGTGAGTCCCTGCGTAATTTCACATTTTATTGGACTGAAAAAAACAAGGCTGGACTTTTGTCTCTACACACAGAGTAGACTCTTAGCAGCGAAGAGTAGCGACACACAGGGATAGATGGCTGGAAATACAATAAAACTTTATTTATTGACTTTCCCTTTGAAGTGTCGGCCACACTAAATACATTTCTGATTACGTTTTATATGACAGGGAGGCTGGATTTATGGGGAAAAATGCGCTTAAATAAATACTATGAGTGAAAATATTTTTTTTAACTTATGTGCCCCATACATTGTCTTTGTTGCCGTGATTCAGCACAGGAACAATTAATTAACTTCATTTTGAAATAATTAAATATTTCATATTTATTTAATTCATTTTGGCTCTTCCAGTATGTTGCCTCCTTGTGTCCAAACTTTATAATTCATTGACTTAACCATGGCACAGAAGGGCTGTAGTCGCCACAGTGGACCATCTCCCTAGCATCCTCCCCCTCAAACCTCCCCATGTCCTCCTTCACTACATCCATGAACTTCCTCCTGCCTGGTAGCTCCATCTTCAACATAATTTATCCAGTATATCCACTATCCCTCTCTTGTACATGTTGCATCTTTAGAGCTATTTCTTGACATGAAGCCATACTGCTGCTTGGTGATCATCATCTCTGTCCTTAACCTAGCTTCAACAACTTTTTCCCATATCTTCATGGTATGGCTCATTAACTTTCGCCCTCTGTAGTTACTACAGCTTTACATATCCTCCTGATTCTTCAGACAGTACAAGTGCACTTCTCCATTGCTCAGGCATCCAGTCAGTCTCAAGGATCATGTTAAACAATGTGCTCTGGTTAATTGTGGTTCCCCAGGATATTCGAATGTAAAATGGCAGGTAGAACCTTCCACTTCAGGCCCAATTTGGAATAGCTACTTTTAAGATTAGGTTTAAAACTTCTCAGTATGTAATCACTAGTTATTATTAATCGATGGCATGTCTTTGTTCTGTCCTCTGACCCTCCCCCCCCCAACCAGGCTGAGCCTAGTTCTGCCGGTGGTTTCTTCCTTTTTAAAAGGGAGTTTTTCCCTCCCACTGTTGCCAAGTGGTTGCTGATAGGGGACAGTATTTACATTTACCTTGCAATATAAAATGCCTTGAGACAAATCTTTTTGGGATTTGGTGCTATATAAATAAAACGTAACTGAATTGGTTAAAAGATCCACAGCTCTCTCTCCATATCGGTTCCATACCGCCACTTCATCCTCTTCAGTGCTGTAAAATCACAGCACAGTGAAAAATCAGCATTAAACACAGCAAGGTTGTGCTTAAATATTTGAAGTTGTGGTCAATTCCCATTTTAGTCATTATATTTAAATATAAAAAAATGTAGCCTACATCTTTTTAAAAAACCTCCAAAAAAACCTAACCTAAAACAGAAACCACAAAAATGGCACATTTGTTTTCAAAAATATATATATTTTTTGAAAAGTACTTTAACATTCATTTGTCATAATCAATGTAATGACAGAGAGACAAACATCAGAACAGTTTTAGGAACATGTGCAGAGTTTGAAACTGATTCAAGAGAAATCACCAGCAGCTCCACAAAAAAAAAATATAAATTTGCCTTAATGAAAATATAAATAAGACAAAGACACTATTTAGTCATGATATAATTTAACAATCTTTGTAGCACAACTGTCAAATGAAGGAAGAAGAACCGATCTTTCTTGGTAAACCGTGTGCTACATGAAGAATTTCATAAGCCAACATCCAACTAAAAGCCAGCATGATGACACTGAAACTATTCATTCATTTATAGCAGACTATACAGTCTTCAAACTCCTCTTTCATACAGGTTGAAAAATCACATTGAAAAATTAAAAAGAAACTGTTTGTACTGAAATGTAACCATTAAAGAGCCCTCGTTTAAATCTAAAGCGCACATTTACGCACAGTTGATGCACTTTGATATTATAATTTTAATGTTAGAAACTGATGATAATGACATTGAAGTTACAAATGTAAAAAGCAGGTCATGGCAAACTTTATTTCTACACAGAAATGTAATGCACAAAATAAACTGTACTTTGATACGTGGTGGAGTAAACATACAACCTGAAGTAGCACCACGAAAATAAAAAAGTGTTAAAAACAAAAGCGCAGCAGATAAGTCACTTTATTCTGTTAAATTAAGGCCTGTCCTGTAATAAAGAAGTCATGACAGCTGGATTTTCTTTGGTTTTCTCTTCTCCCTCTGCTACAGCGTAAAACGGTTCTCCACCTCGTCTGCAATCATCTCAGCAATGGCGAGGGAGGAAGTGGCTGCCGGCGAAGGAGCATTACGCACATGGAGCACTCGACTGCCCACGTCGCCGACCCCGCCGTCAAACACAAAGTCATCCACGAGGTTTCCGTCGCGGTCGAGGGCCTGTGCTCGAACCCCCGTTGGACCCCTAGACAGGAAACAACCGGCGGTTACAGAAAACCGGTCCTAACATTTATCTTAATATTGTGTAACAAGCACCAAGAATGATTTCTCTACCTGATCACATCACTCAGGGAAAGTTCAGGGATGTACTTCTGCAGATTTTTAACCTGTGCACCAATGAAAAGTCCTCTATACATTTCTCCAACTCCATACGTAATGTTCCTCATTATTAGCTTCTGAAGGCCTCTGCAGGTAAAAAAACAAAACACAAATCGGCATCACACACTATGCAGCTGTTACACTGTGACTGAAATCGTCACATTTTCCAGGACAAATTTGCTACCTGAACGAGAGCGCATCGGCAAAGTCTTGAGCATTGAAGTCGTACACTTTGTAACCCTCCCTTTTAAAGGCGAGGACAGCGTTGGGGCCGAGCCAAATACTTCCATCCATCCTCGGGGTAAAATGAACTCCGAGGAACGGAAAACGAGGGTCAGGAACCTAATGAGAGATTTTACAGAATTTATCAGAAAAAACAGACATTTTAAACCTACAACAGGTATTTAAAAAACCCGGAGCTCTGCATCAGGACAACTAAATTTGAATCGACAGGAAGTCATCTTTTTAAAATTCCCCTCAAAACATCTCCAGAAAGGAAGGAAAAAGAAGTCCACATGCTGTAACTCACTTATAGTTTTTCACATATATCTGGAATGTTCTCCAATTGAGATTACCAACAAATGATTTACACAAACAGAAAACACCTGCCTGTATATGTTTGCACCAGTAAAACATTTTCAGCAGACTTACAGGGTAAATATTTCCTTTGACCAGGTAATTTTTCTCAGGTTTCAAGACTAAATAATCTCCTCTGAACGGGACGATCCGTGGCTCCCGACTGCATCCAGATATCTGTGACAGACGGTCTGAGTACAGGCCCCCACAGGTCAGGACGTAACGGCAACGCACCTCATTACCCTTTGAGAAAGTAATGATGCAAAAACTGTAAACAACAGAACACGATCTAACCGTGTGATACCTTTGTTTTAACGTGTCTTACCTTGTTATCTCTGACTGCAAGTGGATATTTCATTCCTGCAAATGGAATTTAAATAACAGTTGTATTAGCTATACAATTTTTATGACAAGTTATGACTGTGTCGACACGGATGTGCACAACCAGCTTGTTACCTTCTGTGCTTCCTGCTGGGCTCTCCTTGATCATGGAAATGTCATTGACCTCATATTCAGTTACCACAGTGCCACCTGCCTCCTTGAAGTCAGTACCATAACTGAGAGCCACCATCCTCCAGTCGACAATGCCAGTGTAGGGCGAATCCAAGGCCATTATCCCCTGAAAAGATGAGATATTAAATATTACCCTGCACTAACACGTTTTCGTCGAAGTAAACGAGATGATGTTTGTTTTCTTTTCACCCTGCAGTAAGGCTCTCTCTCCCGGATGCCCTTGCCATCGACAATGGTGAGGTCACGCACGTTGTTCTTCATGCCGCGCTCGTATAAAGCCTTCAGTCTGGGAATCTCTTCCTGCTCCACAGCAACGATGAGCTGCATGGTTTAAGACAGAAACACATACTGTATACTTCACTATTACCAACTGAAAAGTTTCAGAGTACCAACAATCGCTAAAAAACAAGCAGGCATCAAATCGTTGGTAACATACAGGGTCCTCTTGTATTCTAAATGAATATAAGATTTTATTTTTTGCAATAAGAATTGGCGCTCAGTCCTTTTCTTTACTTTACGGGGCAATAAAAATGAACATCCAAGTCAAAGATCTTAGTTTGGACTTAATCTTTAGGGGGAGACATCAAAGCTGCCTCCAAAACACTCCAAATATTTGATCCTTGCACTGGATTTCATTCAGCTACAGAGCTGACTTTAAGACCCTTATCTGGGAATAAATATACATTTAAAACATTTAAAAGCTAGTTCAAACTTCCATCCATCTATTCATCCATCCTCCCATTCCACACTGCAAACTCCAGAAAATCAATTTGAAGTAGGAACCTACCAGGACCTGCTGTGAGGTCACAGGTTAAACCACTGCCACCTAGTTCAATTTTAGTCGCTTTTAGTCGTTATGCTGCCTCCTGCTGGATTAAGCTCACCATGGAATTAAAGTTCCAACTGTGGGAACTGATTTTTCTTTTCCCTCACTGCTTTTAATCAATATGCAGTTTTATTTGTTCTATAAATTTCCTGGACCTTTTCACCCATTTTTGCTTTATTTTTCACAGTGGCTCCATAGCGTGGTGCTTAATAAGCAAGAAAATATCTGTTTTCTATCACAGATATCGGTTCTCACTGAGAAGATCCAGAACCAAGAGTACAAAATAATTAGCCACTGGTAAAAATGGGTAACATTAATTAAACTGTGTAAATATGGATGAAGCTGAAAGGGCAGCAGGCTACTGTTAAATACAGTTAAACTAGTAGTATATTTACTTCCCAACACTGTTGATAAATGTCTGCTGTAATTTCAGTCACTCAAGGTGGTCACTGAACTCTAAATCTATCAGCTTAACATACAGAGACAAACCTTTCCGCATCTCTTGTAAGGAAGTCCTTTCTTCTCACAGTACTCGTAGGCTAAAGTGGCTCCTCGCACACACAGGCGAGCCTTCAGTGATCCCGGCGTGTAGTAGATCCCACTGTGAATGACTCCACTGTTATGCCCACTCTGGTGTAAAGCTGGTAAAATGGACAAATTGAAGAACAATAAGAGAGAAGGGAGTATTAACTCCTACAGAGTGATAGGGGGGAAAAAAACTGACTCAAAGAATTTTTTTGTTTATTTATCTGCTCTGGGTTGATAATTTTAATATTTAAAAGTTTTAATTAACTTTCTGTTTGGTAAATATTAGGGTACACCTAGGAGATTAGCATAGCATAAAAGAGTGGAAAACAGTAGTTATTATTCAGGTGTGTTAATACAAAGCCACTATCTTCCCAGGAGTTGATGTCTCAACAAATTCTTTGGACTTTGGACAGACAAGAACAAAGTGTGCATTATATTTGGCCACAGTGCACAGCGCCACATTTGGAGAAACTCAGCATAACAGCGCAAACAACTCAAGCACAGTGGTGGAGGGCTGATGGTCTGGGTTTGTTTTGCAGCCACAGGACCTGGGCACAGTCATTGAGACAGCCATGAGCTCCTCTGTATACCAAAGTATTCCAGAGTCAAACGTGAGGCCCTCTATCCGACAACTAAAGTTTGGCAGAAAATGAGGCATGTAGGATTAAAATGATTCAAGGCACAGCATCAAATCTACAACAGAAATGCTGAAAAAGAAAAGAATCAACATGCTGCAATGGCCCAGTCCAAGTCCAGACCTCAACCTCACTGAAATACTATGGGTGGGACCTTAAAGCAGGGATTCTGTTAGAGTCCACTTGGGTCTCAGAGTCATCAGACAGATAGCTGAGGGTCTGCCCACCTGCCTGTTTACAATGCACCAAATGCACATGCGTCCAGACAGCAGACTTGAAAGAAGTATAACAGGAATGACAACTCAGCTGTGGGTTCTCCAACTGTTGACGTCTGTGTCCACAACACTAGAATCAGGCTTAAGAGAATAGTGCACAAACAAATACCTGCAAAAATCAATGAACTGAAGCACTGTTTTAAATCAGAGTGCAAAGTTTTACCACAATGATGTGAGACACTGAAGTCACACAGGAAATGATTCATTCAAGTCATCGCTACAAGCCATTATATCATGCATCTATAATATTTATATTTACATACATACACAATGCAAGTTTTTCACATGACTGCAAATGCAGTATAAGTATCTTATATACTGATTGGGGTAAAGTGTTGTCATCCACCCAAAATCCTGCAATGACTTAAGAAAACAGTGCCAGAGTATGTTTGCTGGTTTGTTACATTTTTACAGAGTTGTGGCCCTGTTCTCCAGGACATTTGATTATTAATGAAACAGTAACTAAAGGGAAAGGGCTTTCAAGTTTAAGAGTGTCAGTGAGTGGGTCACAAATGTAGAGATTTGTGGAGAACACAAATCTCTACATTAACATGTTGTTCCGTGTCTTTACATCCACAACACTCCACTCACAAAGCTCCTTTTCTTTCTCCAGGAGGACGAAACTGAGCGACGGGTGTCTCAGAATCAGCTCTCTGGCTGTGGCCAAGCCCACAATGCCGGCTCCCACCACAGCTATGTCATATGTGCTGAAAAAACAAAAAACAAAGAGACAGGACAAAATTTAAGGTGGCTATTAATAATCGACTAGCTGTACAGATTGAAAAGGTAGAAAACAAAGCAGAATATTTAGGTCAGAGTCCATCCATGGATGAGAAAGAGACCTTTGACGTAGATCAGTCTAGAGACCTATGACACAGATGTTTGAGTTAAAGAGGTATTTGCAATTACAAATAGGATAGAAGAACCCTTCACCATATAGGCAAGCTAGAGCAAGCAAGGATCTGCAAGAACACAATGTTCACAAACATTTAAATCATGTAACCAAGTGAGTACACCTTGCAACAGCCAGATAAAATGTCCTAATGTCCCACAAAACATTAATGCAATAAATGCAACCAGAGATTAAATCAGGGACAATCACCAAATTGGTTAAAAAAGTGTCAATGTTCAGAGATGAAACCTTGCTTGAGAGTTTCTATCATAACTAGAACAGAGTGCCAGGACCTGTAGAAATGCGTACAGGTGTAAGTAGTTAAACCTGCCAAACATTTCACCTGTCAACCCGAGGGTTATCTCTGAAGAAGCTGGATTCAAGTAGTAAGATTTCCCTTGCTCTTAATAATCATTAACAGTAATTCCCTATATTGCAGGGCTTCCTTAAAATAAACTGGAGAGGGAGCGGTAAGCTGTGTGCAGCCTCTGAAAACACGGCAGCTCTAATAATAAGTGTCCAGCAGGGAGGACAGTTAAGAAATCATGGGAACTTCTGAAATGAGGACTTAGTGAAATGTGAATGGAGCACAGATGACTGGAGAGGCAGACAGATGTTTTGTGTGTGTAAACAATGTGGTGTTAGGACCTAGCTCATGCAGAGGGTACAGATGTTGTTGAATCTATATCTTGGAGAGTTGGGTGTCCTTGGCAGTGACTATAGGCTCAATGAAAAGTTGCATATTTGGGCAGGTACCGGCTCGTCTGCACATTTTCCTACCTGTCTGTGCGGATTATACAAACTAGCACCCCATCACTACTTCTTCTCTCACATAAAACTGAACCAACTCACAATTATGCACAAGTCATTGTCTTTGTGGTGTCAGCCTCACCCGTGTAGCTGTCTGCTTTGAATATCCTTTAACAGTCCACCAGCAGCCTTAAAGGACGCCCTGCTCAGTATCCGGATCATTGTCACAGCGTTTAATAGCAGCTCAAACGAGCCTCTTCATTGTATAAGAGTCAGGAGCGACTTTCCTGATCTCCTTGTGTTTGTTTCCTCCTCTTGCTCCCGTACGTAGAGCCGCTAACGTTCCGCTCTGACGTAAGCGCGTCCAGCCAATTGGATACCACGTTTTTTTAATTCGTGTTACGTCGTAAAGGTTAAAGGTTAGAGCTATGATGGACGCGCTCTGAATGTAAACAGTAGTGTTCTTTGCTTGTGGGAGGACAGGTGAGAGACGAGGTTGTTTATGTGTCGCAATCCTGCGGTGTTTGTCTGTTTGGCGGTGAGAGCCAGCAGAGGAGATAACTCCCCGTGCGCTGTTTGGCTTTCAGATATGAGACTGTTGTCGCAGGCGGTGAAGTTTGCGGTGACTCACCCGGAGAAGAGCCGCAGACACTTCTGGGGCTGGCTCAATGCCGTTTTCAACAAGTGAGACACCTTTTTATTAACTCACCTCCACCTTAATAATACATCACTATACGAAAGTCTTGAGCCACACTTTTCTATCTCTGGACATTAGCTGCTTTTTCACTCATTTTGAGCCCAGTCCTTGTACCTGACCATATTCAGAGACTTAACCCTGACCTATAAGTAAGACAAACATAAAACAGGCATCTAACTCAAGGAATGAACCAGTGTAGTGTCAACACATAACAAAAAACTTGGCAAACACCCTTTTAAAATGTGTCTTTAGGCACTTTGATACTAGCAGCCTGTAATTTGTTCCTGTTTCTGTAGCTGAATGTATGAAAAATGCTAAATATAATACAGTTTGACAGGCCTAAAATAGGATTTTCACCCCAACAAGATGATTCCCAAAGAGAGATTAGCTTAAAACTTCTTATATCTCAGCGTGGTGTGTCATTAAAATTGGAAAGTGGACATGTTGAGTACAAAATAAGAAGTGAAAAGCCACTACAGCTTCTACAGCAGACAAACCTATCTGAAAGTAATGTCCTTAAGAAATATAAAAGAAATAAAATCCAGGTAAGACTTGACATGGGACCTGAGAGATGCACCTGAACCTTCAGTTGATCGATCTAGTCTTCATCGAAGCCTCATCAGAAATGTTCTCGGTTGAAGGATGGCTATAAAGAAGCTGTTCTTAAGAAAGAAAAAAAAAAAGCGTGATGTATGCCAAATCACACAAGAACCTGACCAAAAGTCAGTGACAACAGGTCTGATGGAGTGATTCATCAATATGTACAGAAGGGGTCAGGAGAGAGGTACAATAGTGAGTGTCTACAGACATCTGTAATGCATGGTAGAGGGATTGTCATGATTTGGAACTACGTTTCAGTCAGCGGTGTCGGGGATCTTGTTAACATTGATGGAATTATGAACACAGAAGAGCAAAAGTCTGTTTTTGATCCACCATGCAATACCATTTAGAAAGGATCTGACTGACAATGGCTTCATCTAAAACACATTGTCCATGCAGTAAAAGCAAAGATGGTTAGAAATAGACACAATGGGTCAGCTACAGTATTATTGTCTTCCGTAAATAAAGAAAAGAAAGCCCACATTGAAACATATGAATTGATCTAAGATCATATAAACAAAGTATAGACAAACATGCAAACAAACAGAAAAACTATTTCTAAGTCTGTATTTATAAATTAGTTTTCACTTTTGTTTCATTTATAGAGAGATTTTTGCTTGTTACTATTTAGTTTTTATTGTTTGATATATTTAGTTTAATTATTTGTTGTTAACTTTACTTTAACTGTTAGTAAGTCTTTTATTATATTAGTATATTATTATGATTATTATTACACAAGGTGTTTGTCAGGGACAGTGTTAAGGTCCTAGGATGAGGAATTACAGTCCAGTGTCGCTTAAAATAATTTTTTTCATGCTAAATAAACTGACAACATGGTTTTTTTGTAAATCGTGGATGATTAGCTCAGGTTTTAACATTTGCCCTAGTGGGCAAGTTGCCAATAGGACTTTTGACTTTTGTCTCTTGACCCTTCTTCCCTTTCTGCACCCAAAAATGTGACCTGTCACATTTCATCACATATCAGCATGTGCAGTACTTTGACTGTTTGTTGATCTTCACTCAGGGTGGACTATGAAAGGATAAAAGCTGTGGGCCCAGACCGAGCAGCAGCAGAGTGGTTGCTGAGATGTGGTGCTAAAGTGCGCTTCCAGGATTTTGATCGCTGGCATCACGACTACAACGCATTGCCAACTGGGTCTCTGGGTAGATACAAGATCCAGGCGATTGACGCCACTGAATCCTGCATCATGTACAAAGGGTTTGACTACCTGGGTCAGTGTGGAGAACATCATGTTCTTGTTCTAGACTCATTGACGTTTTCACCTAATGATTGCAGTTGTTGTCTCAGATATATTTAAGTGTACAGTCACACACCTGGTGAGGCTGTTATCTTGTTAATTAACAGAAGAAATGTTCAAGGGGAGGAAAACATTGATGAATTAATATTGTGTTTAATGGCTGATCTCATATCACAGAAGAAAGAAAGAAATCCATATTCTTAGATTCAGAGGGTTCATCCTCTGCACTTAAATATCTTTCAGATGCGTTTTAGCTAAGTACTTTTTTAATCTCAGATATACATGCAGTTGTGGTCAGAAGTTTACATCCACTCATCATGGACGTGAATCTCAGTTATTTAGAGCTTTTAAGGATTACTCTGAACTGTGAAGATGTCATTACAGATGTGCAGCATACACAAATGCACAAGTTTGAATTTACTTCAAACTTTGGGTCAGAAGAATACATACAGGCTCAAATGTATACATACACCCCCACTCATATTCTGTTAAGTGTTCCTTAGCAAGTTACACCTAGACCAGACACTTTTCATAGTGAGCAACAAGCTTCTGGCATAATTTTGCATGTATATTTGACCACTGTTCTTGGAAGAATTGGCAGGATTCCTTAAATCGTTTAGTTTCCTGGCACGGACACAGCTTTTAAACATAGTCCACTAATTTTTGATAGGTCTGAACTCAAACCTGTCGAAAATTTGTGGACTATGTTTAAAAGCTGCGGGAAGGCTATTGCAGGAGTTTAACGTTAGCCAGCTTTATCCATTCCAAAATCAGTTTTGATGTATTTTTGGGATCATTGTGTCCAAATTTTAATTGTCTAGTTGTTGATTTAAGGTTAAGTTGAAGAATTTGAAGGTCATCTTAAGTTATTCCATCCACTTTCCAGCTTAATGTCCGTGTCATCTGACCACTAAAGGTTTCTCCAGAAAGCATTTAGCGTGTCCATGTGAGGAGCTGCAATTCTTCAAAGTATTGATCAATCCAATGAGTGCTGGTAAACAAATCCTTGTTGTAGTCGATCATGATCACTAATGAGAAGTTAATAGCCCTGTCAAGTTGAAAGACATTGTAGAACCTTCAGCGCACTTGTTAAAAGATTTAGAGGAATGTATGTATATAGTTTTGAGTGTGTATATCTTCAGCCCTGTATGGATTAGAAAAAAATCAAAAGCAAATTCAAATCTATGCACCCAGTTCTTGTTTTTTAAAGTGATTAAAATGTGTGATGTGCAATCATTCCACCCCAGAAAAAGAACTGGTCAAAGAAATCATTAAAAAACCCCAAATTTTACTTTAAAAATAAAGTCATATATGTCTCATATATAATATGACAACTTAAAAGCAACATTGCAACAAACTATGAACTTTAATAAGGAACCGTTTGATCAACAAGGACAGAACTCAATATTCTGTACTTCCAGTTTCATAATGATCGTGTTGACCTAATGATGGCACTGGGGGAAAAGTCATTAGGACTTATGTTCTGTTAACATCAGTAAATCCAGATGTTGACATATGTTAACATAGGTTATTTCCCTTTGAACTCGCATTGGATTAACATAGTAAAAGAGTGTGTTTAAATTAAAAATTAAAGCCAAGTTCAGAAAGTGTAAATTTTGCATTAGCTTTGACCTCGACGGTTGACCTGAAAGCGATTCCCTTCTGTGGTGTTAACAAGAAAGGCGAGGGGAAAGTGCATCTCTCTTAGACTAATTATCTAAAAGTGACGCAAGTGACCGGGATATTTTACACCAAGCAGGCATGCACGCTTTCTCTGACCTTGCTGGCTGCTGCACTCCAGTATATATATATATATTTAAAGGAGAGCATGCCCGAGTCCCTTTTCCTAAATGTGCTGATGCCATTTTTTTTAATGTTCATTTTTCTAGATGGTTTGAAACATTTGGAAGAAGTTAAGTTCAATAAGTGTATCTACATTGAAGATGCCTGTCTGGAGAGGCTGACCTCCATAGAGAACCTGCAGGAGAGCTTGTACATGATGGAGGTGGTGTCGTGTGGAAATGTGACTGATAAGGGCATTATCGCCCTGCACAAACTCAGGTCAGTGTTTATTGTTTGCTCCAAAGGAAGCAAATTTAAAGTACCGCTTGTTTTAATGGTGCTTTTTTAAAACAATCTTATAACGAATTAAGTAATCAGGTGATGCTTCCCCTTAGGAACCTGGAGTATCTGTTTCTCAGTGATCTTCCCGGAATCAAAGACAGACAGACAACAGTTGACAGGCTGCAAACGGCACTTCCACGTCTGGAAATACAGCTGGACCTGGACTGATCGTGTGAATGGCACACAGCACAACATCCATTATTCTTAGGTTTTTAGGGTATTTTGTCATGAGAAGGTGTGGAGTAATCATTCACAGAGTTGTCACTTCGTCAGTCCAACAAAGAGTCAAATGAAATCGCTTGTGACACTAGTTCACTTTGATATTTATTCAAGGTAACTCCATATGTGTGTACATAGAGAAAGCAATTGAAAAGGTTTATTTTAAGAGTAATTTACATCTTTTCTTTTTAGATTATTTTGGCATTCATCATAAAATATCTGAGGATAAACAGATGGCTGAAAACATCCTTAGCACCAATATTCCATAGACGTTGAGTACAGTGTGACTGCTGCTAATAAATGTTCGTGAAAGTGGGATAAAGGATGTTTATGTCTGTATTCACTCCTAATGTCAATAAATAAGATTTTCTGAAACGCTCACGAGCAGTTTAACTTCACGTCCTGCATTATAACTTACTAAAATAAACAACAAACAAGTTGCTCTTATAAAGCCCGTCATTATATAAAAATACATTTGGCAAACCAGGCAAGGCAGTACATTGGAGTTTTACCTTCAGTCTCCTGTGCAGCTACGAGCGGAGCAGCTCACTGCTTCTTGTCTCTATACAAAATCAGCCTGAAACGACGGCGACATACATAAACCAACATGACCTGCTGGGAATAGTGCATAGACTGACATCAACAAGAGAGATGCTAGAGACACCTCATGTGATACACCTCGTAAAAAGTGGTTGGAGCTTCATTAAATGTGTTTAAAAAGTGCTACTGGAGTATGCGTCACGTTACTGAGCTCTTGGTGGTGGTTGGACTCGGATCAGGACCAGCGGGATTAGATGTTCGGTAGGTGATAGTTGAATTTGCGCAGGTTGTTGTAGTACCTCTTATTGTCCAGAGCTGGAAAGAAGCCGCTGCTGGTCAACTGTGGCAAATACTGTAGAGCACAAAAATCAGTTACAAAAAAGGTTACAGGGGCTTCTTTTTTTTTTTAAAGATCAATGAGTTTTACATGAATCAAATGAATTATCTGTACTTCCTCTGCATGAGATAGTTGGGATGTATTTTGAAGACGTGGATTTCCTGCAGCTTGAGTGGTTTGTTTAAATACTTGTTGCAACTTGTTTCATTCATTCATTGCACTGTATGGTTGTTCCAGGTGTTCTTTTATAAATGCTGTTTATGCACAGCTCTCTTAAGGTCCCAACACAGCATTTTGATCGGGCTGACGTCTGGACTCTGACTGGGTCATTGCAGCAGTTTGCATGACCAGTCGGACAGATGGCCTCGCATTTAATTCTAGAAAACTCCGATAAACAGAGGAGCTCGTGGTCGACTCCATGGCTGTAAGGTTCTTCGAGTGCAAAGCAAACCCAGATCTTCACTCCTCCACCACCGTGCTTGACTGTTGTGGTGTGAGGTGTTTGTGCTGACACGCTGTGTTTGGTTTTTACCAAATGTGGTACTTATGGCCAAACAAAGTGGAACTTTGGTCTGATCTGTCCAAATGGCATTGTTCCAGAAATCTTGTTGTCTGTTTAGTTGCAACGTTGGAAGCTGAAGCTGTGCTAACATGTTCTTTTTAGAGAGAAGAGGCTTTCCTTCCAAACAAGCCACACTTGTTGAGTTTTTTTCTGATTTAACATGCTAACTGAGACCTGACTGAGATGTAGCTCTTGTTTTGTTTTTTCGTTTCTCTGAGCATTGCATGATTTGACCTTAGGATGAATTTGCTGGGATGTCCACTTCTGGGAACATTTTGGTTTTGTGTTAACATACACCTGCATGCTACAGTCCTGCAAACTGCCAAAAACCTCTGCTTTTATCGAGTTGGTGGCCCTCGTTGATGATCGTTAGTTAAGTGTATTTTATTAGCAACACCTGACTGCTACTTACCCTCTATGATAGAGTATTAGGGACAAATTAAGAACAAAAATATTGATCATTTTGAGAATAAAGTTGAATTGTGGCGATTACAGATGTTGTTTCAAGACAGACTGCCATGTTATGTTTTGTGGTTCATCGATGTTGTATTTACCTAAATTTCAGATCTGCTTGGGATCTGATTATTTTTTTATTATATCCTGATATATAAGTGGTATAAGTAGTCATCTATTAATAACATAGAAGAAGTAGTTTTTAATTTGTAACTTTTAAGTGCTCGGTTTGCAAGCATGAGCTGATATAACCACTGACAATTCTGTATTCAAGTTGAAACACAACCAGTTTGGCACCAGTTATCCCAAATATGGTACGTCATCTTTATCATTGGAAAAGAAGGCTGCTCACCCCGGGGGGTACGTGTCTGCGAGGTAAACGTGTCCTTTTGTTGCCGGAGCGGTCCTGCTGTCGAGATGTGCTCTCGTTTCTTTCTCTCAGGCTGTCGAAGTACGGATGCTGGAGGAGCTGCTCACAGGTCAGCCGCTCAGACGGGTCCATCCGCAGACAGCCCTGCACCATCACGTGTGGACAAAGCACCAGCATTTGTCAGTTTTGTAAAAAAGCAACAGGAAGAACTGCAAACATTAAAATAAAAAAACTTCACCTTCATCAGGCTCAGAGTTTGAGGTGAGAGGTTTGGATACTTTTGCTCCAAAGATTCCTGCAGGAACCGAAGAGCAAAAGGACTTTTTGAAAAGACAGTCACAAGTTTAGATATTTCTTTTGTTCATTTATTATTTCAGTGAAATTATCTTTATCCGGCCTTTTCTGACTGAAATAAAGAAAGCAAAACTCGGCGTCACCATCTGTTGTGGCTCTGGAATGGATACTCCACAGAAGAACTGGTTGTTGCTGAAGACCTGCTGGTGTCGAGGAATCAGATCTCCTGGAACATAATCACACAGTGTTTAGTAAGTATAAGCCATTATGCCTCACCCCTAAAATTTGGAAAAAAATCGCTATAAGATATTGTTTCTCTGAAAATGTAAAGGCATTTTATGCAGGAGGCTGATCTTACCGAGGGTCTTTATGATCAGGTACAGCTGATCCATGTCCGACTTCCCGGGCCACAGAGGCGTCCCCGACAGGAGCTCAGCGAACACGCAACCGATTGCCCACACGTCCACCGGGGGGCCGTACTGAGTGTCTCCCACTAGCAGTTCGGGGGCGCGATACCAGCGGGTCGCAACGTAGTCGGTGTAGTAGTCACATGGCCCAGCTGCCAAACACAGAAACGCACAACATCCAACATCATTTCAACTATTAGTGAAAACACGCATAGGTTCTGCAAAGACTCATTCAGTGAGTAATCCCGAAGCTGAAAACATCATTTAGCCATTTTCCTGTAATTCAATAAAGCGAATGTAGTCAAACTTTGACCCAGAAAGAGACACTCTGCTCTTTTTCTTTGTGTGACAGTGAACTGAATATCTTAAGTTAGTTGTTGGGGATTTCTGTTGGTTTTCAGGGAATTGTGTTTTTCACTATAACTTAAATTTAGAATGAGGGATTAAAACAAATATTAGTAACAAGCCTTGAACTCTTCTATGTGAATCTTTACTGAAGCACTGAAACTATCCAGCAAGTAATTAACCAAGTTTAGGGTAACATTCATTAAGTTCTAAATATGAATATGCACTTGTAATGGTAACAGGGACCACTGAGGGGCACTGTCAACACTGTTGCAGCTGCTGATACACTTACTGAGTATCCTGGCGAACCCAAAGTCGCAGAGTTTGATGACTTGATGCTTGGTGATGAGAATATTCTCTGGCTTGACGTCTCTGTGGATGCACTGCAGAGAGAGAGGGAGTAGAGTTACACCACTCTATGAGCTTAACCACATGCTTACTGATGGGAGTAGAAAGAGATTGTAGACTTCAAGCCACACTGTTATACAGGGGCCGTTCTAGCGTTTGTTGTGTCTTGGTGATACATTAACTGCTGGTCAGCCACGGGAAAGCAATTCTTGTTAAAAAAAAAAAGAGCCATAAAGCAGAGTGTTTGTTGGGTGGTGGAGGAGGGAGGAGGGTAGTAAGGAATTCAAAAACAAAGCCGAGGGGAAGGTTTGACAACTGGGAAATAGGCTACGTGAGGAGTCAGGTGGGAGAAGCGAGCGTGAAGTCACTTACATTCTGTTTGTGGCAGAAGTTGACAGCCTGAAGCGTCTGCCAGGTTATACTTTTTACAAGATGCTCTGGGACGCTGTAGGACAAGGAGGAAAACAGTTAACTGATGGACAGAAACTTATTCGAGCTTGAAGGGTATTTGTTGATCTTGGAAAAGATTCTTGGAACAAAATGGGGTTTACTGGAAAATTTCCAAATACGTGATGACATTGTCAGAGACTGAGCTTGGAGCTTCACGCTTGACTGCCTTTCTTATGTAAGGCCTTTTAATGGAGGGAACAAGCTTCCTGATAACTAACAACAAGCCCAAGTGATGCCAAAAAAACAGACATTAAGATTTCTGCCATATTTACTGGATTTAGTATTTATATTCTTTATATTTTGTATCGTTATAGGGGTCTGTGTTTTGTGGTGTTAATGATGAACAAAAATATGAAACCCCTGGTTTGGTAAAAGAAAAGTCTAGGGATCACTAAAATGTGTAAGATGCATGCTCTGGGGGTCATGAATGTCTGTGCAAAACTTTCAATGTGGTCCGTAAAGTCATTGATGAGGTGGGGTGTGAAGGTGGTAGACCAGGGGTGCCCAATCCCAGTCCTCGAGAGCTACTATCCAACACAGCTGAATCAAATGGTTCGATTACCACTTCAGCATGCCATCAAGTTTGGCAAAGGCCTGATAACAAGCCATTCATTTCATTCAGGTGTGTCGGAACAAGGATGCATCTAAAAGCTGCAGGACGGTAGCTCTCAAGGACTGGGATTGGGCACCCCTGTGGTAGACTGACCAGCAAACAGACAGCCGTGGAGTGGTGCTGCTAAAGAAGCCAGTCATACAGTACATGGATAAAAGGCTACCTACACTTTGCGCCTACGGGAGCTGCTGGGTCATGGAAACCCATGTCGCGAAGCTCCCGGCACACAGCTTTTGTGCTGATGTTAATGCCACAGAAGGTTTGGAGCTTAGCAGTTACTGAATCAGAAGAAATAATGGTTTGTGGGACAATTTTAGGAGGTTATAATTTATCGTTTTAACAGACTGACTTGTTGCAATGGTGTCTTCTCATTATGCATGAATTCAGGGAGCTCTTTAGAACGACCCATTTTTTCATAAATGTCTGTAAATGCAGACAATGGGACTTTAGTCCATATATCTGCAGAGCTTGGAATAGAAGTAGCATAGCTGGTCACAGTTCATCTAGCAAAACACAAAAAAATACATTTGTTTTGTTTTCTGCTCTGTTTTGTTTCATTTCTAGTTTTCTTTTGCCCCTCTGTGGCTGAAGATGACAGTCAGTAAGGGCCCAGCCATTTCCTTCTTGAGGCGCAATGTTCAACAACTGAGGCTTTGTTGGTCAAGGGGCCGCTATCTACCAGTGTTGCTGGGGAAATGGCTAATTCGAGCCTTGTGACTGGCGATTTATAACAATCTCAGCCCCTTTCTCTCCATTTTGTTGTCTCTTCTTTTGAACCCGTCTGTGGCCTGAAGGCTATAGGCCAGGACTAGAGGAGGGCGGGGGACTGGAAAGCCAAAACACTCCCTATAAAATGTGGCTCCCTTCCAGCAAAGCATTCTGGGAGGGCATCACTGTAAGCATACCACAGAAAGGCAGTCAGTCTCCCAGGAGATGAGCGTTGTGCCCATCAGAGCTGGAGAAAGCGGCATACATGCAATATAAATGAAGTTTGGAGATAGCCGAAAGCCAGGAGTTTGCAATGCTGTTCTTTAAACATGTGCAGTTACAAAGCAACTACCAAGTAATTGCATGCATCTCTTTCTTTCAGGGAGGTTTTGTGGGGAGACACACCCACCCTCTGGGATGGCGGTCCAGCTCGTTGAGGACTGTGTGATCGCAGTACTCGAAGACCAGGTGAAGCTTCCGTTTGCGTCGAAACACTTCGATCAGATTCACCAGGTTGGAGTGTTTCAGTTGCTGCACAGACAGAAAACAGAAATCCCAAATAGACATTACAAGCAGAATCTGCTGCACAGAGGAGCGGATCATCAGTCTCTGTCTGTATCTCAAACACACTAAACTGTTAAAAGAGGGTAATAAACATGCTGTTACCCCTGACAACCTGTCCTATTTATGAGCTCCTGATGTCCAGCAGGCCTCCAGCGCTCCCACCCACTGCATGACTAATTAAACCACCAACAAACGCACCAGTACATCTTTGATAAATATGTACATCGTTAACAAAACACATGACTTGACCACAACTGAGCCTAAGCTTCCAATTTACAGCCTAACAAAGATATTCAACTCTTGCCAGAGGCTTTTTTTTAAGATAGCTTAATGTTCACAGACATTTCACACTGCAACTGAAATACTGGAGTCAGCTCTGACCCTGCAGGGTTTTGCCTTCATTTGATTACAGCCCTCTAAACCTTTTCTCAAGCTTGCTGGTTTGAAAGCAAAGTGTTTCCCCTCTGTCTGCAGAATTAATTGCACCGTGTCCCTCCCGCTGGCTGCACAGGAGGAGGAGGAGGAGGAGGAACGCTTTACATTTCCTTGCATTAAAAACAAGATTTAAATCCTCTAAAGACTGAGTTAAAGTTTCAAAACAATAGTTTGGCTGAGAGTTATGATAAAAACTTGATTTTTTAAGTAAAAAAAAAAAAAAGTGAAAGTTTTATGCTTCCTGCTAATAATTTTATCATGATGGGTTTTTTATTTAATAAATGTAACTTTGTAAGTCATATATTTCATTATTAGTCACATAATTTTATCTTGCAACTCTGCATTAAGAAACCAGTTTTATTAAGCAGACTTTAGCATTACATGCCTCTTTTATTCGTTTATCATTTTGATGTTTTTCTCTCACAACTTCTGTACTAATTTTGGAGGATTTGCAGAGACAGGCTGCATCTTTACCTTGAGCATCCTGATCTCCCTCAGTGCAATTTTTTTAATGATGGGATTATCCTCTGACTCGACAAACTTCTTGATGGCGACGATCTGGCCCGTGTCTTTGTTTCTGCACTTGAAGACGACTCCGTATGAGCCCTCTCCAATCTTCCCAATCTTCTCGTACTTCTCCATACTGAGGAGGAAGCAGTGCTCCTCTGAAAGGAGACAAAACAAAAACTTTACAAGCAGCAGTGTCTTTATGGGGAGGCACGGTCATCTCTGCAGCCTGAAAACAGACAAAGAGGAGAAGAAAGGAAGAAGGGGGCTTTACTTGATAATCTACTGCTTTTATGAATGGTTTACACAAGCCAAGCTGCAAAAATTAGGTTTTTTTAAAAAAACATATTTTTGCAGCAATAAAAAAAGCATCGTCAACTTTCGACCTGTCAAAAACATGCCTGCGTGTAAGCTTGTTTTACAGGGATGAAAATGTTAGGGTAACTTCCTAAATGGCCCTGCACAAAGAGGGAACGTTACACCCATCTCCCAGCAGTTAGATTGCGTAACAAAAACATTTGCAATGCAAAGTATATTCGGTCATTTCCCTGAGGGGGACACAAAGATAAGACTAACACAGTGAGAAACGGTCCGGAGGAGAAAATCAAAGTGCTGCACTGAAAAATTTGAAAACATTTTAACCTCCTAGGACCTGGCGTTCACATATCTGGATCTCATTTTTCTCAGAAACAAAAATCAGGTAAAAAAAAAAAATAAATCACATAATTCTTTGTTTTTACATTCATCAGGTCCCAATCAGCCAAAATAGCAAAGAGAAATAACAAATGCATGCCATGAAAGAGTTCAGGTCTTAGGAGCTTAAAGGGGGAAATACCAGCTCTGATTAAAATGATAACCTCTAAGTATAACACCTGATATTTATGATTATTATGGTGCAGATATCTGAATGAAAGGTGACTCCTGAAATAAGCACATATAATTTAATATTTATGGGAAAAGAAATACAGAAATGTCCACTTTTGGAATGGCCACACATTATTACATCACTTGCTGACTTCATGTATACAAACAAATGACAGCTTAATTATGATCTTTTTGTGTGCATTTACATCCTGAGCCACAAATCGGGAGATTATCTTTAATTTATTTGCACCGCAGTCCTTCTGTGCAGCTCCGTGCAACCTACAGAAATACCCTGCAGTGGTTGGATGCAGTAGTGAGGGGCCTTTAGTGAGAATCATCTGCTTCTGAATGTGAATAAGATGATGAGAGATGTGATCAACTTCAGAAGAAAAAGGATGGCCACACTAGCTATATCTATCCTGGGACAGTAAGTTGATGTGGTGGAGGAGTACAAGCACCTGGGAGTCCCATCATCAGACAGCAGACCGAACTGGAAGACCAACACAGAGACTGTATTCAAGAAGGGTATGAACAGGCTCTATTTCCTCAGGAAGATGAAGATCCTTTTTATCAGTCAGTTGTAGCAAGCACAGCTACAACTGATTGAATAAACTCATCGAAAGAGGCTGGCTCTGTGATTGGCTGCAAACTGGAAGCACTTTTGAAGCTGTGGTGGAGAGCAAGTCGCTGAACAAACTTCTATCCATCATGGATAACATGGATATTTTGACAGAGGCACCTGTCAGATAACATATGATTATTATTGTTAGCTATTTATCATTACTTCACCTGCTATAACAAAATAATTTCCCAAATAATGGATAAATACAGCACTTCCCATCTCATCTCGTTACACCTGCTTTCTGTAGTTCCTGGACACCTGTATAATTTATTAGAAACAAACATTGCTAAATTGATGCCTCGAGAAGGTGTAACTATTTTTTAAAAATACCCATGCTACTTTATTTAAACATGGAGATAAAGTGTTTCTGTAAAGCCTAGGGACGGATAATCCTGACCATTAAAGTAGAATAACCCAAAAATAAATCACATTTATAAACTTACTGTCCGTAAAATGCTCGCAGATGTTTCTTTAGGAGGAAATCTAAATTCAGGAGGACCCTCTTCTTCCTCCAAACAACATCAGCCTGTGAGGTGGACGATCACAGAACAACTGCTCCTGCAGCTCCAGCGAGCTCCTGTTTTTAATCCGTAAAGGTGGTTAAATGAAACGTACATCCGGTCGCGCTTTTCAAAATAAAGCGACCCAACTGTAACTGCAATTTTTTTCTTCATTTTTAATGCTGTCACTTCTTTAACATTATTATCATTAATATCCAGTTACTGTGCTTCACTTGCACACCTGTTAATTTTTTTTAAATTTGAAAATAAACTCAAATCTTTGATGAATCAGCTGCCAGTGTTTAATTTTGAAAGTAATATCACCTGACTTCCGGTGCTGCCCACTGACTACGTCTCCCTGAACAACAACTTAACATACTTCTGCTTTTTTCCACCCTGGTGCCCATAGGAACAGCTGACTCCACCCCCCACCTCCAGAGGAAAAGGGAAAGCAGGACTCCTGTGGATTATCACACCTGAGAGAGTTACCTTTGTCAGGCTGTTTACCTACAAACGTCATTATTGTCATGCCTGACTCATTTCAGTCTAACAGGAGAGCTCAACCACTGACACATGGGAAACATTTTAGGGTTGTTTTCTCACACATCTGAGTCCATGTTTACCCGACCATCAAAAACCCTTAAACCACATCAGCCTGATATAATCCAGCAGGTAACACTGAGCTGCAAATTTAGTCTGGTCTCACTGCGACCAATTAACTCGGGAAGTCACACCAGACTAAAAGCAGAACGAAAAAAAGAGGAATAATGGAAACTAAAACTCACCATCACCTGCTCTACCCAAGGAGAGAATATCTCACAACAGAAGAATAACCCACAGCTGGTTCTCATGTTAACAACAGCTTTTATTATAAAAACAGTACACATTAAGCAAAGGGAATGCAGAGATGTTAATAAAACCTAGCAGTCCCTCATTTTGTCTTTTTATTTTAAATAAAAATGTACAAAAGTGCTTACATGGTGCAAATAATGATAAGTAAAAGGTCTATAAAAGAGGAGGGTAAAGAAAAATCAAAATAAAAACATGTACAGTATATCCAATTTCTAAATTAATAAAAAAAAAATGCAGCAGAGCAGGAGATGCAACTATATTACAGAGCAGTAAAAATAACCCAAAGCTGCTTAGGTAGTTAATTTTTACACAGACCGCTCTGTCACCATGTATAAATCCAACATACCCTCTTACGGTAGATGAGGTTAATAAATATTGCTTAAATAACCCACAGCATTTGTGGGTTTCTGTTTCAACTGATTTATTATTCTCACGACAGAGCTTGTAAAATCTCCTCTCAAGCCTACTAACGTTTGCCACTGGCAGTAATTATGAGTGACAGACAATAACACAATAAATCTCCCATGGTTTCCTAATACAATCACAATTCTTGTGAATTTTAATGGCACTTTTGTAATAATACCTCTAGATAATTTGTTTGTAACTCAGTCCACAGTACAGGAAAGTGAGGAAAACGCTAAGTAATGATGATTATTCAAGCTTTTTACTGCTTCTCCTCCTGCTCGTAACAGTCCTCTCATTGTTTGAGATGAAGGAGGCTACAGTTAACATTGCTGGTGTAAGGCTACGTATGAATCCGGACTGACCAGGCTCCTCTTTTACTGACCTGCAGATCCCATGATCAGTAACAAAAGCTCCCAAAAACGCTTTCAAACCGGACACGTCTCGTAACAGAAACGCAGATCCAAAAGTGTCATTTTCTCCCAAAAGTGAGGCATCTTATCCACTTTTCAAAGACCTGGCGAGTCGCTGGCTGAGGATCAGTAACTGTTCTCGTGACCTGCTAAAATATAGAGGTTGCTCAGGGCCGTGGGGTTGTCGGTTGGTCGACTCTCTAAGACCACCACCCTGCAACAGAAACACAGGAACAGCTGTTTGTAAGAAAAACACAATATCCTGTTTCTTTACACTTCGAAACAACAGTCATTTAACACAAGGAAGCAATTTTTCCCGTCTCACTTTGCTTTTACTGGAAATCCCTGCTGCTCTCTTGATTTTCCACTTGGATCACTTCCTCTCGTCTACACAGCTCTGACAACAACATATCTTCCCAGTAGTCACTTTTCCAAAAACCCCTGCAACATGATCCAGGTGTTTCAACTAAACCCTCATTCCCTCATCATCGAAAATCCTGGAAGATTCTTCTTATCACTTGTTGTTTTCCCCACACATAATCTGATCAAAAAGGTCTAAAGCCCTGATTTACATTTGTTGGGAATCTATGTAAAGCCTACAACGTAACCTACATAAGTGGTTGATGTTGCTAGCATTTATGCTGGTGCATTACGTGTTAATTACCACGTGGTTGTGTCCTGGTGTTTTATATGTGGTGTCAGTCATGATAGAAATAAAATGCAGAGACTTTTTCACACTCATGTTTGTTCCTGAAGTTCTACATTCCTCGACTTCCTGATGTCGTTTCAGGAATTTGCTGACATTTGTGAGTCCTTACTTTAATGCTATGATTATTATTTCTCATATTAAGGGGGTGACTGTTATTCTGTCACTAATAAATCAAAAACTGTGGTGAAACAGCACAGGAGGAATTAATTCTGCTGATCAGGCCAATCACAATTACATTGACCTGAGATGGACATGAGATTATGCCGTAAGATTTCAGAAGGGTTATAGTGTAGCTAGACGTAGATTCCCCACTGAAGCATTAATCTTATGTTACTGTATATATTTTTTTAAAAATGGATAAAAATTGGTAAAATTGATGTTTTTAGTGATGAAAATTATACATATTTTATGTGTGTAACACTTCAAAGATCAGTTTGAAAAATGTGGAGAAACAATGAGAAGACAGCTGGTCGACCCACAGCTTTGATCAGATTATTGACAGTCTGATAAAAAAAAAGAAGAAAAAAGCCTGAACTGCACTGAAACTGACATTAGCGGCATGTTGCATAATGTTGGTGGTTTCAGTGTGCAGAGTTGTGCATGTTAAGTAATCAACAGTCAGATGACGGCCAGATCAGGACGGCAGTGGGTGCATCTTCAGATGCCATCGGCCTTGTGGCGGTGACAGCTGAGCGGAGAAGCTGCAGTCTATACTGCCCGTTCCATCAGATGAAATTACAGAGGCGCGGAGAGACACTCAAACCAGGCTGGCAGTGCCCAGGCGGCGGTGAATAAAACATGGCGGGCTGGGCAGCAGAGAGTGGCCTCGCTCTGGTGCCACAGGCGGGGCGGCTCCATCAGGAGTCACCGCTGAACGAGAGGTGCTGCTGGGAGATCGTCCTCCAGTTTGAGCATGCTCTGTTTGACTGAGTCTAAAAATCACATCCTGCTTCCTCTGCAGCTGAGAGCAGTCACCACAGAGAGCGCAATCGTTCATTTATTACAGTGTTACCTGGAGGTAAATCAATAAGACGATTTGACGAGGGACAACCAAAGTAACACACTTGAAGGTAAATGTCTGAGTGACAGATGAGAAATGTCTGCTCAAAACATTATGAGTGAGGAGGTTGTCTGGTGGTTCCCAGGTAATGGAAAAACATACCTGAGGGATAACGTCATAATCTAGTGGGACAGGTTTCATGGGAATTATGAGATGAATAAATAGCTATACTAAAAAATAATACCAAAAAACAAACAAAACAATTAATAATAGAACAGAGATGCTTAAAAGAGGAGGGAATGTAAGCTGTGGTGTGAGCTTCCTCTACTGATGACATATCTAAGGTGTAAGCATCTGTACCAACCTGTCAGATCCAAGGAGGCGGAAGACTCTGCTTGGATCAGAAATCTCCTGGGTCACCTTTAAAAGAAAGAAGACACACACACTTTCATGTGACAACTGGCTGTATATCAGAAGTACTGCTGGCAGTGAAGGTACACTGTATCGCAAGAATAACAAAGTATAAAGCTTCTTAAACTGCACGGGCACATACACGAAAGGCTCTGTGGTGTTACATCACAACTCCCTCATTAACACACCTTTCTCATTTCCCTGTCGTCTATTAAAAGTTCAGCAGAATTCCCAAATTAGTCCATCTCATGTGTTTAAATTTTGAATTCACAGACTTCCCCTTTTATAACAGACTATCTAATGTTTTTAACAAGCCCTCAGTGCCATTTGTACTGTGTACCTAGGAGCCTGGAGCTTACTGTTACCTCTACTTACGATATGTAGCCTGACACCACGCAGGGTAAAGGACAGGGGCCCCTTCAAAACACTCATATGCTGGCATGTCATGAAAACGTGTTGACAGATGTGAGACAGTGAGTGGGTGACACCTGCTAGGTGTAAGACCTTGGCCCTGGGAGAGATCTGATCTGTTTAAGTCTAAATGAGAACAAGGTCTCGGGTGTTCACAGATGCACCCACCGAGGCAAGCACGGATCACCAGACGCGCCCCCCCCCATCTGAATGCCTTCGCTTTTCAGAGGAATCATAACAAGACAAAGGCTGAATTATTTAGCGGCTTCTCCCTGTTGTGTGACGGGTTTCGCTTATGATTGAGCATGAATTTTGCATGACTGCTGACATTTCGAAAATCCTTGCTATGGTCGATCTGTCAAGCTGGGCCGGGCACGGACTCGGGACACAGACCTTCTGTTTCATTCGAGTGCTGCCGGACCATGTCTCACACAGCCAGCTTTCAAAAGGGCAGCCCCTAAGGCCATATCAATTTTCATTTAAGCAGAATGCTTCACCTCTCTGTGATCTCTTGAACTTTTATTGTACCGCTGAGCACGTCTTGTGATCAGGTTAGCTTGGAATCCCTCCGTGGAAAGGTGGACAAATTCATTACCTCGCTCTAACACAAAGACATGCTGTCTGCTCCACCTGAGGGCTAATCTCCTGGGATCACCTACAGCTTGTAGCCACACACATAAACAGACACTACGGGTCTTTGTTGACAGGAAAGAGAGGTGTTTGTTCATGTGTACAGCACACAAGCCTGTGTCAAGGATGTTAACACATACTGCATTCACAGTTTCCACTCTGGCACCTATTGAGGAACCATTAAATGATGGTGAAATTTTAAATATCACGGTTCTTGTTAAGAGCACAAGAAAAAAAAAAGAAAACGAAAAAAGAGCACGATTCAGGTTTTATTTTTCTCCCCACGGTGCCATGTGATTAAAATGACTATATTTTACCTCATTGGACTTGAAGCTCTTTCCTTGCATGCCATGTTTCCAAAAGGCCAGAACGCTGTCCTGAAGGCACACTGTTACAATACAGAGGAAACTGTGTGTTAGTGCACAAACAGGTCAAACATTATCCAAGACAGCCAATGCAACGCTTTCAGCTTGATTAGGAGAAATACATTTACACAGCCCTTTTTACGCCTTCAGTCTGAGCTTATAAATGGGGCGCTGCTTTACAGCTCACTCGGTTGGTTGGGTGACCCAAGTGCCGAGTGGGGTCCTGGCTTTGACTCTGCCCTGGACCATTTCCTGTGTGTCATGACTGGTTTCCTGTCTGCGCTATACTGTCCCTGTCCAATAAAAATGTCCAAAAAATTATTATGAATCTGTTTTGCACTGGAGTTTATAAAACACTTCCTTTAAAATTAAACTTTTTACTAACAAGAAACATTTTCCAGAACCAAAACACTGATGCCTTTCAGAAATCTTACCAACAGCTTCGATGCAGAAATCAAAGCTGAGCTCAGAAGCCAGCTTCTTGTTGGATTTCAGTCTGCCCAGGAGATTAACGATCTTCACATTTTCTGGGGAGAGAAATATAATTATTGTTGTGCCGTATGTATGTGTGTATTCTCTTCAGCGAGTGGGCCAATCTGAATGAAATCATATCATGAATTTGAAAAAGTGCCGCAGGGATGCTGCTACTAGTAGTAATGCTGGTTGATACAGTTACACTTACGGTCCAAACACACCAACACTGTGTCTCTCTCCAGCTGGGTGACATGGATTGCGTCCACCTGCTGATTACCTGTGGGGAGAGACGTGCTCAGTAACCGTCCTGCTCTCCAACTTTTTCTTCTATTACTTAGCTTATTTTGCAACACTACTGGATATGCCATCACTAATGCTACACACGCTTTTGTTTTTCTTCCATTTTTTTTTTTTATCCAAGCATCTTGAATTCTTCCACAATTCTTAAAACAAGGCACATGTTAGACTTACCTGGTCCAATCTCTGTGAACCACGATGAGCAGGAGTTGAGGTTGATAGTCTCAAAGCAGACCACCTGACTCGGCTCTGTGCCCTGGCTGATGGCAACACACACCAGAGGATACTCCTGCTCTGGAACCACCAGCATCTCAAACACCTTTAGCGGGCTGGGGAGAGGGAAGTCAAAGTGCTGTGCCAGGAAAAGAGAAGCAACATGTTATCTATGATCACCGGTGTTCTGCTGTTTGAAGTACAAGAGCATCAGTTTTATATAATTATGCTTATGAGACACTTTCACAATGAGCTGTGGAGCAAAGGAATAAAAGCAAACTACATGCATGCAAGTTATGTAGCACAACCTTGCTGGAAAAGCAGTGGCTTAATTAGAGATGTTCACGCATGAAAATATCATGTTTCTGCTGTGAGAAAAACTGACCTTGATGAGCATAAATCTCTGCATGGGCTCATACCACTGCAGAAGGACAATCCCAGACTGAAGCGCTCCACACAGGTACTTGTGGCCAGTATACGGGTTTCTCACTGTGGATCAGAACATTGTCTGCATCACTTTTTATATTTATTTACGGTATGAAACAGTAAGAAGCGCATACAAAACGAAAATGTTTTGGCAAAAAAAAGAGGCCATGATGCAACTTTTATACAGACACGGTTTAATATGCAGGGTTTAAAGGGGAAAAGCCACTCACCAATGCAGCACTTGTGACAGCCCTTTGTGTCAGGGATCTTAGTTGTCAAGGCAAATCTCCTGAGGAGAAAAACAGTCAAGTTGTCGTGACCACAGTCTTAAAAGAGCTGATGACGTCTAGAATCAGGGAAGTTGGCCTGTGGTTCTCTTTTTCTCTGTACCGCTGCAGCAGTTTGTCACAAAGGTAAAAGAACAACAAAAAGACTGCACAGCATGGGCGTAGCAGCAACACTTTAAATGAGAAAACCAGTGGTGTGATCTTATCACAATGTGTCAGGCTGCTGCTGAAAATGTGGTTAGATAATATTTATGAGTCTCAGATACCAAACCAGGCCTTTCGAGCTTACTTGGGCAAAGGGAAGCGATGAGTCTGGAACTGAGCGGCCAGGCCAGGCTTCTTCATCTGCTCAAACAGCCCGATGAGATTGTGGGAGTACAGCTGGTAGGTTTTACCTGCACAGTATGGGACACAGCGTATCCCATCATCAGTTTCATTACGGCCTTAATTTCTAAATATTTTTAACAATCTTGGATCTCGTGAAGCAGTTTTCACATGTAGAAAGGTTAGATGTGGACAGGGGTAAAAACAGAAGTGTGATGATGATGTGAGGCATGATTACCTTCTGATGAAGCCAGTTAATAGAATATCAAATCAAGCCAGGGGAGAGGAGGGTGGACAGTGTCCAAGGGAAGAGGAGAAGAGAACAGAGGTTAAGTATACCGAGGTGCAAACTGCTGAAGGTAAGACCGAAAGCAGACCTGACACTTTGTAATCCCATCCTCAACTCTTAAGATGAGAAAAGGAGAAGTCGTTGGGACATCCAATTGAAGACAGTTTGGTTTCAAATGATAGCTAGCACATCTGATTTCTATATGGAAGACACTACCCTTGGCTACACTTACAAAGAGCAATATAACTGCGTTTCTTCAGTAAAGGGACAGGCCGTAAAGCCAGATGTGCCCGTCTTGGGTCACTGCTACAAGTATAAAGCTATTAGAGAGGCTTTCTGGGGCTAATCAAAGTACACAGTTATTTTTGGGCACAGATATAGAGCAGATGTGTTGCCTCAGGGGCAGCCAGATAACACAGGACAAAGAAGCAGCAGGTTATGACAGTGGCTGTTAAAGCAGGAGGTTGTGATAAATCTATCACCTACCCGATAAAGACATCAGGTTGTTGTTGATAACGTACAGCCACGTGCATTTCCTTGGGAAGAGCTAAACAGAGATTCAAACACAATAATTCAATAACTGAACATTGGCTTGTAAAAGAACAGAGTCAACAGTCGAACTGTCCAATCAGAGGTTTTCTCCACACCTCAAAACACAAATAATTCATTACGATGTACCAAACTCTTTATTGCGTTTTGGTTGTTTTGCTCCAGCAACTCCAGGATTATGATTAAAGATGAAAAGTGACGAGATCGGTTCTGTTTATCAGTCTGACTCTTTAGCAGATGTCTGACTGCTTTCTGCATACACAGGGTTTCAGTACAACAGCTCATTATTTCTCAACTTGACACTGAAGTAGAAGTAGAAACGAAAACTTAAAAGGTCAAAAATAAATTCTTTAAAAAAATAAAACAAAAAACACCACAATGCATGCACACACCTCTGATTATTTAAACAACTAAGATCAACTCACATTGCTTATTAGAATTGTGTAATGCACTCAAGTTCTGAAATAGCTGGTGTTCTTTGCATAAAGCCCTAACCGACTGAGATGTTGAAAGCTCGTTTCTTCCTCTCTCCCATGATTGTGTCAAAATTTGATAAAAAGAACGTGATCAGCTTGGAGGTATATCAATCAGAAGGAACTAATAATTTGTGACCAGTTTGTGCAGGCTACAACTGCCAGCCCTTGAATAATTTATTATAATTTTCAACTATCATCAATTTATCTCTAACAACAGAATATGTATCACAGGGTTTGTAGGTAGCTGTAGTTAAACCACAACTTAAAAAGCCTTTACTTAAACTGGGGGTCTTAGCTAATTATAGACCAATCTCCAAACTTCTTATTTCTAAAATTCTTAGTAGTATTTGTGAAACAATTAACTGATCATTTGCATAGGAACGGTTTATTTGAAGAGTTTCAGCATCAGAGTGCACTCCACAAACGGCACTAACGAAGGTTACAAATGATCTCATGGCCTCTGATAGTAGACTCATCTCTGCATGTCTGTGTTTTATATATTCAGCTATGAAGTCAGATTAAAATTAGTTAAACTACAGGCATATAAAGGCTTGGATGACCTACTATCTATCTTCCAAATTCTAAATTCAAATGAAAGTGAGGTTTGATCTGAATTCAGTGATTTTTGACCATGATATATCCCTCAATGTGCACATTAAACAACTATATAGGACTAATTCATGCATTCATTGCTTCTAGGCTGATCACGTTGCTTTTACACGTCCCTGAAAAGCCCCAGTTAATCCAAAATGCTGCAGCAAGAGTACCAAAAGGGACTATAAAAAGATATATTAGCTTCTTGTCTTCAGCTCCCTGTTGAATTGAAAATCTTTTTCCTCACATATAAAGTCTTGAAGTAATCTGGCCCCATTGTAACTCGAAGACCTCATACTATGATATTATCTCAACACAGCACTTTGCTCACAGACTGCAGGCTTCCTTGTGGTTCCTAGAATTTCTAAAAGTAGAATGGTTTCAGAGCCTCTCTCCTGTGGAACCAGTTTGGATTCAGAAGACTATTAAGATTAGATTGAAAACTTTCATTTTTGATAACACTTTCAGCTAGGGGTGGATCCTGAATTATCCCTTAGTTATGCTGCAGTAGGCTCATGCTGCGTGGGAACACCCAGGATAAATATAATATAAAGCAGCTTTTGTGTACTCCTGCCTGAAATCAATAAAACGCTGTTTTATCTGTGTGCGTCCCATAAAGACTTCCAAGCAATAGAATCAGGGTGGAGCTTCACAAAAACTATAATTTCATTTTCAAGAAAAGCGAGTTCCAGTTGCTGTTACCTGCTCCATTGTAGCTTCATGCAACTCATTAAGATTCAGAGTATAAATGCCATCTTCTGTCCCAAAGATTAGGTACTGATCTAGAAGAGGAATTAAAAAAAAATTTGTGTTAGTAAAATATCCGAAACCCTCTGTGTGTGGTATGCTCACTGCTCTTTGTGTACCTTTGGTGTCTGGATGAATCCATGACGTGGCACAGTTGATCTTCAATGGACAGCCATCAAACACTTTAGAGAAGCAGGCTCCCATCTGCAATGAAAAGCAGCACAGCTCAAAGCAGGCAGCCTCTTAAATGTCAGCCAGAGTTTAATGAGCTGAGCTGAACCACAAAGCAGAAAGCTCTGTGGACCCCAAATATCTACAGAATGTACAGTAGAAGCTCAGACGAGAGTTTAATAACAGTCTCAGTGAAAGCGGGTCGGCGGGAACCGTGAAGGACAATACAAATGATTCACTCACCAGTACTTTAGGAGTGGGTGGCAGGCCGTTGATAGCTGGTTTCTAAGGAGGAGGGGAGGAAATGAAAACCATAAGATATTATAGATGCAAAAGACAGAACAATTATCCTAAATTTAGCTCCGTAATTTTAAAACCAGCCTGAACAATAAGCAAAAGAACAAAATGCTTGTGTGAGTGTCCTGTCAAAGTCAATTAAATGTGAAACATGAATGGATGCCAAGTTTCCCCCATTAACCAGCCACATTTGGATATAACAAAGGAAAAGCATCATATTTGAGGTTTCAGTTTGAGTTCAGCCAGCCAGCTGGAGACACTGCACGTATCAAATGTAGGCTGTATGTTGTAGTATCACATGACATTTTATCCTTAATCCAATGAGACTAAATATAGCTATTATGTGTTACAATCAGAATCTATAAACTCACAGGGAATTCCTTTTTCTCCTTCCGGTTTTGCTCACTGGATGGTGGCTTGGGACTCCCTCCATTCACACTGCCATCTGAATCATTATCTGTAATGAAAAACCAGGCAGGTAAAATTACACTTACACAGTATTAATATCAGTTCACGCTGTCAAACAAGGAGGGTGTGAATCCAAAGATCAACCATGTTTACATCAGGCTCCCTTACCTTTAAGTTCACATTTACTTGGAGCTTGCAAAAAAAAATAAAACATTTCAGCACTTATGAAGAAAAAGGAAGAGGGCAAGGTATGCAGACTCATACTGTGAATAAATCTAGATTTAGAAATAGATACAGATATGCTCAGACCCACCAGGATCCGAGGAGTGCGATAAAAGGCCGGGGCTACTGACGCTGGCTGACAGGAAGTCTGGAGATGAGTTGTCCACCTTGTTACCCTGCTCAGGTGTGCTCTGTCTGCGAGCCACTTGGCTCGGTCCATTCTCTGAGGTAGGGAACCTCTTTACTGTCAGAGACCTCTCATCGTTAAGGCCCATTTCCTCTGATGAGGTGCTTGAAGTTGGCTGAGAAGAAACATAACACTACAACACATTTAATTTTTACTTGAACCTAAAAAAAAAAAAAATTACAGCAAAAGTAGACAATCTTTCATTTTAGGTGTTACCTTTGGAGGCAGAGGAGGAGGAACGCCTGGCTT
Organism: Oreochromis aureus; assembly: GCF_013358895.1. Lineage (NCBI taxonomy): Eukaryota > Metazoa > Chordata > Actinopteri > Cichliformes > Cichlidae > Oreochromis > Oreochromis aureus. The sequence goes on from NC_052960.1 coordinate 9,997,837, forward strand.
GATGGTTGATCTGAAATTGAACCATTTTTAACAGAAAGGTGTAAACCAGCAGAACAAAGGGTCATGCATTCATGATAAAATTTAAATCTAATGGCATAACTCACGGTTCCGTATCATCAAAGGCATCATCAAGAGGGGCGACGTGTCCCCTGTGGGACACAAACACAGTAATGAGCACGGAAAGTAAGACTCATTCGGGTTTAGGAGGAATGTTAATGGTGCAAATGTTTATATGAAGTCCTATATTTGAATGAGAACAATGTGGGGAAGAATCTGTCTTACTACAGACTTTAGGTCACCTCAAATATGATTTAAACCTACTGGGGACTATGCTATTATTATGACTATGACCACTACTATAAACTACCAGTTAAAAGTAGGTTTCAAAACAGCTTCAATGCAGTTGAGCCCAAAATGGTTAGGCTGACACTTCAGCACTTTTTCTCTTCACATCACAGCAGTACACACAGCTTGGATCTACAGTAATCGTCACACCACACATGGTGAATGAAGAGGAGGCAGAGCGGGAGGGGGGCGGACCACGCTAAAAAAAATGGTTGTGGCGCAGCAAGGAGGGAGTGGATTGGATGGCGTAGCTTATTACAGCACATGCAGTGTTAGTGTTACCGTTGGAACAATTCATCCTCAACGCTTTTGAGAAGGCTCCTTCGAGGGACAAGACGAGAGCGACACCGACAGCCAAAAAGAGGACAGAGAGAAGGTGAAGGAGGAAAAAACCCCAAAAAACAAACAAACAGTCAAAGCACATGGACACGTGAGAGGGAGCTTAAAGACCAAAGTGACATTTCAAAGTGCAAAAGGGGGGCAAGGGGAGTAGGGGGAGTGAGCTCATGTACAGGCATAGGTTAGGTCCAGTGAGCAAGCATGTTAATATGAGACACAGTGAAGAAAATTTATATACACAGAGAATCAAGAATGAGTAGTTTCTTTAGGACTAACATGCTTTGACTGTCTCAAAGTTAAAAAAAAAAAAAAAAAAAAAAAAAAAAAACCTCAGACAATGTGAAATCCAAAAAACAACAAATCTTTAATTTGCCTTAAATTCCTTTCTCGGGTTAAGCCTCATGAGGCGCATTTATCTAAGACAAACCAGGTAGAGACTGAACGAGAACAACTGGGGGTAAATGGGAGCAGTTCCCATGACAACAGTTTCCATGGATCACCTGGTTGTTATTCCTCCCTCTGCGAAAGGACTCCAGGGGGAAGAGAAGTCATTATCTTTGACATCCTGTGGAAAAGCATACATTCACAGAAATAGATATTTACATAGCTGCAGTTTTGTTGATCACCTGATATCTTTTTACGTCTTACACACACACACACACACACACACACACACACACACACACACACACACACACACACACACACACACACACACACACACACACACACACACACACACACACACACACAGAGAGAGAGAGAGAGACAGAGACTACAAACAGAAACTAAAATTAGTGTTAAACAGAAAATGATTAAAACAGAACGTGATAATCACCGTTTCATAATGAGCTGCAGTTTCCTTCTGTACTGGTGCTTTAAACTGGAGCTTGTCAACTGTAAAAAACAGAGATGGTGTTTCTTTTCTTTTCTCCCTTTCTTTGCACACATCTTGACACTAGAGGGCATCAGCATCCTACACTTCAACACACACAAAGCACTGGAGTTATCAACACTGGGCATTAGTACCAGAAAACTTGGGATAAATTTCCTTCCTAACCTAAAAACAGGTGTAAGAACAAACCCAAAGCAGATCATCTGCTTCCACAACAGAGAACCTGCCAAAACACTACAGAGATCCTTCACTGATTTACGATGCTACGACTTGAATGTTTGGTCTGTAGCTTCGAGACGAGTTGCTCACTAAAGACAAACACAGATTAAACTTGACGCTGACCAGACCTGTTCCCTTTGGGGAAATATTAGTGAGAGGGAACATGAATTACAGATACATCACAGGACAGATTATTCAGCAGTTTACACTTCAGGTTGCGTACTGTCAAACAGTTGATCCAATGAGGGTGTCTGGTTTGCTGTCCAGTATAAATACAACATGATCCGGCTATAATTATGAAGGTGAAAGAAATCAGCCCACATAATCAGCTTCACATTAACAAAGACGCGTTGTATTAAAGAATTCAGACCACAGATCCCTCCCCACCTCCCCTTTCCCATGTTTTTCTTCTCAACGTATGCAGATAGTGTGGAGGTTGGGAAGTAAGAAAAACAAGGAAAAAGTTTAAAGAATTGAAGCCGAGTGATCAGGTGAGTCTTACGATGCAAGCTTTGCTTTCTTGTCAGGGTAAGATTAGTCATTTAAATGCAATTTGAAGTCAGTCAGCCTAACAGGAACCAAGATGTCACAATATCCAAATTATTCAGCCTTACAAAAAAGCTGAAGTTACATTAGGTAGCCACTCCATGCAGACAAAATCGCCCTATTAGTACCATTTAAATGTCAAACCGAGTGTTCCATTTCTACAACATTATCATATTTCTAATGAAATCTTAGGGGTGAGGGTTGGAATTAGACAAACACACACTGTCTCACTACTCTCACACTGACCTGCATCCACCCTGTGTCCCTCAGTGAAGCTAGGACTTGAGGGTGGCTCTCTTTGGTCTGTTCCATTGTTTGCTTCATGGTGGAGGGAAGGTCACATAACAGTGAGAAATTTAGATAAAAGAAACCAGACAGGAAGTACATCTGATACAAGTGATCACAGCACAGACGAGCAAAAAACACAATGCAGCATGGTATAAATACCACATCTATCTCAATGCCAGGCAGCTGTTAGGTCATTCTAAAATGATGAAATGAAGAAATGGCCACAAACTACTGACACAACAGGCACAACACAGCATTCGGCTTTATCTATCACAACTAACGGCGACACAAAAACACAGCTTCCCTGAAGGGGGAGGGGGCAAGATGTAGAATTGAAACAACTGGACCCATCGCCAAATTCTTGAAAACAATTTCTCGCTAAAAACTTGAGATTTTTAGGAAAACTCAGAGACCCTTCAGACAAGCTATTTTGCAGGATTCCTTGAGCAACAGATGAGACAACACTTAACATTTAAAAATAACACAAGCTACTTAGAGGCATCGTGGACTTTACTTTCTCTTCCATGAATCCAGACTTTTTTTTTTTTTTAGACACGCCAAAACATGCTGTGGCCTGGAAAGGTGCCAGCCTCTGCTGCAGGATTAAAGGAATGACCCTTGGTGATGCCACCAGACCTAGACCGACCTAATCAGTCACAACGACTAACACGCCAACCAACGACAGGACAGAAGCACAGCGAGCGATTGCGCAGGGGGGCTGGCCTTGGTGATGCGTTTAGCTTTGATGTTCACTTACAGTCGATCTCTGAGCGCGTCCTCTCAGCTCTGGCGTGCTTGTTGGTGGAGCGGATGGTGTGTCTGACTTCGCTGTTTCCCTGAAACTGATGGTGAAAGACAGAATTTTTATTGAGGGAGCAGCACTTCAGAAGACAGTAAAGTGTTAGGAGCTTATATAATATTCAGTGTGTAATTATTAGTTATCGCATAATCTTTTTAGATAACCTGCAAAATTTGAGTTAAGGTTAGCTAAAGCTTAGCTGAGACCAGCTTTTCTGGAGCACGGTCACATTATTATGCATCCCAGTGGCTGTTTGTTTGCAACAAGCTCTATTGCTTGCAGTCAATAGCCTTTAGAGTTTTTTCACTCATCGTGGCCAAGACAGTGCTACTGCTGTCAGTGGGAGAAAAGCACAATGGTCCTTTAAAAAGCGCTGGTACCACCTCTTTGGCTGCCACATAGATGTGATGTTGAATCCAGTCGGAATAATAATGTCATCGGAGAGAATCAGGAACAGGGGGAAGGGAAGTTTCAGGGGAACATGAGAGACCTGAACGAAGCTCGCTGGTTATAGTTCACTGCTGAAAACATGTCACACATTCTAATATTTACATTCACTGATAAGAATCTGTCGTGTAGCTCAAACAGCAAGTGATAGTTTAACATACGTCTTTAAATCAGTTATTTGCAACAAGTTCAAACAAACATGTTCATGAAAATACCAAGAACTGCATTACAAGTTTAATATTTTCAGGGTATAAATAAAACTTGCGTGTGTTCATATTTCTGATTACTAGCTTGTTGACTGGGTTGGCTTTGATTTTCTTAGTCAATCTCCTAAAAACACACATTTCTACATATCATTTGGAGTCAGTTATTACCTCAAGGTCATCCTCATCCATTTCTCCAAAATTCTGGTGGTTGTCCGGGTTGTTCATTTTATCAATAAGATCCATGGCAAGTCTCCTCGTCAAACCCGTCTGAGCCATAAACACATGCTGGGAGAAACAATAAAGGATTAGAGATCTTTACCAGGATCATAACAGGAAAACAGCTGTTTGTGTTAGACACCTGACACTAATTTGACACATAAGAGTCATAAAGGTATAGAAGCAAAGAATTTAGATTTATGTAGGGGTGGATGAAAAAGAAAGCACACCCTCTGTCAGTTCAAAGATTTTTTACAAAGCATAACCTTATCAGGTCTTAAATTTAGGTAAATACAACCCGAGTTGTTAAATAATGACATCATCTGAGGTTGTATTTACCTAATTTTAAGACATGCAAAGAACCCCATTAGTTTTATTATGTCCTGATGCATAAAACTTTTGTATTTAAAGAGGGTGTACTTTCTTTTCAGATTGCAGATTGTAGGTGGTGTTCTACCCCAAAAGCTTGTTACAGATCACCAACTCCTAGCTATAAGGATAAATCATCACATTCCAGGACTTCTGGGATGCAACAACTATCCTCAGAGATAGACGCTGTACTAATGAGACAAGAATACACTGTGCTTGTGTACCTAAAAATTAGAAACAGGTGCTAACTGAACTCTAGCTCCCATCCTAAAGAGCTGAAACTAAGATAAGCTTTAATAAATACGAAACACTGAAAACAGTTCAAGGCCAGAGTCTGACGGCAAGCCAAACATTGAGAAAGTCAGCCAAACCACACAGAAGCTGAGGAGGCCAGCTGGGGTTCATAAGGCTCTGCTGAATTTGGACAGAATGACAACTTCTACTTGTTTGTCAGGTGTTTTAGATTTGCAAAGGAACATAGGCCAACAAGCAAAAGAAAAAAAGAAGATGAAGAAGAAACTGCAAAAAACAACAAACTCTCCGAAAACATTCACATTTTTTAAACATCAGCGCTCATACTGCACTATATTTCTTTATTTTGAACATTTCAACCACACATGCAAAACCAGAGTAATATTTATTACCCCTAGAATTTTTTCTGCAGTGGGCCGCTTCTTTGGGTTCTTTGTTAAACACACTTTCACAAAGTTATGGAAGGCCGGAGACCTGTTGGATAAGATAAGTTTGTTTTAAAACAACGATTATTCATATTATCTAAGAGCAAGGTATAAAGGTATAAATTATATCGCAATCCAACAATAGCATTGTGATTACTTTGGAGCACTCACCATTTGCTCTTATCTTTTAGCTTCGGAGGCTGGAAGCTACTTTTCGACATCAAAAACAAGGCCCTACAGCAGATAAAGGAATCAGGATTTAATGACGCCAAGGAGGAAAATGTATTAATATATTATGTAAGGGAGCTCTAACTAATCATTTATGGGGGGGGAAGTAAAACATACCTCATTGGATGCAAGTCAAACATCGGAGGCTGGAGCTCAGCCAACTCTATGGCTGTGATGCCAACAGCCCAGACGTCACACAGCTGGTTGTAGCCCCCGTTCTTCTCCACTGCAGCTACTTCAGGAGCCATCCTAAAAAAGTGAGGACAGAGATTTAGCAGTGGCTCATTTGTTAGAATAAAAAGCAGAAGTCAGCTTTAGTGAAAGAGCAGAGGCCTGAATGTACCAGGGTCTACACATCTATAGCGTGTGACATTGAACTTTCATCTAGAAAATGGTGAAAAAAATTCTAGGATGGAGCTGAAAAGGCTTGAAGTCTTTCACCAGCACTCTTTAACCAGACTAACAAAAGCTGTCAAGGGCCTAGAGGCCTGTTTTATACAGATGACACACTCACCAATAAGGTGTTCCGATAAAGGACTTTCTTTTGGCAATGGTAGCTGTTATTTTGGCTGCAACTCCAAAGTCAGCTGTAAGAAGGATAACAGGGCTTTTCAGATTATGTAATGCACATATAGCTAAAGGCTGTTGAGGAGTTCAGCTTCTTAAGAATTAAGATGCTGAAGAGGAACTTACCCAACTTCACGTCCCCGTTGTCTGTCAGCAGTATGTTGGCACCCTGTAAAAAGTAAACGTTTGATTTTTGCTGAGAAAATCCATTTAAAAAACATACAACAATAATTTATTAACATTAGAATGAAGCTTGATTCTCATGTATGGATCTCAATATGATCACTTCAGGCACACACTGTATTGCTGTGAGCACAGAAGCTCCGCCCACCTGCTCCTCAAACCTTCTGTTTGCGAGGGGGAGCCAATCAGAAAAGGTTGGCTTAAAGAGTATTACAGAGATTGAAATGAAGAGCTATATCAAAGCAGATAAGGATCGTCTTATAATGTTAATGATGTAAAGCCGCTCTAGCAGAGTCTAAAAAGATAAATACAGGGCCAGAAATAACCACAATAACAGCTTTATATGGGTAAAGATTTTTCAGCAACACCTGGCATGTTACTATTCTGGCTTTTCGTAAACTTGCAGTAGTATCACAGCCTTTAATAGTTTCACTAATATTGTTTCTGCTGGCTGTGACTGACGGTGTCTCTGGTGGCATCCTGCGGTGAGAGTAGAGGAAACAGGAAGTGCTTGCTGCATAGAGCTGAAAAAAGATAATAGATCCAGCCCTGACCTTTATGATAACACATGAGTGTGAAGTTCCAGCCTTTAGTGCATGCATCAAGCAAAGTTAACTTCAGCTCAAAAGTGCAAAACGTAGCATCAGTCACAGGCTTCCGAACGAGCACACCCAGTTATGCTTTTCCTGTGACTTTGGTTTTACACCTCTGCTGCCAAGTCAGACCAGACTTTGAGGGCCACCAATGCATTCATGCTGACACAAATAGTATTGAAACTGCTACTTGTGCTGCTGCTTTTTCTTGAGATGTTCTGAAATTTACTGCTTAAAGTTTCGTCAGACCGTTAGTGTTTGTATGTGATATGTTAGAACAGCCACGACAAGGACAGAAAATTCACATTCAAAGAAAATGAAATAAAAAGCAATTGTACCTTGATATCGCGGTGCATCTTCCCCTTGCTGTGGAGATATCCCAAACCCTGTAAAGGAAGGCAAAGCATTACGTAATGACCACATCTGAAACCACTGTAATGTTTCCTCAAAATATTCCAAGTAAAATTACCTGTAAGGTCTCTCTGCAGACGTATGCGATTTGAAGCTCTGACAGAGGTCCAGTCACTATTACACACATTCATTCAATGTTAGTAGGGCTGAAGACAGAGATGGCACAAGGTGCATAGCAATAAAACGTAGTTCGTGTCTGCACCTTGCCATGTATGAATAAAACTAAAGCTCACCATGATAGATGTCCTGCAGAGATCCTCCCCCGCAGTACTCCATGCATATCCAAAGTTTCTCTCGACTAGAAAAAAAAAGCAGAATTAAGAACATTTTAACCACTTATGCAGTCACAAAATACACCAGAGCAAACAAACATTTTGACAAGCTGCAAAGCTTGTTTTAGAAAAAATAAAATAAAATAGCTCCCTGATAAAAACAACTAAGAATAAGAGGTGTATCAGTTCTGAAACTGGAAATGAATCCTCCATAGAAAGTTTCTTCCTGTTTCACATGAAAGCTGAACGTCTAAAAAGCCTTCAGGTAAAGCGTGTGCTGAAAATACAACAAGCGATCGCTGCTGTGGTGAGAAGTTTTCTCTCAGCTTTGTTATTCACACGCTACACCCTAAAAAACATAAAAACAGACCAAAAACAGTAACAAGGTCTTATAATTTAGAGAATGGTTGCAGTCCTAATAAAAACTACACGTCAACCAGTAGAGGGGTTGCTCGCTGCCACCTCGTTTCACTCAACATTTAGGTGGTCATGGAAACCATTTCAGGTAACTAAAGGGGTCAACAGGAAACTTAAAATTTCCCCAAATAAACAGGGGTTCCTTTGATTAAATTAAGGTAGTTTTAGAATAATTAATGCACAGTTCATTGCTCATTAACGTTTTACTGCATCCCGTTGAGCTCTGTGTGGCAACGCCACACACGACATGCCTGCTGAGATAAGACATACAGCTCTCTGCACGAACAGCCAAATAAAATAGTTCAGAGGCTTTTATTCCATTTAAACCTGCTGGAAGTCTAAGGAAGATGTGGGCAGAACCGGGCCTACTTCCTCTGAAATACCGGCCACAAATCATGGACTCCATTAAAACAGAAGAATGGCATCCTGGCACCGAAGGGCCTAGTCAGCACCCATCTCCCCAGTTGAAGAGTCTGAGTCATACTTTCACACACACAGGTTTACTAAGTAATTAAATACATCATGTGAGTTTCAGGCAGTGGCTTGTTAAATCCTTTTGACAGTTACATATGAATTCCACAAATGTTATGCACTCGACTGGCTGTGAGAGCGAGGAAAAAAAAGGAAAACAAACTGCGAGGGTAAAATGACTACGCAGGAGCATTTTGTGCTGGCTCTTACCAGAGGTAGCTCCCAAAGTAGGCCACAATATTGTGGTGCTTGCATTCCTTCACCATGAAGATTTCCTGCTGTATGATGGAAAAGTCATCCCCTGGAAACAGAGGGAGAAATCACAGACACACGGACCAAAAAAAAAAGTGTTTATTTCATTTCTGTCCTGCTTTTGTTTTAAAATGAGAAATTACTGCAGTCTTAAAATAAAAACCATTTAGTTTAAAAGTTCATGTAAAAACCTTCGACCACACAAGGATCCAGCGTGTGACAATGCTTACATCTTCCTTAAACTTTAGGCTTTAAAAAAAGCAAAAAAAACAACTCTAAATCTTCTCTTCGTTATCTTTTCAGTTCAGTAAACAAAAATTCGTCCCATGTTTGCCAAGGTTTCACCATATTTTATCCCTGTGTAAATACAGCAGGATACAGAACACTCAATGACATTAGAGGTTTTAAAGTTTATGTGGTATAGGTCATTACCAAAGCAGCATTCCAGTTCAGCAAAGATCACCACTACATTTAACCAGTAGGAAGCAAAAAGACAAAAATATGTAAGCTCAGCTGTCCCAGTTGTGTATAGAAAGACAGCCCTGGAATATATTAACAGCTGGTTAAGATCAACTACACTCTATGACTGTCATCACAGGCAATGCTTTAAGCTGAAGTTCATATATAAATGTCTTTGGTTCCGCGATCAATCATCCAGGTAAGGAAATGAAGACGTAATGAAACTGATGAAACTTTTCTCCCAGTGAAACACTATATGCAGATGAACAAAATCCACTTTCCTCGATTCACACATAAATACACTCTCTGCTTAAATAAATGGTAGGTTGCACATCATTAGTAGCGACAGGAAATTACTGAAAACAACCTTATTTCCTTTCCAGGCTGTGGTCAAACCTGTGAATTCTTGTAACTGAGTTGGTATGTGAACAGACCTCTTTTTTTTTGCTTATGTTATACAATCATCAGAATAAATTAAATTAACACTGAGCTGCATTACACAACAATACTGTGCAGCTCAGCTTCAGACCCCAAACCAGGTGGTTTGGGGTCAGCTTTTCTGATACAGGGCTAGTTGAACTGAGAAAGAAAGCATGATCAGCAGAAAAACTTCCTGAAGCACAGCGGCTCATTATTGTGCACAAACACTTTGCAAGCAACTAGGCAACTTGCGTACAGCCAACCTGTTTTCAGTGTGTCTGGGACGTTTTAGGCTTTTTCACATGCCTGGAATGCAAACACGAGTCAAACTATTTAAACAATACACGAGTCGCGTCTTAACATAAACCAAATCCATCTATATTCCTTTGATTTTCCTACATATAACTCAGCATAACAGAAAGCACACACTTCCGTGCATCACATTATTTTAAGTGACACAGAAGGATGCTTTTTTCCCGAAAACTCATTCAGTCACCAAGGTGGCATGTCAGACACTCTGCTTACAGCTTTTACATAGCTGAAATGTCAAAGAAAAGTTTACCAGAAGGAAGACGAATTGCAAAAGTGGAATACACCTCCAACTACTTTTTACACGCAGGCTGGGATATTCCTGTTAATGTGCCTTTAAAAAGCTTTAATCAGATTCACAATTAAATCTACTTGGTAAAGTTTCTTTTTCATTTACTCAACACACTGCCATAGTTTTTACTTCTGTACTTTTTGTTGCACATTCGACATGTACAATGATGACGATTGAATTACTTGGTGCTCAATATGGTCAAGAGAAGCCTCAACAGGAGGAAGTGGAGCATTGGCGTAATTCTGCTTGACTCCCTCCACTCCATTTGTTAAATGTCTTGTAGATAACAGGCTATAATAAGAATATGAGTAATGCCTCACACTTACAGGACCTTGTGAAAGCAACTGCTTGACAGCTTTGACACAAAGCTCAATTTTTTTTCATGGAATCCTACATGAAACCTCACCTTGGCGAACAGGGTTATAACTATGTCATACCACATGTGTAAAGGGAGAACTAGTGTGGATCACAAACAATCTTAAATATATCTGTTGACTGACAGCAAAGGGTTTGAGGAGCCACAAAAATTTGAGCAAGAGTAATTTTAGTGACATGAGTGAGCTTAGTACAAAAAAAAAAATATATAACAAGTCACCCCACAATCTTCTCTTCTTGGTGAGCAGAGGCCTAAGAGTCTAGCCACTTCCTCCCAGATCGAGCGCTTCCCCCTGCTCTGAATATACACACTGCCTCTCATCGTGTCAAGTTTCAATTCAGTATGTAGGACTTTATCGGTAACAAGTTTTGACAAATCTCAGAAATAAAGTCCTTTTTAAATTTAAAAACATATCTGACGGTAGAAGAAGATGGCTTTATTTTAACTGACTGTTAACTGGAACCATCCAAAGATGAGAAACAAGATTAGGAAACATTAAAAGTTCCTGCGTATGTGTTGAAATTAAAAAAGAAAGAAAGTAAATTTAAAAAAAAAAAAAAGGTAAGTCTGGTGACATAGTTCTGAGAATTTCTAGTGGAAACTGCTGGGAGGTTTTTGCAAACACACAGGACCTAAAAACTACAGCGTCACAAGACGACCAGAGTAATGATGAAGTGATTATGAGATTGTACAAAAAAAAGAAAACAAAAAAACGTCCTCCTCCATTTGCCATTAATGGTCACACAGTGACAACCCACACCAATTTGGTTCAGTGGTTATTTTTCTTTTAATGCTGCAGTCAAAAGCCCCACAGTCTCACTGCCGGAAGGTTTTACCACTCCTAACTCTTTTTCTGTCCTGTATTTTCTTACGGGCGTCACTCCTGGTTAAACCTGTTTGATTGCACGGTCCACCCAAAGCTGTTTACCTCGAGCACAGAAAGGAGGGCCTCTTGCAAAAGATTAGGTAAAGAAAGGAGTCCTTCTTTGACCAAAGCTGGGTCAAAAAAAAAAGAGAAAAAGAAAAGAAAGCAACTCTGAACACAGATATACATCATCTTGATCTATTCAGTTAAACTGTAACAATTTTTTGCTTTAAAGCCTTTGCAGTCCAACCTTCTCCTCACTTCATCTGATATTTTCTGATCATTCCTATATAACCTGTCAAGTCTGCACAAGTCATATCTACCATTTTGCACAGTCCATCATAAAAACAAGAAACGTTCCTCCTTTGCCAAGTCTGTCTTTTGGCATGCAGCTCACCCTCCTAATGTTTTTTTACAGGTTAAACACGACAAGAAAGACGAGAAATGTTTCTTTGCATCTGTTTACGACCAGCTTGCCAATTTAAAAAAAACTCTACCTTGAGCTGTCAAAACATATGATGCACGTTTTTGTAACTGCCTTTCGTTCAACTTAATCAACAAGAACCTTCATCAGAAAAATTAAACAAAGAAAATGCGTTGCGGCTCAACTGCATTACATAACAAGATGGGACATGTTTTGGCCCTCAACCAGCTTCAGCTTTCTGAAATTTGTAGTGGAAATATTCAGCTTGTGGTCTCCATCAGACAAATTTAGCACCATTGACCTCAGTCATTGTCATAAGCCGAGGCCACCAAGTCAGGATAAATTCATACTTTAATGCTCTGTCCTGCAGGAATCCATACTAACGCACAATAATATATAGAACAATACTAATAATAATAATATATATCAAGTTCATGGATTAAACATTTCAGTTTAAACATTTGACAAGAAGAAAAAGTGTAAACACTGATTAGTGATCCTATGATTCTTCACTGCCAGCTTGACCCGGACAGCGATGTGATGAATGAAAGAAAAGCATAAACAGGAGTGAATGTCCTCCTTCGCTGTTAATCAGCTGAACTCTGTCTGGTCGCTGGTGGTACAAAGCCCTCTCCGTAATCCCACTAATCTGGATCGCGCTAACTCTGTCACTAGGTCATTACCAGCATAAACCCCAAAGTGGAACCAGTCTTTCTGTTCCTTGTACACAAAACCACACATCATACTCCTGCTGGGAAAATGAGATTTATTTTTCCCTGTTTAGATATTTGCTTCTTCTTGATAAATATTTAAAATCATACCAATAAAATCTTCAGTTTATGTAAGAAGTCCAGTTTTGTTGCAGTAAAAAAAAAAAATACTTTACAGTCATTTGAGGGGAGTTTTTTTTTTCTGTAAAGTGCTAGAAAGCTGTGTGTTTTCTCTTCACTGCGATGAGATAATGAAATAAAGGTAACAGCTCTTACCTGGTTCCAACTTTATGACCTTCACAGCAGCAAGCTCTCCGGTTTGTATGTTTCGAGCCTGAAAGACACAATAACACAACTTTAACTGTTGGTTGCTGAACGCCTGTTAATTCTATTGACTGAAACACTGACTATAGAGACCAAATAAATCACTCATTTTGGGTATTAACTCTTCATTTGTCCTGATTCAAGCTGCTCAATCATGACGATTTACTACTTCTGTTAGGTTCATTGGATTCTAACACACATTTTAGGGGGGGGTTGAAGCAGTGGTTGAACAACACAAAATTATAGCAAGAATTTTTCACCATTTTTGGATATTTTATAAAATCCATGTGTTGATCTGAGCAGCAGCTTTATCAGATTGGAAACTGCTGCTAAACTGTCACTTCTAGGATTTATTCAACTACAAACTTCAACACAAAATTCAATAAAGAAAAGAGTTTGTGGCCAACCAGCATTATAAATTAGTCACCAAGGAAAGGCCGGACACCGTCTGTGACTTATGAATAAATGACTGAATGATACATGTCTGCATATTTTAGTCATTCCTCAGTTATTTTTTTGTTTCTTCTCTGTATTACTTCATAATGCCGACAAGCATATTTGTATTTCATAGATTTTACCAAGCATCCATCATGTGTAAAAATCCTGTGCTACAGCAGGTTTCACTGACGTCCAAATCCAGGTCAAGACGGGATGCTCCCTAATCCGAGAGAGTGAAATGTCTGGACGAGCGGCTAAATCAGCCATAAACCACAAAACCCAGCAGCCTGGCCATCTTTCAGTAGTGGAATGTGGTGGTGATTCACACATGTAAACAGCAACCCAAACAAAGCTTTAAACTGTTTAAACTGTTTAAAATGCAGCTGCGTGCACACAAACATAAAGACATTTAAGAAAACAGAACAATTTTTTCCTACTGTGCACATATTATGAGCATGTGACTGTTCTGCTTTAAATTAAAGTGTGTTTAGTATTTGTGTTGAACCTCTGTTTTGGTATCTACTTCCTGAAGCAGAGGTAACCAACCTAAGAAATAAGCCACTAAAGAGGGGAGTTTTCATTATAATACCCACATACGAGATGAAGCAGATAAGACGGCTTTAATTTGGCAACTTATGATTCTTGAGAATGTGTAGCGTGTGACAGTGTTTCTCATTTCCATTAGGATTCTTTCCATCTCTCTCTCACGTCTCTGGTCTCATGTTTGCGCAAATTCAGGGTAATTACGTTGAGGCTGATTCCTTTAAACTGAACTTATACATAGTACAAAGTGAGTAAACATCATAAGAGTGAAAGACCTTTCACTTTTCACAACTCAAAATACCTCCAGGTACCCCATTATTTTGGGGAAACAAAGCTTTTCTAGCAAAGTCAAATTTGATTGTTGAGCCTGTAAGTGCAGTTTTAATGCCCTTGTGACAATCAAAATAAAAGTAATTTAGATAAAGCTGTAAAATAGCTGGTCAAATAATGGATGTGTAACTAAGATGGCTGCTGAGTGGCGAGACTAGCTTCTAGAATGATTTTGCTACAAGTGACTGACTATTTACAGGATTCCTTAGTTCCCTCTTTGTCCCTCAACACTCAACTTTAATGCAAATATTTTCAAAGCCATCGATACTCCATTCATCTACTGGCCTTCCAAGGTTGGTTTTTCGCTTTCTAATTGTGTTATATGACAGGAAATCAAACAGAAAAAGATTCACAACCTGGGGAATTACTCTACAACTAAAGAAAACTAAAATAACCTCCACAGAGATGCCATGAAATTCTTAAACCAATATAATCACATGTAGTAAACATTCAAAGGTGAGGAATGCCATGCTGAGGACTTTTCCCAATCTAAAGGCGCTTTCTCTGTCAACGCAGAGCAGAACACACCCATAGTGAAACGCATGTTTAGACAGGGGCCTGATCGTATTTCAGCTCACTGCAGCTCTGAGCCTGTGAGCTCCGGGAGAATACCAGGCGCAGCATACCACCGGTGGCCTGTCTGGGGGTGGGGGGTGGGCTGGCTCGCTGGCCAGGAAGGCTTTGTATGGAAGGAGGCCATGTGAGCCCGGCTGAACCATCACGTCTACATCAGATGGTTCGTCTGTTTGTGTGCGACAGATGGATAAAAAAGAAAATTCTCCAGCAAAACGCACCTCGCCGCAGCCAGACAAACAGTGGGAAACATCTGGCAGTTAGTCGGCTATACCCAGCAAATTAATAACAGATACGCAAAACAGCATTGGCTTGAAACAAATACATCAACGCACTGATATAATCATTCGATTTTCTAAGGGGATTCTCCAGATGTTTGAGGTTCACAACAATCTGACAAAGAAAAGGAGCAAACACTCATAAATGTGCGGCTGGAACAAGTGAACCTTTGCCATTTTTCAAGAAGAACATGGTAACAAATCACCCGAACAGTCAATTACTCTCTCTACTGTTTTTTACTTTGGACCTCTGGTTTTAATTGCAATAAGACTTGTAGACTCAAGACATATTTGCCCAGTTTTTCCACAAAAAAGGGAAAACCCCCCAAAAGAAAAACTTACGAAACTAGACTGTCTCATAAAAAGCTGCAAAATAAATATAGCACAAATGCAAGTGAAAAAAGGAACCAAATAATAATATGTTATTGCTGACAGTCCTCCCATATCATGTGCATGTCCAAAAACTAAACACAAAGTTGACAGCTAAACTCTTATACATCACACAATGTACTCTAACTGACCACTTTATTAGGTACGCCCTTGTACTGTCCTGGAGCCACTTTCGCTTTCAGAACTGCTTTAAATCTTCACAGCACAGATTCAACAAGGTGATCAAAACATTCCTTTGGCCCATATTAACAGATAGTATCACAGAGTTGCTGAACATTTGTCGCATGCACATACATGATGTGAATCTCCTGTTCCACCGCATTTCAAAGAACAATAGAATAGAATAGAAAGATCCTTTATTGACCCTGATTGGAGGAAATTCTAGTGTTCCAGCAGCAAAGTGACAGGCAGATGGAGAATGCAAATAAAAAATAAGAAATAAGAGACTGTACAGTAAGCAAGGGCAATTTACAACATAAGCTGGTGTAGCTCATCTGGTTCAAGGTTAGACATGTTATGCATTCAGAGATGCTCTCCTGCATACTTCTGTATAACGAGGTATGCAGAACGAGTGGTTATTTGAGTTACTGTTGCCTTTCTATTAGCCTAAAGCATTTTGGCCATTCTCTTCTGACCTGTGGGATCAACGAGGCTTTTTCCCCTGCTGCTCACTGGACATTTAGTCTTTTTCAGATATTATCTGTAAAGCCTACCAATGATGGCGTGGTGGAAAATCCCAGTAGATAAAGAGTTTCCGAAATATTCAGACTATCCATCTGACACTAACAACCACATTCAAAGTCACTTAAATCACCTTTCTTTCTTCCTCATTCTGATGCTCAGTTTGAACTTCAGCAGGGGATCATGACCATGTCCACATGCCTATCCGTTGAGTTACTCCCATGTGACTCTGCTTGCATACACAGTTAGCAAGCAGCTAAACAGGTGTACCTATTGAAGTAAGTGGTGAATGTATTTCTGATGTATGTTGCATTGTCTCCACCAAAAGTGGTAGAGCAAACTAACAAGAAGGTACAAGCAACGACCTGAGCACAACAGTCAAACTGGTTCAGCAACACTGCCTCGACAAGTAGGAAAATACAGATAACAAACTGATCCAACCAATAAAATAAGATAACAAAGTAAAAAAAACAGTAAGCGCCACCATATGCAATGTTTGGCGCATGAATGGATGCACAACCTGGCTCTCACTCAAAAGCTCCTGTCAATGTGTTTGCCACATGTTATCATGGCTTACAAAGCAAACACCACTCTGGCTTAAATTAGAGCGACAGCCTGATTCGTCATGATGTGGTGGCTTATGTTATCTCCAGCTCTAATGACAGACTGTGGGAACATCACTGTACCTTATACACGTCTCCATATGTGCCACTTCCCACCCTCTGAATGAGCTCAAAGTCATGCTGAGGGTTCCTCCTTTGGATTTCATTGCTTGGCCGGGTAAAGATATCCATGGTACCTTGACCCAGAGATGCCTTTACATTTATTTGGACTGACCAACGGTGGTGTCGATGATCTGATGCAACAATGGTTTTGAGTCAGTGTTACTCAGACTGCCCGTCCCTGTTGTCCATGTCCTGAAAGGTGGAAAGTTGTGGGGGGGGAAAGTGCACAAAAGAAAAACAGCGAGTATTAATCTCTAGTAATAACCCTGGACGAGCTTAGCTTTGACATCTGTCACGCAATCACTAATTAATTCACCGCCAACTACTCCTCAAAAGTAAAAAAGAGAAAGGCAATTAAAATCAGTGACCATTATAACGGTATTAACATGCAGGTTGTGGTCATTCCAGCAATTAGCCAGAGCCAGTGAGAGGCTTAGCATCCGGGCGGGTCAGCTAACGCTAGCTAACTGGCTAAAGTTAGCTTCTCGGCTGGCTCTAACTTCAACAGTGTATACCTTCAACAACACAAACACGGCGGGAGCATGTCTTGAACTCCGAATCGTTTTCAGGCTTTTAACTGTGCGATGGCGTCGAATAGTTATCCAAAAAAAACAAAGGCGGTCCCCCTCTTTTGTTATCGAGGGAACAGTAGTAAACTTCACTCGCTTGCTGGTCCTGCTGCTGCTGCTGCTGCTGTTCACTCCTTCAGAGAAAAAGCGACAGGGTCGACTTCAAATCCCCGCAAGCCAGCGTTAAGTTTTGCCGTTGCCATGTCATTTCCCTCGGCTGACAGTTTTAGATTAGCCTCGGGCTCATGGGTAGAATACTAACGTTAAACTACATAAACAATAAACTGTTGGATTTACTGAAATAACACGCTCCCTTAAAAGCAACAGTGTGTTACTAATCTTTGTGGAGTCGCAGTTATTGGACGCTGTTGCATTCGAGTGCATCACGGAAAATAATCTAACCACAATCACGTATATAGACTAATTACATTACATCGTTAATAATATAACAAAAATATTCGATTTGAAATAAAGAAATAAAAATGTAAAGGGCATTAAAAGCACATGAAATGTATCCAGACGTCTCATTTTTAAAATAGTACCTTTTCTTTATTATCTATGCAAACCAAATTTTGATTTATGGGCTCGTTTTTGATGTAGTTATGGTTTAGTATCTCAGCATATCTTTTCAAAAAAGTTGGATGAATAAAATTTCTGTTGAGATGTAATTATGACCCCTTAAAGTTATCATTTGCAGGTATTACTGTATTTGAAAATGCTTTACAGGCATAATTTCATGCCACAAAATACAATAAGGAATAATAAATATATTCTAAATAAGAGAAAATCTTTATTTTTCAAAAGGTTGGTGGAAAAAGGTCTGAATTTTTTGATGTACGGTAATAGTAATATTTTAAGTTATTCTAATTTAAAATAAAATTTAAGTGAAAGAATTATCTGATACCAATAGGTCTAAAACCAGATATCTGTAATTTCCTTTATTACCCAACATGAAAGTGGTTTATTTTAAGACAATAATATTTATCCATGTGTTAGAATATGATATGGGTAATTGTTTTAATGAAAAAAATAAACATATTAAATTGAGTTGATGTTTTCTATTCATAAGAATAGAATAGAATAGAATAGAATAGCTTTTTATTGTCACTGTTACAAGAACAGTGAAAAGCAGTTTGGCATCTCTCCATGTAAATCTCTCCATCTCTCCATAAAGTTACAGTTCAGTTCAACGTATAATAACAGTTCAATAAAGAGGGGAATTTGTATTTATTTATTTATTGAATGTAGTATTTAACAACATACTGACTACTACTCTACCCATTTGGAATTTACATTTTTACAAAGGCGCACCTGAAGGGGGCATACCTTCCAACCTCTGTGTAATTACCGCCACCTGCCGGTAGAAGCTAAAATTTCACGTGAAGGCAGCGACAAAGAAATGCGTTTCTGGTCGCACTTTCAAGCACATAACCGCTAATCATTCTTTTCTGTAGACATTGCAATATGAGCCGAACTGCATTCAGCTGTCGTCCCATGCCTCAAGCCGCTGCTTTACAACTGCGCCCCCTAGCGAGATACAGCATGGCTGCATCACATTGAGGATAAAAGCTCCATCATCCTCCTGCGATACGAGCATCGTTTTGGTGGAGCCAGGGCATTCTCCCAGCCCACGATATACACTCATGACTACCGACTAGGGTCGCTCAGTAACCCACAATCAAAGGGATATAACGACAGTATTATGGCGAAACACCGTCCAGAAAGAGACAGCTGGGGTGAGTGTACGTACAGTATTTCATATTTCATTGCTTTTCTTGACGGCACAAACCGTTTTTTATCCTCCCTGCCGCGGAGGAGAGGGTGTAAGTCAGTAAGATGTTTATCTTAGACTCCATGATGAAAGGCTTGGTTTCGTTTTGACCGTATCATGACCAGTGTTTATTTATTTTAATGCAGCAACGCCATTTATGGTGAAAAATACGTGTTTTTGTGAGTCTCTGCAGGAATATTGTCTAATCAGGCATAAGCAAGCACAGACCTATATTTCTAAGACGTGTTATATTTTTATTCAGTGATCAGCGCGCAGGGAAATGTCTGTTAGTGCTTTCTGAACCTCCCTGATTCAGAGAGAGGCCTGAAAACCACCTTCTGATGTATTTTGTTTATCACAGTGAGCTTCTCGTGATTGTACGTGGTGCATCTGGCATACAATTATGTAATATTGCATCAGAAGATAGCCTCTCATCATCCTCAGGACCACCATCTGCACCCTGACCGTTAATGTCATCATCACTGTTGGTGATTGTCACTGACATCACGCTATGCTCTGTGTTAACTTTAAATTCAGGCCTGCAAGGGAAAGGAAGGGGCTGAATGACTGCATTGGGAGTGAGGGGGGAAAAGGGTGAAATGCTGCTGTTTGTCATCAGAGAGTTTATCTGGGCTGACCCACTTTAAGCAGACCGCTTCTGACGTCTTCGGCTGTTTTAAGGGCAGCAGCAGCAGCAGCAGAGGAACACGATCAGGTTAACCAGGCAGGCTCATGATGCCAGGCCTGGCTGAAGAGGCCATTGCAAGAGATGTGAAGCCACCCTGATAGTCCCCTTCAAGCCTGAGACGAAACCTTGGATGATTCCCTGCTGAATTATTCACTGTGCATTCTTGGCACCCTTTATTAATCATTTAGCACATCCTTAAAATTTTGTCTGCTACTCCTTAATCTGTCACTACTGCTTTTTAAAGAGTTGTATCCATGCTTTGATTTGCATTAAAAGCTCAAAATTAACACCACAGCTGCAGTGACTGGAATTAGTGGTGTGTGTTTGGACTTTCTTTCGTCTTCAGTAAACAAATATTACAGTGTGGGGAATTTGGGAGCTCGGAAAGCCTCCAATCATTGCAGGAAGCCCATTCAGCCCTTACACTCTACATGAGACAGCAGAGACTGGAAAGACACTGAGTCATTGCATGGAAAAGTACGGAAAAAAACCTCAGAATGCACATGATCTCATCGGATAAAAAGAGCGTGGCCTGATTCATTATAAATATTATTAACAAGCTTGCAGGCCATGCTATTGATCTGGAGCTGAAGCAGGAAGGAGTAATGGACTCAACTTTCCTGTTTCCTCACTTAATGGACTGCTAAGTGCGCTTATCATCCCTGTGAAGAAGTTCTCGCTGTTCAGTCAACATTTTAGTTGGTGTTTCATTGACACAATAAATTCTTTAAATAAAACATTTTGCCTTCATCTCTGTGTTTGACTGTAATGTTAATGCCATTTTCTTGCTTCAGGTTTTATGATTTCCCACGACTGTCTTCTCTTCCAGGGTCCCTCAGTGATAAAAATGTCTATGATTGGAGCTCGGAGGAGGAGGAGCCAGACGGAAGAGCTCGGCCTATCCAAGTGCTGCTGGTCAAAGATGACCACACCTTTGAGCTGGATGAGGCGGCGCTGAGCCGCATCCTGCTGTCTGAGGAGGTCAGAGATCGTGAGGTGGTGGCCATCTCCGTGGCCGGAGCTTTCCGGAAGGGCAAGTCTTTCCTCATGGACTTTATGCTGCGTTACATGTACAACCATGTAAGTCTCTGCAAAAGCATTACTCCAGTCTGCGTGGTATAGATCATACAGTCTGTGTGCGTGAATCGGCTCAGCCGTGCTAGTGGAAAAGTTCCAGATTTAGCTTGTGATTTGGTGTAGCACATAAAAAATTGAAATATAGCAAAGGTACTGGCAAAAAAGAAGAATATTTATGATATTATATTACTACATGCATGCACCAACCTGCTTATGTACAGTAATCTTGGATTAAAATGGCTATGCATTTCTTCATCTTCCTTTATCATATTTATGCCATCTTTTTTTTCAAGCAGCAGATCAAATAAAAAAAATGCAATATTTCAAAGTCATAGAGGGTAAATTGACCTGTTAGACTAAACTGTGATCCGTCGGTGCTCAGGCGTCTGAAAACTGGCTCGGCAATCCAGAAGAACCTCTGACCGGCTTCTCCTGGAGGGGCGGCTCAGAGAGGGAGACCACCGGGATCCAGATCTGGAGCGAGGTCTTTCTGGTGGACAAACCAGACGGAAGAAAGGTGAGACTATAATTCATTCCACGACTGGACGAGTAGGCTAAAGTGCAATTGAGTGCTTAATTAAATATCACACATATACTTGTTTAACCTATTTACAGTGACACCTTTATATTGTCAATGAGCCTGGCAACAGGTCGTCTTAAAGTTTCTCAGCTTCACAGTCGTAGCTGCAGCTTTGGTTGGATGACTTGAAAGGAGTCTTTTGTGCTTTAGGACATTTTTTTATACCTGCATCAGCCAAATGTTTCTAACATTTTGCATCAAAGGTTGGTCGTTCTTTTTAGTTTCATTCAAAACGAGCTGCTGAACATGAATGGTTGCTTTAGGCACTTTCTGTTCTCTGGAGTGTAAACACTCCACACGCTGTATCAAAACTCACTTTCCTCAGCACAACAGAACCACGGCGAACATACTGACTCCTGCAGCAAAGGTGAATGCGTTCATCTGTCTCCTCACACAGGTCGCTGTGCTGCTAATGGACACGCAAGGCACATTTGACAGCCAGTCGACGCTGAGGGATTCAGCTACTGTGTTCGCCTTGAGCACCATGATAAGCTCCATGCAGGTGCAGTGACCTACAGTCACCTGATCCAGCTTAGCTTTAGAAAAGACTGAGTATTTGTAAAAATGCATGCATGTTCTGTGTTTTTATTTATAATACAGATGATGAGCTTTGTTTGGGATGGACTAGCTTAGTGATGTTTTTAAAAAAAATAAAACTGCCATGAAATTCTTCAGTGACGTTAATGACCCCAGAAGTTTTCCTTTAGCGCCACCACAAGAGTGACGTCTAGTTTTGGGTGAAAAGTCTCCACAACTAGTTCTTTTCTTTCTACTCGAGCACACCTGCCAACTGCATCATTATTCAGAAGAAATGGCTCATCTGTCCTTACCCTGTTTCCTCTTTTGGCTGAGGTCTAATGTTAATTAGCTGCATGCTTGTTTTGGAAAGAAAATAGTTCCTGTGTTTGTAACAAGCTCAGACTTTATAACAAAGGTTTACACACCAAACTAAGATACAGGTCTTACATTTTATGCCCGCTAGTCCTGTTTGTTCCTTAATGCAAATAGGACTACTTGGTCAATAATCGAACCTGGACAGATTTATCACATTCTTCAAGTTGTACATGTTTCAAGAAAAGAACCCTCTAACTCAGTGGCCTCTCTCAGGTTTACAACATCTCACAGAATGTGCAAGAGGACGACCTTCAGCACTTGCAGGTAAAATTGCCTTTCAGTTATTACAGGAAAATATAGTACTGCACTAAAGTCCTCAGCTACCCTCCTCCTTTCGTTTCGCCAGACCTTCTTATATATTTTAAAGTGGTCTTGATCAATAGTTCTCCAGGCTTTCTGACAGTCTTTTAAAGTTTCTTTTTCTTTTTGGACTTTGGCTGCTTTTTACTCATTTTCAGTCTAGTTGTTGTATCTGACCGTTTTCACAGGAATGTTTTTTTGGTTGGATAGACCACTCAACACTGACCTATGAATCATTTAAGCATAAAAAGGCACATAACTCAAAGTATGAGCATGTCATATCTCAGCATGGTGTTTCTGTATGTCCTTAAAAATTTGAGGAAACTGAACAAGCGGAGAACAAAAAAAGAAATGAAAGGTCTAAAATAAACCATCTAAAGCACATGAACAGTATCTGAAAGTCATGAACTTAAGAAACCAGAAAAAAAGAATCCAGCAAAGACCTGACGCTGGACTATACAGATGCATCTGACCCTTCAGTTGGTACATCTACTGTTTACTAAAGCCTTATCAGAAATGGTCTCAGTGGAAGGGAGGCTGCCAAAGCCATTTATAAGGAAGGGAAACCGGGTGAAAGGACTGGTGTATGCCAGATTACACAAGAACTGGACTGAAAATCAGTGGCGACAGGTCTTAATTTTGAACATGAATTCTTCTTCTTTCGGCTTGTCCCTTTAGGTTTGCCACATCTTCCTCCATCTCTTCCTATGTCTACCATACTCTTCTTTCAGATTATTTTTTAACAATGAAAAGGATCCCAAACACAAACACACTGTCAATGCAGCAAAAGCATACCTGGAAAGAAAAAAATACAATGAAACACTATAAGTTGTGGATTGGTTTCCCCACCTCAATATTATTGAAGCAGTGTGGGATTATCTTGACACAAAACATAATAAAAGGTGGCCACAATCCAAAGAAGAACTTTGTTTCTGCCTTATAAACTGTATTTCCATATATAGTTTCACATGTTTCAATAACTGGAGCTATTTCCATTTTTTCCTAGCAAAATATAAATAAATTGGGTGTGGTTCAAGACTTTTGCACAGTACTAAAACTCCTTCAACAGACTTGTTTATATATTAATCTCAAAATTATCATCCTCACACATTAGTTCTTCAAATTACTTGTTAAAATATTGTTACTTTATTTCAGCTTTTCACTGAGTATGGAAGACTAGCTATGGAGGAGACTTTCCTGAAACCATTCCAGGTATTTTCTATTTAATAGAAATATCTTTAGTATTTCTATTACCACATTTTTATGTCTCAAAATTATTTGAGTGAGCACACTTTATAACACAAGAAAATCATTTCCTTTCTAGTCCATGATTTTCCTGGTTCGAGACTGGAGTTTTCCATATGAGTTTCCCTATGGACAGGAAGGCGGCATGAAGTTCCTCGAAAAGAGACTTAAGGTCAGACATCACAGATGTTACTGAGTCAGACTGTCACACCACTTTCAGTCCTGTCACATCAGTTTCCTGTGCAGACTTTGCTGTGATGTGTTTGCTCACTGCTGCTGAGTCTAGCTTAACTGAAGCACATCTTAAACGTGGTGCGTGTCGCTGTGTTTGCGGTGCAGATCTCAGAGAACCAGCACGAAGAGCTGCAGAATGTGCGGAAACACATCCACTCCTGCTTCACCAACATCTCCTGCTTCCTGATGCCTCACCCTGGCCTCAAAGTGGCCACCAACCCACACTTTGATGGGAGAATCAAAGGTACATTTTCTTCATTGCTCACTTACACCACATGCACCTTTCATTCAGGAATAGTATTGTTTGTGAAAGGCTAGGCAAAAACTTTGCAGCCAAATTTCTTGGAACTTGGTGAGGAGTTGACGCTCGGGTGAAAGAAGGCCCCATGAAATTTGAAATACTGCATCAGCATTGGACATTAGCCTTGGTGGAGGATGCACTCTGCAAATGTACTTCTAGTTTTGAACACCTAATATTGTTTAGTTCCCTCACTTCAATTATGACATGGTACCTCTCGGTCCGTCCTGCGGTATCTACGATTAGGATATTAGGTCTTAAAAGTTGCTGTTGGGGCCTCCATAGATCAGACATGTTTAAATGTATCCCGAAAATGCTCAGATTGAGATATGAAGGGTCTGGAGGTTTTTCTAATGCTCATCGAGGCCTTGCTGGACAGGTTTTTGGGGTCTTGCATTTTGTCCTGAAGAAGGCTTCTGCTGTCAGTGAGTGACTTTGCCATGCTGTACACACTCACCAGCCTTTGTCCTGTCTGTCTAGAGATTGATGGTGAGTTTATAAACAACCTGAAGGTCTTGGTCCCCTGGCTCCTCAGTCCTCGTAACATCGATGTGAAGGAGATCAACGGCAGCAAAATCACGTGCAGAGGCCTGCTGGAGTATTTCAAGGTCAGAACAAAGAACCGTGGTGATATGCACAAAGACCAGACACTGTTCTTTCTTTATTCAAAGTGCCATATTTCCATATATGACTGATCAAATGTAACAAATTAACTTCATCATTTGTCTTAATTTTTTGTATTTTTAGGCTTACATCAAAATTTACCAAGGTGAGGAGCTGCCACATCCAAAGTCAATGCTACAGGTATATTTTTAATGATTATTTTGCTAACATACAATAAAGCTTTGCACTCAAGATACACCTATGGTCAGAGGTTTACATACACTCATCTGGACATTATTTTAATGGTAATTTTGGGATTATAACGGTTTCTTTGAACTGTTTTTTTTTCAGGGTAGGATGATTGGATGGCATATATCCTTAATGACTTTAAATAACAAAAATCAAGTGCACAATTTTAAATCTAATTGGTGTAATTTTTGGATTTTCTGTACTCCACAGAGAGTCAAAAGTATACATGCATGTTGAAATATATATTTACAGTTACTTCAGTCTTGTAATTGATCTCTCAGTATTTTAAGCTGTGAAAGCCAAGGTCTGTTAACTTTTCATCAGTGACCATGATTGACAACAACTGCTAGTTTGTCTTTGCCGCATAAAAAGGATTTGTTTGACAGCAATCATTGGATTGACCAATACTCAGAACAATGGGAAACTCCAAGGAACTCAGTGAAGATCCAAGAAGTAGAAATGTAGAGTTAGACAAGTTAGGAAGGTCTCTTGGAGCCATTTCTAAACAACTGCAGGTTCCAAGATCATCAGTTCAAACAAATGTGTCACCACTTTGCCAAGGTCTGGAAGAAAACCCAAACTTGCCCCTACATGAGAGGAACTTGATTAGGATTTTCAGGAACAACGCAGGAACCACCAAGGCTCAAGCCTGCCATGAAACGGAAACTGCTGGAACACCAGCGTCACTGTCCACAGTGAAGGAAGACAAATATTGAGCTATTTGGCCAAATGACAACAGATATGTTGTCATGGAGCAAAAATTAGGTTTTCAAACTTAAGAACAAGCTGTCCAGCATGGTGGTGCTAGCATCATGCTCTGTTTTGCTGCCAGTGGTACTGGTACATTGCACAAAGTGGATGGAATAAAGGAGGAGGATTATCTCCAAATTCTTCAACTTCATCTCAAATCAACAGCTAGAGGAAACTTATGAGACAATGTTCCCAAACACACATCAAAACTTATGGAATGGCCTTCCCAAAGCCCCAACTTCAACCTTAGTGAAAATTTGTTGACTATGCTCAAAAGCCAGGTCTGTTGCAGGAAACCAGCCAATATAAATAAACTCTACCAATTTTGCCGAAATCATTGGTCAAATATCCAGCCATAATTATGCCAGAAGGTTGTTGATGGCTACTAAAAATACTACAAAATATGAGTTTAGACCTATGTATATATTTGATAATAATATAAGAAGAGTTCAAAGAAATCCTTAAAAGCCCCAAATAACCATGAAAATCAATGATGAGTGGACGTAAACCTCTGATCACTGCTGTAAGCTTATCCATACTGTTAACTTCTGGTTCTTGACATTGATTCTTACATGATATTCTCATTTGCTTCCCCTCAGGCCACAGCTGAGGCAAATAATTTAGCAGCTGTTGCAGCTGCAAAAGATCTGTACAACAAGAAAATGGAGGAGGTAGGTGAAAACAGATTTGTAAGTGAATGTCCAGTAGCTACCAAGTGACTTCACTGACTCACTGCTGTCACTTCTCACAGGTCTGTGGAGGTGATCGGCCTTTCCTCGCCCCCAGTGAGCTGCAAGCCCGACACAGCGCCATCAGAGAGGAGGCGCTGCAGGTGTTTAAGGGTGTGAAGAAGATGGGAGGTGAAGAGTTCAGCCGCCGCTACCTGCAGCAGCTGGAGGGAGAGATCGACGAGGTGTTCGTCCAGTACATCAAGCACAATGACTCCAAGAACATTTTCCACGCAGCCCGCACGCCGGCCACGCTGTTCGTGGTCATCTTTGTCATGTACGTAGCCGCGGGCATCACAGGCTTTGTGGGCGTGGACATCATTGCCAGCTTGTGCAACATGATCCTCGGCCTGGCACTGATCACTCTGTGCACCTGGGCATACATCCGGTACTCTGGGGAATACCGAGAACTCGGTGCCGTCATTGACCAGGTTGCTGGTGCGCTGTGGGACCAGGTAAATAAAAAGAATAACCTGTCTAACTTGTCAGTAGTTAGATGGTAATGGTGGCTGGTTAGATTTTGTACAACTTATAAAAGTAAGAAAAAAGGAGAACGATTTGTTTGGTATTGAATTTAAAAGATGTCAGGTGAGTGAAAATCATTACATGCATTCAGATTTTGAGCACTTACTGTTATCAGGTCTGGTATCTCTTGCGGTTTGATTAGTTTAGGGACGACTGTAGGTTCAAACTTTTACGGGGGCTCGGCTCCCAATAGGAATGTCCCTACAGTGTCCTGTAATTAATGTTAATGGAATATGATGTTTCCAGATGTAATCAACCCTTTTCACATTTGCAAACCTCAATTCAACTGGATAAACATCACAATGTTACCTTCAAAAGCAAACTAATCATACCTATTGTAGTGTCTAAGAATAATTCAGAGTGAATAATCAAAGATTTTAATATATATTCCACCCGTTTTAGGGTGGAGCCTTTAGTTATCAAACCTGAGGCAAGGCTCAGTCATTAAAGAAGTTGATGAACCATTTGTGGCAAAGCAGATAAGATGAAAAATGTGCACAAAATTATTTCAGTCCCTTATCAGATTGAGGCAGTCCACCAAATCATCAAGCACTGACAGTAGCATTATTCGGTACAAACACTGGGAAATCAGTGCATACAGTACAAACCCTCCCTTTATTATGTAGATCCAGCAGAGAGCAGCATGTACCCCACTTTTACGAGTGGAGAATAGATTTGTAGTCTGTCCAGAAACTAGAAACTGACAAAAATATAATCTTATAATAATTATTATAAGAGCAAGTGGGACAACACTGGATCTGGAGCTGTACTGTAAACAAACACTAAAGGCCAATTTGATCAGAATAGGCACAGAAATTTTTAACAAACTAAAATAATAACACATATCAGCTCCTTGGTTGTAAACTTATATATCAGCAGACTAGGGGATCAGAAGGTTAAAATAAACTAATAATCTCTAGTGATTTAACGTTTTTGACCCTATTTAGAGAACAAATAAAAATGAGACACTTTAAAGGTCACACAATGTCTCCACTTTATCAGAATAATTTGAACTTTTGCTGTATTTCAGTTAAAGTGTGTTTTGAATCTGCTTCACTGATGTGTGAACTTTAACATCTTTAGCCTTTAACAGCAGATATCAGATTTGTTATTAGCAATAAAACTCATGGTTGGAGCTCGAGTTGCTCTAGCTGCTGTGTTACAAAAGATGAAAACTGAGGAAAAACTTATGAAACCAGAGTCACTGGTAAAAATAAATAATAATTATTAATCATTACTTTTTCTTTGATCTGCACACATTTACTTTATTTTAATATGAGAACAAAACAGCAAATGTTCACATTTTAACTGCAAATTTCATTTATATCATCGCCTTTTCACTTTAACCATTAAAGACAAATACAATACACAGTATCCATCCATATCTGTTTGAAATTAAAGAGTGTCTTTAAACCACTAGGGGGCAAAAACCTCCTTTATTAGTGGCGGCAAATCCATACAAGCTTAAGAGCAACAATTGTGTACTGTTAGCGAAGGATCTGTATGTGCTGTATGTGTTACATGTTCACTACATGTGCTCACACTGTATATGTTTGTTTCTTTTAACGCCTCTGCAGGGAAGCACAAACGAGGTAAGTAGAGCAAATCAATTGGAAGTATTAACAAGAACACATTGCCACTGATGCATTTCTATGAGATTATTGTCATCAAACTCAAGTTCTGCTCAAGTTCCCTGAGCTACAGTTAAATTTCTCCTTGTGCAGCCTTATGTTCCCTGAACGAAGACACCTCAATGCACACCTTAAGGCTGCTTTATGAATTAAAAATGGTCCGCCCTTGTTCCTTGTGCACCTTTGGAAAACTTCCTCTGCAGCTGCTATCTTTGTGTGCAAGACTAAATATAATTTCTGAATTTCTATGATTATGAGCACAGGTGGATGCAAAGTTTGCTTTTTGTGCTTGTATGTGTCTTAATTTTTAATGACTTTATTTAACTGTTGTGATGAATTGTATGAACACCTGATTTTTCTGTTACAGTAAACCATCTCAGTTTAGCAGATATTACAGCCTGTGCTCTCCTCTCCACTCTAAGAGTTTTGATACTGTTCATGTACAGGTTGCTTTTAGCTTTGATGGTTGAAATCATATTTGGCTCGTTTATACGTAATTTAAACAGTTGCTGAAGATATCTTCAAATTAAGACTTCAGATGATTTCCCTTATGGATCAAAATTTGCATTGTTATATTACTCTATGAATAATAGTTATTATTAGGCCGATCAGCACTTTGATGAAAGGCCTATTTTTATGGTAATAGTGCAGTTTTTAATGCCGTTGGCCCGATGCAAACAAAGCTTTTTCCAAACAGACTGCTTCTCTCCCTTGTCTAAACTTCTGAAACAAAATGTGCCATACGGAAAATCCCAGGACTGAAAAAGCCGAGATGTATAAATCCATGGCATTTGACTTTAAAGCAGATTATTCTATGAAACTTAAATTTAAAAAATGAACAATTGAGCAAAACCGATGTCCTGTAGGTTTCCTGTGCTCACCACTGTGAGTTTTATGAAAGGGTAGAACACTTTTCTACGCTAGTCATCTGTACTGGCTTTTATTTCTAAGCAGCCATTACATATATTTAACCTTCTATAGTCTTTTTAGTTGTGAATGATTGTGAATGACGTGTTAATCAAATTCAAATTGAGTTTGTTTTCATATTTTGTGGTGTCCCAGCAGAAAATATACTCGGATTATCCTGTATTGTCCTGAAAAATGACCTAAAGTTTAAATTTTATATGTAAACAGTGGGCTATGTATGGACATCAACTGAGTGCTCCCTGATTTCCCATTTTAACCCTTGTGTTGTCCACGGGTCATTTTTGTCCTCTACAGAAATCTTTTGCTATCAAAAATATGTTTTTTATTCATCAAATGGTCTGAAAATAACAGAAGTTATTCATTACTATACTATGCATGATTGGAATAAGTTTTAAGTAATTTGATTTATTTATGGGGTTTTTATTGGATTTTATAACACCTGTTGTCCTCGTGGACAAAAATGACCCCAAAATACAAAGTGTTGCAAAAGGTCGTATTTTCACAACATACTGCTATCAAACATCTTTGATCTTGGATCACTGATGTTTGGGGTCAAGC
Organism: Oreochromis aureus; assembly: GCF_013358895.1. NCBI lineage: Eukaryota > Metazoa > Chordata > Actinopteri > Cichliformes > Cichlidae > Oreochromis > Oreochromis aureus. Next base: position 10,028,341 of record NC_052960.1, read on the forward strand.
ACTGGTCATAACAACCACAACAACAACAACAACAGGCAGCACAATGAGGAGGCAGGTGCTCTATATTCAATAAAATGTTATTTATACTGGCGCCAAATCAAAACAACAGTCGCATCAAAGTGCTTCAGTATTGTAAGGTCGACCCTACAATAATACATACACAGAAAGTATGCTCACAAGCCTCCATTGCACTAGAGATTTGCATACTTTGATGAGCATACTTTTTTTACCATGTTGTGCAAAGCAATGACCAGTAGGACAAAGCATATATTGTCCTCTAGTATAATGAGGAGGAAGAATCAATGTTCAGGAAGATCCAGGGTTAGAAGATATAGAAAATATTGTCAATATTTAGAGCACATGCTACCCTTTCTCTGAAAAAGCACATCACCCACCTGCAGAAGTGGAAGAAGGCTATGAAGTGAAGAAAAGTGATGAAGAATCTGAACTATGTTCAAGTAGGTTCTTGAGCATCCAGGACATGGTAGTCTGAGGAGCTTGGAAAGAAGTGACTGGGCTTCTTGAAGTTTCTTGAGTTTTCAGAATGTGAAACTGGAATAGAAGATGTGTCAGAGGACTGCACATCATCCATTTCAATTATGATGAAGACAAAGAATCAAGCAGGAAAGAGGAGTCAGCTGAGACGGAGGAATATTTGCAGTAATGTGAGGAAACATTGATCTGGTCTTCTAACATCCCAATGACAGACGATGCATGACTCTCTCATGTGCCACAGAGAAAGATAATCTATCACAGTCCAAGCACATATGCCAGGTCCCATACTCCTTCATTGGCTTTTCTACTCGAGCACTGAACGCATTATACACAGTGTTCTGCTTGTATTCTGCTTTTAACGTTCACATGCCAATGGATGCATCAGAGACCAAGTTGGGGTTCAGTAACTTGCCCAAGGACACCTTGGTAAGAACTCCAGACTAGAGCACACAGAGACTGAACCAACAACCATCCAATTAGCAGATGAGCTGCTCTACAGCTAACTCTATGACGAACAAGGAGGGACAACAAGAGGGGAAAAAAATGGATCGAATGCAGCTGTAGTCTTATGTGGGTATGTTGATTCTACATCCGGTGGAGTCGCTACGGACAGTTTATGACATCCTGAGTCTGGTAGAGCAGTTTTAAAGGTGACACAAGATTAATCATAGAAGCGCAAAAAGGATATAATTTCTTGATAAAGACACAATAGATGATCATCGTAGGGGCCCGCCCGTCGGGCTATATGATCGCCCGACTGGAGATATCACTAGCTCCGCGACGTTGGGCTAGCGATTTTGCGAGCCCTGTCGTTCATGACACAAACGCGCTCCCATTTGAGGTGTATGGAACAAGTGGGTGTTTCTCCTGCTGTGATGTAAGATCCTGATACTGATGTGACTGTATGAGCACAAAGTCCCGTTCAGAGGACTCTGTCCATTCCAACAGAACATCCCAAGTAAACCTATGAGATAAAAACATGGCAGTATGTCATGCCAGGTCCAGCTGTACATGGAACATGCTAGTGTACCGATGGCAAACGTCTGTCCTGCAGTCAGGACACGCGAGTTGTCCCTAACATTGCAGGTTTCCAAAAGAAAACAATCACCTGTAACAACTTGTTTACTGTATATGACCCTTGCCTGCAACTGCAGAAAAGAAAGCTGTCCATGATGGGACCAGTGCAGAGGAATAAACCTGAGCTTCCTCCTGCACTTGTGTCAAATATGGACATGAAAGTTTGCCTTCACTCAGACCCATGCCCTGGTGTCCTACCATGCCAAAATATAGAAAACTGTCAGGTAATGAGTTGGAATAAAGTTGAATAAAACCTTGAAACACAGAGATGGATGATATTTTATACTTATGGCTTTATAAACAGTCAAAGCAAACAGGGTCATTTTTGAGCGCAGAGGACAACAGATGTGATTATTTGCTGCCAGTAAAAACTTGAAGTAGTTTAAAACAGCTTTCTAAATTAACTTTGACATATACCCGTCTGTGATCATCTGCTAAAGCAACCGACTCTGGTTGTGAAACGATAATCACAATAACTGATGATTTGATTTATTTTTACCCGAAAACAAAGAAAAAATTCATTTTTATGAGGTTTTTAACAGACTTAAATTTGAAATGGAATAAAAAAATGTGTCAGAATGTTTGAATTAAGTTTTAATTAAAAGTGGGGAAAAATCCACTTCATAGTAATTAAGTATCAATCAAACCAGATGGGGACATTTTTGACCCCTGAGGACCACAGGTGTGATTATGTGCTGCCATTTAAAAATTATAAATGGTTCAAAAAACTTTTTCACTAAAGTTCAACATAGAGCACTCTGTAGTTAGTCAGATAGTCAAAATTATCTGAACTTTTAAATATTTTATTTTCTTGTTTTGTTTCCACTCGAAAACACAGTGTATTTTATGTAAACAAGGTCTGGTGGCCCTTAAATGTGTAATGTTGGGTAAATTTTGTGTTAATGTGTTGGTCTTAAGTAAAACTAAGACGTAACATTGATTGATTGATTGACAAAGTATACTTTATATTTTAAAACAGTCAAATGAAGTGGGGACATTTTTGACCCCTGAGGACCACAGGTGTGATTATGTGCTGCCATTAAAAAATGTAAATGGTTCAAAAATTTTTTTTCACTAAAGTTCAACATACAGCATTCTTTAGTTAGTCAGATAGTCAAAATTATCTAAACAATTAAATATTTCATTGTCTGATTTTATTTTCGCTCAAAAACACAGTGTACTTTATGTAAACAAGGTCTGGTGGCCCTTAAATGTGTAATATTGGGTAAATTTTGTGTTAATGTGTTGGTCTTAAGTAAAACTAAGGTGTAACACTGAATTGATTGACAATTTATAATTTATACTTTAAAAAGACTCAAATGAAGTGGGGACATTTTTGACCCCTGAGGACCACAGGTGTGATTATGTGCTGCCATTTAAAAATTATAAACACTTCAAAAAAAAAACTTTCTCACTAAAGTTCAACATACAGCACTCTGTAGTTAGTCAGATAGTCAAAATTATCTAAAAATTAAATATTACATTGTCTCATTTTATTTTTGCTCAAAAACACAGTGTACTTTATGTAAACAAGGTCTGGTGGCCCTAAAATGTAAAATGTTGGGTAAATTTTGTGTTAATGTGTTGGTCTTAAGTAAAACTAAGGTGTAACACTGAATTGATTGACAATTTATAATTTATATTTTAAAAACAGTCAAATGAAGTGGGGACATTTTTGACCCCTGAGGACCACAGGTGTGATTATGTGCTGCCATTTAAAAATGTTAAATGGTTCAAAACAAATTTTTCACTAAAGTTCAACATACAGCACTCTGTAGTTAGTCAGATAGTCAAAATTATCTAAACAATTAAATATTGTATTTTCTTGTTTTATTTCCGCTTAAAAAACAGGGTGTATTTTTTGTAAACAAGGTCTGGTGGCCCTAAAATGTGTAATGTTGGGTAAATTTTGTGTTAATGTGTTGGTCTTAAGTAAAACTAAGATGTAACACTGAATTGATTGACAATTTATACTTTATACTTTAAAAAACACTCAAATGAAGTGGGGACATTTTTGACCCCTGAGGACAACAGCTGTATGGAAATCGGGAGGACATTATGAGGGTTAAGCTTATTAAATCAGGCTTAAATCAACCTGCTTTACAACAGCTCTCACAACAGAGCTCACTTTCTCTTTCCATTTTTTGTTGTCAGAATCAGCCGATGTAACATTTATGAAGCAGTTGATTCAGTGTTTCAAATCAAATATGAATGAAGAAAACTGATAAAAGTAGCCACTGGAAGCCTGCTGTGCATGTTTCAGCAGTGTGGAAATAAAGAGAGCAAACAAAGTGAATAAGTTACATAGGGATAATTTGTTTTCAGGCCTACAAATGCACAAAGGAAGTCAAAAAATCATTATCAGTGTTGAAATGCCTCTAATCCATATGACTAGATTAAAATAGAAACCCAAATCATGGCTCTTCAGTTTCTGTTTCTAAAAGTATACAGATGCAGTGATAAACCACTTGATATACACTGATCATTGTACAAAATATGTGTGCATAGCTTTTGCTCTACCAGCTTATATTTCTAATACTATAAGGATGTTCATGCATGATGGGTAAATGACTGAATGGACTTTTTGGTCGTGATCTTGTGTATGTGTGAATTTGTAACTCAGGTGTTTCCTGCAAAAGTAATCTGTAAGATAAATAACTAACCAGCTCCATGTTCTCTCCATAGGCTCTCTACAAGCTGTATAATGTAGCAGCCAATCATAGGCACCTGTATCACCACGCCTTCCCCGGGCATCAGGTGGAGGAGGTGGCTGAGGAGCAGGACAAGAAGAGGGACTGATTAGTTAAAAGACAGAACACGTCAGAGATTTCCTCGTGATGGACCGAGGGAGGAAGCGGAGGAGAAGGAAGGCAGACGAATGCCCTCACCCATCAGGCACTCTTTAACTCTGGTACTGGCTGCCGCAGCCCGCCACTACCAGTCGTTCACTTCTTTAACCCTTATAACGGACTGTTTAATGTTCATGCATATGCCGAGAGCATCTCCTCAGTGGGTGGCTGCTTCTAAGCATTGGATGCAATGTGTCATGGTCTCTCACCTTTAGTTCGTGAAGCAAACACACCTGTACAGATACGCGGGCACTCTGCTGGAGGAGACTGCTGTTTATTTCTCATCGATCGTTTCTTTTTGTTTCTTTTTTTCTCCATCATTCGTCACTGACAATGATTTTTAAAGTATATTCAAATCTGTGAAATCCCCATTTGTGACAATTGTTCTGTTCTTTGAAGTTTTAGTGTTGTTTATAAGGAACAATATCTATGACCTGCAATGTTTGAAAGACAAAATATGTACTGTATATTAAATGAGGCGTTACAAGCATCATCAGCATGGTAAGTGGTTAATGTCTGTCATCTTTAAGCTCTAAAAGCAGGTATACTTTATAAAAAAATAGCTGAATGGTTGTGCTAACTGGTATTGTGCCATAACATGTAAAAAAAGACAAAAAAAAAAAAAAAGATGTCTCACCTGCTGCAGCCTGGCTACATGCAGACACTCCATGGCACACGAGTTAGTTTTAGGGCTTGGTGTATCTGTGTGCTACGGCACTGGTGGGAGAGACAAAAGTTTACACAACATAGCCGACATTATCTCACTTTATAGTCTGCTTGCAGTTTTGTAATCACGCATCGTCCCAGTGATCGTTATATGTGCATTTGGAGTTTGAGGTTTGGGAGGAAAGAGCAAGGTTAGGTTTCCATTGTGATGTAGTAATGGGGGGGGGGGCTGCCGAAGCCATTGTTGTGTTTCACTGAATGTTCGAGCAAATCCGAGGAATGTAGCTATTCTGTGGCCACCGGGGGAATCAAAGCTAGATGCTATTAGGCGTGGCGACAGGCCTGCTTTGGAAACGGAGCCTCATTCCACATCTCTTTCATCATCTTCTCACACTTAAACCGAATCATCTGTGCAAAACTGCTGCATGGTGAAAGAGGCTTTTCGTGTTTCCACAACAGCTTGCATTTTTAAACAAAAGGCTTGTATCGGTGATGGCTCTTTTTTGGTGTTTGAATACTTCGGCTTAGTAGACTGTTACTGTATATTTGTACAACTGCGGTCACTGTTTTAACTCCTTGAGTCACTGCGCTGTAAAATGTCTGCATCACATACAAAACTGCAGCAAAACTTTTCTATGTCTTTTTTTTTCTTTCCCCCTCCCATTTAGATCTGCTCACCAACCGTACAGGAACACTGTCATGCATATTTAGCAAGTTTATAGTGAGGTTTGACCTCAAGGGTTGAAAATTTAAAGGCACTGCAGCAGAGTGGCTTCTAGAGTCTTCCACAATGTATAATCAACATCAGCGAGGCCTTCACACAAAGAACCATCCAAGACCAGTTTAAGATTCGTGACGTTCTGAAATCCCTTTTTATTTCATGACTATGTTTTTGGGTGTTGTGTCCATTAAGAAGTCAGAAGAGCAGAATTTGTTTACACTGTGTTGGAATATCTCATCTGTGAGACAGAGCTTTTCTTTCATTCCTAAAGCATCACCTCTCAAAGTGGTGGGTGGACTGAAAGGTCAAATGAATCAACCTTTTTTTGTGAGCTCCTTCAAATTGACTCTGCTTAGTTTTCAGCACACGCATTGCAAAAAAATTCAGTTGCAAAGAAAAGACCTAATAAAGATGGACCAAATTAATGAAATCTAGACTTGAGTTTTCTTACAATCAGAAATGTTTTAAATACAAGTCCTACGAGGCGTACCGGCAGTGTTTTAAATGGCTCTGCCATTATAAAACACTGTGGGAAGACAGGCAAGCAGCAGGAGGCAACAACTGTACATCCATACGTGTATTTATCTTCACTGCAGACTTTATTGCTTATGTCCTGTAATTGCAATTCACAAAATCAGGTATGAACAAACTGTTGACATTGTTCTGAGAAGATGTGATAGAGGCCTTATTGCAAAGAGAAGCCCAATGTTCTGTACAAACCTATTCCACTGCTCCCATTTAGGACATTCAGAAATGTTTAGGTTCCTCTGATACACAGGACTCCTTAAACATTTTATATACTGAGAATAACACATTATCACTGGTCTCCAGTAGACAAAAAAAAAAAAAAGTAAGAAAACATTTCTGAGTATCTTAAGAGGAGATAAAAGCTGATTAGTGATCAGTAGAATATGCGTCCAAGAACCTGGACTTCTGTTATATCAGTGAAGCAAGATGTCAGGCCATAAACATAAAGCATGAAAAAACTGAAACAAAGGGAAAGTAAAGTTTTTGGCAAAATGAATGTGACTTCTTTAAAAAAGTTCCAGTAGCTTATTTGTGTTTAATTAAATGCACAAAAACGTGAATTTTCCTGACGAACAATAATGCCAAGAGCCGAGAGACGCTCAAACCACCGCATCCAATCTGATGCTTCATCAATCAAAAAACAAAAATTAAATATCTGTTAAGGTTTTGGTGGATTGTCTTAAAAGTACGTCATAAAAAAAAGGAACAATGTACACTTTCTGTGTGTGGTTTCAGTTTATGAGAGAAACAGAGCAAAGGAAAGAAGCCATGAAGTCAAATTAGAAAAAGCTGCCTGTCGCTTTCTCCCACAGGAAAAAATGACGGAGTAGCTGGCGTATACACGATATGAGCAGACGTAAAACTGCCGCACTTTGTTTTATTAAAGGCACAATGTCAGGATGCTTTTGCAACAAATACCCACAGCTGATTTTTCACACTCTGTGCTTCTCAGTCTTTAAAAAAGGAATTCAAACAGCAATTTTCCCAGGTCGGTGGCTTTCAATGGAACCACAAGCAGTTTCCCATGATGCAACACATTATTTCTTCATTCTAGTGTTTTTTTTGTTTTGTTTTTGTTTCTATCAGTCATCCATAAACAGAGTGTCACATGGCCCCCACCCTGGCCATATATGTGTCTCGACCTCCTGGCTGATATATTTGGATCAAGCAAAGGCACAGATGTGTTTGGTAAAGAGGCAATTAAGAGTCAATCATGATTTCAAAGGCAGCTCTGACCGCTCCCAAACTGAGGAAACCTCAGAGAGGTGTGGCATCGAGAAGTCCCTGCTGCACGCACACGCACACACATCACATGTTCCCTATGAAGTTCTTGTTGGACTGCTGGGCGTACCACTGTTGCCGCTGTTTGCGTGCCTCCACCTCTGACAGCAGCGCCTGCCGGTACGCCTCGTAGGACTTGACGATGTGTTCGAGCTCCTTCATGAAGAGCAGCTTCAGCATGCCCTGGTACGTGTCCAGGTCTGCCAGCTGGAACAGCTCCCACTTCAAGATGTGGTCGTACCTGATGTAAAGGAGAGGAGAGTCACTGTACCTTTAAAGTTACCCTTTGGGCTGGTTTGAAGATCTATCAGTGACTTCTTTGTGACAAAAATACTTTTATTTGGTAAGATTTTTTTTCAGGGCTTCGCTATTCAATATGTACAAACTCTGAAATAAACACTGATTTGGAATATTGAAAGTCCCTGGCAGAAACTTTAGGGAACATGGCTGGTTGTGCAGTTTTCCACAAATAAACATACATGTTTTTTGAGGTATTAAAAAACACTATACAATAAATACATTACATATTTAGGTACCTAAGTATAAACATCATGCTTTTCCATTTTTGTGAGTTATAAGGTCAATTGACCAAAACTACCAAAAAATACTGATTCTACACTTTTGGTAAGAGCTTGAAAATAACTCGCCTGTTTGGTTACTATCAAAAAAACATTATGTCCAGGATTAAATAAAAAGCACAATAAGAAACTTAGAATTATTAAGTTGAAATTTTGAGATACTAACCCCGAATTTTGACTTATGGGCGGCATTTTTCCCCCCCAGTGGCTTCCATAAACAAGCTTCCATAGATTCCTCCTTTTAGTACCTCCCTTTGTTTGTAAATTTACTGATTATTGACTGACCAGAATACTATTAACTAGACAAATGTCAGGTAAGACTGAGTTAGACTCACTTGAGTGGTGCACGAGCATACACCTGCAGCCAGTCTGGGATCTCGGCTGTGTGGTATGGGTTAGCTGGCACAAGGACTGGCTGGTTCCTCTCTGCAGGACGTGGCTGATAGGCCACGGGAGGTGGTAGTGGTGGGGGCTGATCGTAGCGAGGTACGCTAGAATACAAAGAAACATCATCGCTATTGTGGTACGTTTTCTACTAAGTAAAGAAATAGTAGAACTTTAGTTGCTTAAAGAACTAAAAGCAGCGTTTTTTAATGCTTCATACCTTGGAGCACATGGATGACGGTATTGTGCCCTCTTGTTTATGTGATCCACATAGTAGACCCCAAACTCAGCGGACTCCACCTTCTCCCAGCCTGGAGGGAGCCCCTCCCTCTCGAGAGGGTGGCTCCAGTGTGTAGTGTTAGTGTTGTGGTCGATGTAGTACTTCCTGCCACGGATGGTCCAGTCAACGGTCCAACCGGCCGGAAGGGGGAGGTCCTCCCCTGTCAGACTGGACAGGTTCCCCAGAGACTTGGCCTGTATTCGACCTATGGCTGAGGAGAACAAACATTTCTTTTTTAGAAACCCTGAGGGAGAGGCAGAGATGTCTGACCAACCATACAGAGGAGCAGCTGCTGGCTAACAGCGCCCCTGGGAAAGAAGAAATATTTGGAGAAATTTCTTAAAAACCGCCTGTGTGGGAAAGTGTCATGTAAAGCAGAGGACAGTACAGCGTTTAAACTTTAAAACTGAGATTGCTCGACTCTGTGATTGTTGTGACAGAGGGGCATCTTATTCTAAGTGACACTGTGTGATGAATGGTAGGAAATGGGATTGTTGATACTTTTAGACAGGAAGGCAGAGAGCTCTGCATGGCCAGCCATACACACAGGGCCTTTCACTGGGCGAGAACAAACGGCTGTAAGAGCCGACAGCAGAGAGGGTTCACGCAGCGGGTCCTGTACTTTTATTGGAGAATAACGTCAGCGAGGAATGTCAAGTCGACAGCTGTGTGGATGAGCGAGAAGTGCCATGACTCAAAGCAAATGAGCTTGCAGAAACCAAGAATTCCAAATACAGGGGAACGCTAAAGGATCTCAGCGAAATGGCGGCTACAATCTGATAAATTCTACGCTAGAGTGACAGCAACAGAGGTGGAGCTCTTTGCCAGCTGCTGAATGAAGGGAAGGAATGTGTGAGAGCTCCACAGAAATGCACTCCTCCTCCTACACCACCCCCATCTCATCATCATGATCATCATGTCTGCCCTTTCCTTCAGAAAAAAAATGCTCACAGCAGACCTAAAGCTCAAAACATCACAGGAATTTCTTAGATTACAGTGAGAAGCAGCAAATTTTACAATCATGCTTGTGAGCTAATGGCTGGGCTGAATGAAACAAAGTGGGTAGACTGATAACATCACGTTAGGGAAAACACCACTGAAAACATGGAAAGAAGAGAGAGAGAGAGAGAGAGAGAGAGAGGGAGAGAAACTGGGATCATTTATGAAAACATCAATCACACACAAGAAAATAACATATGATTAACTATACCAGGCTCACCCTTTCAGGGTTTGCAGAGAGACAACTTATGCCCATTTCTGTTTTACACCTGGACTCTAGTAGCTCAGCAGCTTTTTGCACGAGTTCAAAATAAGCCTAAATTGTCTCATATCAACCGCTTTTATCAGGTGAGAAACCACATATGTCTGTGAGGTGTGGAACTTTCTCCCAACCAATCAGGAAAGATCAAGCTATGTGACAGACAGTGACATCTGATAAATCTGCAGTGGCCCAGAGCTTTTCAAACTTCCAAACCTTCACCCCTACCTACTCCTACACATGTGGTCGTAACATCAAAACAGTGGTAAATATATGAAACTCTCAGATTATGTGTTTGCAACATTGTTCTACATGTTGAGACAGGTGTTGTTTGTGTAGGATTTCCACAATTTAGTGAAATTTGTGGAATGAAAAGTGACAACACCATACCTGATCATATTCCCTGTGACCTAAAACTAGTGCAAGTGATGTCAAGCCATTTCTTTTTTAAGAAATAGCACGTTATAATGTAGGACTTTAAGTTCGATAGTACACTGGATAATGCCACAGCATTGTATAACATTAAACAGTGATCCATTGAGAAGGTTAAAACACTTCTACACATTTTCAAGTTTATAATTATGAAATGTGATTTCCTCCGTTTTATATTATACTTAAAAGTCATATATAGTTGTTTATTTTTACTGTGAGACTTTTTCTACTAAAATTGATTTAATAATTCACTATTTGTTTTTTTATTTATCTTTGACTTAATTACATATAAGAAAAAAAGTGGTACAATCAGTACATATAATGCTATTTTTCACTTCTTAGTAAATATGTACAATTTATTCGTCAATATTTTTTGTTTTCAGTAAATCTACACTTATCGACTCAAAAACATTCTGTCCTTTTTTTTTGCAGCTGTCTGATCAGGTCGTTTATAGAAAGAGGGAAAATGCTGTTGTGTCAAAGAATCATGTCACAGAACAGCACAACCTGACTTGAATTTCCAAGTATTTCAATGAGTGCCCTATTAAGAGTTAAGCCTTGACAAAGCCCCTCAGTTCATCCAGAACTAACCGCTCTTTCTTTTAACTGGCTGCCCTTTGCAAACACGAGGTTTAAACAGCAGGTGTGTGGGGCTTCAGTATAGTATAGGACACCACTTAAACAGTATATACTCTCTTTTATTTCCCAAGGGGTTGCCACACAAGATCTTCATACCCGATTTGGCTGAGATTTTCCAGCAGATGCTTGTGTGATGCAACCCTCCTTATCTGGGCTTGGGCGCTAGCTTGTGCTTCTACCTGGCTGCCTGATGGACCAACAAAAGGACAAGCAAGAGTAGCCCACAGACCGGTTGTACAACATACTTTGGACACTGTCCAACAACAGACGGTCTCTGCAGGTAGATGGGCCAGCATGCCACCCCCACTGAACCATAATTTCAGTTTAAAGCAAATGTGACCAACTACACCACAGAGCCACGCTGTAATAACATATAGTGGCATTGTACTGACTGGGCGTCATGCACAAACATGCTACAGCGTTGTTTTTAAGCACAAAAAAAGACTGCACTATATTCAAAGTGATGCTTGAATGACTTTACCTTGTTAAAGAACAAAACAAATCATGCTTTCCCTCGTTTTTTTCTGACTTCACTACTTGAACACACGCAACTCAGAAATAACGTCAATCCCTGCACCAACATTTAACTTCTGAGTTATTTTCAAACTGCTTTGATTTGATTATTTTCTTGTTAAAAAGTACTATTTACGGGACAAAAACATGCTGTTATCAAAATGAAAAAACATCTGCCAGTGTTTGAGGGGTGACCCCTCTCAAACTTCACTGTGTTTTAAATGCAAGCATAAAGAGATCAGCACATACGTAACAAGGATGATTCATAATAGCGAGCAGTTTGAGGCTGAGACATTTGACTGGGGGCAGTGTGCAAATTACTAGTTTGCTGGCAGAAAGTTTCAGCAAACACAGAGGTGAAAAATGCAGAGCCTCTAATGCTTGTTTGACTTTACTCCAAACAAGGCTACGTGATCGGCAGGCCTGACATAATACTGAACTGTATACATGACGCTGACAAGCCAGCCACAAAATAAAAGTGTCTTTATGGTACGAGGAGGACAAGAAGCATTCCCGTGCCCCCAACCCCCCCCATCTCAATGTAATTACACTTACATCATAGTAATGTTTACAACACAGAGCAGTAAAATAAAGACTGAAATGAAATTGCTCTTTTCAATTTGACAACTAGTGGCCTGCATTCCTTTCAGAGTGGCCTCTGTGTGGTTGGACAACCATCCATAATACTCAAAACAGAAATTATACATTAGTACAGCCACTGACACTACTACATCTTGCCATACACCAAAGAAACAAGGGTTTGAAAAAAAAAAAAAAAAAAAAAGGTCTACAAGGGGAAATTTTAAGAAGTTGTAGAGTTGCTGATGGGATGTCAGTCATAAACTTTCTGAAACTAGGTGTTTCTTGCTTTTATCACAAAACCTCTTTAAATTCGTTAAAATATATAAATAAAGACATGAACAGCGTTAAAAGGGAGCTTCACAAAGAAATGTAAAATCTACCTGAAGGGGGTCTGTTTGGAGCTGGGGGAGTATGTTGTCGGGGATGTCTTTGGAAGTTGTGCTCATTGTGCTCGTAGTATCTATAGTCTTCAGGAAAGCGGTCTGGGACTCTCCTTGGCTGGCGCTGCTGCTGCTGCTGTTGATGTTGCTGGTTTTCATAATAAGGTTCAGAGGGGTAATAATACCGGGCATCTCCATTCTCAGACATGGGGCTCACGTCTGTAAGGAAGGACTGTGATGAGCCTCCATACTCATGCGAAATGTCTCCCAGACTGCGAGGCAGGTACGGAGGTGCAGACAAGCGGTGGCTCTCTGTGCGGGCCACCTCATGAGGAGTCTTCTGCACATGGGTACGGAGGACACTCTTGTTACGGGACACCACAGGTTCCCGGCTGGGTGCCAAAGGGTAGGAAGAAGGCACCATTTCTGGCAGAGGGACCTCTGTGCGTCTGGGTATAGTGGGTCCATGACGGATGAAGGAGGGCATAAGATCTGCAATCAGGTCAGCAGAGCAAATGTCAATAAAAAGCAACACAATATCTTGGAGCTGCTCATGCCTGATGACTTGAAAAAAACAAAACAAAACAAAACAAAAAAACCATAATAAAAACAGAATATTTTACTAATAGGAGCCAAATCGCGTACTTTTAATTTTCATACCTGAATTATGTTTACTGACTCTCGAATAAAACTTTTACACGAGAAGGTAATTTAGTAATACCCCCATTTCTACAAAATACTGCTATTTTCACTCCAGTGAACATTCATAATACTTCTATAGACACTCTAATAGAAACACCTAACAGCAGCTATCACAATAATCATAAGTCATTACAGACACTAAAAAAATACTTTTAACTAAACTAATCTACTAGTATAATATGCCTTTGGCTGAGTCATTTAGAGCTGTAAGCATTATCTTATAACTTTATACACTACAACTGGCGCTCATGTAGCATTTAGCTACAATAACTATCATCGTAGCTGTGTTTGGTTATACTGTACAGCATTAAACTGCTGTTTACAATCGTGGGAGCTTTAAAAATAAGTATAAATGTTCCCACAGAGTAATTTTACATTACTTGTTAATGTTAGCCAACTAAGCTTTAACAGTGTTTAACTTTAACTAGCGAGCTGAGTGATGCTATTCGGGGCTAGCTGACAAGCTAACCACTTGTTGCGCTTACTTCTCAGGAGCGGCGACGTTTCCTTCTTCACATACTTCCCGTGTACCTCGGCTGGTTTGGACGCTTCGTTCTTACTTTTCTTTCGTGAGAGCATAACTCAAGGCTCGGAAAACATCAACAGCACGGTGAGGTAAAGTCATGGCACAATCCTTCGACTTTGCAACCATACCGGCCAGTTAGCAAAGCGCGGAAAGTCAACATTTTTCCCCGCAGCTTTGGATTAGCTAGCCGCAGTTAGCCAGCTAACTGAAGCCATAGGGAGCGTCAGTGCTGCTGCAGCGGATCCAGTCCCACTACTGGGAAGTCCTTCCATCTGAAGGAGGAGAGAGAGGAGCAAAAACCACCGTGGGGCCCTTCGGTGACATAAACACAGTATTAACAGATACATATGAAAATATGATTTAGAAATAAACTGACATGAGAGACTTTTGAAGGTTGGATGGCAATCAATAAATAATTAAGCCTATACTTTTAAATTTATTATACTACATTGTTCAAAAACTGTACTGTAGTTAGAAAATATCAGTTAAATTTTTCCTAAATCTCTGTTGCCTTTACTTATACACGTTTTCATATAGATTGTTTAATGCATGTCTGTTTTGTGCAAACTTTGGATGTAAACAAAAGCAGCAAACCATGAGCAGCATTTTAAAGCCGTAGAGAGTAAACTGATCGTTTAGACTAAAGTGACTAAATTTCTGGTCACACCTGTATGTCAGGGATGTTAAATGGCCCAGGGGTTGGAACAGGCTTCTCAAGGGTCTATACTGACCCACTAGATGGCTTAAACACTGTGGAAATTGCAGATTTTTTTTTTTTTTTTAATCTGTATTGTCCAGTTTTACAGCTTCTCTTAAAAACACATTATCCTTTCATACACCAAAGTAGGTACTGAATAAATGATATGAAATGGTTTTCTTTCATTATTTACATTTTTGTTTTGTATCGGAGCCACAGGTTAAAAACCCCCCAACAATTTTATTTACAGTATAAAGTGTGGGATGCCAGTGTTTTTTTCTGTAGCTTTAATCATTTACTCAGACATAAACCTAAAGAATATACATTATAAAGAAATTTGTCAGCAAAGAGTGAGACGTACTGTTGAAAATACAATTTTTTTTTGTTAAGACATCTCAGTTGTTTAATATTTATCTGAACTTTTTTACACTGAAAGAAAGGGGAATAATTAAGAGGCATCTTCTAACATGTTATTAGGCCACAGCTTTAGCTGGATGTTGGACCACAATGTAAAATAAGTTTGACATTCCTGCCATGGATGGTTGGCATGAATTTTAAATATATTGATTTTGCTTGAATCACATTTATTGTTATCATGTGTATGTCAAATGAAAAAAAGCCGTAACTTACAAACCACCAAACACAATCCATTCATTTGATTTATATCTGTAGCACAGCCATTACCCTGTCTTAACTCTAATGCTTACTCTGCAATAAATGCAGATTACAATTAATTACAATAACAAGGTACTTTCTTTCAAGCCAGAACAACCATAATCACATAGCCTGTACACCTTTACATATTGCAACAGATCATACGATTTCCTTTAAAAGTAAAATGACATGTAAAATATTGCCACTTGACAGACATTTAAAGTCTTTTCAATTTCAAGTAGTGTTAGGTAAAGCATGATTTGACTTCTCAGTTTGCATGATTTTACTACCGAACGACAGGTTTCTATTTATTCTTTTACAATAGGGCTAGAGAAACAACTTTTGGACAGTTCAAACACAGAACACTTGTATAAAAAGTACACTTCATAATTGTTTTTCCTCTCTTTGGACAGAGAGCAAGTTTAAAGGTAAGATATTTACTAATAATAGGTAATAGTGCTTTAAAAATATAAATAACTGTAAAAAGTCATGTCTTCTTTGCAGTTTGACCTCATATTTAATTATTTATGGGTCCCATTAATTACTGGTTAGAATTAAATGGACAAAAATACTGCATATTTAACATAAAACCACCAGTTCTCGTGAATTGGCAGAATCTGCTGCCTAAAGTTTGCAGCAGTGATAAATATAATAAAATAAAAGTATTTAGTAAAGATACAGTGCAAATATTGACTTTGACACACATTTCAAGTTAATCCCTTGTGATCATTTATAATGGTACGGCAGCGGAAGATGTGACGGGTTTAGGTCACACACTATCTTATTGAGGCTGGAGATCTTCTCCTCCAGCAGGTAGTTCTTCTTCTCCGCGATTTTCTGACGTTGCTCAGTTATCTCCAGAGCCTTCAGCAGCTGGGCATTCTCCACATACAGATCTTTGATTAGTACGTCCGCTTTGCCATTCTTGTGCAGCTAGAAAAGTCAAAGTAGATAATTGATTGTAATGGGTTACATTACACGGCAATGTTTTGAATAATTTCAAATTGTTCGAAAAAAAGGGGTTTTAGTTATGGAGTTCCACAAGGTTTTGTACCAGGACCCATACCATTTCCCTTAGGTAGTATTTTTACTGGATACATTTCCATTGCTATGAAGACTAAATGTAGTTGTCTACGACAGAAAACACAATAGGGGTATAGTTTAAATTAACAACATAACAACCTTTCTAATGATAAATTCTGAGTTTTTTTTATTTTATCTCTGTGGAATTGCCAAGCATCTCGGAGTGATGTGGAAAAATGAATTCATACATTCGTTAATTCTTGGCTGGACTCCTGCAATCACTATCAAGCTGTACTAAATGTTCCTCTAACATATAAACTAACAATGAGACCCCATCAGATCTCATCAGGCCTCTTCTCCTGTGGAAAGAGTTCCAAGTTACAGGTGACAGATGCCCTTCTCTACTTTAAAAATAGTTAATTTTTGATTGAGCTTATAGTTTGCAGATGACCCTGAACCATCCCATGTTGATACAGGCTCAGACTGCTGGGGAACCTCCCATTATGCACCAAGTATGTTTCATTATTGAATAATATTAAATTTTGTCTGTCTTCTCCCACAGGTTGTGTTGCGTTGTCATTGTTACCAAATTAGCTAATGTATAGTAGATTTTTGTTGAAATGGCAGTCCAGTTTTGTACAACACCTTACAAAAAAAAAAAAAAAAAAAAAAAAAAAATTAGTGGAAGCCATTGAACTGAAACTGAACTGACCTGGTCTTTGAGTTGAGCAACTTTCTCTTTGAGCAGCAGCTTGACATTATGCAGAGACAACTCTATTTCCTTCATTCGTTCCTCCATGCGCTTCATCTTCGTCTCCCTTTCATCCTGGGGAGAAGACAGTCAAGGACATTGTCAAACTGCTGCTGATGCAAGACTACCATATAAAATGAGTTTAGCTTCTGAGTGGGTGAAAAAAAATATAATAAAAACAAAACAATTGCAAATGTGAGCGTGAGATGAGTCAGACACCATTTCTTGTGAGCTAGTTGCTTTATTCTTTATTAATGGATTTCTGTTACATTTCTAAAGAGGATGATTCACTAGAAAAATAAATACAAGTATAAAATTATGACTTATATTCCAGATATAGCTACAAAAAAATATTAATTAATGAATAAATAAAACAAACTCTAAACATGAAAAAATAAATAAAATAAATAAAACAGATGTGCATCATAGGAAGAACAACAAAAATGCACTAAATGATTAAAAAACCCAAAACACGGACATAATGACACGCTGTACTAAAGACAAACTACCAACCTCACAAAGATTTAATAAATACCAGCCAAACATTGAAAATTAATTACCAAACATGTTTGATCAGTCCTTGCTTAAGAAAAACAAAAAGATGTGATTCACTTTGGGTGCTCAGCAGCAACAAAAGAGGCCCAGAACACAAATATACAGTAGAGGACAGTAGAGGACTAAAAACTTGGTATCTTCATTGAACAATCTCCATGAACCCTGACTGCACACAAATAGCATCAGGTAGCATCACCTGGCAACAACAGGTGGGAATGGTTTGATTGTTAGAAAAAGACTCAAAAGGCTGTCAGGCACTAACCTTGGCCCTTGATGACAGGATTTTTCCTCCGAGGATACATACCCTGTCATAAACCCTTTAAAGTTTTAAAAAGACAAGTGCATAACAGTCATTCCCAGAAAGTAAACCCTGCATCGAAAAGATTCACTGTGACCAGGATGTATAATGAATCCACCAAAGGTCTGGTCCTACCTCTTTCCAGTCTATATAAGCTCAGTGATGTTACATTTTTATTTATTTATTCTTTTTAGAAAACATACAGTCTATCAACTGTCAATGCAAGTATTAATGTGATCAAAATCCCATTGGGAAAACAAGCCAGGAGCCTTTTCTGTGTTTTCCTGCCACCTAGCAGCAATGAAATACAACTACAACGTCATGCCATTTATCTCTGGCACCACAAATGTGGGGCTTCATGTGCCACATTCAGATTTTTACTCCGGATACAGAGGGAGAGCAGAATGTAAGCAGTCTTTAAAGCGAAGAGCAGGAAATGACGCTGGCGTTACAATCCACCGATCCGCCGGCAGCTGTCTGCGTGTGCCGCCCGCTGCTCCGGCATCGCCCCCTGGAGAGAAAAGGCAGGTACACTTCACCAGGGCTCTACCCTCTAATTCTAAAGATGGGCTTTTTATGCCTGAGATGTGTGTAGACTATTGAATAAATGAAGATAGACAAACTAGAAATCCTAATATGAATGCAGATTAATCAATCTGCAGGATGTCAGCATTCCTCCTGTTCATACTGGCCAAGAAAACATCTCTCTAGTTTTTCGTTTTCAAATTTAGAGTCCACTGTTTAAGCACTGTGGATTTGGACAGTTGTATAAGCCAGCATGAACAGCAGGACTAATCATACATACAGGGATCTCAAACGTCAATTATTAACTGATCCTCACTGATGAAGTGCTGAACAAAGATGTGGGCAAACTAGGACTAAGTCAGCAATTACTAAAAAGAAGAAAAACTTAATCTGCAAGTAAACTAGCAATGGAGTTTTCTGCAGATGTTGTGCATAATGTTTTTGTTGCTAACAAAGTCCACTGTGTTAATGGCAACCTGGTGATGATAGATGAAGGTGGAAGATGCCACTTACACATATGATAACTATAAAAGGACAACTTGTATTTGTCGGGAAATGAAGATTTATGCAGAGTGTGGGAGAAAACGTGAAAAAAGGAAAAAAATAATAAATAAATCAGCCACCACACCCAGATGATCACACCATGGCAACTACTTCAGCCTATTTCAACCAGCATTCAAGGTTGAAAATAAAAGACAATGAATTCAGAAACAAAACAAAACAAAACAAAACAAAACAAAACAAAAAAATATAGGTGCCACAAGCTAAAACACCAGACCCATGAAGGTAAACTCTACAGATATGACAAAAGGAGATGAAGACAGATGGGTGCACAAATGGATCTATGACAGGTATAAAAACAAAAAAACAAAACAAAAACACAGCAAACCCAGCTTTAATAAATAAAAGAAAAAGAAAGGAGCGGAAAACTCAGACGAGGAATGGAGGACACAGCTCAGGTTACACTTTTTTTTGCTATGATGTTGAAAATGTTAGTGATGTCCAGTTTTTCACTGACATTTACAGCCACAAGTACAATATGAAAATGCTGTACATTATTTAATATCTGAGCAAGTAACAGCAGTCAGGGAAATAAGGAGGTGGTAAACACAGGTGCTTCTAACCACATTAATGAAGACACTCAATACACAGAACAGAACCTACATTAATTAGAAAAACCTGCGTTTAACTACGATTTCATGGCAAACTGAAGCTGCTGTGTCAAAGGTCTATGTATCAACTCCCATTATAAAGTGAACCAGCATGAGAAGTGGTGCACAGGCTTCAAAGATTAATTTAATATTAAGAACAAAAGAGGGAAAAAAGTGCAATGTGATCGAACAAAATAAGTGTGAGAAAAGAACGGCAATCTATAAATGTACTAATGCAGTACTTATTTATTATATTCAAGCTTACTTAAGAGGGAAACGGTTATATATTTGGTCAGGTTTGCCATTGTGGAAGTTCTGAATTGCACTGTACCTGCATGTTGTCTGGATCTTCACCACGGTGCTGTCCTCTGGGCATCCTGTGAGGTGATGGAGGCAGGAGTCCCATGAATTGTGCCTGAAAAGTCTGTAAATAGGAACAAATATTGTTTAAATTATTGTGCTTTCTTGTTAAACTGGTCTATCCAAAGAAAGCTTTAAAGAAAAAAGCTGGAGTACCTCAAACAGCTGTGCTGTTAGTCGAGCCAGCTGAGCCTTGAGCGCCTCGTTTTCTTGCTGAAGGCTCTCCAGCTCAGTGCGTCTTTGTCCACCTTCACAGCCCTGAATGAAAAGCACATGCAATAAGAATTTGAGGACTTTATATAATCGGAACATTCTTTGGTTATAGTCAGCAGCATCAATGCACACCATGGTAAGCTCCCTTTGTGCTTCAAGCTCCTTTTTAAGAGAGAAGTTTTCCTGTTCCAAGGCCTTCATCAGGGAGGACTGACTCTGATGTTTGTGCTGCTTCAGGGACAGTATGGTAGCATCCAGCTGACGGACCTGCAAACACAGAAAAGACCACTCACATAACTAACAGAGGAAAAAAAAATAAAATAAAAAAAAAATCAGCTTTTAAAAGCCTGCCATTTTTCTGTGGCGCTCAGCTCACTTTTTCTCTGGACTGGAGGAGGTCTCCTTTGATGCTGCACACTTCAGCTTGAAGTCTCTCGTTTTCTTGCCTCAGTAGCTGCTGCTCCTGCTCCATCAGCCGAGACATCTCATCTCTGTACAGCTTCTTGCTGTGATTCTGCAGACCGCTCGAGTGCAGGGCAATCTCCAAAACACGGTTCTGAGATTAACAAGGGCAAAAGGTCACAGTCTGTTCTGCCCTCAGCTTGTGTCTTTTACCTTACTATAGAGAAACAAAAACCTCACTTTATCTATAGCATTCTGCAGCTGTTTGTGTAGCAATGCAACTTCATGTTTTAGAGAATCCCTCTCTTGTTGCGAGACATGAAGGTCCGACTTCAGACGAGCACTTTGATGGTTGACAGTCTGAAGAGTTTCTTCCATAGTCTTGACCTTGAGTGGAAAGAAGCATATTAGTGCTTATTAATGCACCAAGTTAGAGTCCATTGTGTGCTTCGCTAGAAATCTCTATAAATTCTATTAAAATGCTGTGAAATAAGCCCACTATACCCCAACTATTGAAAAATTACCAAACGATTTGTCATTTATCTGGCGACCGAGTGAGATCCTTTAGGCTACAGCAACCTTACCTTCTCTTGAGCTTTGGCTAGCTGGTTGCGCAGCCCTACAGTCTCCTTATCCACACTCTTCCGCTCCTCTACGAGGTGGCTGAGGTGACTCTCCATTGTGCCCGCCATGATTGCCTGACAACCAAAAGACACCTACATGTGAAAGGAAGCAATCTTTTGCATAACTTTAATGGTAAGGGCAGATAACACCCATAGATCTCAGCAGATCACAGCTGGCTTAAGGCTAGAAACAACTTAGTTTTGATTTTTTCCTGCATCTTAATCATTGCAGGTATTCAGACATAGGGATGAGCTTTAATTCTAAGGGGTGGTGTTAGGAAGTTCTTAATATTGTGTCTGTGTTATATTATGGTGGAGTTGGATGTGAAGTGTTTCGGTGCCAATAATCTAATGCTCACCTTCTCTCTGAGGTCAGAGAGCTTCTGTGACAGCTGGATATTCCTCTCCTCCAGCTGTGCAGTGTCCTCCAGAGCTTTGGTCAACTCTGCCTCCAGAGCAGACACACAAGCTGCCAGCTAACACAAAACAGCCACCAATTAACTACCCGCTACCACCGCCACCACACCGTGACGACTATCAGCTGGTCATTAAACTCAGTTTACCTTGTTTTTCTCTTCAGCAGAAGCAGCTTCCCTCCTCTCGTTTTCCTTTATCAGTTCTGCCAGCTGCTGTCGTAGACTCTCCATACCGACAGTATTTTGGGCATTTTTCTCTGACAGCATCCCATTCGCATCCTCCATCTGCTGACTCTGCAAACGCAGCTCTGCAATCTGTGGAGATTCATGTTTTTAAGTAAATATCTGGGTCCAAATAAACCGAATCCAGTGTGTGAGGACAAATTGGTTTCTTTTGTATATTTAAAACTTTTTTGTATTTATTTTTGCATGACATCACCTGTTTCTGGAAATTCTCTGATGCTTTTTGAGCTGCTAGCTTCTCTTTCTTCAGGTGCTCCCATGTTTGTCTGTAATTAAGCGTGAGAAGAAAATGTGATTATGCATAAAACAAACTAACAAAAAACCCTACTGTAGTTGTTAGCCACAAACTATATTTGGTGCTTCTTACGTCAACTCTTGCTGGACTTCCTTTAAGTCCTCTTCTTTCAATGCAGCGATCTTTTGCCTGAGGATGACGTTTTCTTCAGCAAGACGACTGGCTTCAGATCTAGAGACAAAAAGTCAGAAAAATAAATTCAGTGAAACTGCAGGAATCCATCACACACGATGCACGTTTAGTACATATGTGAATCACCAAACGGATTGCAACACACCGATTATAAGCAACTCTACAGTTTACACACACTAAACGACTTCTTGCTTTTCCCCTGATGACCTACGGGGACAACAACTGTCAGGATCTGCTACAGAGGGTTTAGAAGCTCAGTCGCAGCTTCAACTTCACAGCACTAAAGGATGGGGGTAACACCAGCCACAGAAGACAAAGGGATCCTAGTTTTCTCCATGTTACCTATGAGCCTGCGTCACTTCGTTTAATGTCTGTGACTTGTCTTGTAGCTCTGTGATGGTTCGGTGAAGTTGCGTGTTCTGCTTCTCCAATTTCTTACAGCAGTCTTCAAGATCAGTCACTGCATCGACATTCACCTCCAGCTCCCCATCTAAATCCAGAAAAGCCTCCACTGAGGGGCTCTCCAGTCGTTCAGCATCTAGGCCAAAGGCTGAAAGAATCCCATCCTGCCTTTCTAATTCGCTGAACAGCTCAGACAGTTTAGCGTTTTCTTCTCTCATCCTGCTGATCTCATCCACAAGTGAAATTTGCTGCTCTTTGAAACTGTGGAAAATATTGATCCTGCTCTCGAGGCTCCACACCCTTTTCTCAAGTTCACCATTTTGCTCCTTCAGTTTGGTATTTTCACACATGCAATCTTCATACCTAATCTGAAGATCTGTCATTTTCAAGGCCTTCATCTCCAGCTCTTTGACATGCTCCATTAACAGCAACATTCTAACTTTGAGGCTGTAGTTTTCCTCTAACACCTGGTGCCCAGCCTTGATCTTTTCATTGTTATGAGCCAGCAGGTTCTCTAGTATTTCAGTCTTCTGCTGAAGCAAAGAAATCTTCTCATGCAGGAGAATGTTCTCCTCTGTGGTCGTATTATAGAAAGCCTGTAGTTTCAGCAAAGAGTGCTCCTGCTGCTCACAATCATAGTCTTGATCCACACATTCATGTCCACATTTAACGTTTTCCCCCTTTATTTCTGTGAGTAAATGTTCACAGTCAGAATCTGGGGAGCTATTCAGTAAACAGTTAACCTCAGCATCCTCCAGACACGGTTCGCCAGGGTCACCTGTCTCCTCCAGTGTTGAGGGCACAACCACAGTCTCATGATGTTGCTCATCTTCCTGGGAACAGCTTTCAAACCCCACTGCTGCTACCTCTTGAGGATTGTTCTCTTTACATAATTCAAGAGTTGCTTTGTTCTCACCATCCTCAAAGGCCTCAAGTGATGAGACGGGCCCACATTTCATCTCTGGGAAAACGGCTTCATTTTTGTTTTCTGTGGATTCGGACTCGGGGTGCTCAGAAGGTGCCAACTCGCAGCCTGTGTGATAAAGTTCAACTTGCTCGGGGAAATCGGTAACATCAATATCATCACCACATCCCTGAAACCCATCAGCATTTGCAGGCCACAATTCATGAGTCTCTTTCATATCTTCTTGCACGATATTTTGTTGGTGTTCTTGGTTTTCACTAGCACCCATTAACTCCCCGTCTCCCCGAATGTCACTGGTAGCAGAGCCATCTTCATTGTTTGCGCCAAAAACCTCCACGTTTTCAGTGGCTTCATCTCCTGCATACAGAGTCCCTGTTAGAGTCTCTTCATCGCTATCTTGTTCATCCAGAAATTCGGGCGTTTCTTCACCAAATAAAGAAACACATTCTCTGTTGTGTAGCATCTCCTCCATAAATGTGTTCATCCCCTTCAATTCCTTCATCTCCTTGTCTTCCACTTTTTCCACAGAAGACGAAAGCTTTTGGACTTCCATCTCCAGCTCTTTAACTCTTACTTTAAGCGCATCTCTCTCTGCTTTAAACTCTTCTGCCTTAATCTCAACTGGATCTTTTAACTTTTGCTCAAGGATCGATACACTTTCCTGTAGCTCACGTCTGTCAAGCTCAAAGTCCACTGCGGCCTGCTTAAGAAGCATCTCCAGCTCTTCGATCTTCATCTTTAAATCATCGCGCTCATTTAAAAGTTCAATCCTCTCTGCTGTCTGCCTTTCTGAAATAGAAAGCATCTCATTGTACTTTGACTCAAGTTCTGAATTACTACTCAGAAGTTCTTCCCTCTCCTGTTTAAAATCATCGACTGTTTGGTTCAACAGGAGCTCAGTCTGAACAAGAAGCTCATGTTTGGTTTTCAGGCTTTCCTGAAGCCTGTTATGGAGATCATTCAGCTGCTTACTGAGCTCTATTTCTTTGGTCTGAGCCTTGCTAATCAAGTCATCGAGCTCATTTTGCAGCTGCTTTCTCTCATTCATTAGTGCTTCCATTTGCTCTTCGTGAACACTTTCTAGCTCCCCCCTTTCTTTTGTCCACTCCTGATTTAATCTCTGTCTTTCCCCCTCCGCTGCCTCCTCCATCATTTGTCTTTGTTCCTCTGCTCTCTCCAGAGCCTTCTGCATCTCTGCTTCCCATTCAAGCTTCTGCTTGGCGTGGCTTTCAGAAAGAGCCTCCAACTCTCTTTGGTAGTGCTGTTCAAGTTTCAAAACATCAGCCTGAAAACGCTGTGCAACAGATTCCTGATCACACGAGAAACGATCTTCCACTTCTTTGATTCTCAGGTTGAAACTGATCTCGATGTCCTTCCTGCACATGGTTATTCAAGGGCGGTTACAGCAGCAGTTTGGAAAGTATTACACTATAATTGCTGACAATCCTCAAAGGAGGCTGTTTTAAAAATAGCTTAGACACCTTATCACTTAGCAAAATCTTGTTTGATTGTTTGGTGTTACATTAGAGGATTAACACTACTTTCATGTGATGTTAGCTTGAGATTAAGGCTGAAGAATAAATTTTGGTAAATTTAATTAGGTAAAATGTTGTTTCTTACCTCTCTTGGGCGATGTCATCTCGCAGTTTGTCTAACATGGCGCCGAGTGTGTCCCTTTCCTCTATGTGCTTGACACTCAGCTCCTTCAAGGCTTCTCGATGGCTCTCCTCCAGACGCGCCTTCTCCTCTGTCAAACTTTCCAGTCTTTTCTCCACCTCCTCCCTCTCCATCTCAAACTTCTCCCTCTCCTCATTTATCCTATCCTGGATCATCCCTTCATAATCCTCCTCCAGTTGGAGTCTCTCCCTCTCCCACTCCTCCTTCAGCTTTTTCTCCCTCTGCTCAAACTTCTCCTGTAGCTGCGACCTCTCCTCGAGTATTTTTTCGAGCAGCGCCGCCTCGTGATGCTCCTGAAGCCGAGCTCGTTCCCTCTCCCACTGCTCCCTCAGACTGCTCTCCTTCTCTTCTTGCTCCTTGACAAGTCTCAACATCTCTTCCTCAAGCAGCATCTGTAAAGACTCGCCATTCTGCTGATCGAGCTGAGCCCTCTCTTTCTGCCACTCCTCTGTCAGCGTTTTCGCCAATTCCTCACGCTCCTCCTCAAATTTCAATTTTACCTCCTCTAGTTTATCACTTAGCTTCTCCTCATGGCTTTCTAGCAATGATTTCTTCTTGCTTTCCCAATCATCTAATAATCTCTTCTCCAAATCAGCCTTTTCCTCTTGTAATTCCTTTCTCTCCTCTGCTAGTCTGGTTTCAAACAGCTCTGCATGCTCATCCTTTAGTTTCTTAAGCTCTGTGCCATGTTGAGTCCTCAGCTTCTCAATCTCAGTCTGAAGACTTTCATCGGTCTCTGTCTGTTGAACTCTTAGGGTCTTCAGCTGCTCTTTCAGGTCTGCAATGAGAGTCTGGGCCTCCAGGAGCTGGTTTCTTAGTTTTACCAACTCCTCTTCTTGCAGATTCTTAAGCTCTTCCCTTTCCTCTGTCTGTTTCTCCTCCAGTAAACTCCTCTCCAGCTCTACCTCCTCCAGCTGACTCTGCAGCTGCTGTGCATGGCTCTGAATGTTGACCATCTCATCTCTTAAAGCCTGAACCTCCTGCTGGTGGAGGTTCGCCAAGGCAGCTTTCTGGTCTTCATGGTTCACCCTCTGTTTTTCCACCATGTTGTTAAATTCATTCATCTGTATGGATAAAAGAGTTAATTATTTATATAAACCTTGTAATGAATTTCTGAATAATAGTCAAATATTCCCTTTCCCCATATTTTATATATAATAATCATTTTTATTTATTTATTAAAGCACTTGGGAGTGCAGATGCAGAGGACTCTGCAGAGGTCTCACCTCCTCATTTCTTTCCAATTCTAAAACTTCTCATTTTCTTCAGCAGATTTACGCATTAAAAACTGGTGGTGGTAGCAGACTAACCTTGATTTCCAGCTGGTTTCGCAATTCCTCGATTTCACACAGGTGCTGCTCCTTCAGCTGCTCCAGCATCATCTCTGCTTCTAGGCTCATACTGAAAGGCTGAACCTCCTCTGAACCGAGACCTGTGAGAAGTCAAGTTAGAAGTGAGGGGTTGGTTGATATTTGACACAGGTTAAAAAACAAAGCACAGGACAACACTAATAATAAAACACCAATAAATAACCTCTAAATAACCAGTGCAAACAGAGTTGCAGCATAGTAGCATGAGTCAGCTTTCAGTGCATTAATTTATCAGTGCATTTAAGTGTTCAGGACCCAGTTAGTCTTTAGAAAGAAATAGTCTCTGAGGCTATAGGTGTGTACTTTGAGTGATCTGTATCGTGTGCCTGAGGGCAACAGTCCAAACAAACTGTGACCGTGGTGAAAGCAGTCCCTGATGTTTTGTGTTCTTTTAAAGTAGCGTGCAATGTCCTCCAGGGATGGCAGCTGGCAACCAGTGTTTTTTTAATTCTTTGCTGTCTGTACCGCTCCTTGCAGCACCTTTTTGACTGCTACAGAGCAGCCAGCATCCCACACCTATGTGTGTTTAGTTGCTGCTCAATGTTGTTTTTCCTAAGTAGTCTCTGATGTGCCTTTTTCCCTGTACCAGTAGTGTTGTCTGACCAGGAGAGGTTCCCTGATAGGGGGAAACCCAAGGAATTCAAAGGACCTTATACACGCTACACACTTCCTACTAATGCAGAATGAGACTGAGTCATGCCTTTTCCTGTAGTCCATTATTAGCTCTTTGGTTTAAGTAGTGTTCAAAGCCAGTTTGTTTACTGACAGTTGCTGTAACTCACCTCTGCATGCTGACTCATCTTCACCTGATATCAGGCCAACAGCAATTGTGTCATCAGTGAATTTAATAATACGGTTGCACGATAGGTCATGTATACAGTTAGTCCTCTTTAATGATTCTGAGCACTATTTTACTGCACTGTTACACTATAGGCCTACCTGGGTCAGACTCCATTCCTGGGCTTTTACTCTCCAGCTCCTCGGAGAGAGGTTTCTGACAAGACTGATGAGTTCGGCCGAGGCTGTGGAACTCCTGCAGCTCCGACTGCAGCTCATCAATACGATCCTGTAATTCCTACCGAATAAGAGTACTTAAAGTTAAACATCTGTGTAATGTCAGCACATTTTACATGCTCCTGTGTGAAAGAACAGTCTCTTGCAGTTACCCTGCACTGAGCTTCGTAGCCACTGCGTAGCTGTTTAATACGCTCCTCTTGGAGGAGGAAGTCTGCGCCGTTAGGGTCCAGATCACCAAACTAAAATAAGAAAAGATCATATACTAATTAACATCAGGCTAGCACAGACACAGATAATTTAAAAAAACAAAAAAACAAAAAAACAAAAAAACATGAAATTCAAATTGCAAGCAAAAGTCAATATTATGAAAATCCATTATATAGCATCTCAAAATGTTTCTGCACCTTATCTTTCATAATGTTGTCCAAACTTGTCTGGAGTTTGGTAATTTGGTTTTGAGCGTCAACTAGTTTTTCATTGCTGTCCAGTAACTCCATCTCCAGACGTCTGTTCTCCTGAGAATGAACAACATCATGATTCTTCTATTTTCAAATTATTTGTTTTGGATAATGAACATAGTGTGCATTAGAAACACTGACATGTTCCAGGCATAACAAAATAAAACACAAATATACTTGCACACCACCACACCATTCAGTTACCTTCACTGAGATGGAGAGGTGGTCTCGGAGGAAAGATTCATCCTCCCTGATTTTCTCGATCTCTGCCTCCAGCTCGTCACGCTGCAGGCAAGCCTGCTGCTGAATCTGCTCCATCTCCCTCAACAGCTCAGATTTTACTGCTGCTAGCTTCTCTTTGTGGTCCTGCTCAAGCTTCCTGCAGATGGATCATCCACAGCAGACACAAACTCAACACTTAATATACATTGCTTAACAAATTTATTGGATCACCTGTCATAAAAAAAAAAAAAAGCAAAAAAAAAAAAAGCAAGAAAGCACAAATATTTTCGAAATCTGTCAAAACAAACAAACAAACAAAACAAAACAACAACAACAAAAAAAAAAAAAACACCACCAACAACAAAACTTGTTTAAAACAAAAAAATGTAAGTCACTGAATTCTAACTGAATTCACATTTTTAAGCTCAAATTTGAACTGGCACACCAATCTTTGAGAAATCAGATATTAATCAAGCAGAACCATTAAATAGGATTTTTCTGTTAAGGAAAGCAAGTAAATTTGGCATCTTAAAGTTAAACATGACAAATGTGTTTCCAAACCTTCCGTTTAGTCACTGGACTTTATAAAATTTAACAAAAAGCATCTCAAAAGACGTGTGGTGCAACTGGAATGATAAATTACCTGAGATTGAGGTTATTCATGTGCTCAATTGCAGAGTGATGCTCATCCACCTCAGTGGCAAGCTGCGTTTTCTGCTTCTCTGCTTTTTCCAGATCAGATCGGATTTTCTCTTTCTCTCTGAGCTCTCTGTCTACACGCTCTCTGAGATAAAGAAAAAAAAAACCAAACAAACAACAGGAACAATAACTGTACAGGACTTACACGGCACAATAAACAAAAACAATCCTGCTGTTTTTTTTAAAAAGATTTATTTTCAATTTCAACACTATCAGCTTTAAGTAGTTCACAATCCAGTTAATCATGGATCAACAAATCGTATTAAGATCTGTATGAGCTGTATTATGATGACGACTCATACTCACAGGAGATATCTGATCTCAGCTTTGAAGCTCGCCAGTGCCGCTTGGTGAATCCCATTCTTAGTAACGAGTAGCTCATTTTCAAGTGCCATGGTGAGATCACCAAGACTCAGTTTTCCATCCAGCTCAAAGTTCAAAGCCTGCAAAAAAGTTTTCCAATTAGAATCCCATTTTAAATATATTCCAATTATATTTTGAAGAATTCAGAGTCAACAACTTCGTGACACACTGTCTGTTTCACCATAAATGAACTAAGAAGCGTAAGAAGTGTAACTTCAATAATGTACCTGCAGGATCTCAGTGCTGTTTTCTATTCCGTCTTCTATCCAGGCATCCAGGATGTACTCCACAGGAGTGTAACCGGTGCCATCATCAAGAGAGGAGAACAGACGCATGCCAATGGTGCTGGTTAAAGAAGAGGGCGTAGCTATCCTCCGTCCTCCCTCATCAAAAGGCTGTAGGTAGAAGAAAACCTTTTCTTTTAAACATTATAGCAGAGAAAATACAAAATACTACAGAGATTGAGCCTTTGCTGAATTTCAAAAAGCATTAAAAACAACCCTGAAATTAGCCCCAAATCTCCTAACCTGGTGAAGCTCAAACAACAAACAGCATACCTGAGTGGAGTGATGCCGTTTAAGCTGTCTGTAGGGTGTTGAGGCCGATGGCGTGGGGGGTTTGTTGTGGTTTGCAACCCTGGATACAAACTCCTGAACAGTCATCATTCCATCAGCAGATAGGCTCAGGAGCACATCTCCATTCACCTGATATATATATATATATATATATTAAAAAAAAAAAAAAAAAAAAAAATAGAAAATGCAAGATTTTTTATTAATACCTTTATACTGCATTTTACTTGAGTAAAACCAAATAAAATGCAACCATCTTTAGGTTATCCGAGAATGGTCTGAAAAAGAAGACGTATCCAGCGAGTCACAATTTTCTGGGTAGAAATAACTTGTTGATGGCAGAGCTCAGAGGAGAATGGCCAGACCGCTTTAAACTCATAGGAAGGCAACAGTAACTCACTCATTACAACCAGGGTATGCAGAAGAGCATCTCTGAATAAAACACGTCAAACCTTGAAGCACATGACCACACCTGGTGCCACTACCGTTAGCTAAGGTCAGGAAACTGAAGCTACTGTTCACATGGGCTCACAAAAATTGGACAGTGGAAGACTGGAAAAACATGGTTGGATGGTAGAATCAAAATGTGGCACAAGCAGCTTTAGAGCATGGATCCGTCCTGCCTTGCATGAACCTTTCAGGCTGGTGGTGGTGTAATGGGAGAGATTATCTTTGCACACACCAAGCCTCTTAGCACCAACTAATCATTATTTAAACACCACAGAGTATTCTTGCTCACCATGTCCATAACTTTTTGACCAGAGTTTACCTATCTTCTGATCCATAGTTAATGAAAAGACAGAAAATTTGCTAACAACTTTAGATGATAAAGTATTAATCTCTAATAAATCATGAAATTTGTATCTGTTGATCAGATTCCCTTTAAACTTTACAGATTTACTGCTGGGAACATGATTAAGTACAGTGCCAGAGGTTGCTTAGATGAGGGACTATCTAAATTCTGGGGATCTTTTCCGTGTATCAAGGCTATCAAATCAGCAGACAATATCATGCCTTTCACTGGGAAAAAAAACATTATCATCAAAGGCTCTTAAGTTATTTAGAAGTTTTGAAGGACCTTTTCATATCAGTAAAAATAAAAAAGTAAAAGTCTGTGGAAGTTAGAAAAAGGTTGGGTTTTTTTTTGGTTTTTTTTAAACGACAACCATTATAAGAGCCCTCAGAAAAGGGGGGGAAAAGAAAAACAAAAAACAAAGAATAAAGAAAAAAGACAAAGGCAGACATGGTTATTTTAAATCATGGGTAATTTCAAATCTCTGCATTTTTCCCTTTAACATACCTCCAGACCCAAATGCTCACAGAGAGCAAGCAGTTCACTGTGACCAGCACATCCGTCCCATTGTATCGCCATCTCCTCACAGGCTTCACGCAGCCTCTCCTCTAAATGAGTTGATAGGGGAACAATGGATCCCCGAGGTGTGTTCGGCTCATCCGGGTTCCAGAGATGCATCTGACCTGCACACAAGACAAAAGTTAGATCATGCATCAAAACAACAAACCAAAACAAAGCTATGTCCCGTATGAAGTAAAATGTCTAAAATTAATCTGAATCTGATGTACCTTCTGCCTCATATTCCTCTGTGCTTGTTTCGTGAGCATTCCAGCGCTGAAACAAAAACATTTAAAAGATATAATGTCATGTAAAAAGCCAATAAACTATAATGAGTTCCGTTTGGAATCAGTTAACCATTAAAATATCTACTCAGAACAATTGTCCCAACACCCCCTCCGATTTTCTCATGAGACAATCAGCTGAGAGTGTGTTTGTGTGTGTTCAAGCATGGTTTTAAATCAGACAAGTTTGAGTCTGAATGCAGGGGGGGCTGCAAAACACACACACACACACACACACACACACACACACACACACACACACACACACACACAGGACCTTTTGTAATAGCACGGGCCCTGACGGGGGACGTCTGGAGCACTGATTTTGGCACCAAAGAAAATGTGTTGTGCACAAACCTCTCTTTATTTTCTATTATAGACAAATAATGAAGAACAAAATAGAATAGAAGAATAGAATGACATAGAAATCAAGCAAATAAATCAAATAACCTCAACCATCTGCAATTTCGTGAAAGTATTTACTCAAAATTATTAAAATTATTGGGGGTTATTGCTGACAACTAGGTTTACAAAAAAGGTTATAAATGATTTTCAATTTGAAAAAATAAAAAAATTATTTCCTTGTGAAGAACTTAATTGCCGAGCTCTAACCCAGCCCCAGAATTCCCACCTATTGTTTGGGAAGCCAGCAGTGAGGGAATGAAGAGCAGATGGGATTCTGCAAGTGGCGTTTTGATACATGAAGTGTGGGCATCCAGGAGGGGAGGGAAGGGGTAGTGGAGCTCATTGTTTCCCTGACACAGGCCTACAACCTCCTCCCCAAGCAGCGGCCCTGCAGTCTCTGAGGCAGAGCCCCCTGACCCAGCCCCATCTGCTGGTCCCCACGCCGGACACTTTCAGCATTGTTACAGCTAGATTATTCAATGCCAAGACGCGCTTCAGTTCAGCATCTCCACTAGTGTTTGCTTTTGCGCTGCTAGGCATCTCTGGGTGGAGTCAGAGACAATACACAGAGTACTAACATCTCCATCCAAGCTTAAACTTAACACCATTGCACTGTTTTGGTGAACACTTGGAAGCGTTTCTTTTACTTCAGCCCAGCTTTGCAAAGTTCTGCACAAGTAACTGAATACTAAAGGCATTATTTTCACAAACATTTTTCAGAAGGTTCAATAAACACTCAGAAATGTGAATTTTCTGGCAATTATTTCATAGTTCAGGCTTTACAGGGTTAATCAACCTGCTAACAGACTATGTATCATCATTTGGAGCAGATTTAAAGTAAGCTACTAATAACTGAGACCATCTGAGAATCTCTGCTGTATGCTATTTATGAGAAAGGACTGTGTGTGGAAACATGTCAGAAGTGAGTCTGATTAACCAAGTAACAGATCTAGAAGATCAGAGGAACCACACACCCACACTGTTCAACTGTTCACGGCCATAAATGACCTGATACTATAAACTCTGTGACAAGTCTCATGTCCCTTTCCTTTTCAGTATGTGCCAAAAACACAGGATGTACATTTTTAAAACCTATTCTTAAACCTCTGCATAGCCGCCAGCACATAAGGCCAAGTCTAAATCCACACTGACCAGCGTTCAGCACAGAAATCGCCTGATGAAGTCTGACGTTACACAAACACTGTGGTTAGGTGTTAATTACTCGAGGCTTATCAAACACCAATTATCCTCACAATGTTATTTACAGACAGTACTAATTTGTTATGCAACTAATAGGACCTTGTGAATCTTGTGTTGGAACGCTTATATTACACTTCAGGATCTGCCCTGCATGCCACTAAGCTGATTAGCTAAGAATAACGCCTGAATGCTGGCCCGTGGCTGCTGGGAAACACGCAAGGACAGGAAGCGATAAGGATGGCACTCGAGATGAAAACCTGATCGGTCTCAGCCTTTTACCTCACGTTTCCTGGGAACAGCCGAGTCATAGTTGTCCTCCAAATCCTCCTCGTCGGCTGGTTTTACGTGTGTGGTTTCAGTCAAGTCTGAAATAGGCTCTATTAACTCTGGTGTGGAACGGCGGCCATAACGTTTACCGCCCTTCACAAACTTTGGTTTGATCTCAGGAGACTCTGAGGAAAAATAACAAGGAAGTGTCAAATCATGCACAGAGTAAATAATTTGCATAGAAGTTTATCACAACAAAAACAGGAAAAAAAATGTGATGACTAGTATTTAGCAAAGCCTCCAGTATGTACTTCTCCAAATAACTTCTCTAAATCTTGTAACTTTGGGATCTTTTCAAAGCCGCATCTGTTTCAGCAAAACAGCCATGAACTAAATGTCAACCTTTAGCGAAATTAACAGGAACCACATAGGTTCAATATACATCATGCGTCACTGACAGGCATAAATATTGACAATGTAGTATTTGCTTTGATGAGATCCATTCTTTGTGTTGATATATAACAAGGATCTTACACAATGTAATGATGACAGATCTGTAAAGAAACTGAACTTACATCCAACCTCATCTGTCATCATCTACACAATAAGTAGCATGGTAATAACATAACAAGTCATTTCAAAGACTTGCTTTGGGTCCTGTGGCTGTGCATAGGGGCTTTTCCACTTATACACACAGACAACTAGGTGAATGATAAACTAATTTCAACTCAAGTTAAGGGCACAACGTCATGCTCTGTGCCTTCAAGGCGATGCTGCAGGCAAGTTTCTTCAAAACATTGTGCACAACCATCAAGACTTTACCTGGTTTTGGCAGGACTTCCTGTTCTTCCTGAGGTGGCTCGATGGATGATGACAAAACCAGAATAAGAGCATCCTTGAACTGTTCAAAGTCAACCTGCAAAAGAATTAAAGAAATACATCTTACAGAAAGTTCATGAAATTCCTTACAATGGGTGCTATTTTCTGTAGGTGAGGTGCAGTCTGGGTGTCTGTGTGGAGGAGGGTTTGAGCAGGAGCAGCAAGGTCACATTTTAAGAATCAGCAGCTGCCAACCCTGAATATGGTGATTTTCTTTGTGCTCCGGAGGCTGACGGCTCCCGGGTTTAGATGGTGTTGGAGGGGAGGGGGATACTTTGGGCTTTTTGACTTTATTGTTGGATGCCGTGAGTAAGCAATCATTTCAGTGGCCCCTCTGCTAACATTTACCCCGCCCACTAACACCCACACATGCCAGACAACAGCCACCCGTCTGTCTACACGCTTACGTACAAACAAACATTCATGCCAGCGTGTGGAGTTAAGCTGTTTGGATACATCTCATCTTTATTTATGTGTTGAACTATCAGAACCACTGTCCTTTTTTTTTTTTTAATACATTTCCAAATGGCCCCTCTCTCAAATAAAAGTGTGTGCGATCAGCACATAGTTTGTTGTCTTGACACCTGGGTCGGAGCTGACCAGGGGTTGGTATCTTAAGCAAACAATGAAATGGCAAATAAATATGAAAAATCCTGGCGTGCACAAGAAAAGGGGCACAACTAATACCTGTTCTACCTCTTGGCTGTAGCTCAGGAGGTGGAACCAAATATCCTTGGGCAAGATACTAACTCCAAGTTGCTCTCCAATGAATGTGTGTAAATGGTAGATAGAAAACACTTACGTTTTACTAATCTTATAAATCCATATTTTAGTCACAACAGAACATACTGAAATATTAATATTATTTAATGACAAATACTGGCTTTTAAATTTCAAAATCAGCTACATGTCTCTGAAAAAAAAGTTGCCAAAGGCTGACAAAGGAAGCGTTACGAAAAATAAATAGCTGGAGAAACTAATTAGGTTATTTGGTAACAGGTCACATAACATAACATATAAAAACAAGAGCATCTTAGAGGGAGAGGCAGAGTTTTTCAGAAGTAAAGCTGGGCAGAGGTTTACCAATACACAAAAAAGCTGCATCTACAAAATTTTTATAATATTGTTCCCAAATCCAAAATTGGGAAAACTTTGAATACCTCATAATCTACAGCATGTAGTATCATAAAAAAACTCAAAAGACTCAGAGAATCTGAAAAAAAAAATCTCTGTGCACATGGGACAGGCCAAAAATCATTACACAGCATGAAACTAGGATTGTAGCATGTATTCAACACTAGTAATGAATATTGCTGCATAAATAACAGCTTTTTAACAAGGGTGTGTGTCTCTCATTTCCAAGCAGGTAATGTATAATTTCAGACTTCACATTAGCAGTATGACAATTGTTTATGATGAAATGGCTGCTTAGCGGCAGTGGAATAAACTCACCCTGGCAGTGAGGCGGTCCTGGTTCTGGAGCAGAGTCTGGAGAAGAGCTGGTGCGGTATCATTAAGGTGCAGCGACTGACAGAGGTCGGAGAGCTCCTCTGTGCACAGAGAGCCACAGCCGCTAGTGTCAAAGGTGTTAAAAACTTCTTTCAGCCGCTCCTCGTACTGGTCCTGCTCTTGCCCGTCATCCATCCCACAGGACAGCACCCTGCCCTAAAGAAAGAGTGAAAGATGTCATACTTTCCATTACAACTATTGGGCCTCTCAAGGATGATATGCCAGAGAATAGCAGACAAGATAAAGGCAAGACATTAAAGTACCTTGACAGGATTAACATATTCAGTCACAGTGCTAACAGATACTCACAAACAGGATGGCTTCATCAATCTCAGCAGTATCTGTTCTTACCAACAACTTCATCTGAGAGCACTGCCCTGCAACTGAGCTTTCAACGCACTGCTCCAGCCTCATTTGCAGTGGAGGCTTTAGGTAATCCAATTACAGTGATTAGACAAACGGGTAAACTGATAGACACGAAGATATCCAGCAACAACCATGACTTTCTTTTAATTCATTAAATAAATAAAAATGAATCTTAATTCATTGCACTTTGATCACCAAATAATTTATTTTTTAATATCTATAAGTATTTAGATTATATGCTATTGAAACAGCTAATCAAGAAAACAATGAATACACAGTGGCACCAAGCCAAGTGGACAGAGCAGCCAGGGACTAATTGAGAAAGTTAGACCAGAGCAGTGTGCCAGCATTTCCAGACTGGCACATTCAGTTACACATGGACCAAGTTTTTGTTCTGTCAATTGGGTTGCATCATTTCTCTAATTGAAAAACAACAGAAGCAAATGGACAGAGAGCGGCGCCTCAAAACACAAGTCTGGAGTTCAAGTCAGCTGTAAGCCACGTTTCCTTGAAGCAATGATAGCAATGCAGACAATCAACCTTGGCGAATTATCTACAAGGCTAATATTTTAATGTGGGATTGAAGTAAGAGGAGAAGCTGACATTGGTCCAAAGCAAAAAGACAGAGTCTTACTAAGCAATGACATAACTTCCAGACACAACAGCTGAGATCAGCCGCATGAAGCTTACCAAAGGTGAAGCTTAAATTGGGCTGAGCAGAGTTAAATACATCTTTCTATTTTTATTTACATAAACTCTAATAAGATTTGTCTGTTTGTTGCATTATTTAGTTTGTACGGTCTACTTTTTTCTTGAATTTCAAAAATACCACATTTTTCCACCCTCCTTAGGTGTCTGTGTGTTCTAATATTTTATATATTTTGATCACCTTACTTCAGTTTGTCCTAACATATACTCAGTTGTATATAGTATTTGTATTTCCATTTTATTCTATTGTATATATTATTCTATTCTATTTTATTCTATTGTATATGGTATTTTATTTTATTTTATTGCTTTCCAGTGTTTTCTAATTTCTGCTACATAACTTTGCACTTTGCTGTAACAAAACAAATTTCCCACCTGTGGGACTAATAAAGGTCATCTTATCTTATCTTATCTGTGCATAAGACAAATTCAACATAAAGAACATACCAGTATGTCTAACGAGTTGAAACTCCCCTTTCAGAGCTCATCTATACAATAGATATGCTGCCTGACCCTTTGCTCTTCCAGCTGCTCTCACTGAAATCAACAAGTGCTCGGCCAGGTGTCCCCCCCACAATCAAGACTCGGGGTGCCCTTTCACTGCGCACAATAGGCTGTCCACAAAGGCCAAGTCACTATTCTACATCTGCACATTTGAGCAGCTTATGGCATGCAGAAAAATAATGGTTCAGCAGTATGGCAGCTTACGGAAAACTAATGTTTGGTAAACTTGCAGAGCAACAGGGCGACAAACAGAAAGCAAAAACAAGCATTGGGAAACTGCTTAGGACCGCTGTATTTTACATGCATGTCTCCTGAACAGATTCTTACTAAACAAAAATCTCTTTGCACATCTTGCTGGCATTGTTGAACTTATTCAGGTTTCTGCAAACAAATTTCTGAGCCAATTGTCCAAGCAGCCCTTCACCTCAAGCTTGGCCACAGAGGCTCAAGGTGGCTGTGGGTCGACAGCTGCTGTAGGTCGACAGCTGCTGTAGCTTAAGAATAAAACCAGTTCATATTAGGAGGGAAAAAAATAGGTTAATCCTAGAACCATCCCAGCATTCACTGGTCATAGTGTCACTAAAAGATTTTAGCCAGTAAAGAAAAAACTTAAAAACTTGAGGATTGAACTAGAGATGACGGGACTACATTTTAATCTGTTTTCTCTGAGGACTTGATATTCTCTCTATATACAAACCTTCTGTGCAAAGAAACTACATAAAGATAATTCCCATGTTCTCATTTTCTGTAGACCTATGTGAGAAAGTTTAGAAAAAGAATAACTTTGAAAACCTGCAAACAACCCATCTCAGTCACATTTAAACAACTTTGGGTGAAATGTGAGGCCAATTGTTGGTGATGCAAACTGCAAAACTGCATTTTATTTCCATTAGCGCGCTTACTTAACGCCATTTAAAATCAAAATGGAAAAAAGTTAGCAGTCAGCTGCTGTCCGTGTGTGTTTTGCTTCACTAACTTTTCCCTGATTTCATCTAAATAAAGATTTAAAGTCACTTGTAAGAACAAACTAACTGTAATGTAGTTTAGCTAGCTTCACCAGTCATAAGGAAAGTGATGGGCTATGCTAACCGCGCTAGTTCATTTGGGAACGTGAGGGAACACTTTTTTTTAGGATGAAAGAAGTTAAGTACCTAGTTGGAGAAGAGAAAGAAAGAAATGTCTGAGAAAAAATAAACTCACCAAAGTGTCGAAACTTTGCGGACAGCTGGCTCCTTCCTCGAGTGAAATTTGCTGATTAAACACACCCCTAAAAAAAAACTTTAAACTACAACATTTCTCCCGCTACAGTGCAGGTAATCCTTCCGCTCCGGCAAGTTTGACGAGCAGCTAATTTGTCGATAGCAGCATTTTGTTCCCTAACATTACAGAAAAAGTAGCTGTCAGGGTTTTGCTGCTGGCTGCTTTGTGTCCGCGGCTGTATCATCCTCCTCCGGCTTGTAGCGGGTTTTGAAAAGCGGTTGTAAGAGGAAGGGGCGGTGACCGACCAAGAAGCTGCAACGCAGTCCTGCAGCCCCCAGTGGACCAAACTAAAACAGCTCCGAAATCACTACAGTCTTTTAAACTGATAGCTGTGTCTTGTTTTGAATAATGTGTGTTACAATCAATGTTCCCTCTAATTTTTCACGTGTCTGAGCGAACACACAAACTCCCTGAGCGATCCCTTGGACCACTGTGAGCGACAGCAGACGTGTGCACTGTGGTCACGCCAGCATCTAATCCATCCAAGTTACATGGTTTATTAAAAATAATCAAATGACAGCATTTATATTTATGTTAGACTACTTTTAATTAACTGCTTTAGCCCACTTACAATGAAAATGTAAAAAAAATCTAGTCATTGACCTGTGTAGTATGTTAACACTATTGGAAGTAAAAATAACTTGAACTCCAATTTTGAAAACACAACTTTCTTTTCTTTTAATAAAGCTCTGACTTGTATTATGAGTATGAGTCTGTGGTCTGGGAGAGAGTCCTGTAACTCTCTGTCTGCAAAATACAGTATATAATGACCAATGCTGGGCAATTAATTATATAGTTACTTCTTCAAAAAAGTAATTGAGTTTGGCAAACAACAAAGGTTTTTGCAGCTATTTTTTTTTTAAATGCAGCCAAGGCGTTTTTTAAAAAAAATAAACATTTCAAAATGTTTACAGAACAATCAGCTGTTCTGCATCAAATCTGATGCCACACAAATTATTTGTGCCACTCCAAAAAATTATTTCTGCCCACTATGAGATAAAGGAGAACAGCAGCCTGATACCTGCAGGCCTGACAACAGGAGATGTATCACTCCTGTAACACCTGTAACATTCAGCAGTCGCCTCATTGTTCTGGCACACACAACAAAACTACACTACACACTAACTACACAAGATTTGCGCTAAACGTCTCAAATCTCTCACATCTCAAAGCATCGCCGTCACTCCTAAAACTTCCCCCCGTTTCTTAACAACTAGATGCCACGGTACCATATCATTTTTTTGATTGGTCGGCATGGTACTTTTTTGGACAAATAGGAAAGGGAGAGGGGGGTGGAGTTTGTTTTTGCTCACAGCGCTTTCGAGCTTTTTTCCTTATAAAACGCCGTTTTTACCATTTATTCCCGCAGTAAATATAAACAACGACAGTATGCAGGAAGAAAACCAAACATTGCATATATTTTTTTATCATAACTCTGGTTTTACGTGGCCTATCAACACAATTTAAAAACTGTTATAAAGTCCACACTTTTTCCGTCAATTGTTCTGTCTGTCCTGCTCACATCTCCAATGGTTGTACACGTTGTCATTAATGTGGCTTCACTGCACATCAGCCACGCCGCTTTGCCAGCTAAAAGACCGGTGTCGGCACATAAGGACGCTGTCATAGCCTGTCGACGATGTTGATTAGCTGCGTATATACGAATGTGAATGGCATTATTGGCTGGACTATGGGATAAGGTGGCATCGTTCTAATCCCATACGGGAGCAGCCAGTCACTTACTTACTAACACTGCAAAACAGAATTGTTAAAGTATTAATTTTAATTTCAATTCAGGTTAGATTTTTCTGTGCGCAACGCAGATTTTCTGTGCGCAGAGACCGTGCCAGCAATGCGCAATTGCGCACGTGCGCAGCTTAGAGGGAACATTGGTTGCAATGCTATCTTTTAGGCAATATTCAAGCACAGAGGGGGGGATTTTCCTCAGCAGCCAAAGTTCAAAACTGGATGCAACCATCTTTGGATCAAACAACCCCTATTAGATTAAAGTTGCACAAGACATTATGCTGGCTTTGTTGAATGTGCACACTCACCACAATCAACAATACGAATCTAAATATTCTCTACCCTTTACTTAAAATACTTCAGAGTGTTTGGCCTATATTTGTTTATATTTAGCCTCCAGGAAGTGAGACTTTGCTCTCTGAAGGGATTTCAGAGTGTTTCTTCCTTCATTGGCTGCTTTTTCACTTATTTTTGTCCAGTCCTTGTACCTGACCATTTTCATTTTCAGATGAGTGTTTTTTTTGTTTG
The DNA here is from genome assembly GCF_013358895.1 of Oreochromis aureus. Classification (NCBI taxonomy): domain Eukaryota; kingdom Metazoa; phylum Chordata; class Actinopteri; order Cichliformes; family Cichlidae; genus Oreochromis; species Oreochromis aureus. The sequence continues at coordinate 10,069,282 of NC_052960.1, forward strand.
TTTATTATGCCTCTTAACACTTACCCATGAATCATTCAAACACACAAAGGGCATCTAGCTCAAGAAATGAACCAGTTGTACTTTACTACTAGCAGCAAGTCCAAAAACTCATCATTTTCTTCACAATTCCTTTGGTTTAATCTATGAAAAATGCTAATGATGACACTGATTGATAGGAATAAAATATTTTTGCGCCAGTATGGTGAATTACAAACTTGAAAACTTGCCATATCTCATCGTGCTGTACTGTGTGACTTTAAAGATTTTGTGGAAACTGGACAAGTGGAGGACAAAAAAACTGGTGGACCTTAAAAAAACTATCTGCAACAAATCAACATATTTTATTCCTGTGTGTAAGAAACAGGAATCAATCCAGCAAAGACCTAAAACAGGACCTGAGAGATGCAGCCACCCTTCAGTTGATCCATCTACTGTACTGTACAATGATCCCAAACACACTTTCAGTGGAGTAAAAACGTACCTATAAATAAAAATATACAATGGAAGACTATCAGGATTGGCCTCCATGGAGCCTGCACCTCAACATTACTGAAGCAGTGTGGGATCATCTTGGCAGAGATTGGAACAAAACCCAGACAGCTTCCAAAGAAAAACAAATTAATGTCCTTCAAGAAGCCTGGAAAACTATTCCCGAAGACCCTTTAAAGAACTTAGAAAGCCTATGTTGCAGAATAAAGGTGCTCATACCAAATATTGACTTTCAAGCTTGTTGTACAAACTCAGTTTTTGCTTTATATACTCTGTTTTCATGGATGTTTGCAAATAAGTCACTACTACTTAGCAAAATATAAAGAAATGAGGGGCCTCTCAATACATTTGCACTGTACTGCATAAGCCATAGGCTACAAGCTACAATCATAAGAAGAATGGCTCCCAAGTAGGTCTTCATCTTACCAAAGAGCAGTTTCAAAAACAAGAACACGAATCATTCCTCAATATAAGTGTGTCAGTGAAATGCTGTAGTCCACAACCACAGGATAAATGTGAACAGTTTCACTACAACTGCTCTGTACTGATTTCTACTGTTTATAGCATCGGTTCATGGATGACCAGGAGTGAAACTAAGTTTATTGGAAAAACAAGAAAACAGTAGTTTTCTGATACTTTGTTGGCTTTTAATTTATTTGCTAGCAATTTAAAAAAAAGTGTGGGACACTGAATATTAGCTCAACCAGCAATGACCAGACAAACGCTTCCCATCCATCCTCATCCGCTTTATCCAAGGTCGGGTCGCGGGGGCAGCAGCCTAAGCAGAGAAGCCCAGACCTCCCTCTCCCCAGCCACCTCCTCCAGCTCATCCGGGGGAACACCAAGGCGTTCCCAGGCCAGCCGAGAGATATAATCTCTCCAGCGCGTCCTGGGTCTGCCCCGGGGCCTCCTCCCGGTGGGACATGCCCGGAACACCTCACCCAGGAGGCGCCCAGGGGGCATCCTTGTCAGATGCCCGAACCACCTCAACTGGCTCCTTTCGATGTGGAGGAGCAGCGGCTCTACTCTGAGCCCCTCCCGGATGGCCGAACTTCTTACCCTATCTCTAAGGGAGAGGCCAGCCACCCTTCGGAGGAAGCTCATTTCTGCCGCTTGTACAAACGCTTCCCCTCCTACAAAAATCCCAGGGGATCGAATAATTGCGTTAACTGTCTTATCTTCCTGCTTTCTTAGATACAGATTGTTAGTTGTTAGTATGAAGGGATGAATAATTACCTATCACAATGCTCTTACATTCAGTTTTGAGGGTTTTTCTAGTTCTTACCATATAAAGCCAATCAATGTCCAGTATTGATCACATTACTCACATAAACCCTGAAAGCATCAGCATCAGTTGCTAAACTCCTGAAAACAAAATTATTTTCATATTTATATCTACTTTTACCCTCAGCTTTCTTTCAGTCCAGGTGGAGGAGTGGATTTATTGCATTATGTAATACAATATTGGCTTCATCTTGGTTTAAAATTATTTTAAATATTGAGCTAGCTACAACTGTGGAATAAAGATGCATATACTTAAATGGTGTAGTTAACTAAACAAATGTGAAATTGTTTTAAATTTATAGTGGTTTTAATATTTTTAATATGTTTACACTAAAAGAAAACATCATCCCTTAAACACATGTAGCATGAATTTTTTTACATTCTTAATTCATGCAATTATTTTTGAGCAATAAATATTTTAATGAAATAAATTTTTAAATTTGCCTTTAATTTTTCTTCTGTTTTAAGAATTTTAATGATATATAGTTGTGTTAATATGTTTTACACTGAAAGGAAACGTAATAACTTATGCGTCTAACGTGTAGATTTCAAAGAACTTTAATACCCACAATTCCTTGCGGCCACTTATCAGCCGGGTTTGTTCCTGTTTTGTTGATTACATCGGCGGTAAGGGAGTTTGTGTCCCTAAATATTCCTTATGCATGTTTTTTGCTTTTCTTTTTTTTAGGTTAAAGGAAGATGTCCACAGGCATTGAGTTTTTGCCTTCTTTGGAGAGCACTGCACTTTGATCGACTTTATTTCTACATGACTGACTTGCTGCATGAAATATTAACCAATAGCAGAGCGGCAGAGGAGATGATTAGTCTGAGAAGAACGTTGACCTCTTTTCACTTTATTTCACAACACTCTTGTTGTCAGGACAAGATCCCTGCCGGATTCAGTTCACTGGAAAGAGGAAAATTCGCATACCCTGATCTGGACAGCGGGGCAGATTGTGTTGCTGTGGAGTGGAAATAATTTCACCCGTGGCAGAAATGAAGAGAGCTATTTCGTTTCTGATAACTGTCTATGTCTCGGTGCCTGTCATTTTATACCTGTTCCCTTGGATACTGGGCCAAGTCATATTTGCTCACTTGTGTAAGTAATGTGTCTCAAGGCCTGGGTGTTTATTCAGAGTCAAGTTATTACATGTCGGATAGAGCAGATCTATCATTTATCGCCAAATCGCCATACGCAGTGTTGTGTAATGTTTATGACAAATGTTCTCATGGGAAATACTAATGCTGAAACCACCACTGTTAACAAGTTAATCAACCTTTTGATCAAGATTATGTTACTGAACATCAGTGCCATTATCCTGTTAAGTTCATTATATTAATATTTAGATATTTAAGGCATTATCAATAGAAGATTTACCCATTTCATTTGATATGTTACTCTGCTGTCAAAAAGAATTCAATCAAGGAGTCCTCTGAGATTGGTGTGATACTTATTGTGTATTAAATATCAGAGTAAACACTTGAGATTTCCTAGGAGTCTGGGTTCATAGAACAATACAAAATGAGTTAATACCAAATGCTAGTGGCAATCGACTGCAACCACCACAATAACAAAAGGTTTTTAATTGTCTTTAAGATGCTATTAAAATTGGATTCAAACAACTTCTATTTGAAGGGATTTACATAGCTTGATAACAAAAGGTTGTTTCTTCTTTACAATAATAATTAGTATTACAGGACAGCCTGGCCAATGACATGCCATCTTTCTGCAGTTTTACACATTTATTTCTTACAATTTAAGCCCAAAGAGTCTGATTTCTTTCATTTACCAGAGCACAATTTTTCTGTTATGCCAAAAAACTGAGGTGTGCTTTTTAAATTGCACGTTTCCCCCCCTAACACCAGTGATTAAGTGTGTAGTTAAACTTTGTTTGACATCCTTGAGATAGAAGAAGAAGATAGAAATAGGAAGAAGAGAGAGGGATGATAGAGAGAAAGCATGATAGGAGACATTTAGCAATCTATAAATTCTGTGGAACTGACAAAGAGCACAAACAGCACAGAGTTTTGAGTTTTCTATTATAACAGCCTGGTTCATAGTAGAAGAGTCCAGGTGCTAGACAAATAAGACTGCTGTGCAGCTAGAATCCCATATCAGACAAGAACAGGGCAACTTTCCTCTCCCAAAAATCCAGCAACTGGTCTCCTTGGTTCCCAGGTGTTCACTGTACTGTACAATTTGATATGTTACAGTTTAATGTAGTTCCATATCTCATGGCATACAGTACACTGCAGCATAATCTGATATAATCTAATAAATCACAACACGACATACAAAAACATGCTGACCTTGTGTGCTTTTGTTTCCTGCAGTGAGGTTTCCATTCTTTGTGGATCTCAGCAGACCTGAAGATGTCCTAAACCACACATGCAATTTCTACCTCAACACAGAGGATGGAATCTCAGTCGGAGTGTGGTAGGTCATTTTTGGGATCCTGTTTTGTCCATTTATGTGAATCACCCGAAAATACCACTTGCATATTGAGTACAGGTGGCTCCAGACTGAATACAGCAACGGTGTAATCATTTAGCTGGACAAGACCCACTCAAAAGCCGCCTGCGTATCTTGAAATGTAAGTGGATTTGTTTGTATTGTTCACTCTTTCCCTTTTGTCCCTCTCCGGCTTTGTGTCTCATAGGCATACGCTCCCTGCCAGCCAATGGGAGAAATCCGCCAGGAGAAGCCCTGAGTGGTACCGGGAGACTCTGGGAGACGGCACTCCTGTTATTATCTATCTCCATGGCAACGTAGGGACCAGGTGGGATAAGAGCAGTAGGATAGAGATCCTTGAACTGATCCTAATGGAGTCTAGTGGGTATTACAGGACTGCTCAGGCCCCTGGTTTTATCCACAGGAACAAAGCGCACAGGGGTTTGTGGGTCAGAGTAAATGAGACTGAAAGCCACTTGATTACTTGTATTCATTGCTCTTATTTTGCTTCTGCAGGGCAATAAATCACAGAGTACAACTGGTGAAGGTAAAATTCATAATCTGAAGCATGTTTATTTTTTAAATTCTGGTAAAATGCTTTTGACTCTAAGCTTTAAGATGATATTCAGATGTTTTTCTTTTGTAGCTCTTAAGTGCTGCGGGGTACCATGTCTTATCTTTAGACTACAGAGGTAAGATGATTGTTGCTCATTAAAGGATCATTTTTCTGCTACACACAAACCAGATCTTCTGTTTGTTGTCCTGGAGGTTTGGAGCTATATATAAAAGCTCAGAATAAACACTTATAAAATACATTTCTTTCCTCTGTCAGTAATAACTGCATATATATCAGGACATAATAAAGAATTCACCTGGTCCTTAGCAGGTCTTTAAATCATTTAAATACAACACATGACATATTAAACAGACAGACGGCCTTGTGACTGACTGTAAAATACTTTGGTGTGCAGAGTAGTTCATGGTTGACTTAATGCTGCAAAACGAGCCCGAATCATCACCCCTCCACCACTGTGCTGTGCATTATGGTGAAACATCTCTTTGGGCTCATCTATCCAAAGGACATTGTTCGATGAGCCTTGTCATTTGTTCAGATGCAACTTTGCAAAGTGTTGTTTATGGAGAGAAGAGGCTTTCTCCTGCCAACCCTTTCAAACAAGCCATAATTATTCACTCTTTTTCTAATCATACGGTCATGCACTTTAAGTTTCTAACTTGAGGCCTTTAGAGTCTGAGATGTGGCGTGGGTTTTTTGCAGTTTTTACGAGAAGTGCATGGTCTGACCTTTAGAAAATATATAACAAAGGAGAATCTGTTTAAAAAAGTCATCATAAGTCTGTTACTGTCAGTGAGTATACTGCATAATCAATATCTTTTAACAAGGTTTTGGAGATTCCACTGGGGACCCCAGTGAAGCTGGATTGACCAATGACGCCCTCTACCTGTACCACTGGGTAAAGAAACACAGCAGGGGGAATCTCATCTGTCTGTGGGGACACTCGCTTGGCTCTGGGTCAGTTTCTCATGTCATGTCAGCCATGTCCACCACTCATGATGCAAAGCTCGATGAAAGCTTTAGTAAGAAAGGAGTTTAAAACATAATTGTTTTTTTTTATAGGGTGGCAACCAATGCAGCAGTGAAAATACAGGAGCAAGGTAGATATTTAAGCTTACTTTAAATGCCCACTCTACCATGGGAAATATGACTTTTAGGGTTACTTACGGCTGTGTGTGCATGTACAGCCTGTGACTGCCATTTTTCCACCTATCCTGAATCATTTATTTGTTCACGAAGTCACCGTTACACTTCTTTTCCACAGGAGAAAGTTTTATAGATTACACTAGAAGTAGTAACAATTATCTATGAATAAGGTTGAACTACCTCGGTTCAAAGTGCCTCACTGTTACAAACCCCTTTGGCTTAATGTGCATTTTGCAGTTAATCACTAAACAATGCAGCATGCTGTTTCATTAGCAAGAAAACAGACTATTCAAGTCTATAAATGTAGTTTTTAAACTCCAATCATTCATTTTATTTTCTGTTTTAATCAATTGCACTTAAATGTCTTTAATCAGGGTCTGCTGTTGATGCTTTGATCCTTGAAGCTCCATACACAAGCGTCGGAGAAGTCGTAGTCAACCATTGGTTCACTAAGGTGTGGACTCATTGCACATTTATTTATCTGCAGCTGCAGCCCTTGGGGGTATTTAAATATTCAGCAAAACACAGCTCTGTTTACTTTTGTTTTGTTCAGAAAAAATGTCATGCCCTAATGAAGTGATTGTTAAGAGATTAATCACTTCATTAGAGCTCTGGCAAAAGTTTGTGTGATTTAAAAAAAGAAAAAGAAAAAAAAAGAGCCACTTCAGAATAAGTAAGTCAGGGGTGAGTTGCAAAAGACGAGACTATAGAGGCACCACAGCTTTTGGTTTTACTTCTCAAGCCCAGTTTATTTCCTGTTTAATCTATACCAATAAAGCAACAGTTACATAAGAATAATTGTATTGTTAAAGCCCCTCAATCGCAACAACAATTGTGACAGTTAGCTGCCCCAAACTCAGTCTAGCTTTGTTGGCATTCTCTCACCAGCATCACCAAATATTTCCTTATAGTGCATCACTGGGATTCTCTAATGTTGGAGGATCTTTACCATAAAGTATAAGGTGCTTTGAGATGACCGATGCTGCAAAGAGGGATGATATTAATACAACTGATCTAATACGTTGTAGTTTTGTGTGAATTGCTAATATTTACTCCACCTGGGACACATTTATAAAGTAGACTGGAGTCTCTCACAGAACCTTCTGTTCTGCCAGTGTTTTTGTATGCTGTTACAGTGCACAGGATATTGCAACATATTTGTGCAAAACTTTTTCCATTTTTTCTTCCAGATGTACGGGTTCCTTCCAGGATTTGAGAGCTTGCTGTGGAACATAATGAAAAGGACCAGCATAGTATTTGCTAATGATAAAAAGCAAGTGTGGCGTCTTTTACTCCGAAAGAAATGCCAAAGAAGTGTTCTGCGTTTTCACATTAGATCTCTCTCACTCACATGTTTTTACTCCAACATCTTTGCAGCTTGAAGTCGCTGATCAGTCCACTTCTTATTCTGCATGCAGAGGATGATAATCTTGTTCCTTATCACATGGGCCTGGAGGTACAGCTGGTACTCTTCCTCTCCATCTGGACAATTTCCTCTAGTGGACTTTGCTGCTTTCTTGCTGAATACGCTGTATTTGTTGTCTCCAGCTGTACGAGATATCACTCCAGACTCAGAGAAAATTCAACACAGATGCACACGTTGACATGATCTCCTACAGTACAAGTCTTGGATTCTCCCACAGCAGCATCTACTTGGATCCCAATTTACCAGATGTGGTTAGGTAAGGTAATAGCTAAAATTGATTAATTGCTTTTCCATTGAAGGCGGTCTATTATGTTCATTTTTAGGTCCCCTTAACCCCTAAAATGAAAGCTTTTTCTGTTTTGGTTGCAGGAAATTTCTAGAAAACCTGAGACACTAGAGTGGCGTTCCCTCCTCCGGGCTCACAGTTCCTCATTTCCCTCATCGCTTTGTAGATTTTGTGAAAAAAAGTCCAACACACTGGCCAACTTCTTGCACAAAAGCTTCTATATCTTACAAAGATGTCAATAAAAGCACAGTACTGTATGTCATTACACTCTGTTTTTATTTCAACACTGAGATGAACAACTGTTGATCAGAAATGTAAGTTTGCATACTTAACTAAGTTACAAATGCCTTTAAATCCTTGAAATTGTTCTGAGTTTTTACAGAAATGTAACAAATGTGAGAACAGTCAGCCGACTGTGATCCTACTGGATTCCTGAAACCTCCACCCACCCCCATAATGTTAAATATGAGCAAGTTATTTGGAAATACTGAAGCTTGCTCAGCACAGTGACTCACAGTTTAAGCCTACTACGTGCATTGTGCTAAAGAAGTGTAACAGTGCTTTGACAATAAAGAAGGAGGAAAGAAAAAAAAAGAACTCCAAGTCCTCAAACAGTTCAGTGATATGCAAATTGAAGGCTTAAACCAAACAGGAACGGTTGATATGCTGTAAACAAAAAGGCTGCCTCACATTTTCTTAAGAGCTTTGACAGTTTCTTCGATGGCTTCTCTGGGCTCGCTTGGTGGTGGGATTTTGAGGTTGGTCGGCTCCACGCCCCACACCTCTGTGGCGTACTCTTTGATGGTTCTGTCGCTGGAGAACTTTCCCGTTGCAGCGATGTTCTTGATCACCATCTTCGTCCACTCCACTGGATTCTTTTAGAGAAAAACAAAAATATAATTTATCATTTTAGGTTTTATAGTTAGTCTTCTAAAAGTGTGATGGTAGCAAATACTTTTTGTGAATGAGTGTGCAAGTGCATGCATCATGAGACTCACACTAGCCAGTTAATTTTGCAGGTTTGTGTATGCATGTGTAAAGTCCTTTAAACCTCCATTATTTTTAATTAACCAGCACGGGGCTTTCTCAGTTTCCAAAAGAATTCCTACTGCTTTGTGACCTCAGTGAACATATTTTAGTGAGTTTTTGGACTCAGTTGCTAGTGTCAGGTGTTATTCAATACAGCATGATATTAATTTGGTAAATGATGGCCCACTTTAGAATTAAAGATAAATGAGAAAACAGGATATGGTTTGGGGCGTGGTGACCGTGTGGTTGATAAGCTGGTACTGTATGAGTGTCAGAACCATCAGTTTCTTTAAAACAATGTCTGCCGTCAAGTGCCCATCTTTTATATGCCAAACACTGCACATCTGTCTGAACAGATTTTGTTAATAACTGGAATCCTGTGATTAAGGGTTTAAAAGCTACTCATGCTTTGGTTTATCAGCAAAAGTCAGCTGGTATATTCCAAGTCCATGCAAGATGTTCTAAAGTTTTTGTATTTGTAAACAGTGAGAACCTCTTCCTGTGGGAAATGATTAGAAATGGTGCAAAATAACAGTGTAGAGAAGTAAAACTGTAATTAGAGCTGCATGTGCTACATTAAAGAATTTGATACTATACAGATGCTAAATGGGGAATGAAAACTTTGCAAAGGTGTTGCAAAGTAAATATCACCTTGTAGAGCTTGCTGACTTTTTCTTGGCATTTCACGTAGGCTTCAAAGTCTGCAAATACCTTGAAACTGAAAAAAAAACCCCAAAACAACAAAACAAACCCAACAAGCGTCAGATTTTTAAGACATTCAATTGTTGAAGACAGGCTGAGCTGATCATGCAACTTGAAATTACTCACCGGTCATGTTTGAAAAGCATCTCGGTGAGATCTTTGAACAGCTCTGGATTTTTGGGGCTAAAGAATCCACTTGTGATCTGATCCATCACTTGCTTCAGCTCAGGAATCTTGTTGTAGTATGCCATAGCGTCATATCTAACAAAGAACAAGTAAGAAAGGTGGGTTTTTTGCAGCATTAAGTTACTTATAAAAGATCAAAGTCTGTGAGAGACTTCCTTACCCCTTTTTGTCCATTTCAGCTACATCCTCTACCCTCATGCCAAAAATGAAAAGGTTCTCCTCTCCGGCCTCCTCGGCCATCTCCACGTTGGCTCCATCCATGGTGCCGATGGTTAGGGCTCCATTCAGCATGAACTTCATGTTGCCCGTTCCTGAAGCCTCTGTGCCTGCAGTGGAGATCTGCTCTGACAAATCCGTAGCAGGAATCACTGAGGAAGAGCACATGAAAATTTAATTACTTGCAAAATATCTTTCTCACTTTATCTGAGTGGCATTTTGAAGTGAATGGTACCTTTCTCTGCAAGAGACACTCTGTAGTTCTCAAGAAAGATGACCTTCAGCTTGCTGCCCACCACAGGGTCGTTGTTCACCACATCAGCCACTGAGGTGATCAGCTTGATGATCAGCTTTGCCATGTGATACCCTGGTGCAGCCTGCAGAGCATCAAACAATCACAATCATTACCCTTCCCAGTCTGTTCATCGCACCAGAGTGTTTGATTTGGCTGAACTGCTACCTTTCCACCGATGATCACAGTTCGTGGTACAAAAGGTGCGGTAGGGTTCATTTTGATGCCTATGAAGCAAAATAAAAAATAAAATAAAGAAACTCAATATTAGTGATTTAAACAAAAACCATCTGGACTCAATTCATTTTCAGTAAGTTGTTGATTTAGTCAAAAGTAATGAATTAAAAACCTGCTCACACATTTAGGGCATGGAGCAAAGCACACAAAAAGCAGCATTTTACACACTCAGTCATTTTAAGTTATTTTCAGTGTTTTAAATTTTGGGGATTTGCATTTTTACTTCGTGTTTTACAGATCCATCAATTTCCTGCTGGCTTGTTTGTGAAATTTGAGAAGAAAAACATTTGGGAAATATTTTCTGCTTTCTTTTGATGAGAACAAAAAAAAAAAAAAAAAATGCTACCAGTCAATATCCCTTAGCATAAAGAGCAGAAACAGCTTAAAAAATAAAAAAAAAATTGGGCCCAACAGTGCAGATCTGCTAAGCTGCTGCCTGCTCCAGCTGTACATACAGTTCTCAAACTGAGGGGAGCACTGAGCCACTGCAGGTGAACAAACATGAAAAATATAGATTGAAAGAATTAGTTATGCAGGGAACAACAAGTGCCTCATTAAAATTCAGCTCTGATGTTTTTATTGCCAAAAAACTGACACATGGTCAGCAGAAAACGTGAGAACTCCTGAGCTGAGCACATCTACATAAAGCCAAAATGTAATCTTATGCAACTCATTGGCTTGAAGCTCACAGTGAAGCTGCCAGGATTGCCACATTGCATGACATATATGGCATGTGTGTGCAGAACATTTCCAAAAAAGGAAAGGACTTTGAGTGCAGGTATAGTCAGCATCATTCTGCACAGAAGAAAAGTGCTGATGAAACTGATGTCCTGTTTATTACAACCTCAGGGCTGCATGGAAAATTCCCACAGCTGATTCAGACGGCCACATTCTTCATGTTTGCTTTAACATGCACAGCTGGGTGGGGAATCTGCCACATCGAGACATGTCAGATTGTGTCATGTAAATTATCACTCAGAAAATCAGCCATTATTAAAGCTTTTGGCACTGAGCAATCAAACTGCACGTGCTGCACGTACGATTGTACATGGTGATTATGTGCAGGCAGTTAAGGAGCTGGCGCTTGTATTCGTGGATCCTCTTCACATGGACGTCAAACATGGAGGCTGGGTTGATTTTCACTGGGTACTCCTTCTCCAGATACTGGGCAAATTTCACCTTGTTGTCCTGTGAGAAAAGGAGAAATGCGTGATTGGCAGGAAGTTGCTGATGTGAAATTCCTGAATAACTGACGAGTGCCGCCTGGACACGTACCAGGTTTGAAAACCACAAACTGCAATCTTGCAAAACACAATAAGATCGTTTCAGCCTGCAATGACGTGCACAGGCATTTAAAAAGTGAGATGTAATTTTCCACTGAGGACCAAATTTACAGTTTCATGGTGCAGCAGAACAAACACTACCATGCAATCATAAGCTACATGAGCATAAGGACTAATGTTTAGAATCAATTCATGTAAGAGGAGATCATTTATTTGAAATTCAGGAGCGGGATCACACCTGATACGACCGGAAAAGGAGTGTATGTCTACCTATGCCTCCAGCACTACAACCTGTTGTTCCCATTTAAAAAAAAATAAAGGTCATTCACTTTTCATTAACACATGGGTACCTGCCCAGCCTGGGAGCCGCTGCAAGTCCCCCCTCTGAGGCCTTCCCCAAACTGCAGCATCAATTCACGATTGCCCATCTGCCATTGTCCAGTCTAACAGGATGTGGTCCCAGCTAGTGAAACTTTTTTTTTTTTTTTTTTTTTTTAAATATCAGAAGACACCAATAAATCAAATTGTAAGCCTCAATTCTGAGGCATTCTTCAGTCCAGTGCCGTTACAGCATTTTCTGTCTGGATGGTGGTGCAAGGAGTATTTACTGAAAGACTGCAGAACAATGCTACGACTGGTATTAACAGATATGATTTCAGTACAAACAACAGTGATGCAACAGTGTGTAAACCAGAACCAGTCCAGTGTCAGATGGTTGTTAAATCACTGAGCAAAAAAAAGATTTTGCAGACCAACACCTGCTTTACTGCAAGGGATCGCAAGACAGAAAAGAAAAAGGGATTTTTAAATATTCCACGACTATTCTTTTATTTCTGTAAAGTAATAATAATAATAATAATAATAATAATAATAATAATAATAATAATAATAATAATAATAATAATAATAATAATAATAATAATAATAATGGATTGCATTTATATAGCGCTTTTCGGGACCCCTCAAAGCACTTTACAATACCACTATTCATTCACTCTCACATTCACACACCGGTGAAGGCAAGCTACAGTTGTAGCCACGGCTGCCCTGGGGCAGACTGACAGAGGCGAGGCTGCCATATCGTGCCATCGGCCCCTCTGACCAACACCAGTAGGCGGTAGGTGAAGTGTCTTGCCCAAGGACACAACGACCGAGACTGTCCGAGCCGGGGCTCGAACTGGCAACCTTCCGATTACAAAACGAACACCCAAGTCTTGAGCCACGATCGCCCTTAGTAAAATGAATCAACTATGTCTGCCAGATGAATGTAGCTCAATATCGTCTTTCAAGTGTTTGAGCATTAGAGTGCTTTTGACTGCTCCCTTATTTCCTGATGCCCTTCCCATTTATCCAGGCTTCATACCATTGCTGGGACTTCAAACCCATGTCCTCCCAGTTTCAAATCAGGGATCTTCTGCATGTAAGACACTACATCTGGAAGCCACTCCCAATGAAGTATAAATGCCCACTTTTTAAAATTTTACTCTTAAAAGCACAGTAATTGAATAAATCTACTCAGGTACTTTGCAGTGACACCTTCCATATTACCTGTTTCACTTTAGAGACATCGCGGATGAAGGTAGCATCATTAACAAGGTCATTCAGCGTCCGCAGCTCACCGAGGTCCCTCACATAGTCCTCCCCGATGGCCTGAAAGACAGTTAAGGTCAGGCTAAAATATGCAAACACACATCGACAATTTACACTTCAGCAGACTGTTTGTAAAACAGCAAGTAAATGCTCTGCCAAGAACACAGCCGCTTGATACATCTCTAAAGATTTAGAGGTCTTAAGCGGTCTCTTGGCATCATTACTGCAGCTGAAACAGACCTCGGCTATAAGCTCCGCCAGTCCAGGGTTACAGAGGAGCAGCCAGCGTCTGGGAGTGATGCCATTGGTTTTGTTCTGAAACTTGTTTGGTTCTAGTTCACTGAAATTACGAAACCTAAAGGAGGAAAGAGAGAAATGTTCAGAAGGATAGCTTTTATAGTAAAGCTTTTAAAACCAGCAGCAATACTACAGCATCTGTAATGGTCTCCATAACCACATAGCATTCATATACAGAAAAATGAGTAATTATTATCTCCTGCTGAATTTGTAAGTTTGCTCACCAACAAAGAAACAGTCTAATTTTTAATGGTAGTTTCATTTTAATAGAGAGAGACACAGAATATCCAAAATTCAGAAAAAAACAAAACCCAAACCCCATTACTTAAAAGTTACAAATTGATTTACATGTCATTGAGTGAAATACAGATTTGATCTCTTACAACACACCCAGAATTCTGGCCTCCATGGATTCTGGGCCACATGGGCACACTGATTAGGAATATCTGTAATTGATTTATAATGTCAGCTCTTCGTGTATAAAGCACACCTGGGTATAAGACCACCATCATACCACAAAAGTAACAGAGGAGTGGCTAAAGGAGCACATTAAGGTCCTGGAGTAGCCTAACCAGTCTCCAGATTTCAGTTCTATAGACAATCTGGGAGCTGAAACTTCAAGCTACCAAGTGGCAGCGAAGAAATTTAAAGGGTTTAGTGTTTCTCTAAAGAAAAAGAGTTTGCCAAAATCCTTCCTGAGGTGTGTGCAATCCTGGTGACCAACTATCATCTTACTGCTATGCTTTCAGTAAGGGTTTCTCCATCAAAGCCATTTTTTGATTGGGGATCACTTATTCACTCAGTGATATGCAAATCAGTCGATAACTTTCATGTTTTGTTCTGGATTTTTGGTTGATATTTTGTCTCTCTACATTAAAACAAAACGACCATAAAAATTTATGTTGTGTTTGCGTCTTTGGAAACGAGCAAACATAAGCGTTACCCATTTAGCTCCCGTTTTAGAAAAAAATTACACATCAACAAGCAGCCATCTGAAAATGTCCTTCAGCATTACAGTACCAGACGGGTACTGAGGGATTTTGCCTTTAAGAGTTGCAACATGCAGTTGATGTAATGGTGAATAAAAGAGGTAAAGATTCAGTCCTGTCGTAACATATGAAGCCATGCTCATTTAGCAACAAGTGGTGCAAACTTTCTCTTTTAAAAGCATCTGTTATAACGACATTTAAAGATTTCCATTTTAAAATCACTCAATTTAATGGCAGCTGCAGCGCTCGTTTGGTCTTTAGTCTGATATTCGATTGACTTTTTTACTGCATCCAGCAGCACAGGGCTTACACTTGGGTCTTTATGATGTTGGAGTGTATCTCAGCGACTCCGTTGACTGCGTGCGATCCCACGATGCACAGGTGCGCCATGTTCACCCTCTTGCATCCATCCTCTTCAATCAGAGACATTTTCCTCAGCTTGTCCATGTCGTTTGGATAGAGAGCTGCAATTTTCTGCAGAAAGAATAGATGGTGACATGTCCATCCCATGAATCATCAATGCAGTTTGTCATTATAGACACTCTTAATGCAAAACTAAAGAACTGAAAAAGTCCAGTCTACGTACATCAAGGTGGGCCTGATTGATCTGGTAGATGATTTGCAGGTGTCTGGGTAGGAGTTTTTCCATCAACTGCACAGGCCAGCGCTCCAGAGCCTCGGGGAGGACTGTGTGGTTAGTGTAGGCAAAGGTGCGCCTTGTGAGGTCCCAGGCCTGAAAATTAAGATAAAGTTTATTCTTTTGCAGTCATTTACATACATTCAAGTCATCTCTTCTCCCAGTTGATTAAAAGCCTCCAACTGCCTGCATTTTACTTCTTAACATAGCAGTCAACTTCTTCTGCTTTGCCTATGCAATACTGAAGCGTCTGTTTCTTGTGCTACCTTACTTGCCCATAGTTGTTCATGATTTCCTAATTAAAGCTTGTTTTAAGTCGGTCAATTTCTACTAACCGTGTCCCAGTCGATTTTCTCAATGTCCAGAAAGATTCTCATCAACTCGGGGATGGCCATGGCCGGATGGGTGTCATTTAGCTGGATGGCGACCTGGAAAACACAGCATCCTGTATTTAGATGTTGGTTTCCTTCCTGTTGACCTCCTATAATTGTTGCTATAATCTCTTTGAATTAAACGCACACATTGCTTAATTTTTGCTCCAAATCAGATAAGCACTACAGGTCGTGCATAAATTTAATATGCATGGTCAATGTCTTTCCCTCATCTTTCTAGTAGATCGCTGTTCTGCTATGAAGACAGAACTTTATTGTGCAAGTGAAGAAGTATCTTTGAGAAAAACTGACTGGTGCTGCCACTGTTTGGAAACAGCAAATTAACTGCTCCTTGCTACAACAGGATGGTCAAAGTTACAAAATACAATGAAGTAATGCACTGCAAATCCACTGAAACAGATGCTACCATTTTGCCTTTATTATCATTATTATTATTATTAGAAAACTCTGATGGTTACTTTGTCTGGGAAGCTCTTGAATGACGTGCGACCGGGTACGCCTTTCTTAGTGGTCTTGAAGCGACGGATGATGTCTTGGAGTGTGGCTGCCACGACAAAGTATTCCTGCTTCAGACGAAGTTCTTTTCCTTCGAAAAACTGCAACAACAAGTGTTACAAGTGGAGGAGAAAGGACCTCTTTTGCACTTAATGCAAGAGAGTGACGATATTGAAATTGACTACCTATAAACTTACATTGTCATTTGGGTAGAGTACACGGGAGATGTTCTCTGCCAGGTTTCTGTCCAGAACGGCTTGGATGTAATCTCCCACATTAACTACAGACAAATATTACAAATTCAATGCTTTAAATTTAAAGTAAAAGAACAAAGATGTGCGGGGGGGGGGGGGATGCAGCGTTTGAGGGATTTGGCAATGCATAAATCTTGTTGCACGTTTCCAGTCTTGCAGCAGTTGTGCAAAATTTGTCAGTTGAATACTAAAAAAAGGAAATGTGATTTTAAGCAACTATGCATTTGCTAGGTGTAATTTCCGAGTTTGTTCTTGCAATGACAAAAAGTAGTTGGAGCCACCGCTGGTAAAAATATTGAAGCAGCCGTCTCACACAGAGAAATTTAAATGGACAGTAAAAATTCAGCACTTACAGTCTTTCAAGTTGAAATCATTGGGGGCGCGGGCAGACCACAGCCTCATGGTGTTCACAGTGTTGTTCATATAGCCAGGGATGGGTGTGTCATAAGGCATTGCGAGAACCACCTGCAAGTTAAAACACACACAAAAACCCCTAAAACACATTTATAGAGTACTGTGATGTACTTTCCCGTTTCCCGGACTCCCCCAATAACCAAAAACACACCATAAATTAACATTTTTTTTATGCCTTCTTAACAATATTCTTATAGTAGGATACTATGTTGAAGAGCTGGTGTGCGTCCATTTATGGATGTTTGTCTGTTTTTAATCCAAGTTTCTTGGAGGTTCTGCTCCATCTTGCTGATTCTCATCAGCTGCGACTAATAAAGACTTCCATATTCATGCATTGCTGAAATAACCTATAAAACCTATTTCTTACTTCATCGATAATTCTGTATCAGTACCTGAGTGTCAACCCATTTTGGGCCATCTCTCGTTTCCTCCACTCGTCCATAGAAGTGCACGGGCAGCATGTACTCGGGGCGAGCCTTCTCCCAGGGGTTTCCATGTCTCAGCCAGTCATCTGCCTCTTCCACCTACAGTAGGTCACAGCAGGGCAAGGAGAAGTTAGAGCTCCAGGATAAGAGTTACTGAACGTGACACAAAAACTCCACTTAGAGCACGAGGTCCAATCAGGGCCCTATTCCAAGTGGCATGCTCAACAAACCAAGTTAAATAATTAACTCTGAATCGATCATCTCAGACTGGAGTTGAGAATTAGTTCAATCAACTCCGAGTATATTGACCTTGAGTAAAGCACGTGCATGAGTAGACAAAAGAAAATCATCACGATTCATCAGAGCAGAAGCTCTATTTTAATAAAAAACAAAACAAAACAAAACAAAAAAACCCAGAACATGTCTCAGTGCTGATTATGATATTTTACTATAAAAGACAGGAGAAAACAAAGGAGTTATGTTAATTTGCTTGGTCCACTCGGTCACCATAACAGTGGGATGGACCTGCCCTCAAGTCAGTTTTTCATTAAACAAAAGCTGTTTTTGCAGAAGTTAAAAATGTCAGGAATATAGGTCATCTTGGGACAAACATTCAATGATCAGTAAATGCTGGGACAAAATAAATAAATAATAAAATAAAGGGAACATAAATGGTTTAGGACAGGATGAGCTGAGAAAGAGTTAAAGTAGATCTAAGGTAGATCTTGCCTTAATCAGTGATCCTTTTTGGATCCATCCTGCTGTGAAAGTGGGCTCTGACCTGGACACGGGTTGCAGATCTGTTATGTGGAGTCACTGCAGTCTGACCCACTTAGACTGAATTGGGTGATTTTGAGTGAAATATACAAACTTTTACAAAAGTAATCAGATTACAAGCAGGTTGTCTGCAGGCTACTTTTTAAAAATTCACTTTCAAAATAAATTTTCATTCAGTTTTAAGGTCATTTCAGCCTCATCTTTACTCCAAACAGTGTAGCAGACTTTGCACAGAGAAGTTATTTAAACAGTGATTGCTACAGTATTGTAGAGTAAATGTTTCCAGTGGGGACCAACTAGCTGACAGTCTGACAGCTGCATTAGTGTCCACAGAGTCACAGGGTTACAAAGAGGTAGGCTACAGATTTTACTCTGAGCTGATAACGAGTCTGGAACGTAATCACCGCCTCTGTTCTCATACATTGGTGACTGAACGATCATGAAAGTGCTCGTCTTAAACATAATAAAATAGTGACCTGCTATCCAACTGGGATCTTTGATAGCAACTTTATGTATGAGGAAACGAAACTGAGCGTCAGTCAGCTGGCTTGTGTGCTGCAGGAGGGGAGGAGTCAGAGTTTGGTGAAGAAAACCTCCCAGTGATCAGGAGAAGTTTACAGAGTCCGTTACCCCCGTGATTGACTCACAGTTGACGTTAACTCATCTCAGGGTTCACAAACTCGGAGTTGCTGGTTAAAACAGCTTCCTCAAGTAGATTTTGAGTTTACACTGTTTACCAGCAACAGGGATTGATACATGCAGGTTCATTCACACTCTTCAGGTTTATAGGTTGCTGTTCAGAAGTCCATGTTTGCACTGAGAGTTTGAACTTCAAATAAGCAGCAAAAAAAAAAAAAAAAAAAAAATCCAAAGGGCAGAAGCCTTTTGCTTTATCACAAGATACACAATGTTTTGTTCCTATACAATCAACCAACCAGCTTCTTGCATCACTCGAGCAGTGCTAAACAGAGCTGAACACAGGTTTTTATTAATGATTAGCTTGAAGAGTATTCTGACCTAATAATTTCTACTTTGGCCCAAATCAGCCTTGAGAAGACAAAGAAACCAAGAGCTGTAGAAAATTGAGAATATGTGGTTGAGTTTAATCAGTTTCATTGTAGTTTAACTGCAAGAGTCCACAAAAAAGGGTAATTAATGTAAAGCTTTGAAAATAAGGTGCAGGTACCTGCCAGCCATCTCTTATCTTCTGGTTAAAGATCCCATACTCATATCGAATGCCATAACCGTACGCTGCAAGTCCCAAGGTGGCCATTGAGTCCAGGAAACATGCTGTGTGCAGAAGAATTAGACATGAAATCAGAAACATAAAACCCCTTTAGTGAAATTGGAATTGAATTTATTTTAATAGCAGGAAGTTAATAGAATAGGCACATAGAGATATTTGATAGAGGACTATCAAAATAACCTGGAAATAGTAATCACGTATTGCTGTAGTGGAGATAAGGAGATACGGAGTTTGCCTGCAAAATGACTCATCTTTAACCCTTTTGCAGAGTTGCGGCACACTAAATTTTATTTTCTGTTTTCCAGCTTTTCCTGTTAGTTAGGACTCCCAGAGGAGAGGGTGGGCAGTGAAAACCTTTTCCGCCCTTTCTCTCAGCCTCCTTTTAAACACTTGCATTATTTTACCTGCCAGTCGGCCCAGACCTCCATTCCCCAGCCCTGCATCCTCCTCCATCTCCTCCAGCTCTTCCATGTCCAGGCCAAGCTACAGCGAAGCATTAAAAAACAAAACAAAAACAGAAAAAAAAAATCAGCATTGTCATTATGTGAGGTCAGCTTGTGCGGCTGTGGATGTTGCAGAAATTGCTGCAATAAACCAGACCTGATAGATGGCTTCATCGCAGGCGTTCTGCAGCCCGAGGTTGAT
Organism: Oreochromis aureus; assembly: GCF_013358895.1. Classification (NCBI taxonomy): domain Eukaryota; kingdom Metazoa; phylum Chordata; class Actinopteri; order Cichliformes; family Cichlidae; genus Oreochromis; species Oreochromis aureus. The sequence continues at coordinate 10,089,045 of NC_052960.1, forward strand.
CATTGTGTTTTGGAGTGTTCTGCCCATGTAGAACTCCAGAGACAGATAGTACACTCGCTGGTCATGTGGAAAGAAACAGAAACACTAAATATTTGCACCTGCTACATCTTTTTCACCTATCAGTCTTCAACTACCCCAAAACACTGATAAAGTCTTTGTGTGACTGTGGCTTTTGTTGCAGTTTCAGAAATGAAGCAGTAAGTGCAATAGACAGCCATTTTTTCTGCATAAAAAAAAAAGAACAGTGACTCATTGTAACAGGGAAAGTTTAATGCAGCGTTAAAGTACCTCCCATAAAAAGGGAAACACTAAAGCGCATAAAGTTGTAGTTTTTTTGTTCTCTCGTTTTAAATTTCAGGAAATGCATTCCCTGAAGAAACAGTTTACATGTAGAGATATTTTTAATCTGTCAGTTTGACACTGCAGAATAGGTTGGCTGCACTACAGCAGTGTGCGCGTTTGTGGTGGAGTTTAACTTTGCCACTAAAACTTCTTGTTTTTACCTTTGGGTCCACCTCATAGTAAAACTGCTGTGTTCTGATCCATCTTCCCACCAGGTGATCTCTCACGGTGTGGGCCAGGGCAAAGTAATAATCCCTTGGCGTTGCAATGTTTCTGTCTTTCACCAAAGTGAAGTGCAGGTGTCGATTAAAGCCCTTCTTCAGCTCTGCCACGTTCTCCACTCCCACGATCCCCCTGATACTGATCTGCTTGCGCTTCTCCTGGTCGGTGAGAGGTGTCGCCATGGTGGGTGCGCAGTTTCGGGCCTGAGAAACAGTGCCTGTCCTGGACTGAAAGTGAAGTTAAATGGGAAGAGAGTTGCCGTTTTCATGCACTAGTCTCCTCCTCATGCTGGTTGTCATTGGTGAGTGCAGGGGGAGGGTGTTGCCCTGTGGTGCCTCTGCTGACCTGAAACACAGCAGGAAGCAGAAACACCACAGATAAAGAATGAATGGCTCTTTATCTGCAGTTTTTTTGGTATGATTTGATGTTATGTAAAGGTGAGGAAGTGCTGACTGCCGTGAGTGCTTTTATATGTAACGTAACAATACATGCAAATATGTATACAAGCATATAATAAATATATAAAATATGTTTTAAATATAATATAGATTTTTTGCACGCTGTCATTTTGGGTAGCTTCCAAACTCTGTCTGGCCCCTCCAGTATGTCCCTAGAGACACACCAGAGGACAAATTAATAATTTTATCCCAATCGAAAACTTAACTTTTTTATTCTTCAGATAATTACTGAGGAGTTAGAAAATCACTAATTTGCTGTTCTGCGCACCTCATGTATTGGAGTAAAATATAAAACTGAATTCTGAGCCACCTAGTGGCTGAAGGGGGTAATGCAACAGCTAAAACTTGTGGCTCTTCTGTTACATGTAAGAGAATTTGGAAACCGTTTTCCGTTATTTATGTATGTATCCATATATTGTTATCTGAACAGGATTTAACAACAACCATTAACGTTTATGGTTTGTTCATAGCTCGGGCTACACTACAGTGTGTATCTCTTGGATTGTTTTCAATGTAATTTTTGTATTATGGTGTTTAAATTAAAAATAAAGTAAATAAAATAAAGATATATAAAGCAGAATAAAATGGGACACTTGTGTAAAGTGCAAGTGCCTCAAAACTATCCATAAAAATTATTCATTCAAATTAAAACCTTATGTCTGATTAACTGATGGGGTTAGTCATTTGGTAGACTTATCTCTTGGTTGGTTTTACTTCCTGTCTTTGTCTTTTTCCCTCTCATTTGTAATTGTCTGTCCCGTCCTCATTGGCTCCACCTGTTACTCATTTCTCTGCAACTCCACATCTCAGCCTTTAACTACCCATTTACCCAACATATCTTCATCCACCTGCTGCTGCTCCCTTTGTTGTCTTTTTGCTTTCCTGATGTGCACATCTTCTATCCAGCCTTTTCAGCCTGCACTGAATCTGTCTTGCCCCCCGAATCCTTCATTTAGGTTCTCATATTGACTACATATAACAATAACACCTTGTTGACACCTATTTATTGAATATTCACACATACAGAAAACACAGAGGCTCATATTATACTTCAAATCATCAGAATAATAGCAGTAATATGGTAATGATAGACACTGGAACAATCATAGTAATTATACTTTGATAAAATCATAGTAATACATTGATAAAATTCTCCACAGAGATATTTCAGGTTCACCGGAAATAATAATAAGCGATGACATTCCACTTTGGATCAAATGGGGCAAAAAAAAGGAATCACTTTGGAGTTGAAATGAGGTCATAATGAAGGTAATACACACACACATTCACAGGCGCACGCGCACACACATACACACATAGACTGTATGTATGTACATTTGGAGATATAACACCCAGTGTCGCCCAGCGACTGAGTGCAGTCCTTTTAAGAAATAGTTTCCGTATTTGGCGAGGCTTTACAGTAGACATAAATCATCCCCGGGTTAATCTATTTAATGTTCTATAAGTATATATGGCTGGTTTAGAAACAATAAATGTTACAATCACACACTTTTGAATGTCAGCACCCCAAGTGTTCAGTTCAGAAACACAGATTCAGGTCATCTTTTTAAATCAAAGAAGTTAAAATATTCTCACAGAATATTACACAAGTGTGCGCAATCTCACATTAGACATATGGAAAATGTCTCCAATGAACTATTTTGCTGAGTTAAAGCCACATTGTTCACGTGTCCCGGATTCTGAGGTTGTGTAATGCTTTGATAATGGATGCACTTGTCTGCGTATGATTGAAAAGAAGCTCTCGTCGCTCAGTGACCCACTGCTGAATGCGTTATTTTCCGCTATCATAATTATGGCTGAACAAAGGGCTTACCTTGAAAAGCAGCCAGTTAAATGTTGCATAAATCAAAGCTTGAATTCAGCCTTGGAGCGAAGGCTGTGCAGCTTGCTGAATGCTGCAGTCAGTACACATGCACGTACTCTGTCATACTGTACGTTATATTTTCTTTGTGCAGCCATTTTAGCAGTGCCACATGAATTACAATCACTGTAATTACATGGGACAGGAAAAGAACAAAAAATAAACCTGACTGTGATTTTTCTCCCCAATGCTGTGGTTGTATCAGTGGCAAACATAACCATTGTTTCATTTTGCCCTTTCACAATATAAAAATATGTAGCAGCAGGTGAATTCAGGCATCGCGGATGTTACAGATGACTCTGCTGAAGCAACGAATCTAGTTCGAAGCAAAGTTTCATAAATCTTTTGGGTACTGAAGAGGGGGAAAAGGCACACCCATGAAGCTCAAACACAGGATAGCACCTTCTGTGTATGCTAGATACGTGATGTATGTCTCAGGGCTACGATGCTCCAGGAAACTTTACAAGCAACCTGAAGGGGCAGCAGTTCCATTCTACATTTTGACTTGAGCATTGACTGGCAGCGTCCTGCAGTTGGTCGAACTCTGTAGCTCAGATACATTCATGTTCCTCTCAGGTTGATTTACCTTCTGGTCTGAGTTATCAGGCACACTGACCGAAAATTAAATCAGACTAACATAGGAGCTCTGAACAGAACTGCCATCAATCCAGTCCTATGTTGTTGAGGGGCTCAGTGTAAAAATCTAGTTTTAGGATCATTTAAATTGTGCAAAAGTCTTGAGCTACCCCTCATTTCTTTTTATCTTGCTTGGTTTGGGCTCCGGGGAGGTCAGTCCATGACCGATAATTTTCCTGATGATGTGTGATTGATTTGTTGCTAGTCAGATGCTTTCTAGATGGTATTGCATGATGGATCAAAATCTGTTGGTATCCAACTGTAGAGAGGTTTTTAGGCCTCCCATTTCTTCTTTTCTTCTCCATTTGTCCAATTTCCTCAAATGGTTTAAGGACACACTGCACACCATGCCAAGATATGTCAAGTTTTCAGCTAATAGCTCTTTGGGAATCAACTTCCTGGTGCAAAAATACTATTTTTCATCTGCCAAACTGTGTTATGTTTGAAATATTTCATAGATTTAACTAAAGAAATTGGAACAAATGATGCGCTTTGTGACAGGCAGCTAGTAACAAAGAGCCTAAAAGTGGTTCTTTGTGTAGACACAGCATTGTTTCATCACTTAAGTTAGATGTCTTTTAAATGTTTTAGTGATAGGTCAGTGTTGAGAAGCTTAACAAACAAAAACATTTTTCTCAAAATGGTCAAGTACAAGGGCTCGGCTGAAAATGAGTGAAAAAGCAGCAAAGCCTTGAGAAAGTCTGGAGAACTATTGCTAAAGACCACTTTCAACATCTGGTCCATTGGAAGGAAAATGTGAAGAAATGCAGGGGTGGCTCAAGAGTTTTGCATAGTACTGTACATCTGAGTCATGGTATGCATTTTCCAAAACAAACTTATTTAATTTAATCATAATTTAAGGGAACTTGGAGGCAGCAGGGTTCATATTTTGAGGGAATAAGAGAGAATGCACAGCTGTTTTTTCCCCAGGGGCCCCTAAACCAGTTGAAACTAACCATGATTTAATGTATTAGTAATTGTAGCTAGCTTCTAATAAAATTTGGTGCTAATATAACTTTTTCACTAAACAAATGCAAACTAATGTCACTCACCTCAACCTCGTGTGCTTTTTTAGAGCTTGTTAGCAAGTGTTCACACTTTTGAGCTAAACAAAGTAAACATTATCCCTGCTAAACACAGCATGTTGGCATTTCCTTTGTCATAATGTCATGGTAACATTAGCACTTGGCATGGGTTAATCTTAAATAAATCAAACTGCTGGTCTGACATTGTGGCTCACTGAGGAAGCCAGATGTGATGCCACAAAACCAGCCCAGCGTCGCTTTCCTCTCCTGTTGCTCTCTAATGAAATTCAACTGAGAAGCTTCCTCAGCACGAAAACAAACTCTGAAGTACATTTTAAAGGCGACAAAATGTTTCTTTCTTTCTGTAACAGCTATGTATCAACTGAAGGAAACGTGAAGAACTTTCATTGAAAAACTCTGAACATCAATAACTTATTTAGCTATACACCTCTTTGCAATAGATCATTTGAATAACAATAATAAAAAACTACCAGTACTCAGTCACCTACATTTAAAAAAGCCAGAACTAAGCGAGCTGCTGTAGCACCTTATTCAAACTCACTTCTATATGATACATTTATCCAAAACCCCCTCTTTCCTGTTTTGAGAGCTGCACTGCAGAGAAAGGGTGCATGAAGGCCTCGCTTCCAGGAGCATTTCAGGCTGATACTGTAATTTTCCTTTTTCTTTATACAAACGATACAGAAGGTTCACACAAGCTAAGCCACTAAGAAAAGCGTTTCATTTATATGAACGAGGATATGACAGTGACACGGCTGAGAGTCAGGCTATTGCTCTCGTCCTCGGATCGTTACGGCTGCTGACCCATCTCAACCAATCCTCATACGCTTTCATACACATGACCTCTCATTCTCCCTCCGTGTAAGTGTGTTCATGAGGAGGAAAAGATGTGTTTTTGAAAAAGAAAAGAGAGGGATGAGCATGAAAAATAGGATATATTGAACTGTATGTAGATGGTATGATGGGGGCTCTTTTTTTTCTTATAAACTCATTTACAAAACAACACCACTTTCTTGGCTATCCACTAAATATGAAGCTACAGCCAGAGGTCCCTTAGTTTAGCTTTGCATAAAGACAGGAAAAAGGGGAAATGGGCACCCAGACTCTATTTAAATATGTATATTTAAATCAAAATATTTAAAAAAAGGTTGAAAGTTGGCACACGTGCTAGGTTTCTCCCCATTGTTTTCAGTCTTTATGATAAGCTATGCCAAGATGGGCTCCATAATCCAAATCCAAGTCTTGGAAAAACAAAAGCAAAACAAATGAGTGTATTTCCCCAAAATGTCAAACTATTAATTGAAGCCCACATTATAAACACTTTTCTAAAAACATTCCAAGTCCATCAGCTGGGAAATTTTCTTCTTCAACCAACTGGAACACATCATAATATCAAAATACAGGGTACAGACGGCAAAGCACCCTCCATACTGACAGTGTCCTAAGGACAGACCGTGAGTCCGGGGTTTAGGCATGATAAAGGCATGGCTCAGCGCTGGATGGGACCTCTTCCAGATTGCTTGGGGTCAGTTGGTCAGGAACGAAAGAGAAGGAGAAGGGAAGAGGGAGTTGGCGAGGGTTTTTTCAGAGTTTCTGACTGGCAGGAGGAACCTCGGGAAAGCTGGGGAGGTTTCCTTAAATCGGATGGTGTTGAGTTTTCAGCACACTGAGCCAGTTGGATCAGCCTCCCCAGGAGTGTAGAAGTCAGGGATGGGTAGACCAGTGTGCAGTGTGACCTAAAGAAAAACACATTTACACACAAGTGGGTTACTAAACTAAATCTATTCAATACATTTTTCCTCCTCCAGGGGGAGCTGTGGAACTATTGCCTCAAAGCCTGAAGACTATTTTTTTCCCTTAGGGAGGCATTTTGCTTCCTGGACACAGCACTACAAATGAGAAAACTGACTGGGAGCAAAAAAGAAATTCAAAGCTTCTCACTGATGTTGACTCTTTGAAGCTTTTTCTCTGTTAAGATTTAATCTCCCGAGGACATATTTGTAAAAGTTAGATAGCTGTAATGAATAATAACTGAACTCATGTGATGCTTTATTAATTCACAAGCAGAATCCTCACTTTCTGTTTGTTGTGGCGCTCAGGCAAAAGACAGAATTAGCAAATTAAACACCATCCCCCAGAGCGGCTCCCCAGCATGAGAACAAATTTAAGACTGAAAGAAGAAAATTAAAATCGAAAGGAAAAATATAAACTTGTTTTCTGCAATACCGTGCAGAGTCAGTTCATTATTTAGTCTCTGGAGTATTTGGATATAAAAAATATATCAGATTTTACTTTATTTTTCGCCTTTATGCCTCGGTATGAACTGAAGTTTAAGGTTAGGGAGTAAATTCAGTTGGAAACAGTTGAAATGATCACAGTTACTTTGGTGCATGGATGGACTGAAATTTTCTACCTGGACGTTTCGGTTGAGGCTGATAGCGGGGTAGTAAGCGCCCTCCAAGCCTTCGAATGCCACTGGGCCCTGCTGCTCATCGTTCACGAGGAAGATGAGAATCCCACGTGTAAAGTCCAGCAGCACTCCTATTGTAGCTCCTTTAGTGATGCCACCGTCTGTCCTGCATGGGCACAGAAAAAAAACAAAGAATAACTGTATTATTAATTTACTGTGGTAAACCTCCAGTTCTGAGCTTAGCTCACAAGATTTTCCATCAAAACATGATAAAAAAAAAAAAATCTGAACCGTGCGTCTCGCCTACTTCACCTTGTGACTTGTTTTAAGTCTTTGTCACTTTAGAGACTGGATTCTTTCCTGTTAATCATATTATCAGTCCTCATATTTATCATGTAGCCTGTAACATTACTACTACTACTACTACTACTAAAAGTAACTACACCATGATCACATTGACCACATTTAAAAGCTATTTAAACACAGACAGATTTGAACGTGGTACAGCTGTTGTTGGTGACAGGGTGATTTGGGTATTTTAGAAACTGCTGATCTGCTGAGATCTCTAATAACCACTGGCAATAATTAAGATATGCAGAAGAGCATCTCTGAACACACAACACCTTGAAACCTTGAAGCAGATTAGGAACAGCAGCAGAAGACCATATCAGATGTGGTCTTCTGCTGCCATCCCTCTCAACTATGAACAAGAAACTGAGGCTACAATTCATGAGCTCACCTGAACAACAGAAGGCTGAAAAGTTGCCTTGTTTGATGAGTCTTGATTTTTGCTGCAACATTTGGGTTGCTAGGATCAGAATTTGGCTTAAACAACATGAAAGCATGGTTTGGTCAGTCTGGTTGTGTTATATTAGTGTTTGGTATGTTTAGTTGGCACACTTTAGGCCCCAAAGTACAAACTGAGCATCAATTAAATGGCACAGCCTACGCAAGCATCGTTACAGCCCATGTTCATCCTTTTATGGCCAAAGTATACCCATCTAATGATGGCTGCTTCTGGCAAGTTAACATGGAACGTCAAATCATCTCAATCTGAACATGGCAAAGAGTTCACCATACTTAAACAGTCTTCAGAGTCACCAGATCTCAATCCAATAATCATCTTTGGGACAAATCTGCAGACACAGTGTGACGCTATCATGCCAATATTGTCCAGAATCTCTCGACAATGTTTCCAGCATCTTGCAACAAGGAATTCTTGTGAAGCATTTTCCTGCACCTACAGTTATCTTATGCTAGAAGTAAACTTTGCTTTTACCCAAGTAAGATTTCACTTAGTGGCCTTTTATCCTGTGTTATGACAGGACAGTTGAGAATTGACAGGGAAGCTTGGGGCAGATTTAAACCCAGGCCTCTGCAGCAAGCTTAATAAGTAAGACCGGTGTCCCTTTTCTAAACACTATTATACTGTACATCTAAAAGCAGAAGACTTCCATTTGTGATCGAAGAAATGATATCTGCATTAGTGCATGGAGAATCACTTGTCACTTTCTTTATTACCTATTGGTGTGCGAGTTGTTGTGCATGAACCAGGAGCGGTTATTGTCCACATACATGGCCCAGGCTTTGTCATCCTTCCCTAGCATCACATCCTTCAGGACGTCACTCCGAGCGATGCCGAAGGCTGGGTCAGGGTGGTTGTCATAGCGGTCAACGGTCATTTCCCAGTAATGAACACCTCGAGAGAAAGCAGTGTTCCCCAAGACAACTCGGTCATCATAGCTGTTGCACGACACCGTCAGGTTGTCGTTGGAGAAGATGATGTCAGGGTGAGCGGACGCCGGGTCAAAGGTGAACCAAGCAACTGCACAAAGGGAAATGTGTACCATTAGGTTTTTAGTGTTAATAATATCAACGACTGCAAGATGAGAGGCGATGATCATGATTTTACAAACACCACATAAAACCAGAAGGTAAAGGTTAGATGAGGTGAAGTTACACTGTAAAAATATCTAAATGGAGGGAACAGTAATAATATGAAAGACAAGAAGAAGACTTACTATCATTGTTATGATCAAACATGATTAATAATACCTAAACTATATCCTTATACTACATAACTTAATCCATAACTTAATAAGCTTAACCACTTTTAGATAATCAAACTTGTGTCAAACTGTCTGCAAATCTTAACCGGGTCCTGCACGGAAAAGCAGATTAGTTTGATAATTATGGGTAAGGGAATTGTTAATAAAATAAAACTTAACTTTAAAATACATAACTAGAAACTTCTAATAGTTATTATACTAAGAGGTCAGTTCACCCAAACAAGAAAAGAAAGTAAACATGAAAAGTAAAATACTCTGTGTGGATGTTGATTTAGACTGTGAACACAAGCCGCCTCCACCATCAGAGCAGACTCTGCTGTGTTGGTCTACATAAGTTAAATTTGGGCAGTTACCATGAGAGATTAGTTACAGTTAATGACACTTCTAAGATGCAATTTAGAACGCTGCAAAAAAAAAACCAAACAAACACAGCTTATGTAAAGTTTTTCCATTAACAATAAACACTTCTTACTTCTCAGTATTTGCTGAGGCTCTAAGGTAACTATAGCTAGATGAGCTAATTACTTTCCCCCAAAAAAGTGTAAGAGGAGCTAAGAAAGTATCTGTGCATTGCTTTTGGACTTTTGGCTATGTTAGCTTTTAATTTAATTATAAATCAGCGCTGTTTTTCAGTTAAAGGACTTTGAACAATTGAAAGATGAGATTCACAGAGACAGAACTACATAGTATGTGTAAGTGGACTTTTGGAGTTCTCCTCAGCTCTGCAGGGTCTTTACATTTTTTAGCTCAGTGTTTTTGGTCTCACCTCTCCGTTTGTTGGCTTTATGGACCCAGAAGGGTCACTGTGCTCCCTCAGCTGAATTGTATTGTCATACTTTTTCAACTATTAGCAAAATTAAGACAATATAATTTGATAATTAAAATGTTTAATAGCTATTTGCCTGAAAGGAAGTTTCACCGTGACCTTTTATATATAGGTGTCTCTTTAGAACTGAAAACGGTCATCGTCAGCTAGTGAAGCATGATCACAAATTTGCTAAGCGCTATGGTTATCACACATGGCTTCATGATGTGGTTTCACATAAGGTGTTTACATGAATTAATGTCCTTTTTCCTTTAAATGAAAGAAGAAAGTGTGTTGAGCCTCCAGTCCACCTGCTCTTACATTGACACTGCTCTCAGCAGTCTTATCATTGGTGTGCTGGCAATCATTGCAGACAATGCAATAACTGATTGCTATAAATGTATTCACATGTCTGTAATGTTTGCTCTTAAAATCTCAGCAAATAAAAACCAAACTATCAGCAAAGATTGTTGGCAGAGCTAGTTAATAATATATTTTATTGTATTTAGGTGAACTGCTCCTTTTCTCTATTAAAACACATTGTTTTTAAACTTCTTAAACCACATGCTAATGATAAATTTGCAATACTGCTTGACTCACTGCTGAAAGACACAGTAACAGATCTCTATACAGGAAGGTAAACAGGCGGGCTTTTGCAGTTTTTATGGGCTCCACTGGACCTGCTTTTACTGGTGTCACCATGTGCAGTGACGTTCCATTACACTGCTTTATTTCCCAAAGGAAATAAAGCAAAGACATTTATTAGAGGCTTGTATTGCACGTTTAATAAGTGCAGCCCACAGAGGAGCAAACTGCCCACCTGCTGGGTTGAGTGTGAAGACCTCATTGATGAAACAAGCAATGGCCTGAAGGGGATCAGAGCGGAAACAGTGTGCAAGGAGAGTCATCCATACCTGTGCCTATAGACTGAATATCACATGGAGGGAGTCCAGCTAAAATGTGAAATGGTGGGGAGAGTGAAGGAGAAAAGAGGGAAAAGAAAAGAGGAAGAGGAGGAGAGCAAAGCGAAGCAGTGAAGCAGTGTAGAGGGGTGGGAAGGGCGGTGGAGAGGGTGAAAAGCAGATTTGATCAGGGATCCTGGTTCAGCTCAGTGGCCATAAGACCAGAGGAGATCCCCAAAACGAAAACAAAAGAGCTCCTAGAAACAAACCACTGCAGACTTAGAAGGAACAACAATGAAAACAAAGCAATTGTTCTGAATAAGAAAAATAAGAAAAGGACAATCTGATCTGGAAGAAGGCTGCAACAACACTGAAAACGTCTGAGTGGTTAGATCACTTTGTACGCCTCCAACAGCTGCTGAGTGCTTTCTGTGTCAGGTAGGGAGGCTGTCTGGGCCTTTCAGGTCCACTGATGGATGACAAGCTTCCCCGTCTATGCAGATCATCATTTAACTAATGGGAAAGCCGGCACATGGGTGGATTATACACAATCCAGCTGCTCCTCGAGGCCCCTGGGCTAAAAGGCGCAAAACACACCCTCGAACAGAATTCACATCCTGCTGCTGCCCACTGGATGAAAATCTTGTGTTTTGGAAGCCTTTACTGTGATCATTTATTGTGCTGCTTGGAATATAAAACAGACAGAGGCTGTTTCGGGATCTTTCAAATCCCTTTGAAACTAACTAACTCAAAAAGCACTGCTTGAGTCTGAAGAATATCAAAGAAAGCAGATTTTCTCTGCAGACTTAATATATAATATAATATAAATACAGCATAATAATCAAAATATAAGGGTTTAGCCAAGAAGCAGCAGGTTATGATTTCTTTAGATTCTCTGGAGTTAAATCAAGATTTCTCTGGTGTAAACTCCCAAATGTAGAAAGAAATGTAACTGAACTGTGATAATCAGTACAAAAAAAAAGTAAGTAAGCCATTACATTATATTACAAATGTTGTTGGAAACACCTGCCAGCTGTTTGCTAGCACACAGATCTTCTTCATTGCATAACATTACATTAACTACAACCACAGCGGTAGCTACCCTTTTTTTTATGTTCACATAAAACACTTTGAAAATAATTCACTGTAACATTTCAGCTTATCATAATATCAATGGAAATACAGCCAACAGGATAAGATCATGCAAAAAAAGTGTCAGCATATTTGGGAAGATGTCAGCTGCACCTGAGGAACAAAAACATGAAGACAAACATGTGGGTGTTAAAACGCTGAAAATATTCGCCTCTAAGAATGAATCTTGGTGGTCCGTAGAGCATCATCATTTCCAGCTTTCCATCTTGGGATAAAAAAGCAAACTGTGTGCCTTTTAAAAAATGTTATTATGCTGTAGTATAAACCTTCTCTCATTCATTTCCCCCACTTGTCATGGGAGGTACCAGTTCTTATATCATTAAGAACATCAGCAGTATTGTTTCTGTCAGCCGTGCTTCTCACCTCTTTAAGTGCCAACACACATCTGCTCATTATGCCCCTAATTAGCTCCCCTTGTAGATATACCGACTGGCTTTTGGCTCCTGCCTGTTACTGCCTTACAGACACCTTTGCACGCCTGCCCAGCTCCATTTGCTTTCCTTGCTTTGTTTCTTTGCTCTTGCCACCTGCTGGTATAGCTCATTTTGAGCTGGCAGCATACGAGCCCGTTACCTGCAACATGGATATTTATGATATTGATTTTTTTTTAGTTCAAAACTTTGATAATGATATTTTGCCTAGCAAGCACTCTTGATGTTTATTTTAAAGATCAATCTACAAATTGAGCAGGACATTTTACAGCGTGGTAATGACAGACTTAAAATAAAAGGGAAACGGCGAAATCTTCATGGAAGTGATGCAAAAGTATCTGAACAGTAGTAAGAGCATTTGTAGCCAGAGGCTGCTCGACCAGTGTTGCACCCAACCTGGTTGGAAATTAAAATCACCAATAAAAGATGTCAGAGCTTCAGTGTCCCACTGTGCAAGGACGTGCTGATGGTTTGACCATCTTTATTTATAGTGTATAATAAAAATCTAATTGCCAATGTTCTCTGGTGGACAAACTGTTTAAATGGAGACGTTGCAATTTCTCGTTATTTATCGTCTGACCTATACAATACACTGCCACTGATAATTAACTAATATCAGTGCTGGCCTGAGCAACCCAACGTGTAGCTCTATTTTAAAAAGCACAGTGTTCTGAAAGTTTGCTTGCTCAGTAGCAAATATAAAATAAACGATGGCTGAATTTTGATTCCCCTTTTGCTCAAAACTGTCAGTGAGGTAGCACTCTTAAAAAAAACAAAACACCAATTCATACTTGAGTCTTTGCTCTTTCTAGATTCACAGTGATTTAGATTTACAGTGAAAACAAGAGGAAGAAGGAGATGAGGCTCAACGTACTCTCAGAGGTCTGCATGATCAGTGTCTTGCTGTACTGGCCCACTCCGCTGGCATTGAAGGCCTTCACCCTGGACTTGTACGTGCTGTTGAAGTGGAGCCCATCCACTGTGCAGATGGTCTCCGTCCCCACGTACACTTCCTGTAAAGACACACAGTGCTTCCTGTTATGCTGGCAAGTGCGTAACTATGACACCAAAGAGAGTCCATTTCTTCTGGAGGAGTGTCCCATTTGAATTTGGTGGAGAGGGTAATAAGAGAGAATGCGCGCTTGTACAACTGAACGTGGGCACGGCAGCCCACACTTGAGTATAAATAGACATGGGGACACAACTCGCCAGGCTCAGCGTGGAGCTGCGTAGGTGTGACTCAGTGAATCAGAGAATAGAGGAGGAAGAGAAAACTTCCCTCAGAATTTTTTGGCATAGTGCTGCATCAGATGCAGGTACGGCATACAAGGATTTTAGTTTATATTATAGAGACGCACAGACCATATGGCAAATTAATATTTAAAAACACACACACACACACACACACACACACACACACACACACACACACACACACACACACACACACACACACAAAACCCAAAACCAAATCATCACAGACGCTGCAAAACATTCGCCACGACTCTCGTCTTGGTGCGTTTGTGTTGACGATCACACGCTAACACAAAAAGTCTCCAGGCTGTAATACAATTTGGCAATGGCTCTCTACCAATTAGCAGTTAGCAGATACAGTTTGTGAATCGGTTGGCAGATTGGATGCGAATGATCACCATGTTACTCCACACTTGTAATTAACAAACAGACAATTACAGAACACGAAAGAACTCGAAGGGTGAACGACTACGACCAGCTGCTTTTAGCTTACAGTCTGCATTTAGGACGTAAGTGTCTGCTTTTCATAAGTTTGAGAAACAAAACAAAACCGGATACGTTAAGAAATAGCTGCTATCCATTTTCAGTCTCCTTACAAACCACTGAGCAAAGCAACAGCTTCACAGTCAGAATCTGCAAGGGATCTCAGCACGGCAGGGATGAAAAAGTCCAATATTTTTTGAGTTAAAAGCTCTAGTTACTGCTGCCGGGGGTGTGCGAAATACTTTAATTATGCTGCACCAGCTGCTATAATGAATATAATGGACATGCAGTGCTTCTTTTTTTGGAGTAATGAGAGGATGCTGACAGAAAGTGCAGATTAGAATATCGAAGATGAGATGTTTATGTGTGTGTGTGTGTGTGTGTGTGTGTGGTTGGCCTTCGGGGATTTGCAGGCTGCTTTTTATTGGCTTGTGTTCTTTTTATTAAAGGAGACCTATTACACTCATTTCCGACTCCATATGTCTCAGCTCTGCATGATTCACAGTTTAAAAAGTCATTATCGATGTTATATCTGGGCATCAGCCTCTGTCTGAAACAGAGGGTTTGAAAGTGGGTGGGGCTTCTCTGCTCACAGCTAGAGTGTTGTGCCCAGGATAGCCATATTAGGAAACATGCTCCCACTGACATCATACAGGGCCAAGAAAAAAAAGAACTGTGGTAAACATTTGGTCTGCTCTCGTTATCCAAAAGCTGAATAGTAAAGATAACGGCTGTGCCATATCACACAGTTCACGTCAACACCGGTATAAACTTTTAAATGGTATCGGCGTCCTGTCACAACATCAAAGATATATCAACAACACAAGCCCAGACATGTCTGCAAGTGAGAGCGGCCCATCATTACCCCTCCCCACTCTGACTGCTTTATCACCTCTTTCTGCGTTTGTCTTAATATTTAACATTTGTGGTTTGTTTCGCTGATGTTCTGGGTTAAATTCTCTTCCTTTTTAAAATTTAGTCACTGCATATTTTTGTTTCATTTAAGTAAATATATTTTGATTCTGTTAAATACCATTAACTGTCTGAACCTCGAGCTGGTTCATGACCAGTAACTTCATCATCTATCATCAGAAATATAATTTGCTTGGAATATCGTGATATAGTTTCGAGGCTACGTTACCCACCTCTAATGACAAGTCCGCTTTTAGAAACAAATATACTGCTCAAACTAGTTCGGTGGAAGAAATACTGAAGTTGGAAATTTTTACCGACTTATATCGAGGAATTTGTTTGTTTTGTTTTTTTAAAATTAAGCAGCGCACATTTTTTCCCTAGGTTACATATTGGGGATTGTATATATAGAGATTATCTCTCTTAATTTGCTCTCTTTAAATGGAGACTCATACTACTAAAGAAGAAGATTTTGTTTTCCCCTCTCTCTTCTTCTTCTTTTTTTAATTAAACATTGCTTTCTTGGCTGCTTACAAAGTTTTTAAAAGTGTGAGCCTCAGGGCTATGTTGAAATAAAACCACATTTATTCCGCAAACCAAGTAACATGACTCATTTGTTTCCAACTCCGCGAGTACTAATAAAGTGCCTGCCTTGGCGCTGCATCCTGTATGTTAATATCACTTTTAGGAAGGCTCCCAGATTGATTGTTGCGAGAATCAACAGGCCTACTATTCGGAGGTTTAGAATTCAGACACGGATACGCTTTGCCATTGTACCCAGGGAATGGCTCAGGAGGTATAAGTTGCTGTCGTAACAAAGCAGGGGCCTCAGTGAATAGAAGCCTGGGGAGTATCTTATAGGATGGATTACATGCTAAACCTCTGTGAGAGTATGACGACTGCTTTGATGCCGGATCACGCTTCCTACAGGATCATCCTAGCGGTGGTACAATTGCTTCCTCCTGACGCCGTGTCATTCGGCGCCTTGTTACGCTGCGTCACGTGACGTGCTCTGTATGACTGTCACACATTAACTTGAGTGATTTCAGCTACAAAACACTGCTGCCACATTCCCCTGGCTGAGCTGGTGTCCTCCCTGGTATCAAATGATGGAGTCTTTGCCCAGACAGAAGGAAAGCGTGTCACGTAAAGGTGATTTATTACTCTAGCTGGTCTTGTTTTTCACTTTTTGTTTTGGGATCTAAATGTAAATATCACAAAAGTTCTCATTTAAAGAAAAATACTGTTGTCGTCTATTGAAATAGACAGATAAAGTCCAGCCTGCAGGGACAAAAGAGTACCTGCAAAAGGAAACCTACCCTGAATGGCCCCCCGTTTCCATCGTCCAGCTCTAGGATGTATCCGTCCACGGCGATGGTGGAGAGTGGTGGCTGTTTCCATGACAATGTGGCGCTGTTGTTCTGAGTGCAGCATTCCTCCAGCTGGAGCATGGGAGCAGCTGGGACTAAGAAGGGGAAAAACGAGGCCAGATTACAGCCCACAGAGGTATGAAGAGACAAACAGTGGTTCTTAAAGAAGTATCAGGCTCTCTGTCTGTGTACCTTTCATCTGTACAAAGTCCAGCTGGTGGATTGTTTGCAGGAGAGGTCCACTGTCCAGAGTGAGGTCAAAGTCACTGGTCATCCTGGGGGTTAGGGTCCCTTTTCCCCACTGACTCTCTGTCATGTGGACTCTCCGAATCAAAGCATCAGAGATCTGTGAGACACACAGTACAGATTAATCTACCGCTAAACCTCTCCCTGTTAATAATTAATAATAAGTATGCCAGAACATTTCAGCCTCCGTTCAAGTGAAGAAATGCAGATAAAGATGCAATGATCCATACATGCAATAATGGGATTTTTCTTTTCCATCAAGTGTCTAAAAGGTTTCCAGTTGTATTCCAAAAAATGTTTTCAAACTTGGATAGTTTCTCATTAAAATTTAAAGAAAAAAAAAACGTGGGTTATTATGTGAATTCAAAAGTTATATTAGGTAAACTATGTTTTCTCCCATATATCTTCTAATTCAGGGGTGTCAAACATAAGGCCCCGGGGCCAGAATCGACCTGGCAAAGGCTCTAATTTGGCCCCCAATCTGGCTTTGGAACATACGAAGGAAGGCATAGATGAAAAGGTTTACAGGTTTTCCTCCTGATAAAGACCTATGCCTTTGCTATTAATACTACATTAAAATAATTAAATAATACATAAACATCTAAGTGACAGAAAAGTCTATTCTTTCTTTTATTTCATTTTCTTTATCATCAGCATTTCGAATGTCGGATTAAATGTGTAGTTAAATGTCTTTACACTGACAGAAAGGAGAGTTTCTCTGGTTCGGCCCACTTAAGATCAAATACGTGGCCCACGATGGGTTTGTCAATCCTGATCTAATGAAGAATGAAGAATGAAGAATTTTGAATGGTGTTAAAGTTACTTGCTGAATAATTAAGATATCAATTTAAAAAGGTCACCGAACGCGCAATGCTTGACTGGATGCCACATACAGTCATCAAGTGTGACACAGCATTTGCTCATCACCTCATCAGAACAAAAACTTCAGTCAGAAGCAGTGTTAGAAAGAAACAAAGTTTTTTTTGCCTTTAAAGAGATGTCAAGCAAGGTTTGATTTTAATAAGGCAAAATTGTTCCCCTAAAAAACAGGAATATTTTCACTGGATGGATCAGTTTTCCAACAGTTTAATTCCAGTAATAGCCGGAGAAGTTACTTTTTGATGTCAGCTGTTGTAGCACCTTGTTTTAAGACATTTTTCATCCAGTTCTACTTCATTGCTTGAAACCTGGTAAATAAAAGTTTCAGCTGTAGCTTGTAAAAATAAAAAGGATGTCTTGTGGTCATCTTACCTGCAGGAAACCACTGGGGTCATTTTCCTTGATGACCTCCAAACAGTACTCCATCAGGCCTGTGGTCTGACGCAACTTCACTGTACAGTGGGAGATTTGATCCCGCACCACCTGGAAAAACAGGGGGAATAGAAGAGTAAACATGGATAAATACACTTACAGTTCATAATCACAAGCTAATTGTCATCCCTAGAAGAAAGACAAGTAATGAAAAGAAGGATGCACGTAAGGATGCCTTAAAGAAAATAAGGAAAGAGGGTAGAAAAAGCCAAAAAGTTCGGACAAAAGATTAAACAGAGCTGTCGGATGAACGGTTGGAGGTGAAGCTGAATGAGACGACCACGAGGAATACCAATAACGTGATTAGGAGCAGGATCGTCAGAGTTATTGATTGAGTAACTCTTTTTCTCTTGAGACACAGATTGAGGGAGGAAGATGACGCTGACGGGACACTAGCAAATGATCCTGTAACTGACGTTAACGGAAGGAAAGTGACTGTGTTTTCACACCCAGGCAGCCTGAACAGTCATCGCTAGTTACATCAGAGACAGGGATGAGGAAAAAGTCGCCCTAAAATGTATTTATGAGTGATGACACGGCTCTGAGATGCATTCAGAGTTTTCAGATTTTCTGCCCTGTATTAGTCGTTTGATTTAACAAAAAATATAATTTGGATTAGCTTCATTAATCCTAATCGAGGGGACAGGAACAGAAACCCTTCCAGAGTAAAATGTCGTCTAGAGATTCCCTCTTTCTTACCGAGACTGATGTCCGCAGCTTCTTTGCAACAGTGTGAAATAAACACAAGTGCTGGACAGGGGGTTGCTAGGAAACAGAAACTTCACCGCCACAGCTCCAAGGCTGAATGGAGAGGAAAATCCTTCCTGAAGCCGTTCGCCGACCAACAGTGTGCATGAAGATGATTTACTGATGACTGCAGTCAGTGCACGCCGATACGCAAGTACTGTACCATAGGTGCACAGTGACTGCAATAGAATTACACCTGATTATATGTGAATTAAATTGCCTCTTACTGATATAATCAGTTTTTATTTTACTGTGATTATTTAAGGAACCATTTCAGAAGAAGCCAACTGTAAACATGTGGTTGTTTTAAACACTGCACCATTTTAGGATGATAATCCATTCAGAGCATGAGAGATGACTTAAGGGATGCCCTCTGAATGCCATCATGGAGGCAAACAGTGAAGAGTAAATCCCAAACATGGCATGCTAATTCTTTTTTTTTTAATTTTCAAATTTTAACTGAGAATTGAGACACATGGAAATAATTTTTATGGTTCTGTTATTCTTTTGGTTCTTTAGTGTATATTAATGAATATCTATGTGCTACATTTCCTCCTGTCTTAGGCTTTTTGATTGCCTGATTGTTTGCACAGGTTTTCAGTTACCTTTGTGTATTTCTTCTTGTGCCTTTCCCTCTCTCTTTATACATATTCCTGCCTGACCTTGCACACCTCCTGTAGGCTTGGCACTTCACTGCGTTCATTTATCTTCCAGTCTGGATTTTTGTTGCATATTTTCTCCCCTGCAGCGACTTCAACTCTTTATTCTTTAATTTCGAGAGCTCATTTAAGTTGGTTATATTTTGCAACCTCCCACCTGTGTCCCTGGTGTGCCGGATTTGGGTCTTATTGTGAACGCACATGAAACACATCTGATGCAACAGTCTCAGAAGCCCAGTAATGTCATGAAGCATTTAGAGATTGTGCAATCAAAGCCACCATGAGAAGATGTAGCCAAAAGGGGTGGATTTAAAGGTTCAAACTTTCTAACCCTCCTTCGCTGAAACAGAAACACATGAGTCTTGTGCATAAATTTGCAGCAGCAGTGAACAAAAACAAATGTGGTCCTGATGGAATAGGAGTTTGCAGAAAAATCTCAGTTTTACTCACATACTCGCTTTTCTGGATAGTTATTGCGTGGCAGCCTACCTGACTCCATGTTAACTGTTCTATTGGTGCCTGTAGTCAAAGACAAAACTGGTCAAATATCCACCTTAGAAAACTACAGCTAAATTCTCTGGGTAGCATACTGTCAAAAATATTACAAAGAAACTTTGGTGATAGGCTTTGAGAATATAAAACAACTACTGACAATTAATTTGCTTTAAAAAATAATCAATAATCAAAGCACTAATTTGTGCATATATGCTGTGTATACATGGTGCATTTATGTGCTTCTTCGATGCACCAAAGGTTTTGACCATGTTAATCATAGATAACTATTTACTAACTTAACTAAGTCCCCTCATAACTGATAAGGATCTTGCAATATTAGTATTCATATCAAACTATGCACGTCCAGTGGGGAACTACAACCTTTCCTCTTCAACTTTATATGGATGATCTTTCTAAAACACTAAACAAGCAGAATACAGGATGCATGATGGGGGAGAGCTTTATTAATAATTTGTATGCTGATGATTTAGTTGCTTTGTTTCCTTATAGAGCCGGCTTGCAGCAGCTGCTTAGGGTCTGCTCAAACTATGGTTTGCAGTATGATATGAAATTCAACTCTGAAAAGAGTGTAGCAACGATCACTTCGATCACTAAAAAGAATCGGAAGCAAAATTTTCCCATTTTCTTTGGAAAATGTAATTTTTGAATGCACTGACTAAAGTGAAATATTTGGGCCATTTCATCAGGAATCTTTAACATGTGACAAGCAAATATGCCAGTCCATAAATTATGTTAAAATGACATCAAAACGTCTCAGTTGGGCTATAACGACACATATAGGATCGTGCTCAAGATACAAGTTTTTTCTCCTGCTTTTATAAATGCTGAAATAATTGGTCATTTATATTTTTATTAAAATGGACTATAATGTCTTTAATAAAGTTTGTCTTCCATGTGGATAATATTTTTGGCTCATACATGAAAACACAGACATGTATGTTAATTTGTCCTGTTATTCTTTTGATCTCCATTACATCACAGTATGTAACTCTTTTTGCCAGTGAAATGTCAAAAAAGGCTGTTCATAATAATAAAAAGGTGTATTTATTGTTCTTCTCTGGACGCTACATATTCATTAAGACAAAGTAATCAATTACAGGCACTTTTGGCATCACTGTTTGATGAACACTTATTTACAGATATGGACTGCACTGCACTGAAATTAATTTAGCAATTTTACAAACAGCATCACAGAAGATAATAATTCCTAAAAGCTTTATATTGATAATCCTGGTACCCTAGGCAGTTTATATAGCAAGTTTCAGATCGGCCAACCCTGTTCAGGTGACATTACAGATTCTAGTAAAACTGCCAAAACATCTGCAGTGTTTCATCCTTTTGCTGGGCTTCAGAAATCAGCGAACACTTACAAAGCCTTGGTCCATTCCTACTGAGGCGGCGTGAACTTAAATGAACCAGATTTAAAAATTCGGCTCCACCTCTGACTTTCATACAAACGACAACAAAAAGCAGGCTCGACCGCTTGCCTGGTGAATTAATATTTACTAGGACACACTGAATCATTTTCAAACAACTCTCTGAAATGAATCAACTTTTCTCTCTCCGGTGAGAGAAGATTTCATTTCACCTCTGACAGTTCGGTTTACATTTCTGTGGCTGAAGGCCAAGCCATCCCTGCTGTGGCAAGCTGGAACATCCACAGCCCCGCAGTGGCCTGGCAGAGCTCCAGGAAAAGGCTTCTTACTGCTGTCGCTGCCTGCTTAACAATCGCTACGCCGTCCCTCGTCTGCACGTGAAATGTTTTAAATTCAGAGTACAGTGTATAAAGAATATCTGTCTTGAAGGTGCAAAAGAAGTGCTGCCAGCTTTCATTGCATCCTGTCCTTATTGTCATCCTCCTCTTTCCTCTCTCAGATTCGATGCTCCCTAACAGCTTCTCTCAGCATTCTAGTCATCCTCCCTGAAATCTGCTTTAAATCAGCTTCCCAATAAGATATAAAAACTGCCGCCGGCAATAGTGCTCTGCCAGATGATCTCCGGATAATCAGCGCAGGGAAGATTCATTCGTCTGAATTTAACCGAGAATGAAGGGGCTGCAGCAGCTTGTGGTGGGACGGCAGTGGAGCAAATTTAGCATCTTGATGAGAGAAATTAATTGAGAGACAGAAAAAGAGAGTGAGAGATGGTGGATTGAGAGCCAGAAAACACAGTGCAGGACAGCAGTAGAGGAAGGCAGAGTCTGCTGCGTTAAGTGGGCCACAGTCTCTGCACAGCGGAAACAAACTGTGTCCTCTCATGTGGCTGGTAGGGTGATCAAGCACTTTGTCACAGAAGCTCCACAGTGATGGTAAAACAACAGGAAACCGAGGGATGATGAAAATGTAAGACAGTGACAGAGCTAAAACAAACAGCAGTTTTTGATAGCACGTTTGATTTCTTCATGGTAGGAAACACTGAGAAACGTGTTTGCAGTGGAACAGGTGCTTATTAAATAAATGAGCCCATTTTGCAGTCACAAATAATACCTCATAAAAACACACTAAAGATACATTTTCATGGCAAATGCACTGGAGCCTACTTGATTTTTCATTGTAAACTACAAACCTCATTCACCTATTCATACAACTGCTTTTTTAACCTAACAACCACACACTCACATTTTGATGGATGCATCGCGGGAAACTATGGGTTCAGTATCTTGCCCAAGGAGCTGGGGAACAAACCTCTAACCTTCCGGGTGGCGTATGACTGCTCTACCCGCTAAACCACAGATGCCTTAAGATGCAATAACTGTTCTGTAGTTACTTCAGCAGCTACTGTTTCTCTCTGTTGTTAGCTGCTGAGGAGGTAAAGCTTCTTCTACCATTTTCTATTTGTATCTGCTGTAGTTATTAGGCCACTGCAGCACTTGTGTCTGTGTCTGTGTGGCTGCAGTCTTTGAAACTGTCCCCTTCCAGGACACAGGATAATATCTGTAGACTGACAAAAGGGGTGTATGACAATCATTAAATGAGAGTCAAATATAAAAGAAACACACAAAAATAGTTTGTTATTAGAAGCATTAAACATTAAGGTGTGTGTGTGT
Organism: Oreochromis aureus; assembly: GCF_013358895.1. Taxonomy (NCBI): domain Eukaryota; kingdom Metazoa; phylum Chordata; class Actinopteri; order Cichliformes; family Cichlidae; genus Oreochromis; species Oreochromis aureus. Next base: position 10,111,944 of record NC_052960.1, read on the forward strand.
GAGGATATGCTGCACAGTGCAGTGACAATCAGAGGAAGTGACAAGTGCCACATCCACTGAAAATCAGCTGTCAGTGAGAATCTGTTAGCGTTTACTATTAGAACTGAAGGACGGAGAGCAAATACAGCAGTAAGCGACCCATGCATACATTCATAGGTCAAAATAACAGATTTGAAATGCATTTTCTTTACCGACTGATCTCAGTTATTTTCTCTTCTTTTTGCAGAAGTCCACACGACAGACAAAAACCCAAACATGTTTACCCGGGAAAACCAATCAGTCAATCAGAAGAATAATAATAAGCAACTACCTTCAACAATTTTCAAGCAAAACTACTGCCTAAGTTTCATAGTTGTAGCTTGAATATACGACTATTTTCATCACTTTTATAGAGCTGTAACTGTCATGGTCTTGGATCTCAGACCAAGGGTTGTGAGTCTGGAATTCGTTTTTCTGTGTTTTCATTATGGTTCGATGTTCTCAGTTATTACTGGCTGAGGGTCTGTAGCATGTTGTTGTATCTAAGCTTTAGTCATACCTCAGGGTTTTTGAGGTTTCTGGAGTTCTTTGTGTTTTGTTGGTTCTGTTAGGGTTCACAGTTCTTTTCTTTTTAGTTTTGGCTCATGTTTGAGTTTTTTTTTCTTTAAATCATACTTTAGTCTATGATCGATTTCTTTGTGTCTCTATGCTCTTGGATGCTTCATTTACTGTATATAACTGTACTTGAGTCTTTTAGTTTTCATTTAGTATTAATAGACTTAGTTATTTGAGTTTTTCTGTTGTGATTTGGTTTATTTTTCCTAGTTTCCGCGGTGTTCCTCATGTCATGTTCAGTGTGTGTTTATTGACTCCGTTATTTCCTGTTTTACTCTGATAGGCTATGTCTCTTCAGCATTAATATGAGTTTTACTTCCTGTCTCTTTGTCTTGATTATATTCTCCTGTGTCTCCTTCCTAATTAGCCGTCTCTGTGTATGAATAGCACTTTCTTCCTTGCAGTCTGAGTTGGCTTGCCTGTTGTACTCGCCTTTTCTAGTTTCTGTGTCCCCGCGACCACTACAACCTTTTATACATATTAACTAGCTATTTAAAATGTTTATCTATTATCCATCTGTTTTCTTTTGCTTATCCGGTTTACGGTTGTGGGGTGGCTGGAGCCTCTTCCAGCTGCCATAAAGCCAGGGGGGAGACGCACCCTGGACATCTCCCCAGTCTGTTGAAGGGCTTGTTCTTCTTTTACACTAACCCTGATTCCATTAATTTGTCCATACTAGCAAATGGTTTCAATAGGTTGTTCATAGCTTACAATTTCAGTTGTTCAGCCATACTTTTAATGAGCTATCACAACCATTTTTTTCATTACTTACACTGATATAATTATAATTATAATCCTTCTGAGTGTCTTTTTCTACTGCCTAGCCATTACTTTTTACTCAAACTTATTCAGTTCCAATCAATTCTTAAATGGTAATTCTGGCTTTTGTTGTAGATTAGTTGTGCTAATCTTTCCATTCCCCCCCCCGTCTACTGCAGAAGTACCCCTTGAGATACAGCCCTTGTTGGGAATCTCTGAATTAAACTCTTAATAGAAAAAGCGGTCATATATCTTGAACATAAATAGCCTTTAGCTCTAGAGTTTCTTGTCTTGATTAGTTCTCTATTGATTGTCAGGATCTGACAGAAAAGATACAACTGTAGTGGCGAGTAAGACCCTTATACAATATTAGCAGTCTCAACATTAACAAGTAATCCTCCCACACTGAATAACCTTGAATAACAGGCTCTGCTGCCTATCTCGCTGCAATGAAAACTGTCATTCACTATAAGAAAATGAATCATTTGAAATCTGCCTCCGCTTTTCTTTATACTTCCTACCACATCTCTAAGCATCCATTCGGTCCAAAATACCTCCCATGCCTAGTTAAAAGTGAGAAGGACCCCGAGAAGGAGGGTTCCCCTGGAGTAACACAGGCGGTTCAACAAGGGGGAAAGCAAGTGGAAATAAAAATAGCCTCAGAGCCGCTGTACTCATTAACCAACCCGAGCTGGGTGACCAGGGGACCTAACAACCAGTGACAAACTTTGCATGAAGCAGGAGAAGATGCAGACTGACTTCGTTTCTGATTCACTTTGTGTTGCTCTAATCAGCCTTCATCTGCTGAATCTGTTCCTTGAAGAATCCAGTGAAAGAGACTGAGAGCATAAGAAGTGGGCCCCGTTTTGATCATATTTAATACAATCTTCACATTATATTAGAGGACCGTGCTGATGTTTTCTTTTTTTATGTTTCCGTCAAATGAAATGTGCTTTACAGAAAAAAATCCATCGCAGTGAATTTAATTACATTCAACATTTTTGCTGAGATGTATGCAGTTAAAAGCATCAGCTATATCAAAGGAATAGTTTGACATCTTGAGAAAAACCAGGCTTTCATACCAGGAGTTAAAAGATGCATGCCCATGCACTATATCTGACGATAAAGCCAAGAGACATTTAGCTCAGTATAGCAAGTGGCGCTGTTGAAAAGTGATCAATATAGACGATAATATACACAAAAGACTGAGGTGACCCGTGTTGTTACTCTGATGTTGCAAGGCTTGTTTTCCATGAAAATGGTAAAAATGGTAAATGGCCTGTATTTGTATAGCGCCTTACTAGTCCCTAAGGACCCCAAAGCGCTTTACACCTCCAGTCATCCACCCATTCACGCACACATTCACACACTGGTGATGGCAAGCTACGTTGTAGCCACAGCCACCCTGGGGCGCACTGACAGAAAAGACTTGGAAACAAACATCCAAGGCTGAAAACCAAAGCCACCTTGGAAATGCCAGTTCTGCAGTTCCTCCAGCAGCCTAATGAATCATCCCAGAAGTATAGAGTTCCCACTGGTTCATGAATTCCATCATTTTATTAGTAAATTACTAATTAGCGTGTATCTGTGTCTGCAATTCACGCACCTTGCTAAGGCTTTAGCCACACAGACCTAGAGGCAACCTCTCGTTGCTGGGTAAAATTGTTCACAAAGAGGGTGCTGCACCCAAAAAATCTTTTTGATTACTTTGGTCACCAGCAGACTGCTGTGGTCGCATGTAGGTTGCATGGAAGACGCTAACTTTTGTGCAAACACTTGCAATCTACTCTCAGAGCAGTAGTGAAACTTGAAAAAGTGCAATGGAAACAGAAAGCAGAGAAAGTTTGCCTTCAAAGTAAAAGCTGTGCTGTACCACTGCAACCATCACATTTTTAAAGGTGCAGCTTTTACTCTGATGGCAAGCAGACTCTTTCTCTGTGTCACATACATCTCTGGGACCAGTTTTGTGCTAGTGACTGCAAGCAACCTTCAACTACTTGCAACTAGTCAGGTAGTACACATTATTCCGTGGGCAGGACTCTAGGCCCGAGGCTTTGCCAAGCGTGCTAACTTAAGAATCAACAATTTGGTTTAAATTTTGACACTATTTCTCCAAAACTTTAAGATAGACGCAATCAAATGCTAAAATGGAGGCTTCAAAACAGGATTCAACAAACCAACAGGTGACATCATCCATCTTTTATATACAGTCTGAGAGCCTTTCTCAAAACCACGATGTTTTCATATCTAATGAAAAGATGTGAGCTATGAACAGATCTGTAAGGAATCAAGTATTACTGAAAATGTGAAGTCACTTTTTTAGGACTTTTCTTGTTAGTGCATTAAAGTGCTTGTTGGAAATTTGAGCCTCTGAGGTTTCAGAGTCTGATGCAGAACAGGAGCTTTTTTACACACTGACATTACATGCATGTTTTTCTGGTAGTTTAAGAATCCACAAAAACTTTGTTCTGCAGTCGACTCAAGAAAACCACACATCAGAACTGCTGGACACTCAGTCCCTACTATTTACAGCAAAAGAAAGAACGAAAAGAAAGAAGACTATAAAATGCTTACGGTGATAGATTACCAATTATGCCAGTTTAAAGGCCATGTGATTTTCCATCTGACAGAAACTGAGAAAAATTGCTTCCTGGAGGGCAAAAAATCTGTCAGAAAAACTTTTGAGGTTAAAAGATTAAGCATGCGGTTTTTAGCCAAAGCCTGCAACACAATCCTTCAGGCTACAGAGAGGGCTGCAGCCTCCCCTGCTCATGTCCGGTTTTGCGTCTAGGAACCCGAGGGTGAATGAGTCAAACAGGAAATTATATTAGGCTGTTGGACACCTATAACAGATTGCAGGTTTTCAAAGGCGACTCATCTTATTTTTTGATTATAATTCATCCAATTTAATAATTCTTTTACGAGACATCAACACGGCATTTAGCATGTCGTGTTTTAGCTGTGCACAGATGGTTTGAATCAGCATTTAGAAAGATAATCTTTACAGACTGTCTGCTTAAAGGAGACCTATCTGGGGGGCCTTTTGTATCCACTCCACGTGACAAACCTTCTGCCTCTGCTGCTTCTCTACACAAACACATGGGTCAGTCCTCCTGATGTTCTGGAATAAATGAACCTGACTCATGCTATGAAGGACTACTTCTCGCCTCCACAGCTTCAAACAACAAGCTCAACGTGCCTCAGTCACCATGGCGACCAGGCTTCCTTGTCAGGAGCCAGGACCAGAGGAGAGCAGCAGGAAGCTCTGCTGGAGATGCCAAGTGATCTGCAGCAGCCTCGTTTTAAAATCAGATTCAATTGATTTAATGTTTTCTGGTCTTTTTACAGCTTTTATTGTGAACCTCGTGTGCATAAATAAGCTGTATTATTCAGGCTATATCACTAGTTGCTCAACTGGAGACTATGTTTTATGCAGCTATCAGCATTTATAAGCACAGACACCGAAAACCTCAGCATCACCAAGAGCAGGACAGAATTGTGTCTCATTCAGCCACAGCTGCAGGATGAATGTTCATGCCAGAGTTAACACAGTTCCTGGAGATGACCTCAAGAAAACAAGCTTCATCGCAAATGATCCTTTCTCTCCTCTTTTAGCTGTGCCTCGTATCTACACGAGTGAGCTACGCTGCCCTCCAGGGGACAATAGGAAATAAGAGAACGCACGAAACTTCGTTTTCTTGCATCACTGACTCTGTGGGAAACTCCTATGATTGAAGAGATACCCCCGAGTAAGCGAGAAGCACATTCACATGTGAGATCAGCGCGGAAAGCACAAGAAAAATCTCACATCTGCGTTGGGGAAATGTGTTTCTCCAACATTAAGATTCAGCGTACGACACATGCAGACACCGAGCTGACAGGCGGGATCAAATCAGCACTGACATGCATTAAAATTCCTCTGTGTTGGAGGTGTGAATCTGTCCAGTGTCCCTTAAGATCCATCCGTCTTTGAAAATTCATCCACTGAGAGGACACAGTTGATTTTTCATGTGCATCGTGCCGCACACCACTGCAAAGTCTTTGCCGTTAAAACTAAAATCATGCCTCCTATAGGCAAGAAAATACTGCAGCAGCGACGGCACTTGTAATAGCTGAGTTGCTGAGCATCAGTTAAAGGTAAAAGAGAGCATAAAAAGGTAGCAAGTTACATAATTACTGTTGTTACACAAGTTAACCAATCAAAATGCTGGCAGGGTAGGCTCCTGTAAAAGGAACAGCACTAGAAGAGTGCTTTAATTTAGCGTAGTTTAGCCAGTGGTGAGAGTTTAGTGTCCCTATTCTCTTCTATTGCAGATCCTTAGAAGAGTATGACTATGTGGTGTTTATTGTGGCATTTTTTATTTACAGTTTCAGGAGATTACAGGAGGCAAGAATGTCACATCAAGGTTGCGAGTTGGTGAATGTAACTGAAAGCCACAGTGCCTCCTGTGGAAAAGTAATTTCCATGAAGTTTACATCTAAAACATATATATATATTTAAATATATATATATATACATATAAGCAGGACTAAAAAAAATAAATAAAAAATGTCTGTTGTTGGTCCTGTATGCCCACATGTTGCCATGCACAAGCCATGTTCCTCAAACCACCTACACGTGTGAAACCTCAATTCTACAGAGCAACCGAGCGTGAAATTGGATGCTGTACAGCACAAATGTATCTCTCCATCCTCTCATCTCACTTATGTCCCCCGTTCAATGTGTTGCAGATGGCTTAAAGAAAAATGCAGCTCTTTATGCATCTGAAATCGGTGGCATGGTGTACGACTTCTCATTAATCTTTATCAAAATCGTTAAGATACTGCAAAACCTAAAAAATGCAACTGGAAAAATACATAACTTCAGATTCTTTAAAAGCAAAGAGATTTTCCTCACGACTTTGTATTTTATCCACTACAATATGAAACTTCACTCGCAGCGCCAGCTCATCCATCAGTCACAATCACCGCCCTCATTTTGTCAAACCTACACTGCAAGATTATACAGCAGCAAACAACCACTATGAAGCAGATCAAATTTAAAGTCCCAACCTGGCAACTTCTACAGAAAAACAAGGATATTTTTAAGATAACTTTGTTTCGGTTTGCACTTGTGTGGCTCATAAATCAATACCCCATTAGGGTTAACGCCTCATTATCCATTTAACACATCCAGCCTTCTGATGCATACAAGTGATTTCCAGGAACAGATCTTGTCATGCTCACTCACCTTCAGCTTGTGTTCGTGCTCTTTGTTTACTTGAGACAGCAGCTGGGCCTTGCGCCGGTTCAACGCGTCGATGAGGGCGTCGCACTGCGCCACCAAGCAAGCCTCAAACTCCACGCCGTTCTCCTGCGGGAAAAATTTACAAGAAGCTGGAAAAGCAAAGCATCTGAAGACAGAAAATATGCAGGAATCTGCAGCTGGAAACAAAACAACAACAAAAGAAACAGATGGAAGATACTTCTAAGGCCGTGTGCATCACTTTAATAGCAGGAGTAACAGTGAAATACAGGAATGACAAAACTTATAGAGTTTAATGATGGGATGGATAGTTTGCTGAGATAGCTCCTCCTCAGACGAGGAGCGTGAGTAAAATCATCATGATTCATGCATCAGCAGAGTAATAAACTTGACAATTATGCGTCATGCTGTCACTTTTTCACACATTATAAGTTTTTTTGGTTGCTCGTCACCTCCTCTCTACTCTTTTACCTCACCCTCACCATTTCACACTGCGTGACGATTATCCACGAGGGGTTTTAATCCCACCTTCCTCCTCTAATCGCCCTCATAAGCTGACCAAAGCTTTGTCTCCACATGAGCATCTAAATTTAGACCTGGTAAATGTGTTAGATGGAAGAAAATAATGTAGATGAATGTGAATAAAGGGGAATTCCCATTAATGCTAATATAATCATGTGTTTCTGTAAATGTTAATCTTTATAACCACCTTTGTTTTGTATCCTGAGCTCAATTTTGACACAAGCATCTTTTACAGTTTTATTAAGATAGTATCTTTCCATCTGGCCCTGTGCACAGTTCAAGCCAAAGATTAGAAAATGTGAAATTCAAATGAATACAATAAGCCTTTTTGTGTCTGCTGCTCACGGCAGTCAGTGGACAGTCTGGGATCACAGAGGGGGATTACAGCTTGGTAGAAGAAAATATTCATGCAGAGTATGGGTGCATGCAAAAAAACCCCAAAACACACGTGTGTGCGCGTGTGTGTGTGCGGATACCTGGATGTGCTGGACCATATTTTTTAGCTGAACCAGGAACTCTTTGGCCTCAGTGGCTCGATCTGACAGGCCGTTGAGGGCCTGGGACAGTTGACCCTTTGGAATAAGACAATAAAGTATAATTACATGGACTTGCAGTACATTCAAATAACAGATGAAATGCTGAATCCTCAGAATCTAAAGAAGGAACTGAATCTAAATAACAATCAGAGCCATAATAGTATTTAAAAACTCCAGGGTCATACACAAAGACTACAACGATCTAATGAAATATAAACCTCATTTTGGGCCAGTTCATAGTGATACAGAACATGTACCTCTAGCTTTTATTCCATTAATCACTTACTGGGTCAAAAGATTCAGTAACAATTTTGTTTATTTGCAGCTTTCTTCATTTCATTTGAAAACAAATTGCATCTTTGGGTTTTTGGAAAAAACACACGTGATTTTGTCACCTTGGTCGGCCTTTTGAAGATTCATCTGGGCCTTTCCCCACACAATTTTTGCATTAAATTAGATTAATGGAAACTGAAGATAACCATGTAATTAATATGCCTCGTGGACTATCAGCTGCTCCGTCACGCAACCATCCTTTTTGTAGTCCTTCATCCTTGCTGATTAGGGGCTAACAGTGGATTTTGTTGTCTTAACCTTTCAATTCAAACCCCACCTAAATATTTCCAACCCCGACATCCTGTTTTACACAACAACTAAGGCCCCAAAACTATTCCGTGAGACCTTTAACACTGACAGGAAAGACACATGGAGGCAGCCCAGCATGAGTTATTTTGGATGCAGATTCCAGCCCTGACAGTTCATCATGTGCTACAACCCCAGATCAGAAAAAGTTGGGATGACATGCACGATGCTGATTTTAAAAAACGCTGACATATTTACTTTGGCTTTTATTTGATTGCAGACAATATGATCGACCTTATTTCATTCCTGCAGTTCAGGCTTGCAACAAATTCCAAAAAAACATTTGAATAGTAAAGCAATAAACAGTTTTTAGCACTGAGGATACCAAGCGACAAAATGTTTCAGGTGTTATTTTGTACCTTTCTTCCTGCAAACACATCTTTGTTGCATTTTTCATTTAAAAATTCTCCACATATTTCCTACTTGGGATGGGTCAGGACTGCAGGTGGGCCTTTATAACGTGGTTTTATTTTGTTTTGTTGAAAAGTGCATAGATGTTGTTGGACTTGTTGCTGACAAAAGTCTGGATGGCGTTTTTGTCTTTGGTTCAGAGCACACGGTTTCCATGTCTTCTAAAAAAAGATCTGGGATTCTGATTTGTGTGGCCAGAACATGTTTTCATCGTCACAGATCAACACGCAGTAAAATTTAAAGTGGCATATGTGAGTGTAACTGTGATTGTAGTTCTTTATAAACGTTTCCCACAGAAATCCTTTGCTCATATTGTTATATCAGCTGTTGATGGATGACAGTGATGTCTGAGGGACTGGGGTCACGAGTGTTCAGCGTAGGCTTCCACCATTCCTCTTTATGCACTGAAATTCCTCCTTCAAATATTTCTTTGAGGAACACCATTTTTAAATATTTCTACAATTTTCTCGAGCATTTCTTGAGAAACTGGAGCTCATCTGCTTATCTTTGCTCCTCAAAGACTGCAGCAAATCAGGATCACGATCACCTGTAGACATCATGTTGAAGGAAGTCTTGTGGAATGGTTGTATGCTAACAAATGAAATGAAGATGAAAAGAAAAATGTGAAATATCTCGGGTTTACACTGAAACGAATGGGTTTCTTTCTTTTTTTTAAAATGATTAACTCAAAGGCACTCAACATGGGCCGACTTACAGACAAAGCTGCTTTTGATAGCTGCTGAGAATCTGACATTTTAAAGTGTCAGAGCTTTCACCCCTGAGACAAAATGCACTGACAGCCTAATAATCACACAAAATGTAATTTGCAGCTTAAAACTGAGATGATATGTACATTTATAAGCATTTAACTTTTGCACTGTTAATGTTATAGCTGGAACTCTGGTGTGTGGAGCACATATGACGGGAAATGCCATTGTTGTGCGTGTGCGCTGACACAGAAACGCTTTTGAGATTATTCATGTATGTGAAGCAAAGGCTGTGTGAACATGGAGGTGACAGGGAGAGAGGACTTGGCCTAACCCTGTGGGAACCTCATTCGCTTGAGTGAACAACCGTCAAGCTGGTGGGTGTATTGTCTTCTGGGAGTAAACGAGGGCACTGGGCCTTATCTAAGCAGAAAGAAAAACTCCACTTCAACGCAGGAAGACAGCAATAAAACCAGCGACTAGCTGATACAGTAGAAAACGCTGTGAAAACAACTCATCACGCGCAGTCTGCTCCTCTTTGTCAGCCCAGCTCGTGGAATCTGACGTTGGCCGGACGAGTGGGAATCAGTCTGCGGGGGCCGACAGCTGACCTTCGACCTTGGTGTTTGGGAAACCATGACAGCTGCCGTTAACATGAGTCTACTGCACTGGGGGACTGTAAGACCTGGTAACAGCTGAGCAAAGATCCAAATGTAAACTTTCTGCAATTGTGTGGGATTTCAAAAAATGTCCTCTGTGTTATTTAGGGCTGCATACTTCAACACTGCAAAGAAAAGAAATGAAAGAGAAGACTTGAAGTGTAAGTTTTCTTTCATATAAGAATAAAGTAACAGCAGATTTCTATGAATTCTGACGACCTGTTTGACCTCTTATAAGTATGTACTTATCAAACATTAGTCTAAAAATTTGGCAAATACTTGTAAAATCAGAAAGTCTCAAAAGGAAAAAATGAAGTCTTTAAATTGCTAATCCTGTCTTATCAACTAAAAGGTAATCCTTTTACAGTGCAATAGCATAACTGCAGCATATTTTGAATATTATGAAACAATGAATCCAGCAATTTGGCTCTCTAAATGCCTAAAATTACTGATTACCAACATTTAAGCATAGAAGAAGAGAGATCATTTACTTTATTAACCCCCAAAGGAAAATTGTATTGTAGTAGCAGCAAATTCACACAAATTACTAAAAAAACATAAACTACATAGGGCAGCACGGTGGCACGGTGGCTAACACTGTTGCCACACAGCAAGAAGGTCCTGAGTTCAATTCATCTATCAGGCCGGGGTCTTTCTGTGTGGAGTTTGCATGTTCTCCCCGTGTTTGCGTGGGTTCCTTCCAGGTACTCCGGCTTCCTCCCACCGTCCAAAGACATGCAGCTTGTGGGGATTGATTAATCCAAACTGCCCATAGGTGTGAATGTGCGAGTGAATGTGAGCGCAAATGGTTGTCTGCGTCTCTATCTGTTAGCCCTGCGACAGACTGGCGACCTGTCCAGGGTGTACCCCGCCTCTCGCCCTATGACAGCTGGGATAGGCTCCAGCACCCCCCGCGACCCTGAAAAGGATAAACGGAAGCGGATGGATGGACATAAACTACATAAACCAAGAAAAACTCATGCAAGCTACTATGCTACAAATTTAAGTAAAAGATAATAAATATATGATAAAAAATGGACTATAGGTAGAATTTAAGATATTTGAATTCTTGCTATTGTAAAATTTAATGAATTTCATAATTTCCTTGTACATTTACAATGACAGGGCTATTCTATTCTATTCTACTTACTGTTATAAAATAACCTGAGCTCTTTGGCTTCCATTGACTCCACTCACACACTTCAGATCATGTGACCACTAGCCACGACTTAACTGCTATTTTGGACGCGTGACAATGTAAGGTCAAACGAAAAAGGCCCGAAACCATCTGGCAGGCACTGGTCAAGCGGGAGGAATGTGTATTTTCTAACCTGTGGACGAGTCGTTGGTTGGCAATTGTTGGGAAATCGATTGGTGAGGGCCCCATCAGCATGGGCCTTGAAACTGGTCAGTGGTCCCCTGGCAACCACTGGTCACTAGTGAGAAGTGCGTATTCCTCAACCTTGTGATAGCTTTAGTCACTAGAATATTGCCCTTAATTTGAATGAAACATACCGACTTGTCTACAACTTGTTTGTCATGTTAGACATGTGACAATCATGATTACAGTTTAGCCTCAGAGAGACCAGTCAGTGATAGAAAAATGAGTATTCCCTGAACAGCTATGAGCTGTGGGTGATCGCAGTGTCAGGGAAAATGATTGCTAAACTACAGCATGTCAGGGTCTACCTGGAAACCACCTGTTGCTAGGCAAAAAATGCATCACTGAGGCACAACTTTTACTTTGGAGGCAAACGATCTCTATTTTTGATTAACGTTTCATTTTTTCCAAGTTTTATTACTACTGGATTAGCCACTGACTAACAAGATCATTTAGAGATTTTGGTGAAGCACCCTTTTTGTTACTTTGTGCGTGTGACTTCACATAGTAACAGCCAGCAACCTCCATGAATCACTCGCCAGCAAGTTGGGGAATACACATTTTTCCCTAGCAACTGTTATCCAGTATAACGAATGGCTCCTGACGCAACAGAGTGTTTCTTCACAACTGTAGTAAATTTACCAGTTTTTTCAGTTTTATCTTCCAGGTTGTTTCTAGATTGAGCTAAGTGTCTTCCTTTCAGAAGTTTTTTTTTTTTTTTTTAAACTTTGTTTTGTGTACAGAATAAACAAACAGGATTTAATGAGCTTTAGATGTGCTGGTGGGCAGATTTCCATGTTTTCAGTCATCTTTATGCAAAGCTTTCCTGGCTCCAGCTTTATAGCTACTGCTCAGATATGACAGCGTTACCAATCAAACTCTTGGCAATGACAGAAATAGAAGAATTTACCAAATGTCAAAACATTCCCTTAGATAAGGAAGACATCTTCTGATTTGAATTCAAATCCACAAAAGAAAAGAAAAACTTTCTTTTTTTTCACTCACTCACTTTTTAGGACAACCCTTTTGGGTTTCTGAAATCAATCAGCTGCACTCTGGATCGCTAAGCTGCCACCATCATTTTAAGATCCTGCCAATCTCACTCTGGTGACTTCATCACTGATCAGCCGGTCCTTCACACCTGCCCTTTCATCTGTCCTAAACTGGGAGCTGCTTTTCACTCTCAGTTCTCTCATTTTGCTCTCTGATACAGTGATGGATACTGTGAGAGCTCGAGCCTCGCCTAGTTAACAGTCAGCTTGCGTTTGGTGACAGAGCAGATGAAATGAAAAGCACTCGATTGTCCGGGGGCGTTTTTCTGCAGTGTCTGTTTGAGAGCCTGCAGAGCTCAGTCCTCAAAACCAGGTCAAAAAGTGCCACGAAAGTGGAGGCTGGTTTATTTTTGCACAGCTCACGGCGACTTCCTGCTCTGCGGTGTCCACGGTGCCAAGACCGGCAGGTCGGCATATGGGAAGACAGACTTTAACAACAAATCAAGAAAGAGACTGAGGTCAAGTAGGAGGAAAACTTGTCGTTCACACCTCAAGTTCTGTCGCAGATTTTTTACATTTAATGACTTATTTTTAAGTAACAGCTAAACTATTCATGGCAGGAAAAAAAAAGACTGAGACCACATCTCTAAGGCAAATATATAATTTGCTTTGATTATTTTTTCATCCAAGTGCTCTTCATATGATTCAACTACAGAAGCTGGGAAGCCATTTTCCCAATATTGCATATAGAGGAGAATGAGAAGATGGAAACAACATGGAAGCTACAAAACTGTTTATGAATTTATGGATCAAACAATGGATTAAATAACATGCTGACATTTATTTCCAGTATATTTGAAATGTTTTTCTTTATATCCTCCTGAGAACCAGCCTATTCATTTATGACCTCTGTAATGGACATTTGTTTTTGCTTTAAATCTTTTGACGTATTTGAGCAACCCTACTAAGTCCTGATGTAATAAATAGAGGATATCCTGGGCTTTCCATTGATATCTCATGTGTTTAGGTTTGGTTTGTAAGTACTAAGTCAGTCAGCTACACATACTGAGGTTAGCTGAGAAACACTCAGGTCTTAGTTGAGCCACACCTCTTCATCTTTGAATTCAGGTGTTTTCAGTCTCATAAAATCAAGAAGACAGCCAGGCAGGCTACCTTTACAAGAATTTGTGGAAGAATAACTATTCTCACTAAATTCAAGTGTGATACTGTAAAATGATGCTGTGAAATTTCTTCCCTCCTAAATGTTCCTCAATCAGCTGTAACAGGTAATATTGCAAAGTGGAAGCATTTAGGGACCGCACCAATTCATTCATGAAGCAGGAGACCACCTAAAGTTGCCAACACTCTGCTGAGTCAATAACTACAGCGCTCCAAACCTCATCTGGCATTAACATCAGCACAAAACCTGTGTGCCGGGATATTATGATAGGATGGGTTATGATGGCTGAGCAGCTGCATGCAAGCCTTACTATTAGATAGAGTGGTGTAAAGCACACTGCTACTGTACTCAGGAGCTGGGGAAACCTGATGAATTAGTGTAGGTTTGGTAAAAACCAGAATGCTGCCTGACTGCATTGTACAGGTTGTTTTTCTAAAGTTGGCCTGGGCTTCTTAATTCCAGTAAAGGGAAATTTTAATGTTTCAGCTTACTGTACCAAGATATTTTGAGCAAATCTAGGCTTCCAACTTTGTGGGAACATTTTTGGCAAGGCCTTTTTCTTTTCCAGGATGACCATACCCTAGTGCACAAATCAAAGTCCATAAAGGTATGGTTGGATGAGATTGGTGTGGAGGAAATTGACCGACTGGCACAGAGCCCCGACCTCAACCCCATCCAACACCTTTGGGATGAATTAGAGCAGAGACTGCGAGCCAGGCACTCTCATTCAACACCAATATCTGACCTCACAAATGCTCTTCTTGATGAACAGACAAATAATTTCTACAGATATGTGTAGAAATATTTCCTAGAATTTTGGAAACTTATATTTGCAAATGTAGGGCCAACTCAATATTAATGTCTATGGATTAATGTGTAGGTGCTTCAATACTTGTATGGTATAGCAAGACTTGCTGATGATATCCCAAGGAGATATTTTACTTCATCCATTTGTTACAGTTTTTATTCTTGTGTTTTTGGTTTGCATGCAGCTTGATGAGATTTTCATCATTTCTAAGATGATTGATGAGAACATTTAGCGATAACTTAAAATGCATGACATTTACATCTCATCTTCCTGCATTTGCATTTTCATTGCTTTTAAAAGAGAATATATTTCACTGTCATGGCATGATTCATGCTACTGTGATATTAGTTCTGGCTGATACCCTCAGAGAGAATAGGGCTTTCTAAAAGTTTCAGCTGAATCCTCTACTTACATTAATGCAATGCAACTTCAAGCTTGCCCTGGGGATAAAATACATCTTGTTCAGGGATAGTGGAAATAAAAGCATCATGCAACGTTAGACTGGAGAAGAGGATGGTGGAATGTTTTGGGATGAGCTTCGAGGGGTTGTTGAGTTAGTGGGGTGGGGGGGCTTAGGATGTCCCTGCTATTTGGAAGTACTAATCATCTTAGTAATTAAGCCAAGTGGGAACACGTGCATAGCATGAATAATTCACTACCAGCTCCGGGGCCATTCTGCATGTTTCATTTTCTCTCCGCGGCCGAGTGAACTAGCCAATCTGTCACAGGAAAGCGCGAATGTCAGAAAGGCATCAGAGCCATTTTGGATTAAAGCACCCACTAGGAAGTGGGAAGTGCAAGGACAGTAGGAGGAAGGTATAATGTCACTGCGAAGCTCTTAAAGTTGTAGAAGTAGAAAAGTAAAAGCACTCAACTCCGTGCTAATTAAAAACACACATAGGCACAAAACTTTCCATCCCTGTCACTGCAAAGATAGCATTTTGAGTTCCCATAACCTACTTTCAAAAATTGTGGCGATACCTCTCTGTGAAATGCTCCGCTCTCAGTGTTAAGTACTTTCTTTAAGTACTCTCTTTATGCACACTTAATCCCGCGTGTAATACACAGTCATTTTGGCTACATGCTGTAAACAGACATAAGCTGACAGAAGGTCAACTTCTGGATGACAAAGACACAAAACAAGCAAACAAAATTAAATAATACATTTTTCCCCACAGCTTCCAGATGAAAGAACGTGAAAATTAATGCAATTTTACACAGCTTGATTACTGATTGTGCTTTTCTCTACAGAGACAGCAACCGGAGACTTTAACATGAAAGGTTGTGGTTGTTTACATGAGCTGAGGCAATCCTTGGAGAACTCAGTTTGCAATATTCAGCCGGCGACTTGATGATATTTTGTATCATGGGAACCTTTTGTTGTTAAAAAATTAAGCCCTGACATGTTGGAAGAGTTAAGAGTCGGCACAGATTGTGTGTCTCCTCTGTGTTTAACAAGATCCCGTACGACACTGTCTTCTGCAGGGAGAACCTAAGTGGCTGGTGCATTATTCATCGCTTAAGTCATCAATAATGCACAAGGAGCCGTTAACTATCCACACACACACACGAAAAGACAGATAAAACTAAAATAATTATAGGAGGGGATTTGAAAGTTGCCACAGTTTCTCCATGTGACAAACTGAGTCTTTGTGTGAAGGACCCTTGGGACAGCACCGCAGGAAATGGGGCAGAAGTGATCTATTCTTATCAGTGAGGCCGGCGTCTGCTGCAGATGATCAAGAGGCTTACCTGCTGGTCTAACTGAAAATGTCAAAGGGATAAAATCAGGCAGAAAGTACCTGATGATTGGAATTCATTTATTTCTTTACTGACAAGTGCACGTGTGGCAAGTGTACATTCTAAGTACTTGGATGGTATAATCTTTATGATCAGATTGCTGGTGAGCTTGGCTACACAGGGGAAGTGGAGGGACCACCAAGTAGTTTTAAACAAGTAGGAATATATGCTCATTAACTAACCAGCAGCAGCAGAATTATGGGCAGTGGCCTAAGCAGAGAAGCCCAGACCTTCCTCTCTCTAGCCACCTCCTCCAGCTTATCTGAGGGAACACCAAGGCATTCCTGGGCAGCCAAGAGATTTAATCTCTCCAGCTTGTCCTGGGTCTACCCCTGGGCCTCCTTCTTGTTAGACAGGGGTGGGGAACTCCAGGCCTCAAGGGCCGGTGTCCTGCAAGTTTTTGATATCACCCTGGGTCAATACACCTGAATCAAATGATTAGTTCATTACCAGGCCTCTGGAGAACTGCAACATGTTGAGGAGGTAATTTAGCCATTTAACTCAGCTGTTTTGGATCAAGGACACGTCTAAAATCTGCAGGACACCGGCCCTTGAGGCCTGCAGTTCCCCCACCCCTGCTGTACGACATACCTGGAATACCTCACCCAGGAGGCGCCCACGAAGTATCTTAATCAGATGCATAAACCACCTCAGAAGACGCTTTTTCATGTGGATGGCCGAACTTCTCACCCTATCTAAGGGAGAGCCCAGCCACCCTACTCACTTCCACAGCTTGTATCCGAGATCTCGGTCTCTCGGTCACTACACACAGCTCGTAGCAGGTAAGGGTAGAGACGTGGATCAACCAATAAATCGAGAGCTTCGCTTTCACGATCAGCTCTCTCTTCAACATGACAGACCGGTACAGCGTCCACATCACTGCAGCCATGGTTCCAACTCATCTGTCGATGTCCCGTTACTGCCTTCCATTTCTTGTGACCATGATCCCAAGATACTTAAACTTCTCAACTTGGGACAGCAACTCATCTCTGACGCGAGTGGGCACTCCACACTGATCCAGCTGAGGACCATGGCCTCGGAGCTGCTAATTCTCATACATGCCACTTCACATTCAGTTGCGAACTGCTCCAGTGCGAGAGGGAAGCCACCACCTGATGAAGCCAACAGGACCACATCATCCGCAAAACGAATGCACGAATCCTTCAACCACTTGGGTATGCCTAAATATTGGTATTGTTTATTTTTAATGCATTTTGAATTGTCGTCTTGAGCATACAAAGATGCCTATGACAGTCTCTATTAGATAGATAAACTAGTACTTGCACCTTTATACTCAAGTTGAGTACTTTTCACTCAGTCACGCACACATTCATGCAGATCTTTTTATTTATGCCAAAGTGCTTTATGCCTAAACACTCACTCAAACTCTGATGGATGCATCGGGGCCAATTTGGGTATTTGGTTGAGTATTTCGCCTAAGTATTTGTAGATGAACTGCTCTACCACCTGAGCCACAGCCACAGCAACATTTTGTGCCAGGTAGAAGGCCCTGGTCAGTTCATCATGTGTATTTCATTCCTTTAAGCAAAAACAACCTACAGATGTCACTGAAAAGCCTGAACACTGTTTCGTAATGGGACCGTGCAACTCTTCCTATTAAATTAATCGTTCGGCTATGTCCATACTTGAAGCTAATTAGACAAGACTCTGAGAACAGATTGATGATAATTACATCAGTGCCACTTCAAGGTTTGCCACTTTATGGTCAGGACAATGACGTTGATGATGCTGATGATAAATCCGGGAGTTACGCTGACAAAAACAAGGTCAGTGCACGATTTAACTTGTGCTGCCCACGTCTCAGTTTGAGCTCACTTTTTTGGTGTCCTTATTTAATAATGTGGGCTGACTGTTTCAGAGCAGCCAGATGTAGCAGAGCAAAATAAATTATGCCGTTTAAAACATTTGACTGCTTGAGCTGAAAAGAATAACTCTTTTTTTCTTCCTTTCCCAGTTGGGTCACAAAGGAGAAATGGCACTGTGGATTTTCTAGGCATTTATCTCTCTCCAGTTCCATGCCTGGAGCAAGCTAAAATATTCAGACAGTCTGTGTTCTCACCCGGAGAAGTTATATGAAAATATGTCAGTGTTTTCTGTGCAAACCCGACTCATTTACCTCACTGATGAGACCTTCAGCGCTGCTCTGCCTCTCCTTCCTGCTCATTCTCTGGTTCACTTCTTCTCTTTGGGGTGTTTGGGGTCATTCTGTCGCTCTCATTTTGCTGCTTTCTTATCTCCCTCTTTCATTAACATTTACACAGATAATCTCTTTACATGGCAGCTTGAGGGGTAAATATCAGCGCCTTTAATGGAGCAGCATCAACCTAAACGGCTTTAAGACACTGAAGCTTACGCCCACTGTGAAAATTCATTCTTGAAAAACCTCAGGCCTGACTTTGCCCTCTGCTCATCTCATTTATTAGTGCTTTCTTAAACAATTGAGCAACCGTGTCTTTTATCTGCACAGAGTCACTTATAAACAATGTTCCCTCTAAGCTGCGCACGTGCGCAATTGCGCACGGTCTCTGCGCACAGAAAATCTGTGTTGCGCACAAAAAAAATTAACCTGAATTGAAATTAAAATTAATACTTTAACAATTCTGTTTTGCAGTGTTAGTCAGTAAGTGACTGGCTGCTCCCATATTGTATTAGAACGATGCCACCTTATCCCATAGTCCAGCCAATAATGCGATTTACATTCGTATATACGCAGCCAATCGACGTCGTTGACAGGCTATGACAGCGTCCTTATGTGCCGACACCGGTCTTTTAGCTGGCAAAGCGGCGTGGCTGATGTGGAGTGAAGCCACGTTAATGACAACGTGTACAACCATTGGAGATGTGAGCAGGACAGACGGAACAATTGACGGAAAAAGTGTGGACTTTATACCAGTTTTTAAATTGTGTTGATGGGCCACGTAAAACCAGAGTTGTGATAAAAAATATGCAATGTTTGGTTTTCTTCCTGAATACTATCGTTGTTTATATTTACTGCAGGAATAAACGGTAAAAACGGCGTTTTAAAAGAAAAAAGGCTCGAAAGCACTCTCCGCCTGTGAGCAAAAACAAACTCCACCCCCCTCTCCCTTTCCTATTCGTCCAAAAAAGTACCATGTCGACCAATCAAAAAATGATATGGCAACGTGGCATCTAGTTGTTAAGAAACGGGGGGAAGTTTTAGGAGTGACGGCGGTGCTTTGATATGTGAGAGATTTGCGATGTTTAGCGCAAATCTTGTGTAGTTAGTGTGTAGTGTAGTCAATAGTTTTGTTGTGTGTGTCAGAACAATGAGGCGGCTGCTGAATGTTACAGGTGTTACAGGAGTGATACATCTCCTGTTGTGGGCAGGTATCAGGCTGTTGTTCTCCTTTATCTCATAGGGGACAGAAATTATTTTTTGGAGTGGCACAAATAATTTGTGTGGCATCAGCTTTGATGCAGAACAGCTGATTGTTCTGTAAACATTTTGAAATGTTTATTTAAAAATGCCTTGGCTGCATTTAAAAAAAAAATAGCTGCAAAAAACTTTGTTGTTTGCCAAACTGAGTTACTTTTTTGAAGAAGTAACTATATAATTAATTGCCCAACATTGGTCATTATATACTGTATTTTGCAGACAGAGAGTTACAGGACTCTCTCCCAGACCACAGACTCAGACTCATAATACAAGTCAGAGCTTTTTTAAAAAAGAAAGAAAGTTGTGTTTTCAAAATTGGAGTTCAAGTTATTTTTACTTCCAATAGTGTTAACATACTACACAGGTCAATGACTAGATTTTTTTTACATTTTCATTGTAAGTGGGCTAAAGCAGTTAATTAAAAGTAGTCTAACATAAATGTAAATGCTATAATTTGATTATTTTAATAAACTATGTAACTTGGATGGATTAGATGCCGGCGCGACCACAGTGCACATGTCTGATGTCGCTCACAGTGGTCCAAGGGACCGCTCAGGGAGTTTGTGTGTTCGCTCAGACACGTGAAAAATTAGAGGGAACATTGCTTATAAATAGGGATGGGTATTGATAAGATTTTCACGATTCCGATTCCATTTTCGATTCTGTTTAATGATTCGATTCTTTATCGATTCTCTTATCGATTCTTATTTTTAAAAAAGGAGAACACTAAGGTCGATTAGCTTAGAACTTTGTTTTATATCTTCTCTTTGAACAAGATAGAAATTTAGTTGTAACATGGCCTTACAAACCCAACAGTGAGATCTTAAGAGATCCAGCCTATGGCTCTTCAATGGGGTGTCACAGGGTCCCCAGGAAAAAAAATTGTAAATGTAAAATAATAAAATAAATATTCTTCTGTAGCAATAACAAAGTATAACATAAATTATTCTGTGGCAATTACACAAGAATATCCAGTAATGTCCCTGCCTACAATTAAACACATTCACTTACCGAAAATCGGGGGCATCTGCTGTGGCAAATGGGTGCAAGCCTTTGACCACAAACTTAGTCACTGCTCGGTGACATTCGTCTATCCTGGCCTGAAAGGAGATGCTACCGGTAGAATGCAGCGAGAACTGCCAGCCAGACTCTGTCTGTCTCATCATGGTCACCTAAATGCAGCGCACAGTAATGGTAGGTTTTGTAATAAGGCAGATCGCGCTAACATAATATGCACTGTTAGTTGATTATTTACCTGCCGTATTAACGGGAGAGGACGTGCAAACGTTACCGCTGCTGCTGGGTTGAGATTCATGAGTCCAGAGCGGAATTAAAAACACGACATTCATTTAAGGTCATCGCGTGTTTTGTGAGCAAATGCTTTTGCATATTCGTAGTGTTTCCTCCTTTAAATGAAATATCTACTTTGCAAGTATTGCAAGTTGCCCTGTTGTCATCCGTTCTCGTAAAGTATAACCAAACTTTTGAGCGTTTGAGCCGCTTAGGCGCCCTGCCAGGTAAATGACGCTCTGCAACGTGGTGACCTCTTTCGGGGCGACTGGAATCGATAAGGGAATCGTTTGCAAAAATGGCAAACAATTCCAAGGAATTGAAACAATGGGAACCGGTTCTCAACAAGAACCGGGTTTCGATACCCATCCCTACTTATAAAAAGGACATATTTAAGGGTAGTGTGAGCTGTATCACTGCACGGCGTTGGACTATTGCTGAACAATGTTCTTATGCACTTACACTAACTAGACACTTTATTAGGTACACCTGTTCAACTGCTTAGCATAACATAAATTTCTAATCAACCAATCACACGGCAGCTCAAAGCAGCAAAATGCAACTCAATGGATTTAGGTATGCAGACATGGTCAAGATGACCTGTTGAAGTTCAAACCGAGCATCAGAATGGGTAATCATCGTAATCATCTCCAGGGTTTACAGAGAATGGGCCGAATGGACCAGTGAGAGGCAAAAATGCCTTGTTGATGCCAGAGGTCAGAGGAGAATGTTGGCTGCCTTGAGCTGGTAGGAAGGAAACAGCAATTCAAATAACCGCTTGTTATTTGAATTCGCAGTGCATCCAACTTTGAAACAGATGGCTACAGCAGCAGAAGACCACTTCTGTCAGCCAAGAACAGGAGAATTAGGCAACAATTCGCACGTCTCACCAAAGCTGGAAAACATAATATTGGAAAAATCTTGCCTGGTGTTATGAGTCTTGATTTCTGCTGCAACATGTGGATGGTAGACTGGTTTAAACAACATAAAAATGGAGCCATCCTGCTTTTAATCAACATTTTAGGCTGCTGGTGGTTTAAACTGGATAACACGTCATGCCATAAAGCTCAAATAATCTCAAACTGGCTTCTTCAACATGACAATGAGTTCAATTCAATTCAATTTTATTTATATAGCGCCAAATCACAACAACAGTTGCCTCAAGGCGCTACAATAATACACAGAGAAAAACCCAACAATCATATGACCCTCTATGAGCAAGCACTTTGGCAACAGTGGGAAGGAAAAACTCCCTTTTAACAGGAAGAAACCTCCAGCAGAACCCGGCTCAGGGAGGGGCGGGGCCATCTGCCGCGAGTGGTACTCAACTGGACTCGATAGTCACTAAATCTCAGTCCAGCAGAGCAGCTTTGGGATTTGGTGGGACAGGAGATGAACAACCAGCAGATCTGCAGCAACAATGTGATGCTATCATGTCGATATGAACCAGAATCTCGGGGGAATTTTTCCAGCACTTTGCTAAGGCAGTTCTGAAGGTGAAAGAAAGTGCATCCCAGAACTAGCAGGCTGTAACTAATAAAGTGTCCAGTAAGCGTATTTTGAGCAAAGCCATCATGCAGAACACCTTTGACTAGAAACATTTGTGCAATAATTAACACATGACACATTGTTCTCATTACTAATTAAATACAGTAATGGACAGTTTTTCTGCTTCTCTTTATGTGGCTGTCCCGACAGTCTGACAGAAGACAGCGGTTAAGGGGGAAAGGACAAATAACCTGCTTCTTGTATGTGAATTTTTAAGGCTTTTCCTTCTCTCCCACTGAGTTTAACAGAAGCTCCAGGTAGCTTCTTCTTCTACCAAGAAATTACAAGAAATTACATCAGCTTCAAGGCTGAAACAAGACTTTAAAATGTTTCCCGGCCACGTGACCTGTTCTGTCTGTCCTCATTAGCTTGCTTTTGGGGCCACCTTGAATGAGAGCTTGTAGAGCATCAGTTTGGGTTAACTTAGTGTCACTTTCTGTTAGACCTTTTTTTCTTAACAGGAGTAAAGATAAAAGATAGCACATGTGCAAACCCTCAGAGTCTGGGTTCAAACCTCCTGATTTATCTCCCTTCTTGTAGCAGGAAAAAGAATCTGCTGCAATCTGTTACCTATTTTCTGCACACACACACACACACACACAGACACACACACGCAGTACATTCAGTTTGATTAATCACCTTTAATTGCCACTAAACATAATGAGGTGGCAGACTGTGACTTGGATTGCATTCAGTGACCTGTTATGACATCCGTGAAGAGTTGAGGACCACTCACTGTGTAGCAATTTAACACACTGATGATACCCCTTTACTCTTTTTAATGTGATTCATAGAGATCAACACTAATGTCCTGCCACCACATAAAACCTTCCAATACAAATCTGAAGAGGCAGACGTATGCCGGACGCGTCACTCTTTCATTTCTGCTCATTCTTGACGACCATTGTGGTTTAGAGTGACCAAAAGGAGAGCTTGGAGATAAATCAGGGTGTTTTATTGCCTATGAGACTAGAAGAGGAGCCAAGAATGCGTTTGAACAAATGCAGAAAAGGAACATGTAGAGCGCAAGTAATGATCTGAAGCAGCATTCATTTTTAGAATGCAGCAGAAGAAGGAGGGGAGAAGTGCAAAGCATGTGGGGTGGATTCCTCGTGGGGTCCAGTATCTTAGAGACCTTTGCTGCTTTGTACTTCAGGAAGAGGGATTTGGCTGTTATGGCAGCAGGTGGTTAAAGTCGTTTACAGCAAGGAGAGAAATGCTGCAGAAAGATGGAGAAATCACAGTTTTTCCCCTCAAAAAGACAAAAAATGCAACTGAAAAACAGAACAGATCCTATTAAATGATATCACCACATTTCCAGCTCTGAAGTGTAAATGCTGCAGGTGTGGATTCGAGATCAAGATCCTTAGTGTGGTACTTTGTGCATCAGCATTAGACAGCAAAGATGAAAAATGCGGCGGCTCAGTCACAAAAGCGCACAGATCAAACAACCAAAAGCTTTGATCAGTTTAAGCATGAAGGGGAAAGCAAGATGTTTATGGGCATTTCTAAGGCTGTGTAAGTATATGGGTGAGCAGGACATGCTTTTTGAATACTGGTTGGTTTTTCTATGGCTACAGCAAAAACCTTGAAGCTCAAATAGTTTTCTTGAAGTTTGCAACTGTGCTGTTTTGGTTCATTTTTATTAACCCGTCTTTCCAGAGGTAGGCTTTTTGGGATAATGCTGAAAAATGTGAAGCCTGCTACTTGCCCAGTAAGGAGAGTGAAAATTTGATTCCATAGGGGCCCAGATTCAATCATGCTGTTTTAAAGATGCTCGGGTGGAGGAAATACACAGAGCTAGGACTGTGTGTTAAATGTGAAGCTTTATGAGATGATCCATCTCTAATATTTGTGTAACTGAAGAAGAAAAATTACCCCTAAAAAGGCACAAATCCATCATTTTCCCTTTGCAATGTAACTCAATCAATACTGTTTGATAAATCTATGTCTGCATTTTGGCATTAGCCCCAGAAATCCAGTTTTGGTCAGTCTCTGCTTCATACTTGGGAAAAAAAAAATAAAAAAATCAGCAAATAAGCTAAAATAGGTTGAGATTTTTAATCGTTACATAGAATATTTGTTTGTATTCTTGTCATTTTGCAGTAAATATTTATCAAGATGTGAAAAAGCTTTTTCTCCAGTGAACATTGTGAGGAATACCCTGAAGCTCCCAAAGATGACCATGTTCAACTCTGCCAACTCTGAGCTTTGAGCCATCTGTCACAGCTCCGTGGGCAGCTTCAGATGATAGATCAGAAATAACCAGGTGCCGTGAGATACAGTCAAAAAAAAAAAAAAGCGCCACCAGCTGAATATTGGCACTAAAATGCCTGGTACCACTGATTAGTTTCTAAAAATACTCTTTTTCCCATTTTACATCCAAGCATGATTACGCAGAACAGATTGGCAACTTTTCATGTAATGGAAATTTGATATGAGTGAAATGTTCGACCCCATCTGATATTCCCAGCAATTTTACAGTTGTCTATCGCATCTGAAGTGACACACTATCTCCCTACAAGGGATGATCGGAGTGGGGTGCTTTTAAATTGCTGTTCTGGAGACGTATAAAACCAGACTGCTGAGTATAAATGAAGAGGACGGGGAGATAATGATGTGCTTGTGTTGCTTGTGCAGCAGCACTCAATACATTCATTGTTTTTTTTGGTTTTATCATGGAAACCAGGAGACACCACCGCTACACATCATGCTCCCTGTGTGTGTGTGTGTGTGTGTGTGTGTGTGTGGGTGCATGTGTGA
Organism: Oreochromis aureus; assembly: GCF_013358895.1. Classification (NCBI taxonomy): domain Eukaryota; kingdom Metazoa; phylum Chordata; class Actinopteri; order Cichliformes; family Cichlidae; genus Oreochromis; species Oreochromis aureus. The sequence goes on from NC_052960.1 coordinate 10,137,196, forward strand.
GTTATATCTAGCTCCACATTCTTCCCTTCTTCATTGAAGGCTGGAGTGTGGAGGTGAGGGTTGCTGGTGCAGAGGCGTAGATAATCTCAGCTCTGCCTCTCCTGCCCACAACAACTCAGCTTCCAAAATAGCTTCTCAATTCACACCACAGGCCTGCATCTGTGCTTCACTCCCCACTCTTAATAAAGCATAGCTTCAGCGTTTGCCATGCCTAATGATCTCCAGGGAGCCTGTGAGCTGTCAAAGCACTGAAGGAATTTGATGTTGGCATCTCTTGAGACAGATGGTCATCATTTACATTGTCATGCAAATGGAAAACAGCAGTTTCTAGTTGTCCACTTATGAGGTAAAATTTAAAATGAACCACTGCCTTTCAGGTTTGTTTGGCAGTGTTTGGATAAAGGCAGCATCACATGAAGGTGGACCGTGTATCAGGCTATAAAATGCATCCTCTTACTATTGTTGAACACTCATTTAAATCCAAAGCGGCAGAACGAACACCCCACAGCTCTGTAGCTCTCTACCGGATGCTAAGCAGAGCTGACACGACAGCGCAAATTATTTCGAACACAGACTTGTTGCTCAGCTCAGAGGATGTTGAATCATTGCACAGAGCGGCCAAAAACACAAATAAAGACGGAAACAGACGCACTTCTAAGGGGCGAAGACAAATCTTTGCACCCAGATAATTTTTACGCACGTACCTTGTGCAGTTTCCACATTGCGCCTAAAGCTTTGACCTCATGCGTGCCATGTTTCCCTTCCTCCAAACACTGATAACATACAGGCATCTTGCACTGTACACAGTACATGCTGAGATTCTCCAGTTCGTGCTCTGTGCAAGTGGAAATTTTGCGGGGACTGGCGCGGCGACTTATCCGCCCCTGCGCCGGCGGCACCAGGCGATGCTTGGCGAGTGGACCGCGGGGAGGATGGCAGCGCAGGCGGCACGGGTCGCAGTAGAAGACGTCGCACTGCTCGCACATCACGGTGGCCTCCTTTGGACTCTTCTCGCAGAGCTGACACTTGAGAGCGGCCGCTTTGCTCTGCTGATACCTGTCCACCACCCCCTCCAGCACCCTGTTCTTGGGGAACCCGCGGAGTCCCCTGTCGTCCAGGATGAGGCTGCGGTGACACTGCGGACAGGTGATGCAAGAGTTACGAGGGATCGGAGTTAAGGAGCCGTGGTGCGGTAGAAGGTGCTGCTGCTGCGGCTGAGGGACAGTCGGGGGGAAAACCCGAACCCCGTTCGGTGATTTTTGGCAAGGGGTGGTCGGAGCGCTCACGAAGCCCCCGTAGGAACCGTAGCCACTGTCCGCCTCACTATACAAACTCATTTTATCCAAATCCAGATAATCATAATCGGAGACCCCGGACCCGGAGGCTCGGCTGCTCTGTGGAGACTCAGCGTCGGGGGTCTGCACAAGAATATTCCGAGCACAGGCTAAGCAAATGTTATGGGAGCACGGCAGTATGATGGGCTCCCGGTAAAATGAGCCGCAAACAGGGCATTTTAACTCTTCCTCCATTTCATCCATGGTTGCTTCTGAGAGGTGCGAGATTCCTCCGGGGTGTGCAAATAGAAACGGGAGAAGTTTCGGCAGAGCCTCGGCTGATCGGGGTGCTCTCTGTTTGCGCGTAAACGAAGCTCCAGTCGCGTCCTGCTGTTATAACTGCAAGTGCAACCTTGACCAAATGAAAGGCATCAACGAAAAGGAGGCAGACTAACACTACTCGCCAATAAGCACACAACGTCAGCTCAGGCTGGATTGCTATTGGACAACCAATGAATTCCAAACAACCATTGGACAAATGAACTGTCGGCGTGAAGGTCCGTTAACGAGCTTTAGAGCGATATACACAGCAGACACTAATGTGTGTGGACATCAGTGAATGCACGGGGTAATTGTTTAGAGCCTTAAAAGGAAATCAATAGAATAAAATGATTACTAAAAACTATTTGAACTCAACATTGCTCCTTCATATGCTTTAATTTGAGAACCAAACCAAAGAAAATATCTTGTATTGTCTTAGAAAAAGTTCACATAAGCCGATTAGTCTTGTCTCCAAATGTGCTTTCAAAGTATTCAGAGTATTTACTTAATACAGAATGGAAACATGCAGGTCCTCATCAGCAAAAGGTATTTGAGTAAAACGATGATGGTGGTTACAATGCGGGATTATTACAGCTTTGGTTAATAGATTATTTTATTTTGTACAAAAACAGTCAAAAATGCTTATCACCAGCTCTGGGGTAACATGTGACATCTGTAAAAAACATTTGTCCAACCAGTGGTTATAGAAAGAAACAAAAGCTAAATTGCAGTGATATAACACAGTTTGGGAGTATGATATAACATTAGAACCAGAGAATATTTGACCTTTATATCATTGCTAATTTTCTGTATTTAGCTCTCTGTAGCTGCTGCACAACATAAACTTGCAAACTTGCTGTTTGAAAAGCTCCTTTCAGCCGCACAGGGAGCAAAGATCACTGCTGAAGCTGAGCGAAAACATGGAAACTGACACCTTGTGAGATAAGATAAAGCAGCAGCTCTCCACTGCACTCCAAAGTGTTTTTTTTTCCTTGAGTATCCAGAGCCTCTTTATTTCTCTGGCCAAATACCTCAGTCATTTTTGAGACATCCATGGCAACGTGAGCGGCTAGTCTTCAGTGAAGCTGTTGATAGGGAAATGAATTGGAATAATCCCATTTAAAAGAATACTTTTTCTAAGAGGCCCAGAGGGCGACATGAGGCCACTTAGTGTGATTATATTAGCATATTTTCTAAGAATGTTTGGGAATAGAAATGGCATTAATTAGGAAGTTTTTGTTAAACATAATCAGTTTGTCATAGTTCCAGATAAATATGTCAAACTTGAGTGTGAACAACCACATAATCACATACACGGTTGCATTTTCAGTGCATCACCTGGAAAATGGAAAACGGAGTTCTTGAATGTCTCTTTTGCAACACTATCAAAGAGTTGTTTAATTTCTGCCAGAGCTTCCTGTGCTGTCAATGTTTCTGCCCATTATCTTCTCAGATTCGTGAAAATATACAACAAATGGTGAGTTTATCCCTGCAAATACATCCCTGGATTAAACCAAATACAGTGTTGACTTCAACCAAATGTCTGTAACAAGTCCATTAGCTATTTTTGGATCTGTGCTCGCTGTCTCCTCTGGCCTTATGGCATTGTTCTCTGTGTAATCTCCTTAGTTGGGGGCTACAGTGCAGCTTCCTGTTTGAGTAAATCTTTATTTCGTCTTTCTTTCTTTTTCTGTGTTCTTCATTGCCAACACTCTCCTTCTGCCAGGACACACAGGCCAGGCAGCTCTCACCGGGAAATCTTCACAGATTTCTTTTTACTTTTCATGGATCACGTCCCAGAATGCTCCTGTGTCTGTGATCATTCTGATGTTTTTAGTGACCTCATGTGTACCAACATGGGAGAGAAAAGACAACAGTACCAAGAAACCATAAACCCCCCCCAACACACACACACACACACACACACACACACACACACACACACACACACACACACACACACACACACAAGGTGAAGTTATGAGAAAATATAATTCTAATTATAAAACAATTATTAATTATCAATCATGAGCTGATCAGAATTGTTTGGGTTTTTTTTTTTGAAGAGTTTTGCTTAAAGATAACAACTGCAGATTTGAATTCCTATTACTCTTATTGCTGATTCTTTAAATACCCAGCAATATCCCAAACAGCAGGCCCAGGATTTCCAGTGAACAGAAATTAAATCTAATTTCCAATAAACCTTCAATGAATGCTTTGAAATCACCTTTCTTTACAGTTCATATCAGTGGGTTTTTAAAACTGTCTTCAAAACAAAAGGCAGCCCAAGTTTATTCATAACTTGAATTGCTTTATTAAACATACAGTATTGTGCATTTCTTCCAGCGACGAACAATATCTGAAAAATAATAAGGATAAATATAAGAAAAAAAATCCTGACACAGGATCTGAGAGATGCATCTGGCCCTTCATAAATGTTTACTGAAGGCACATCCGGAATGCTCTCAGTGGAAGAATGACAGCCAAGATGCCATTCTTATGGAAGGGAAACAGGGAGAACCCGTGCACTTGGATTTCTTTGATTGCCATATGAAAGATGGAGCACATTACTTCAGAAACTACTTCACCAGCATGGGAACATTCTGCAGCAGCATTTATTTTATACTGATGTGACAGTAATGTGTTTTTTTTAACTGGACAGCTACATTTATAAGCAGGTTTCCTACCTTCCCAGCAACGGCAGCTTTACAGTGGAAGCCATCATTCAGTGCTTACAGTGGGAGGAGGCATGTGTTGTTAACAAGATATTGCTACATTAATAACACAATAATGGCAACTGCTGCACTGAACAGATGCTCCGTCTTCAGGGAGCTGATCAAACACATTCCAGCGAGACATACAAAAGACAAATGCATATTCATCACTTTTGTTGAGTCACGCAGAGGTTCTGATGAAGTGATTTGCTGCATGTATGTTGTATAATATTAAATGATGTCAAAGGCTTGACTGGCTCTAAATATATTCATATGCATGGCAAGGTATGTGTGAGGGCCACACATTGTCACCACACACTGTTTCTGTATAAATATCTGTTTATGTGTCGGAAAAAGCATACATATTGTTTTGTTTACTGCATATATCCAGGTGTTAGTGTATAATTTGGTTTCCTTTAGCTCTAATATGCCATGAAGAGGTGGGTCCAAACTTTGCTCTCTTTTGAATGCTCTTGGAAAGCACATTAATGCAACAGTTCATCGTTTCACCTTCAATGCCTGGATCATTAACAGAGATAAAAAGCCCCTTTTGTCGGTTGAAACTATTCAGCTCAGAGTTCAGTCATCCTGCTCGGAGTCTGCACTGCCATCGATAAGGGATGAAGTCTCCTTTGTGCGTTACTCTGAGTCTATTACCTCGTTTCTCCACAGACTCCCTTTGCAGCCCCAGAGGCATCCTGCCATCTGTGTAAAGAAGCGCACAGACTGAAGGATCTTTATGGTACACAGCTCAGCCTAGATAGCAATCTCTATGGGACGAAGTGGTGATATTGTGAAGATATGACTGGAAGGGGTTCGCGTGCTTTTGTTCTTGACCTCTGGCATAAGAGAAATTGTGGTTTGATAACTTCTGGAAGATTGAAGGTACTGTAATTCAAAAAAATGAATGGTTACACTGAATCCAAAATTGTGCAACACCGCAAAGAGTCTTTATAAACCACCTTCAAAGTTCCTTTTGTTTTGAGCTAAATTTAAAGAGTCAGATTTAAACTTCCAGCTGTCCATGTACAATAGATTAGAATTCCTATTCATTAGAATAGGTGTCAAATATGTAGTTATAAAAAATTTATTTTAAAACAGTGGCACAGATGTGCTCCTTAAACAGCCTCTGCTCTGTTAGGACGGAGGCAGGAGAATATCACCGTCAACAGGACCCGAGTTGCAGACTGTGGAAAAGGAAATTTGGTCCACATTGACATGATAGCATCGCCCAGTTGCTGCAGATTTGTTGGCTGCACGCTCATGTTGCAAATCTTCTATTTATCCATCCCAAAGGTGCTCTACTGGAGATCTGGTGACTGCAGATGTAATATGAGTGATTTGTGTTCTAGTTTGGTTTGAGTTTTATGACATGGTGCGTTATCCTGCTGGAAGCAGCTATCAGAAGTTAAGGATACTGTGGTCATAAAGGGGTGGACGTGGTTAGGAACAATATGCTATGACTGGCTTATAGACTGTAGCAAAGATTAGAGTCACACCACCAGCTGAATGATGACTATCAAAGATTTATTAAACGTAATAATGACAGTGACAGGCTAAGTTGGCGAGTGTTTGGCATTATCACAGGAGAGGAGCAGAGTAGTAGAGGGAGTAGAGATGTGGCCAAAGTCTCAAAAGGTGTGACTTTAAAAAGCTCTGCAAAACAATGGCCAGGTGTCCAGCAACCCCCTGCATCCAACAGGAAACTCCTGCAAAACAGAGCAAAACTAACACTGCAAAAAGCCCCCAGACCGTATCACAATAGTGAGGGTAGGCTGTGGCATTTAAATGATTCTCAGCTGGTGCCAAGAAGCCTAAAATGTGCCAAGAAAATATCCTCCCACACCATTACACCATCACCAGCAGTCTGAAGCACTGATTCAAGACAGGAAATATACATGCTTTCATGTTGTTTAGACCAAATTCTTACCCAACTATCTGAATGTTGGGTCAGAAATCAAGACTCATTAGACCAGATAATGTTTTTCCAAGCCTTCTATTGTAAAGCTTTGTTGAACTCATGTAATTGCAGGAGTGGCAGCAGAAGATCAGGCCAGATGTGGTCATCTGCTTCAATATGAGTTACAGTTGCCTTCCTATCAGCTTTAAGCAGTCTGGATGTTCACCTCTTACCTGCATATTTTTCTGATTATTATCCGATATATTATGGTTGCATGCAGGAAAATCCCAGTAGATCAGCTGTTTCTGAAATACTCAGATCAGCCTGTCTGGAACTTACAACCACACTGTATTCAGACTCATTTAAATCACCTTTCTTCCTCATTCTGTTGCTCACTTTGAACTTCAGTAGACTGTCTGGATCATGGCTACAGGAGTTGCTATTACATGATTGGCTGGTTAGATATTTGCTGTACCTCATAAAGTAGTCAGTGAGTGTAGTAGCACAGTGTGAGATGCAATCTGGGAGAGAGTGCACAGAGACGCACAACCAAATTTGTTCCCAGGTCCAGATGGTACACACCACTGAAGGTATTTTGAGAACAGCAAATCTGAATGCCTACAAGTCCCAGACAGACAAGCAGCTGGTGGCTTACCAACCAGACATGGTGGTGGTTCACATGAAACAGAAGAGAGCATGTTATACTGTAGATGGTTAAAAGTAACATCAGGAAGAAGGAATGTGATTAAACTGAGTAAAGTATCAGGGGCAGAAGGAACAACTGGTAAGAGGTGTAGAGGATAAAGTCCAAAGATAAAGTCTCAGTGGGGTTGGGTGTCAAAAGTGTGCAATTTAATCCAATTCTGCTCATATTTCAAAAGCTATGCACAAGGAATCGTTTTTCTTAGGTGCCTGGAACACCTTGCACACAGTGAAAGTGGTGAAAAGCTATCTGGTTATGTTTAGGCACCAAACACAAGTGAGGTTTAGGAAAACAGTCACAGCATTAACCAACTGAAAACATGCATACCCAGTGCAATTAAATGAAAATCCAAAAGGTTCTTTAGGAGCATCCACGTGAGCGTTAATGTTGCATCAAGAGCCACTAAAGCACACTTTGTGTGTATTTGTGAGATGCCAGCAGCTGTGTCAGAGCCGTTTCTTTCACAATGACAATCCACTAAGTGTCACTGAATGGTTTGATGAGTATGAAAAAGCTGTGACTCATATGCTAAGCTCTTCCCACTCGTCAAACATCGAATCACTTGAACACATATGGGAAATTTTGTACTTATGAGTTCGACCACTCTATATACTACCAACATCAGAATATGCAGTAGAATCGATGCCACGGTGCATGAAGCTGTTCAGGCAGCACATAGTGACCCAACAATAAGACACTTTATCCTTCTCTTTCTTTAATTTGTCAGCAGATATCAGGAAATTAATATTCACTGACATTTAATTGTTTTACTAACACTCCATCAGCACCATTAATATCCCTAGATCTCTCTACTTATCCCTAAACTTATTGAGCTGCTTGAGTGAATTTGAAAGGTATGCAAGTCACTCTTTTATGTAACCTTCAGTGACCAACTGCCGCCCATGGCGACCTTCACCAACTGTTTCCTTATGCAATAGTTTGTATATTTTACCATCTGCTATTAGGATTCTCTGCAGGAGAAAGGACACACTGGGTGACCAAAGCCCACCATCACTGTGCTTGACATCTCCGCACAATGCAGCACCTTCCCAAAGCTCAAATGAGCTCATGTTTATGGATTCAGAACCATCTGTGCCCTTCACAGTGACCTGATAAATGCATTTTCCTGATGCAGTATTTGTAAATTAAGCCTTCAGGGAAAGATTCATGAAGTAAACAGATATTTGAGATGCTTTTGTGCAATTATTAAAGTGTACTTTTAGTCCGACCTTTCCTTAAAGATGAGGGAAGGGTTGGAGAGTGACTGAAGACTATTGTGATACTGAGCAAGACAGAAGAAGCAATGGCAGAGAGGATATGGATTGCAACAAAGATAATCCACCTTAACAAACCAGATGCTTTGTGCATACAACTGAGTACAAAACAGGTTTCAAAACATCACCTGTGGGCATAGGGCAAAGTCATCACATGAGAGATCAGATGGTAGTTCTGTCCAACCAACTTACCTTCATTCAGACATATTACACCTTATTATGTCATATTCACAAGAAGGAATAGACTCAAATACAAGACCCAGGAGAATAATGCAAATTTTAGCTCTTCATTTGCACAAGCAACAATTAAATCAGAATTTAGGTAAGTTTCAATCTGTTAAGTATTGCATGAGATCGAGCTGGAGGACACTGGAGGATTGCATTTTCCTTGTAAACTTGCAGGTGGGGGAGGCAGATGAAGTTTCCAGGTGACAGTGACAGACATAGTTGGCAGGAAGCTTAATATTTCATTTTAATTTAACTTGGAGATTTCTTGCCTTACATGTTCAGGTCTTGATCCGTCCAAAACACACATGCAGGAGAACTCAGTGAGCCGATGAGAAGGTAAAGTCAAGTTTCTGGAGACCTTGACTTCCACCACAAAGGTAACAACGATCTGGCAAAGAGTGGAGGTTTGAGCTGGCCTTTTCAATCTCAGGGTAACAAGTAGATGCAGACAGGTGTGCCGGATGGAACAGGAGGCAGGAGAAACCCTGCCAAAGGAAGGCAGGGGTAAAACCAGAGCCTGGTTCAACTCCCACCTGAGAAAGAAAAGAAAGTGAAAAGAGGAAGAGAGAAAGAAGGAGCATGGCAAAACCATGACATATTATATGTCTTAGTTTGGAAGAAAGGTTGAACTAAAAATGTTTTTGGGGATTTTTACATTTTGCTTTGAGAGCAGAGTCATGCATTTTTGTTTGACCTCACTCACTTCAAGCAAAATGCAAAACAAACAAGTAATATTTGATCAGTAAAAGTGGATTTCTTTTAGGTGACTCTGTGAAAAGAGAAATTTTGAGGTACTCTTTTAAAGTTTGAATGCTGTGTTTGCTTTTGTTTGCCATAAATGAGACAACAGGAATGTTATAATGATGTGTTTCTTAGCTGCTGATTTGGTTTGGCTCTTTGCCGGTCTGTGCCATGCTCTCGGTATAAATACACAGGCTGGAGCAGCTGTAACTACAGCTGAAATGCTGAATTTTTCCCCCCTCTGTATTTCTGCACACAGTCTTCCTGTGAGAGAGGCCGAGGTTGATGCTACTGTGAATTTCCACAAAAACAAGCAATTGAGAGTGCACTGCATCGCTAATGGAGAGCAATTTCACTGCATGTGTGGGCTGTCTGAAGAGATGTGGGGCCTCCACGTGCACCATCACTTTGCACCTCTCCCGTGCAAACTGTCCGGGCTCCACAGGGAATTTGTGCTGCAATTAATAGCGTAATGATTTTTTAAGAAATCTAAGTGGGTTGGAGATTTGCTTCTAAACCCAGCTCTCCTGTTGCACGGGGACTCACATGATGTTCTCCTAACCCAAAGAAACCAGAGGAGCTGAGCACAGAAAGGGAAATATTGATCTCTTCCCTGTCTTTAAACATGAAGTCAGTCAAATCAAGAGAAAAATGTTTCTGAGCTGTCATGGAATAAGGAATAAAAAAGTAAATAATAAAGCTGTGTAGTTCAGAGAGATGCTGGACCTGCTGGACCTCTTTCCTCCTCGACTAAAAGCTGTCATTAAGACAGAAGGGTCAACAAAATGAATACTTGTGGTGTCTTCGGTTATCGTTTCCTTTGTTTCAGCACCCCCAACAACAACATAGACGAAATGTGCCTCACAGGCCACAATCCATACATTTACTCCATTTCCCAACCCCCACCGAGGATCCAGCAGGGACCCCTCTAATGGCACCAGCTCTCATTACTGCAGGCTATATAGCTTTCTTGAGGACTCCTTTGTTTACCTCTGATTCAGTAAAAACAGGTGAGGGTTCTATATTCTACTTTCACATAATATGCAAAAATCAGAGATGGCCAAAATATATTGTGACCCAGTTAAAGTTTGATGGAGAGTGAAAAAACATGGGAACTCTGCTGAGAGTTGTGTGGGGGGGGGGGGAAAGGATGAAAACCCTGATGTGATTCATGAATATTGGTCAAAGGTTTTATTGCAGCTACTTGTATAATTAATGGAGATTTTGTTTGAATATAGCAGAACTAATTCATGGATGAAAGACGTTCTGGTAAAAGAGAGAAACGGACAGAAGCTGTGAAAGTGGTTCACTTGATGTTAACCTGCAGCTATTGTGTGAAGAATTTGCATTGTATGTAGTCTCCACCTAAATGTCTACTGCCCATTAGACCCAAAATATTAGGCCAATCACCACAGCAAATAGATTTCTTTGCTTAACATTTTCCCAACTATTGTCTTGTACTTTTTCTTATTCGTGTGTCGAAAAAATGTTCAAATAAAATACATATATATATATGTATAAAAAACACAAACTAATACAGATAAATACACTGTGTAACTTTTTTTCTCTCAGTCTAGCCACCCTTTTCCTCGTTTCTTTGTTTCCTTCTCTTGTTCTTTGAATTACAGCCGTCCACATCCCTGCAAGTGTCTCTTTTCCCCCCACTGTCAGCTGACCTCCCACAGGCACAATAGATGCGGACTGGAGAGATTGGTGTGGTGACCATTGATCTACTGGGACTCTCGCTGATGCCTCCATCATCTCAGTAACAGCAACACTCCTGGAAGGTGGGGGGGGTCATGATTGACTCTTTCTGTGAGAAACATAAATCATTTTGTTTATTGGCACAAACATCAGCTGTATATTCAGTGCTTATTTATTAGGTGGCATGCCATTTTCTTAATGCTTTAAAACCTGTTTTAATGTATTCTTCTCTGTAACACACAGTTCAGTTTTGTCAAAATCCATTAATGCAGTATTATTCTTCAATATGAAAAATAATTCCATTGTCTCCAGACAGTTGTTATTGTGCTAAACAGATCGAGTACAGAGTGCTATTCCCAGCCTTTGGGGGGCAGTGTGTTCAAAAATAGCAGCTGTAAATGGGCCAGAGGCAGCTGTAAGAAAGCTCCTTCTTAATAGAGTACAAATGACAACCCATCAGCATCAAAATAGTTCTTACACAGTCGCTCTTCTCTCATACTGTACTGAAAGAAAACACTAAAAACAAAACGTCAAACGTACTGACCGGGGCACAGAGACAGTCTCCCACGAGGGTCCAGTTTAGCCCACTGCATGGCACTTCACTGAAGTCATTAATTACTCCATTTTTAAAGTAAAATGCGTTGCTGTTTCTAGTGTGGTGATGCCAGTGTTAAATAATGAATGGAAATTCAATGTTATTTTGAAATGTCAACAAGCTGTTTGAAGTCATGCTGCTTCAAAAAGACATGCTTTTATTTTGTAGTTACAAAAACATGTCAACTGGATGTCTGTCTTTTCATTGTGCTTTTACGTGGTACATGCATGCGACAACAGAAGACTCGTTAAACATATATAGCCTCAGACATGTCGATGAAATTACAGTTATTTTTGTAAATGGTGATTCATTAAATAAGAAAAGATGATTTTTAGAATTTACTTCTGTAAATTTATTCAAGAAAGGACCTTCATGTAGGGATATGGTAAAAAGAAATTACACCTTCTGTGACTTCTAAGTTTTATATTTCATAACATGATAAAAAATGGTCAGGTCCTTATTAAAATCTGGTAAGCCCTAACTTTCAACATACTAACTGAGGCCCGTAGAGTCTTAGATGTAGCTCTTGGGTTTTTTGCGTTTTTTCTGAGCATTGCATGGTCCGACCTTCGCGTTCTCACTGCATGGGCTTCACATTTTTTGGAAATGGCCTTCCCAGATTGATGAGCAACAAGAGCTTTTCAAAGATCATTGCTGATGTCTTATCTCACTTGTACTGTGTTAATACACCTCAATGCTTGAGATCGGCATACTCAGCTTAAAGGGTGTACTTTGTTTTTCACACACGTTTTTGTATTTTTGCTTAATTTCTGCTGAATAAATAATGATACAGTGTAATATGTGATGTTTTGTAATTCATCTGAGGTTATAGTTACCTCAGGGCCTGATTGTTTTTTATATTGTGTCTTGATATGTGAAATGTTAGAACTGAAAAGTGTACTTTCTTTTTACCTCGACTGTAGATTATTATGCAATATCTTTACAGGTCTGATCTTCTTGAGATTAAATATTGGTATATGTATGAACAGATGTGTGTGTGTCGCATCACAAATAAGGATAGCTAGTTGTGTGAATAATATTTTATGTATTTCAGCTTTTTGTTCTTACTGACAGCATCAAAAAGCAGACTAGTTCAGCAAAAACTATTCACCTTGTCTCAGTGGAGAACGATTACAACAGATTGCAACAGAAAAAGAAAAAAAACATTTTGACAGACTGCAGCCGCCTCATGTTAGCGTTGGCTAAACCAGAGCTGGAGATTGTTGTTGTATCATTTGAGGATTGTGAATTTGTCCTGGGTAAGCTACACTGGTGAAGCTGCGTGGAAAATTGAATGACCCTACTTTAACTTGTAAGATGTCGTAATGGCGTCAAGACCGGGGTTTTTCTTTTAGACCATTCTTTTTCTCCATAAACCCTAGAAGTGATTGTGTGGGAAAATCCCAGTATATCATCAGTTTCAGGCATTCAGTTGTCTTTCTTCTCCATTCTGATGCTTGGTTTAAACTTAGGTAGTAGTCTACTTTCCTTTGTTCGCTGGGTTACTGCCATGTGAAATGTGTTCATATAAAAAAGTTAACGCATTTTGATTCATTTAAAAAGACAACACATAAACTAAAATAACTTTACTTGTTTGAATGCATCTTTAAGACTGCTTTTGCTGTTCATTTTTGGTATTCTGAAGGATCATTATGTTAAAGGTTATTGCTTCGATGGAAATTCCCCAGTTTGGCTCAAGGACCTCCATTTTTTTACATTTGCAAATGTCCAAAAAGATCATCAGAAGCTCATGAGACAGCTGCTCAAAGCATGGGAATCTTCTTAACCCATTTTCTGCTAAGACCTTGTTAATGAACATTGAATTAACGGCCTTATAGCACAACCATGTTAAGGCCACAGCTGTTATAGCTCACTTTAGATTATTTCCATTACACAGACCCTTCTCTGTTATGGTATATATAGCATGCTCTATAGTTGGTCTTTGACTGCTTTCAGTTCTCTTCTCTGTATGTTGTACAGGGAAGAGAAATGGGAAGCACTGCAAGCTTGTTATTATTTCAGAATCTTTTAATATGATCACGCAATTAATTTGGAAGCTGGCTTGCTCTATTGAAAGGGTTAAAATTGAAAACTGAAAGTTCTATGGAGACAAACAACTGTGTAATTGTCCTAAACAAAGCCAACACAAAGTGGCTGAAATACATTCAGGGGGGATTTTGCAGGCAGAGGAAGTGCTCTCAATCCCTGCACCCACCGCAAACTGCATCTTTCAGGAGACGTCTTCAGCGACAGGTGAGTTACTTTAAATACATGCCAAGCGTTATGCACAATGCATTTGGCATCGTGACGCGATGTAACATATAATAAGAAGTATGGCGACGGAAATGTTTTACGTCACGTCTTTAAGAGGCATCTGTTTCAAAAGATGTGTCTATTTTTATTTTGGAAGAGGATCTACTCGTGTACTTTGCTCTAGGCAGGAAGCCTGTTACATAAATACATTTTATACGTGTTTCCATGAGTGTGTGTCTGTGTGGGTGTCCGTCGGTGAATGATACGCCATTGTGCGCCTCCCACCGCTTGCTTCGTTTCCTCGCGCTTGCCTGCCCTGTCCACCCACTGCTTCCGACAACCCAGCCTCCCTCTCAGACGCCAGTAGAGGCCTGCAAGAGCATCATCTGTCACTGAGTCATGAATGACTGTACTTACAAGGGTACTGAGCTTTTTCAGAAACAAGTAAATCCAACTTATATAACTGCCTCTTTCTGTTTATGGATAAACATGAAAAAAGACTGGTGGTATATTAGCAGCACAGGCCTGAATGGAGTATAAATAACATAATGTCGGCCTTCTTTGACAGAATTTGAGTTAGCCACACCAGATTACAATGAATTGCAGTAGAACACAGTAAAGTGGATCTGCTTATTAAATATTGAAACGGATTATTAAATAAAATAGATGAAAAAAACAGTATGGAGAAGAGAGATTTGGGGCAGTTTGAAATACAGCAAGTCTCACCAGGCCAAATTGAGTTACAGTTAATAATGCTGTAGATATATCTCTTGTTGGTTCAGCTGGGTGGAGAACCAGTATTCACAAAGGCTTTGTGTTATTTTCACAGTCATCAAACTATTGTGGGACCACTGGGGTCTTTGGATTCAGAGGGAGTACTGTTTGTGAAAGACCATTTTTATCAGTTGATCAGGATTCATGTGCAGGATGTTAACCAGTACAGTTTCCATAGTTTTAAAGAATCTGATCAAGTGTCCAGCCGTCTGTTATTCTTCCGGTCTGAAGTCAGTCATCACCTTGATGTGGATCTGAGAGAAAATGGAGAAAGTTTTGAATCTCAGGTTATTGCTGCGGGTGGTGAAATTAATTTTTTATCACAAATAATGTGAAGGTTTTTTTTCTTCTTTTTTTAAAAACACGAGTTGGTTTGAGTTGCTGTCTTTTTCTTATTCTCATCTCAGTGATTACATAGTTACTTTGTCTGCATCGGTTCGCTCCTGTTTTTGGCTTTAGCCTTCCCATTAACATCTTGTTTTTTTATTGCCTGTTTACATCTTGTTTAAACGTTTCTTGGATTCATCTTGACACAGAAATGAGCACTCCTGTAACTGACTGACAGCAGACCACCTGCCAGTTCCCAGCTCGATCTTCTAGCTGACCAACTGAGGTTTTGCAGTCACTTGTCTGCTAACTATGTGATGTTGTCCTATCACCTAACACCACTTTGGGTGTGCGAAAATAGCGGTGACAGTTTAAGGCCATTCACACCGGGCTACAGGCTGGTTCATGTCCATCTGTTAACCACTGGTTCTGAGGGAAAAAAGGTGGTGAAAACTTCCTCTGGATTGCTTTGGTCTCCAGCAAATTGCCACAGTTGTCTGTAGTTTACATGGAAGATGCCAACTACTCTCCAAGTGGTGATGAAACTGTGAAAAGTTTGACACAAACCGGAATCTGAGATCCTTTGGCTTCAAAGTAAAAGTTGCGCTTTGCCTTTGAGTGCATTGGTTCTCTTTTAATACCACTTGGCTAGTAATTGCAAGTTTTTGAAAGTCAGCATCTTCAATGCAAACTACTGTTTAGGCAACCATGGCAATCTGTTTACAATCACAAGGAGGTTTTCAGTGCACCACTCTTTTTGCCACACACTCCATTTAGTAATAGGCAGCAACTTCCAGGACCCACTCACCAACCTGTTGGGTAACACACACTTCCCCTAATGACTGGTAGTTGTATCACCAGCTATATGGTTCACAGCTCTCCAACAATGTGTGCATGATGCCATGCACAAACCCTCTACATCTGAGAATCGCCTTTTCCTGCATTTTCTCAGTCTGAAGAGCATCAGTCTGATCTGCCCTGTCAGCTAATACCCAGGTGGTATCCAACTGCTCTGCATTCAAGCTTTTACCTGTCCTATATTCTGCCCAGAACTCCAGTATCTGGGAATGGGGATTGTTTTTTGTTGCTGGATGTCTGACATGGAAAAAAATTATATTTATTACAGTGTCTTAATACTTCCTGTTTAAGAAAATAATATTTTAAAGGGGAGAAAAGCTTTCTGCCATTGCTTATTTTTGACTTATCATCAAATGAAGAATGAGTAACTGTGTTATCAGGAAGATATCTTCCACATATTCATTTTCAAGCCGGAAAATTCAGATCCGCACATAAAAGAGTGCAACACAAAAACGTCATTTTTCAAACCTACTTTTTAAGAGGCTGAGTTTGCCTGCTCTCACCATTACCAGCAAATAGGAAATCACAGTGTGCCATTTGTTTCACTGCTTTTATCACACACATGTTCAACGCATCTTGCCTTCACCTTCAGATCTGCAGTGTGCCAACATTAATGAGAATATGTGCGGGTGTTAATGGCTTCCTCAGAGCTCCAGAGGCAGGGGGGTTGGGTTCAATTTGGCTGATGCAAAATCACAAAAATAAAACAGTGAGAAAAGAGTTTTCATTGTAATCACCGCCTAAAATACAGACTGATTGTTTGGGAACATTGTGAGGTTTACACGGTGTTCTGTCACCTCAGGGGATTAGACTATTCAGGTAAAAACAGCCTTTTATGTTGATATTAAGAGAGAAAGTAGGGAAAGCAGGAGGAGTACAACACATTCAAAATGCAATTTATTGCCTGAAGTGCAACCAGAAAATCTAAAGTTAATGTAGTACAGAGCCAAATAAATGCAAATCTGTAACTGTAGTCATATATTTGACTGCATAGGGATGCACTGACTGGTTTCATCTATTAGGTGATCTAAACAAGATATGCACCTTTAAAAGAAAACACAAAGCAGGGTAAAATGAATAAAATGATTTAAACAATGACATCTGACCATAACATGCAATTTATTGAAAACAACACTGAACAGGCTGTTTTACAGCTGATCAAAAGTTTATGACCACGCCTCCAAAAAACTCGTAAAACCCCCCAAAACAGAAATTGAAGTTCCAAACATAAACTCAGTAATGAGTAGCTCCACCATTATTGTTGATCACTTCAAATATTCGTTTCAACATGCTTGATGCAAGCGTTTCCACAAGATGAGTGGGAACATCTCTCCAAGTGGTGAAGACGGCCACACGAAGGGCATCTACTGTCTGGAACTGTTGTCCATTTACTAAACTTCCCTTGCCATCCATCCCCAAAGGTTCTCAGTTGGATTTGGATCAGGGGAAGACGCAGGATGGTCCAAAAGAGTGATGTTATTCTCCTGGAAGACGTCCCTTGTCCTGCGGGCATTGTGTACTGTAGTGTTGTCCTGTTGAAAAACCCAGTCGTTACCACACAGATGAGAGCCCTCAGTCATGAGGGCAACATCTGGACATACCACCTGAAGCTCCATTGTTCCGCTGAAGGAAAAAGCACCCCAGACCATTATGGCACTCCTTCTACTGTGGCGCATAGAAAACATCTCAGGTGGGATCTTCTTGTCATGTCAGCAATGTCGGAAACCATCAGGACCATCAAGGTTAAATTTTTTCTCTTCAGAGAATAAAACTTTCTTCCACCTCTCAATGTCCCATGTTTGATGTTGTCTTGGAAAGTCCAAACGGTCAGTCCTGTGGTGATCAAGGAGACGAGACGACCTTTGAAGATTCTTTTGTTTTTGAAGCCCTTCAGTCTCAAATGCTGTCTGATGGTTATGGCGCTGCAGTCGTCACCAGTAACTGCTTTAAACTGAGTCGAGGATCGTCCAGTGTCTTGATGGACAGCTTTTTGGGTCTTCCACTTCTACTTTTTTGTTCCATAACCCTCAGGATCATTTAAGAAATTCCAAATGGCTGTTTTACTACGTTCCAGCTCAGCAGTGATGGCATGCTGTGAGAGACCCTGCTTATGCAGTTCAACAACCCGACCACGTTCAAAAAGGGAAAGTTTTTTTGCCTTTGCCAACAGAACATCATGACAGTGTGAATACCTGACAGAAAATGACAATGAATCCACATTTTTGCACAGATTTGGACTTTTAAAGGGATGTGGTCCTAAATTTGCTGTAAAATAGCCTGTTTCAGTTTAAGCACTGTTTTCAATAAATTGCATGCTCAAAAAATGTTTTGTCTCACTCCCATTTCTTCTTGTTGCATGTTGAAGCTCTACTTGGAACCTTGTTAAGATCCAACCATGCAAAATATGATTTTTTGCCATTTATCAAGTGGTCTTAAACCTTTGATCGAGACTGTATCTTACAAAAGCTGAAAAGAATAGCAGATAGTTTCCATTCCCTGGTCAATAAAGCTAATATCAGACCATATTTAAGGCATTATGACTAAAAAGAACCACAAACAGCTGTCAGAAATGTCAGAAACGGACTTGAAGAGCTGCTGCTAGTAGTTTCCTCTCTTAATAGCTCACGCCAGTCTGTAGTGCTTTCAAAAACAGACTGTTAATCATTAATTTTAAATTGAAGAAAAGTGGTGGAATCCTCTTTAATATTAAAATTAACTTGTTCTGTTTTGTGAGCTGATTCCTAAAAGCAACCTTGCATCTTTTCCAGCGTTGTACTCAGGTAATTGAAAATGTAGAACAATGGGATGGACTGTGTAGGACGAGCAGAATAAAGGCTTTTGTTCCAAATGAATCCAGGCCTTCCACCACACGTGCAAATCCAATTAGAGGAACCAGAGGAGCTGGCTTTCCCTTGCTGCTGCCTGACACATTTACATAGCCTCATAAAGAGGCATCCCAATTTGCACGCCATTACCCACGAATGCTCCTAAACTAATCTACTGCACGCGAAATCCCAATGAACCTGTCCCCACTGCTTTGTAATAACCAAAGAGAACATGGAGAATGCACTTTGTTTATCATTAAATGAACATAAACTGCAAAACTTGCACAATTATTTTCAATCTACACACAGCCAAACACAGCAACACAAACGGAGCAGCAGATAAAGTCTCTCTCATTTTAACATCTCTGACCTCGTTTTCCTGTAAAATATTTTCAGGACTACGCTAAATATATAACGTATCCTTCTGGGAAATATACAAGTTTATCTGGCATTAACAGTTACATACAAACTGAAACTCAGCACATGATTTACGCTTTCTGGTGGCAGGTCAGACATAATAAAATAAAAATGATTTCACTCTGGAGAAACCCCGAGTTACTTAATCTTGAGGCCATGACACATTCAATTACATTTGAAGCAATAATTTATGCTCTTCACAGCCTCAGTAGAAATAATAAAGTGTCAGTCGAGATTAAAGCGCTGGTCAGCGGTGAGTCAGGACGTTGGGACGTAAGCTGAGCTCAGTAGAATCAGTGGTACTCCCCAGCCCAGTGACCCAGTGTCCGACTGATCCAGTTTTAAGAGCACCTCCTCCTTTGTCACTCAATGCATCACCCCTCCCTTTCATTTCCCTGCACGCCACACTGCGACATGGCCACTTTGCAGACTATAAACCCCAGAGAACTGCAGGGATTGAGGGAATCATACTGCAGAGGCTCACTGGGCTAGGACACGCATAGCCAGTACATAAAGGCCCCCACTCTACACACACGCACACACCTTCACTGATTTACTAATAAAATTACCATGAAAAATAGACATATTGGACTGAAACAGGCATCTAAAACACAATACAAAGAGAGGAGATAAACTGAGATGAAACTAAGTCTATAAAGGGACTGAAATTTAAAAAGTAGACAGGCTGTGGTAAAAATCAAGTTTTTGTGTGGGTAAAACAATATTTTGTTTCTTCATCCTTGTCTCTACCTGGTTGGCTGGCAGTGTTTCATAAATTTAGTTTACAAGATGTCACGTTGCGCTCTGGTGCGTTCACTATTTTGCGTGGTTCTTCTTTTAGGAACAGCTTTTTACTTTTCAGAATTGGGTTCCAATAGCAATTTTTAAAAGCATAAAATGCACCAAGTTCTTCCAAAGTTAATGACCTTTAGCTGGTTTCAGAGAACTGTGTGCTAATTAGTATTGCAATTTGAAGAGCTTATCTGAGGAGTGTAATTAATGCAAACCATCAGAAAAACAAATCATTTATCATGCAGTGTGCAACACATCCAAATGTGGAACGCAGGTTAAATTCAGCATTGAGCTGCAGGGAACACAGAGAAGAAAACAAATGACAATCTAGTGGCACCTGAGGAGGAATGGAACTCATTAATCACTGGCTGGAGAGTTCAGTAGCTTGACACTTTGGCACTTCTGTAGGCTGCTGACCTGAAGGCTGCAGAGACTGTGTACTGAGGTTTGCAAATGAGAAAAGATATTATGCTGTTTTTAGTGTGGTTTGGGTATGAAGAGTGATATGAAAAGTGATTTATAGCTCTTGTGAGAGGAGCAGGAGGTGCTATTTCAGTTACAAAGGCAATTACTGTAGTTTGGATTTTACACTGAGGAAGAAAACTCATAAAAGTGTAATGTAAAAGGAAGAAAAATTGGTAGAAAGTAATAAAAAAAATCTACTTTATCTCACCTCAGCTCGCTTTTTACACATGACTCACTGATGGCACACGAATTAAGCTGATCACTCACTGACAGAAGTTTCTAAAAGCCATAAAACAAAATTTAAAATGTAAGCTTTGACTTTACTGTGATTTTAAGACAATTTGAAGGCTTTACTGTGTCATTTTATAAAAAGATGTTCACATTTGGACGGAGGGGTTTTGGCTTTGCTTTAATGATGGCAGAAAATGAAAATGCAATAAGCATCTTTCGGATTTACCTTACCAAGTTAAATAATCAGTATCAAATTCAGTTCAGTAAACGGCTGTCATGCTGCCTGAGGTAGTGGTAGTGAATCCCTGGAGAGTGAATCACAGCTCGCTGTGACAGTGAGTAAGATTTATGAGAGGACACTGGGCAAAATATAAATTCTCACAAGTGATTAGGAGCGCTCCAGTGGCTCCAGATGTTGAAGGGAATGTTGGACCAGCTGGTATTGAGATGTAATTGCCAAAGTGGGCTTTGCTACTCGCAAGTATGTCTTGTGCTATTCATCTATCAGCTGGGAAATACCTTGTCTCCGATTTTGCTGACAGAACACCTTGGAGAAGGGTTACAGGAACAGATATACTAATACAGAGGATAGGGGTGGGAGGGCAATTACGAGGACCAGGTAGTTCTCAGATAGCTTTTTTCCCTTAACAAATGAAGAAAGAGATGTCCTTATGCACTGTGGGAGAGACACCACAGGGCATATCCTCCAGCCAGCCAGTGTATTCAAACCCACCTCTTACTGTGAAAGGACAGAGCAAACTACTGCACCACCATGCAACCTAAGCATCTGGCCAATTTTCAAAATAAAATACCAATATGCAGACTAAAGGCATTTTCACTGTCTGAAATTCTCCCAGTCTGATCTGAAGTTGTACAAATGACAGAATAAAAATCCATTAACATCATTTTTTTAAATTCTTTTTTGGGCTCCTCCAAAAATCAGAGAAATAAATAACCATCCATCCATCATTCCTTCATTCATTCTTCCGCTTATACAACCCAGGATTGCGGGAATGAGAGAAAAATATCTATTAGATTAACTCGATATCTTTGCGTTTATCAAAGAAAACTGGTAAAAAGAATATCTTTTCAGGCTGAATGACTGAACCAAACAAAAAAAAGTTGTATTAACCAGACCTTCCTACGCTGTAATACACACAAAGCAATCCTAACGTTAATGCATTTATGAGTGTTGTGTTAGCAGCTACAAATACTTAGAAAAAGCAAAGGTATTTTCACTGAATGCAATGAAAATACCTCCACAGTTGTGGGCGACGTAGATGAAAAACTTGATGCTTAACTGTAAAGAAGAGTGCTGAAAAAACTAAACAATACGAGGACACATCACCAGTCAGCTTGTCTTTAGAGATAACTGAAACATTTAATTACAATATTTAAGTGGAACAAGCAAAGTTGAATATGGAATTTGAGAACAACACAGAAAACCCAAAGAAACTTGTCCCACATGTGTGTTGCGTAGCTGGTTTGAGAGGATGTTCTTCCTCCTTACTCCCACACTGTGCCACTTCTCACTCTTGAAATTACTGGAATCCATTAGCTGTCACGTGGACAGTCTGAGAGCTTCATGACAGCACAGTTGCACATACAACGAAGCACCGTTGCCCTTTACATCCACACAGAAGTAGAGCTGCAGGAGCATACAGGTAAAAGGCAAAAAGGAGAAAATTATGGCTGCCAGAAAGACAAATATCTACACTTGTGGATGCTGCAGAAAGGGTGCCAAAGTGCTGCAATTTACTGGCCTTTTTACATTTCACATTTTACCTCATGTACAAAGTTTTGTAAAATGTTTTGTGAAAGTTTTCAAGTTTTACAAACGTTTAAATTTAACCAACATGATTATCGGCATGTAGTCTGTATATATTACTGCAGCTGTTAGCTTTCAAATCAGGTAGTGTTTGAGCGTACCCTCCCTTTCAATCACGCTGAAGGACAGAGAAGGTAACAGGAAACAAAACGACATTAAAGAAGAGGATTAATGAGAGACTCTATGGGATTGAGTTTCAATATAAATTCTGCAGAAATAATTGCTCAGGAGCAACAGATGGATAGCATAAAATTGAAGTTTACTCTCCAGATAAGGAAACACAGCATAACTTTGCACTATGGAAAAGCAGCCATGGCTGACCTGGAGTCATTTTGCCTAACTAAAATAAACAGTGCTAAAAACCAGGCTCCATCAGGCTTCACCTATCATCAAATGGAGGCATTAACTCCAAAAACATTATATTTGATGCAATATAATTGTAGTGTTCTGCGAAAATATGTATAGTTCTCGTAATCTGGTAAATGACCAATGGGACAGGCTGGCAGCAAGGTTGCCTGGCATTCAGTGTTCTTAATAAATCCATGATCCAGGAAAATTACTGGTGCTGTTGTTGCTCGAGACACAGAAGAAATCTCAGAGCTCGACTTTGCAATGTAACCAACATTTTTTGGATTGTTTGTTTATCTAATAAAAAAAATAATGACTCAAAATGCTATTCACCTAAACATGAGTGTGAACCAAACTAAATACTGTTGCAGACTTAGAAATCCTAAACCTTGTAAGTGGAGCAGCGCCGATGGCTGGAGAAAGGGGACAATAGTAGGGGCACAAAAGGATGTCATCTGGAGGGTATTTTTAGAGCGTGAGGTGCAGTGATGACTAGAAGCTGTTTCAATTTGCCTGCAGGTTCCCAACAATAATAAGTGCTCTCATTCTGGGGTTTACTCTGAGTGACATCCTCTCATGAAGGGAAAGAGGACTGGCTCAGACGCACACACACTGGTTTATAGGTGGGAAACATTTGCTTTATGTGGTTGCAAAGCACAAGCTGTCTTTTCTGGAGCATTTCAAAGCATAAAATAGTATTTGGCTCACAACCCACTAAACGAAATAGCTAAACACAAGAATGTTTTGAATGTAGAGCCTAATCTCTTGACGTGAATTCTCTAAAAGGCTTCAATAAGACATTTATGAATTTGAAGGCAGGAAGGTGTCTTTTATCTTCAGGTCAAATCAGCTTTGTCTGGGGAAACAGTCATATATCTTGTTTTCATTTTTTTTAAAGCCCCTTGTGATGTAATTTGTACCAAATTGCTTTAGCAATAGTCAGTACTGAGATATTAGTACTTAGTGCAGTGCTTTCGACCAGTCTGGCAGTAGGATGGATTTAATCATTAGGTAATACTTAGATCCACTAAGTCCAAACACACATTACTAAGAGCTGCAGTTTCTTTCTTTTTTCCCTTTAAAAAAACAAAACAAAACAGTAGCACCACCTGCTGGTAGTTGGCATTTACTTAACAAAAAAACACGAATATTTTAAAGGAGAGATTATGCAATGTTTGCTTTGAGAGTGTTGATGCAGAATTATAAGGTCAGGAGCTTCATTATGCCAAAAGAGGAACTGTGATACTGCATGAGGAAGTCAGCAGTGGCGGAAAAGCATGTGAGGGCTGGTGCATTTATGAGAACAGCAGGACAGTGTGGAGATGTGCAAGAGGAGTGACAGACTGGTTCAAGAAGGGGGTGGGATTACATCAGGGATCCGCTCTGAGGCCCTTCTTGTATGGAGTGGTAATGGACAGCCTGACAGATGAAGTTAGGCAGAAGTCTCCTTGGACTATGACGTTCAGAGACGTGATCTATAGTGAGAGTAGGAAGCAAGGGTAAAAGAGCCTGGAGAGGAATAAAAGTCAGCAGAGACAACATAGAATACATGAATGTGAAAGACAAGGAGACAGGTGTAACAGTAAAGATGGAAAGGAGTGAAAGGAATGAAGGTGGAGAAGTAACAGAGTGGTGGAGAAGAGAGGTGCTGGCAGGAGTAAAAGAGGATGACCGCAGAAGACAAGTAAATGGACGTAGGAGGACATCCAGAGGAATGGTGTGACAGAAGAGGATGCTGGTGAGATGGACTGTGATGTGCTGTGCCAACCCCAAAAGCAAGCAGCTGGAGGTAGTAGAATAAGATCATGGGTAACGAGAAAAAATATAAGGTAAATAAGCAAATTTCTGCTTCCCTTTAATGCTTCTACTTTTTTAAAACACAAAAGGAATAATAAAAGAAAATCCAGTGTATTTGCTAAGTTAAGCCAGGAGGATTCATGAAATAAAACAAAATACAGAAATAAATACATTAAAACCTGCAGCTAACAGGCATTAAATGTGTTCATTACTAACTGTTCTAGGTCTAAATTGATGAGATTAAATGTATTTTCAAATATATAAACAAATATATATGTAAAACATTTATAAATAAATATATCCATCCATCCATCCATCCATTCGCTTCCGCTTCTCCTTTTCAGGGTCGCGGGGGGCGCTGGAGCCTATCCCAGCGTCAAATATATCTGAAAGTATATTGATTTAGTATTGATATTTTAACCTTTGCCTTAAGGATAAGGATATAAAATAAATATTGAAATGATTAAAAAAGTAATAAATAATAAAAACAAAAATTATGGTTCTAGCTATAAAATTAATTTAAAATAATTTGAGTCGTCAGCTGACCGGTGACGTTTAGGCGCACAGCGGAAGTTAGGCACGGCATGTTTGCTAGCTAGCCGCAGCAGTAGCACCCAAGAGCAACAGAGGCTCAAACATGTTTTCTTTAATTCTGCAAACGAAGCACAAGTCATGGATATACTTTTCACTGCTGGGAATATGCTTTATATCGTCGCCAGTATTGGCCAAGCCGGACAGTCTCAAAGAAGTAACGGATGCTAACTGGGAGGAGATCCTGACTGGGGAATGGATGATTGAATTGTCAGTATCTTGCTAACGTCCGGTGCTAACAACTAGTCAGCTAGATTTATTTTTAAACTCCTACAAACACGAGTCCAGCCGTCTCCAGGCGCGGGTCATTAGTTTCATTTAATTGTTATCTTTTATTCCGACATGTAGTCAGAATAAATTAAAATTGTTCAGCTCTGCTAACAGCTGCTATTTTTAGCTAACCAGCTTACATCAGTTGCATGGGGTTCACTTTGCTAAAGAACAGACTCATAATAGCTCGTAGATTAGTGGTTATCTGCACGGTAAAAGTGATGATTGTGCTCCTGATTTGCGTCTTTCTTTGTGAAACTTTATCTCCATCAGCTACGCACCTTGGTGTCCAGCGTGCCAGCAGCTCCAACCAGCGTGGAAGGAGTTTGCGGACTGGGGAGAGGACATGGGGGTCAACATAGCAAAAGTGGATGTGACAGAGCAGCCAGGTGGGTTTGAATGACCTCTCCCATTTACCAACTACACAATGACTTGTACACATGAAACAAAGCTTCAGGGCAGTTCAGGAAAACCTCTCTGTGTTGGAAAAGATGATGTTACAGATTTGGCAGTGATATGGCAACTCTGCAGTGAGTCAGTCAATCAGTCATTGTTTTTCCAGCCTTTTGTAAGTTGTTAATACTAATGTTGGTCTGTAGCTGAAGATTACTTCAACATGTCTGTCACTTAGTGTACTTGTCTCCTCCCTTTCTAAGGTTTGAGCGGGCGATTCATCATCACTTCACTTCCTACTATTTACCAGTAAGTTCTTGGTTATTTTTGTGGTTTTATTTACTTCCTCTTTTAAATGTGTTAACCCAGCTGTGTAAGAAGCTCTTGTTTTATCATGGTTTGGTCTGTGGACGGCAGAAAACTTTGCATTGGGACTCTTAAGTACAGTAGCAGAAATAGGATTTATAGGATAGGAACAAAAACGTTTTAACTGCTTTGTCATAGAGTTCAAAGAATCGGCTAAAAGTAGCTGCAGTAGGAAACGATTCCACAGTCTTGGTGACTCGGATGGAAATGTGCCGTCCTTTCTCAGTCTTAATATTATCTTTAGTCTTGTATGAGGAACAACTAGTAAATTCTGAGCCTGTGATCAAGTCTAACCTGCTGTCTTTTTCTCCACATTTCCTTCATGTTTCCAGTAACAATGAAGTACAGTCAAAATGCCACAGATAGTTTTCAAAATTACCTAGCCTAAACTGCCAGAGTTGAAGGTAAAGTTTTCAGATTGCAACAGACCCAAATTTTAAGTGGAAAAAAAATAACCTAAGGCTACTTTGGTGCCCCTGAACTACTGTCTATTTTCCTGTAGCTCACAGTGATTCATATTGAAAGATTGACCTGTGTCTCTGCACTGTTTATTTGGCTGACTAAAACAGATTATAACAGTGGCTCTGCTTTAGCTGTTCTGGCTGTGTCACCTCAGTTTATGTGTGCAATACTAGCTATATACAGGGTGTGTGTGTGTATGTTTGTTTGTAGTGAATTGGCAAGTTTGTGCTGGCTGAGCTCTTGAATTCCTGTGCTCTATTAGCAACAGATCTAAATTTATCCTTCTGAAGCACTGCCAGTTCAAATTCAGGGTTTATTATATTAGGAGCACAAAAAAGGAGTTACAGTTCAGCTCCTGATGGCTATCCATGGCATTACTGATTGCAGTTGCAGCTCTAACAGTTACAAAATCTGCAGCTTCGGCCAGCGAACAGGTCAGCAGCACCTATGCATTTGTTTGTTTGTTTGGAAGGAAGGCTCAACAGTAAATTCATCATATAAAGTGCCACATTATCTCTTCATACATTGGCAGTGGCATATAATTGGACCTGTGGTTCAGAAGAACGCAGAAATCATGACATGAAAACATAGAAGCACAAATGAATTAACTTTCCCTTGATGCAGTAAAATATTTCCCAAGAATCATTTTTCATTTGTTTAGTGGAGAAAATTCAAATCTTTATCTTGTCTTTATCACAAACTTCACTACTTTATCCTGCAGCTTGTCACTCGACTTCAGCTCTCAGGCTCAGAGCCACTATAAGCTGCTAAATGCACACATTTTTTGATAGTATATCAGTCGATAAGATGGTCCCTATCTGTGTGAATCTGTGTGTGTTTCAGCTCTAAGGACGGCGTCTTCCGCAAGTACCAGGGAGCTCGCACTAAAGATGACTTCCTCAGCTTCATTCATGACCAGAAATGGAAAGCAGTCGAGCCGGTTTCCTCTTGGTTTGGACCGTCTTCCTTTTTGTGAGTTTGTATCTTCAGCTAAGTCACTATGCTATTAATGCTAGAGATTTATCAGCCCGGGTTATTAGTTAAATTAGTTTTCCTTTATGTTCTAGGTTCTAGGTAGAATTTGTGATGGGAAATGATTCATTCTCCATTTATTGATCAGTTTAATAATAATGAGTCACTGTTGTACATTACTCCTTTGAAAAAGCAGGAAATAACTTGAAGTGTTTACTCTTTTCTTCATGATGCTTTGAAGTGAGACACAAATGCACACCCTCCTGTGCCGCTCCTGTTATTTTTGTCTTTTGGCTTTGTAGTGATGTGAGAGATTGAAACAGTGTTAAATTACACGCTGTCCTCCCCTCCTCTGTTGACAGAATGAATTCGATGTCTGCTTTGTTCAAGCTCTCCATGTTTATCCGGGTAAGTGAGGATTTCTCTCTCAGTGCTGTAGGTTATTATGCATATTAAGCATTTGTTTTGTGTGCATGTCACGCCTAAAGTGAAATTACATGTTGAAATTAGACTTGCTTTCATGTGCGAAGTGTAAACTTCTAATCCAGTTTTACGGAGTTTCAGAGCTGGCACACTGAATGAAAAACAAATGTAAGTGGTGTTGATATTTACAGTGGACCTCACAGAGAATTGAGTAATCAAACATTACTCAAATAGGTGGAGACAGGAAATTTTGAGGGAAGCCTTGCTTTGCTTAATTGAATTGGGATGCAGAGTTAAGACACACATCAGTTGCATGGGGTTATGACAGTTATGACAGATGGCTTAAGAATGGCTTTACACATTGATAAACACACCAGGACACAAATAAACTCTACCACATACTTGATGTTTCAAATATATTTTGAGTATTTCCGTTGGCAGCTTCTTTTTAAATGACAGTTTAAGTGTCGTGATATCTTACTGTTTAGCTGTTGATTAATATTCCCGAATCTAATTCAGTTCAGCTGTGATGCAAAACTGTGCAATAGTCTTGAGCTACCCCTCATTTCTTTACATTTGTTTCCAAGGAGTCACACTTTCTTGTGAATATTTTTTAACAGTCTTGAGCAATCGTCCTCCAGACTGTCTGAAGGTCTTACAAAGTTTTTCTTTTGACATTGACTGCATTTGGCTGCATATTGAACAAAAGGCAGTCAAAGAAGAGAAATGATAGAAAAGGCTTGCCTAAAAGCGTTAAGGCTGTGGTCATACCAAAAATTAACTCTTAAGCTTATAAGAATCTCACTTTTTGTCTCTTATTCTGTATTTCCATCTATGTTCAATAAATCTCTGCACCCTTTTCCCATTTTTCAAATACGGTATAAAGAAATTAGGGGAGGTTTAAGACTTTTGCACAGAACTGCAGCTGTTAAAACAAGAACTAAATTGTGTATATATAAGCTATAAAAACAATAGATTCAACTTTCAAATCTCTATTGTAGTGGTTGCTGGCGCTCTACCCTGCTGTACCAGTATAATCAGTTCAGCGTGTGGCCTGAAGGTGGCGCCAGAGGTTCACTGGACCCTTCTATTGATGACATGAATTTTAGCTACATATAAACAAAAGCATGGGTTATAAAAGGATCTAAAGAATAACCAGCCTGCTTTGTTGATGTGGGTTGAAATATCTCGTCTCTTGTGATTTCCAGCGTTGTCATAACTACATGACGGAGAAGCTGGGGATTCCCGTGTGGGGATCATATGTTATCTTTGGCTTGGCCACTCTGTTTTCTGGCCTGGCGTTGGGTCTGGTGAGTAATTTTGCCGTGCTTCGTTATTATGAAACCGAAATGATTCTGTTTTGAAGCTCTTACATCGTTCATCACAAATGCACACATTCCCAGTGGTTTAACGATTAATCCTGTCTTGTCTGTTGCAGTTACTGGTGTTCATTGCAGATTTCGTCTTCCCCTCAAGAAGATTTTCTTCTCCCGATTACTACCCGAGTGAGTTTTGTAATAGATTAGACTAAATACTAATTCACATTTATGTTATATACAGTAAGATACTAACTGTTGCTCTAAATGCTGCTGTGCAGAGAAACAGACTATAGATCAGGCAAGATTAATCCAGCAACAAGAGGATGCCACTGAGGCTGACGGCGAGGAAGATGACGAAGAGGAGGAAGAAGAGGACCACGACGAGGTCTGGAGAAAGCGGAGAGGATCTCCCGAGGGCCGCCCTGAACCCAGGGGGCAGGCTTTCCCTGACGACGCCCTGAGGAAGCGGGTGGTGGGCAACCGGGGCGAGGAAGAGGAGGAGGACACTTAGAGAGAGAGAGAGCCTCCTCTTGACACGAGTACCGTGGAGACAGTAGAGTTGAAGGAGCCAAGTTCCTGAGCAGCAGTGTTTGTTTTTTTGTTTGTTTGTTTGTTTGTTTGTTTTAGAGCAGAGTCCAATATCTTCCCGCTGGTCCTGTTCCTCACCCCCAAGACCCTAAAAATGCCTCACTTTTCTT
Source organism: Oreochromis aureus (assembly GCF_013358895.1). NCBI lineage: Eukaryota > Metazoa > Chordata > Actinopteri > Cichliformes > Cichlidae > Oreochromis > Oreochromis aureus. The sequence goes on from NC_052960.1 coordinate 10,167,059, forward strand.
CTTCTCCCTCCCCCATTTTTTTTTAAAGGAGAGCTTTTGACTTTCGCCTCTGCTCTCTCTCTAAGCCTAAGCAGCAGACTCCACCTGGAAAAAGAAAAGCAGCACTTCAGACACCCGTTTCTACTTGTGGAAACAAACGGTCTGGCTGAGGTTTAGGTATGACGTGCAGTGCGGCTGGAGTTTTGCAACGATGTTTATGCTATGCATTGTTTTTTAAATAAATGTGTGTGTTATATTTTTAATCTCTGAATTATTATAACAGGGTTGTAGGTTATCTATGGGGAGAGATAACGTCATTTAATTTGATTTAATCTGCAACTTGAACGCTAATGTTCACACACCTTTCCACTTTCTGTGTCTGATGGCGAGAACGTGGCAAAGGACGTCTAAAATGTTAGTTTTTATTATAAAGATTTCAGTTTGCTTGTTGCAGAATTTAAAAAAAAAAGAGTGATTTGATATTTTCTCACGTTGACTTTTCTGGGGCTGCTTCACTATAAAAGCCTCCTTCTTACCAAATGGAGGCTTTTAAATTGAAGCAACTGCAGGAATCTTTACGTTTGTATTAGCAGTACTGTTACAGCTATGGTTTAGACTTGGAATGGAGGGGGGCAAACAGTGATGCTTGTTTTCTCTCTTTTATTCATGTGAAGTTAATTTAAACTCAGCCACAAGCTTTGTGGCAAATATTTTAAGTATACCAAATACAAATGTGGCTACATTTGTATTTGTGACCCTATTTAGAATACTAGTTTAAGCAGTTAACACAGCCTGTATTACAGACATCCTCTTGAGACAGGTACATGTGGGGCAGGAACCCTTCGAATAGCATCTATGCTAAAGAAAGAGCGACGATCACATCACTCTTTCACTTTGACTTGGCTGCGTTTCTGTTGTTTAGCAAAGAACTAGGCCATCCTGCACAGATGCGTTATTGAGTTTAAATTAAAGACGTGGAGAATGTTTTTCAGTAGATTCTTTAGTTTCCCCATAAGTTATCCTAAAGCTATTAATGTTATGTCTGATTTATTATCTGTTTCTAATATTTTTACTTGTGATTCTTTAAGTATGAAAATATATTTGATCTAAAAAAAAAACAAAACCCTTTGTGATGCCAGGTCTACAGCACCGTGTAGGTGCGATTAAGAAGACGAACAATGTGAAGACTTGGTAAATTCCTGTATCCAGAGCGATGTGTGGCATATCTGTACTAATGCTGCTCCGCTTTGTGGAGCAATAATAAAACTGACGTGTTTTCTTTTTTTTCCCCACCAACATCACTTGTAAAAATGTCAAACACCTGAGCTTCTTTTATATGCATGAGTGACACACATGGTGCACTGATGTCTCGTTAACACTTTATGAACGATGACACTCAAAGAACATTAACTCCTGTATACTTTTCCTCCTTTTAACCAAACAACAGACCCAGTATACGACCAGTGTTTTGTTACACGTTTTTTGTTCTGAAGGGGCTTGTAATGACTTGCATTTATTAAGATTTTTTTTTTCTATGCTGATTTTTATTCCTTAAAAAGCCAATTGATCATTTAGGTGATGGATGAAACTGGTTGTACATATGACTTGTAGCATTCTCACTTTACAGTGAGTCACCTGTGATGCTTGATTGTTTCTTTAAATAAAGGGTTAACTCTAAAAACCATTTAACTTTTAGCCGTCGTTTTGCTTTTGTGTGATATTATTCTGTAAAATATATACAGTTTGACAAAGATGCAAAAGGAAACGGGAAAATTGTCAAGTGGTAGATTTGACAGTATTTGAAGAAATCAAATAATTTGGTAAAGAGTTACTTGGGTTATTAAGACTCACTGGATGCTTTATTACTGTGTTATTACCAGATCGGACCCCTTTTGCCTCTGAACTTCAGATTCAGCGAGGTGCTGGACGTTAACTTCATGGTGTCACAGACTTGGTGCAGATTTGTCAGCTGGACATCCATGATTGAAATCTCCTGTTCCACCACATCCCAGAGGTCTCTACTAGATTAACTGTCACAGTCATGAAACCAGTTTGAGATGATTTGAGCTTTGAGACATGGTGTGCTGTCCTGCTGGGAGCAGCCATCAGGAGGTCTTACTATCAGTATGTAGATGGTAAGCAACAAGCTTGAGGTAGGCTTCAGTGTTTAACAGTGATTCTCAGTTGGTGCTAAGGGGCTCAAAGTATGTCAAGAAGATATCTCCTACACCATTACACCACCAGCAGCAGCAGGATGGAGCCTTGCTTTTCTATCAGCTCAAAGCAATCTGACTATTCTCTGCACTCTAGCAACAACAACAACAACAACAATAAAGTATTTTCCCAGCCAACTGCCACTCTGTGGATATTTTCTCTTTCTCAGATCATTGTCTGTAAACTTGAGATGGTTGTGTGGAAAAATCTCAGGATCAGCAGTTTCTGAAATTCTCAGCTTGTCTCACACACCCATTCCCATAGTCACCTAAAACACCTTTCTTTCCCACTTTGACGCTTGGTTTGAACAGGTCATCTCAACCATATCTACACTCCTAATTGCACTAAATGAGTTTCTGCCATGTGACTGGCTGACTAGTGCTTAGCATGGCAGCTTCTGGTGTGTAGTCAGAATAATGATTAGGAGCAGTGATACAGTCAGACAGACACAGTACTCAAATAATCCTGAATTAACATCTTTAGAAAAACTCAAGGGGTAAGTAAAAATCTTTAAGCTTTTTAAGTTGTTGTTGTTTTTTTTAAACTGTATGCAGTTTTGTATGCATTCTGGTTTGTTCTGGTGACCATTAAAATTAAAGGAAGTTCAATAACTGTGCCTGGATGTTGGGTGGTTTTCTTCTAAACTGACTCTAAATTGGCTACATCCACTTAAATACAGTACATGGTGTAAAAGGCTGAATGAGGAAAAGTTTGAAACGTGCTATAAATGTAGATGACGTATCATTGTTTAAGGAAATGCATCAGTGTGTAGCTGAATTTGATTACTGTACTCACTCTGGAGAGAGTTTCATCTTCTTCTTAGTGTTGTGCAGCAGTTTCTCCCCATAAAGGATCACAAAACAAGTTGATTTAAGAGACATGAAAACCAAAGGCCTGCCACATGTGCTCCATCCATCCACCCTCTTCTGGTTATCCTTATCAGGGGTCCATGTGTGGTCTGGACACGATCCCAGCTATCATAGCATGAAGGGCGGGAACACCGTGGATACGTGACTAATCTGATGCAGGGCTAACACAGAGAGACAGACAACCGTCACACTCACTCTCTCACCTATGGCCAATTTAGAATCACCAACTCACCTAACCTCACTAAAATATACTATATTCTTGTATACATGAAAAAGTGATCACAGCTTAAACCCAGATTAGAAGGTAACAAGTAACTGTCAAATAAATGTAATAAATGAGTGAAAATGAACTCCAGTTTAAACATCTTAAAATCTAAATCTAAATACTTTAAATGAACATATTTTATAATAAGTGCCAAAGTCTGCCAGCAGGTGACACTCTCACACACATTTTGAGTTGTTTTCAAAGCCAATATTAACCTCAGGAGCTACTAGCAAGGATTATGTCAGACAAATGTACACCTCAGGAAATAGTGACAGGAATGTTAAAGTGTGGTATTCTGAATGCAAAAGCTGCAGCTGACATTTTTCCTAATTTATTCTCCTGAGGCTTCCCATTTCCTTTCTTGAGTGACAACTTCTGTATTGTATTTCTAATCAGAGCTGTGATTTCAGCTTGAGTACCCTTGTGCACACGCTCTGTTTAGCAGTAGTATGTTTCTTGGAAGGAGAGCGAAAGACGAAAGGTGTTTGATGGGATTCCCCTGATGTACTGTACCAGCCTGCTACACGCCCCCTCGGGCGCTTCAGTGCAGCAGGGTCATCCTGCACATGGAGAACACAGAGCATATGCTTGATAAAAGCTGAATGCACACTCAACTGAAGCTGCCATACTGGGTTTGATTTATCGGGCACATACACAGATTCCCTTTAAGCTGAACGGGGTTTAGGCTGCGTACTGTTCTGCATCCTAAAGCAAAGGCAGATGGCAGTTTAGTAGTTTCTGTTCTTGTTCATTTAACTTGCTTTGGTCCATATGGTTTTCTATTGTCCTTGCTTTAACTTTACCAGCAGTGTTCTTCTTAAGTGCCATGTCTGCAGCAGGAGAGCTGGATTCTGTACACTATGTTGTACTGTGACATTTCTACAAAGGCTCTTTCACTTTATTAGTTTATTAGTTCTCCAGACCTTGATGATCCCTGTTAAGAGAATCCTGCAGACTTTGGTGAAACACTGACTTCTCTACATTGGAGAAACAAAGGGGGGAAGTGTATGCCAAGGAGTTCACTCTGCTGTGTTGCCATTGTGGTGGGTGTGAATCATCAGTGCAGATGAAAATTGCCAATAGACATTAAAATTGCTGGTTTATTTAGAGCTCATTAGAGAAACTCTCAGTAAGGCTTTCAGCTATAGGTCTTAGGTGAAAGAAGTTTTTAGCTTCTTAAATCCAGTAATATGCACTAAAGTGTCATGTGTTATAATGCTTTGATATTACTAATAGATAATATGTAAGGTTTAATTAAGCCTTTATTACCATGTTAACCATCATATTATAGCAGTTAAGAAACAACTTGCCCCTGGCTCTAGTCATATGAAAGGCCTCTTTCAAAGAAGCCTTCATTTTTATGTCTTTTTGTAGTTGGTTTCTGTCTTATTATGCTCGTTTTGGATCTCTTTGTGGTTGATTTGAACCTCTTTTACTTTTTGTCTCCACCAGAAAACAAAGTAAGATGGCAGTTTCAGTCAGTCTAGTGGATCATCCTCTTCTAGCATCCTCTTCTGTCACACCAACCCTCCTTCACTACATGCATAAACCTTCTCCATGGTCTTCCTCTTCATAATTTGAATTCTTTCATATCTTAATATTTTCCTAAGTGGAGCTACATGAGGCATTTATGGATATTACAATTTCTTCTCCCTCCCCCTTTTTTTAATAAAGCACACCCACTGATGCCTCTGCAGACACAAGGTCGACTATTTTGAGGTTCCCAAAGAGAATCAGGGTTTCAAGCCTCTTTTTTAATGTGAAAACAGAGAACAGCTGAGCAGAACTGCTCTGCTTTGGTAGATATGTTCCTTCAGATTTACAGTTGGCATTGGGTTTGGTTCTCTCTGGGGTAACTGTGAGCCTCCTGCATTTGTTTCGAGTCTTATGTTTGTTGTTTTTGCTTAATGTTTTGCAGATGAATAGCGGGAATTTGACTCTTTGAGCCCTCTGGTCTGTTCAGTCATCCATCTATGGATACATGCGTACTTCCCATAAATCCTTAGCTTTAGATAAGCAACCAGTAGCTTTTAGATAAATGCTGTTGAGGAGAATCATAAATTAAAACTGTTAAAGTACAGTCTCGGAGTAAATGTACTCTTACTTGTGTCTGTGGAAGGGAAATGAAAGTCTGTGTGCCACTGAGGCTAATTTTTTACCTTCTCTCGCTGAATGGATGTGCATGTTTTAACCTGACACACCTTTTCCAGACGACCACAAACACAAACAGAAACTTTCAAAATCTTGTTTCCCACACCCCCGTAGTCCAATACCATAGTTCATATAATTCACCCTATGAATCAGTTCCATTTCCATTTTTTCAGCTACAATTTCTCTCACAATAATAACGGTAATCTACAAAGTGTCTGTCCTCCTCTAACTCTTAAAAGTCTTATCATATAATAAATGAAAAGGCACTTATCCAGCATGCAGAAAGAGGCAGAAGCATTTTTTTGGTTTGAACTCTTTTAAAAATACATAAATAAATAAATCCAGACACTAGTGGACAGAAGAGGTTTTGGCTCAGACCACAAAAATCCATGAGAAAAACAGGACAGTGTTATATGATCTCGCCGGTCCCTCTGGTCTACTGGACGCCAGCGAGGTAAGAATGTGAGTGTCCAACAAGGCAGCGCTTGTTCTGTGAGCTTTGTCCCCTCAGTACCCTCCATGTGGTTAGACCATTACCACACATAAGGAAGATAAAGAGACTGAGATCTCTTTGTTATAATAGGAAAAATTTAAGATCATCTGGGTATCGGGTCACTGAGATTGGACATGTTTTTGTTTCTTTAGACTTCAAAACCCTCACAAAGCTGTTAAAGATGAGGATAATTTTCTTCACAGTGGTGCTGAAAACCCACAAAATTTATCAGATCATTCAAAGAAAGAAAATTTGAATATGTGTGTGTGGTTACTGAGAAAATCTGTGAATCTAGCTGAAAATTAACTATGTGTATGTGCACATATCTGTTTTATTTGTTTTTTCAATGCATTATTATTATTGTTTGCATTTCTTTGTCTTCCCTACCTTGCTTCACCATCATTTGTCTCACCCGTGTTTCATTCCCACCTGAGCCTGATCACAAATTCACCTCCAGCCCTGCCATTTGATGGCTTTTTTCAGTTTGTCTGTTTATACTCTATGTTTCTTAAGCCAGATTGCTATATGGCTGATTTGCTTTAGACTTTGCATTCATTGCTTTGTTTGCATTGCCTACCAAATCCTCATTTTTTTACTTGCTTTGACTGATCAGTCATAACATGAAACTATGGGAGAGATTTGTTGAAGCCAGACTAACTGATGTGAAAGTATAGAGGAGCACAGAAGGAGCTACAATGTGTCTTTGTGGCTCTAGAGAAAGCAGAAACAGAAATTGTGGTATTGCATGAACATTAGGAGCGGCAGAGAAGTATGTGAGGGTGGTGTAGGACATGTATGAGGACAGTGAGACACTTGTGAGGCCTGCAGTAGGAGTGACAGATGGGTTTAAGGTGTGGCTGGGATTACATCAGGGATCGGCTCTGAGCCCCTTCTTGTTTGCTGTTGTGATGGACATGTTGATAGACGAGGTCAGGACAGGTAGAGACCAGGTGGAAGAGAGCCTGGAGAGATGCAGGTATGCACTGGAGAGAAAAGAAGCTAACATTAGTAGAAGACAGAGTAGATGTGTGTAAGAGGGAGGCAGGTAGAACGCTGGAGATGTAAGGAGCAGAGGTTGTGAAGGTTGTGAGTTTACTTCACTGGGAATGAGCAGGATGGACAAACCTAGAAATGAGCACATTAGCTCGAGCAGTTTGGAGACAAAGTTAAAGAGTCGAGGCTGAGATGCTTTGAATATGTGCAGAGAGGGGTTAGTGCACATATTAGATAATGGATGCTGAATATGGAGCTGCCAGGCAGGAGGGAAAGAGGAAGATCACAGAGGAGCTTTATGGATGTGATGAAGGAGGACATGCAAAGGGTTGGTGTGACAGAGGAGGACAGGGTGAGATGGAGGCAGATGATCCCATGTAAAGGGAGAAAGACGCGTCACCTGCAACCATGATCACCATTCCTAACCTTGAGTTACCGGAACATTTGGGCAAACACGATTGAATTTTGTGAGTGTAAATCAATGGAAAATGAGGACATCAACACACAGTAGTGGTTTTGGACATGGCTTTTAGACATGTTTGTGGTCCTGACTGACTAATCTCAACTACCACCATGTAATAGGTGGTAAATTAGAAAAATGTTAGGATGGAAAAGACTTTCAGCATGTTAGCACTGCTGTACCTAAACTGTTAGCACCTCTTCAAGACATGTTTTTTTTTTTTTTTTTTATCTTAAATTGTCATTTAATAACCATTTGCTTTACATTTCTTTACTTTTTAGGGGGTAAATTAAGGATAAAAAGCTACTTTCCATGTTTCTGAGTTTTCTCCGAAGGCTGGCGCGTGCTCACCGTATTACTACTTGTAGCAGTAGCAGGGTCTTTGTCCAGCTCAGACTCAATATGTTCATTGTGCCGTTACACATTCATGACAAAGTCTGTCTGTTTAGTGACTAATTGCTTCTCCACTGTAATTACAGTTGACCAAAATCTTTTTTTTTCCTTCCACAAACACCCTCCTCTGTATCCACCCATATTTACATCTAGGAGCTCTGTCACTTCCCTTCAGACCAGATAATTACACGGTGGCTAAAACAAAAATAAAAATGAAACACAATGGTTTGTTGTTGTGTCTCCCATTCAGTCTACAGCAGGTACATTTTCAGGAAACCAGTGCGGTCATGCCAGAGAGAAAACCCTGCCACGTTTCTTTGCCTGAATGCAAGAGCACTAAAATAGCAACACGGTATAAAGTATAAACACAGGATACACTGAGTGGATTTTTAGGGGTGAGGGGAGAGGGGGCGGAGAAGAAAAAAAAACACCACACGGTCCATTTAAAGAAATAATAAATGCTCACAGCCTGAGTAATACAAGAAGGAAACTCCACAAAACTGCTACTTTTAAAGGGATTTTCCTCTAACCAGTAGAGTTAAATTTAAAAATACCACAAGAACAAAAGTATAAAAGACTGTCACATCTTTCTTTAACTTATAATGACAGAGACTTCTCGGAGGTTGCGTAGCGAACCTGTAAACACTACACTGACATACTGGCTCTTTATACTGGGGGTGTGGTTGTTGTCACTTTGCTTGCACCTGAGAGAAATACCTGGCTCTTTAGCTGATATCTGCTGAATTTAGAGCAGCGTGTCGGAGAGAAAATTGCCCAAAAAGAACATTATGAGCATGTTGACGCTCATAATGTGGTAAAATAAAGTCTTGGACTGCAAAACCACGAGATGTAACTCTATAAATCTCTAAATCAAGTCATTAGTTTCAATGTGACATCGTTTTACACATTGTTACAATATAGCTGTTTAATCATGATCTAATGTTATAAGCAAAGCATGCATTTTCTTGTATGTCTTGTAAAATGATCTTGTGCAAATGTTTATCTCAGGGGTGCTGTTGATGCACTGCTTCATGGGTCTTTTAGTTTGCGCTGGTGTTAAGATGCATATTTTCTAGTCAGAAGGAAGTCGATGTTTACTCCAGTCGCAAAGTTTTAAACCAAACTCAGCGAGCAGTGCAGCTGTTCCCATGGATATGATAGTTTGTTGTGGAGCACCTCAACCCATGTGAAACACACATCTGGTCCTCTTGAATTGTTTAAGTCCCCGAGCTGACACGTGAAAACACCCTCCAGTACAGTTCAAACATTATCACGGGTCAACAGAACAAGTGAAATCTGGTCTTAGGTTTGGGCGTGGGAGAGTGTTTAGAATCCGCATTCCTTTGTGTGAAGAGAAAAAAAGAGAGCGAGTTTTCTTTGACATCTTAAATCTCTTAACAGCGGGGGAACAATAGCAAAAGGGCTCAAAAGTGACAGATTTTTGAGTCTTTTTTATTGACTATCCCTCTCCCAGTGCACAAGGTTTTTGTGTGTGTGTGCGTGCATTCTCCACCCACCATCGTTTGTCTACCAGAAAGGTCGAGGAGAAAAATTAAAAAGTGAAGAATGACGAGAAAACGCCTCTTTAATTAATTGGTGCAATTATTTCTGTGTAGTAGGTTTATACGACCAAGGTTTCCTTTGCACGCTTAAGACTTGCAAAATAAATGTATCGTGAGATACTTAATGTCATGGGAAGAAGGAAAAAAAATACTTCTGTTTCACTTTTGTTTTTAATTCTCTTGGTGAAATACTGTTTAATTACACCTATAAATGGGTTTTTAAATGAAGCCAGACGAGAAGTTTAAAGGATAAGCTCTTCTTTGTCTGGCCTTGTGCAATGCCTAAAAACTTCTAGACATTTGAAATCCCCTAATTAGATACTTGAGTCACAAGTCAAATAGTTAGGAATTTCTAATGTCGAGCATTATATAATATTCCCGTATCGTGTTAAATCGGTATCTGAAAAATCGCCAATAGATAATTAAATAAATTCTTAACTGCTCTCATAATGCATCTCAGTGCATTTAGGCATGTAGGCATGGTCAGGGTGACCTGCTGAAGTTCAAACTGAGCATCAGAATGGTGAAGAAAGGTGACTGAAATGTCAATATGGAGCAAAATTCCTGAGGAGTGTTTTCAGCACCTTGTTGAATCTACACCACACAGAATGATGGCAGCTCTGAAGGAAAAAGAGTCCAACTTACTACTAGTATTAACAATTTAGAGTGTTAATATTTGAGCTCTGTGTGGACAAGCACCAGCACACATCAGTGAAGTTTTATTTCCATACCTCTCCAGCAGCTCCCTGAGGTCATGTAATCAGGGCCTGCCGGCTGTGAAGCGTACACTGGGCCCCAGACTCTGGGTCTCTCTCCACTGAGCCTGAGATTTCCTTTCAAGATAAATATCGCAAAGTGCTTCACAACAAAATAATAAAAACATGAAAAAACTACAAGTCCATAGCTGGTGCTATATCAATAAACTTTTACTTTATTTACTTTACTAGTATTAATAAACTGACCGGTGAGTGTATAGTGAAGTAAAAGTATACAGTAACATCACATGACAACCAAAAAAAACACTAAAGTACATGTAAATGAACGACTACTGTAGTTTAAATGCAGAAGCAATCAAATATGAGGACACTATGCCACAATTTTCTGCATAATAACAGGACTCATTATGAAGAGGAGAGCATTCATATTGTTTTATATCTCTGAAATAAATATTAGTGCAATGATATATGTTGGTTGTAAAATATTAATTCATGATTTTTTTGTTTTAATAGTGGGATATAAAATACAGTACTTTCCATTTTTCATAGGTTAAAGTTCAAGTTAAATTAGGTTAGAAGAATGCACGTAAGTGAAAGGGATTGGTTATCTTTATTCGCTGGTGGTCCTCTCAGATCTCTGCTTGTTCTACACTCTGATTTAGAGGCTGACATAGCTCAGTTTTAAGTTGAGTGCTTCAACAGAAGCTGCTCGTCTGGCTTATAAAAGCTCATATCTGAGGCTGTTGAAGAAAAGCAGCTCACAACAAAGAGCCAGATAAGAGCCGGGTCAGAGCCGGGAGCAATAAACCTGGCATGTCTCTGTCAAGGTTAAGTCTCTGCTGTAGGTCAGGGTTAATATATTTTTCCTTTCGGCTGAAGTTTATCTGCTTAAGGCTGTTTGAGGCAGGCAACAGTATGGAAATCACAACAAACTGAGTTTACTTCACTGCAGAAATGAAATGTCAGCATATGGATATGTGTTATTTGTTATGAGCACCAATGAGAGAGCGTATTCTGACTTGGGCAGCATACTCACTTTACAATGCGGTTACATAACCAGGGAGATGTTGATGCTTGGTGCTATGGCAGCACTGTTAGATGTGGGCTCACAGCAACACAATCCTGTAGCTTGAGAACTTACTTCACCTTTAACAAGGAAACCATTTACACATATATTAAAATGATCGTTTTTTAACAAAAGGCCCTTGTGATGGCTACAGTTGGATGAGACCTGAATACATTTGCAACATGTTAGCTGCAAACCAACAAAAAAGCACATCCAAACGTTGTGGGGGATATGCACTGTATTAGATTACTAAGACATCTAAAGCCAGATCGCACATGGTGCAGGCTGAGAAAAAACAGATGCATCTGACAATTACATTAATGTAGAAAATGTCTGACTTAAAGCAAACCATCATTTCTTTTAAAATATTACAAACTGCTGATGAGGAGCAGGTGAACACTAGGTAACAAAATAGCAAGAAACGCACACGTACAAGAATACCAATCTAAATGGAACGTAGTGAGAGGCCCTGTAGATTTAAGATAAGATAAGATAAGATAAGATTTATTAGTCCCACACGTGGGAAATTTCTTTTGTCACAGCAGGAAGTGGACAGTGCAAAAGTTATGTAGCAAAAATTAGAATACAATAAGAATAAAATACTGTACACAACTGTACAGAATAGAATAAAATAAAATACTATATACAGTAGAATAAATAGAATAAAATATACAATAGGATAGAAATAGAATACAAATGCTTTATACAACTGAGTAAAAATACAACTTTGTCAGAAAAAGAGTATTGCACTTAGTGTTATTGCACATGTGGGTTTGTGTGTGTTTGATCAGTTGGAGTTTGATTTATCACACAGATGCAAGAGTTCATTGACTGCAACAGCTTACATACAGGGTTTGAAGCAAGGAGTGCGTGCACATGCGTCATCTTAGGCTGCAAAAACAAAAACATGCCCATCAGAGAGTTAACTGAAACGTTATGAGTGGACAAATCAACAGTTTGACACAACATAGGAAGCATAATTCATCAGACCATGTATGGTTTCTGATGGCAGTGGAATTTAGGGTGTGGCTGAGTACAGACTAAAACAGCAGCATGAATTTTTCCTCAGTGGTCGAGTCAATCACCTGATCTCAGCTCAGTTAATCATGCATTTCCCTTGCTGAAGATAAAACTAAAAGACCAACAAACAATACAAACTAATGGCAGCCTGGCACAAATGGGGGAAACTTCATTGTCCAGTCATGTCTATATCCATGAGTTCCAGGTTTTGGAGTCATTGCTTGCAGGATTCTCAAAGTGTTCGTATGCACAATTTATTTATGGTTATATTTATTTTTATTCACAGTTCTCTATTCTGTGCACTTTTATCTATTTTAAATCCGCTACCCAATTAGAATCCCCAGTTAGGCTAACAGTGGGAAGGAAAAACTCCCTTTTAACAGGAAGAAACCTCCAGCAGAACCAGGCTCAGGGAGGGGCGGACATCTGCTGCGACCGGTTGGGGTGAGAGAAGAAAAACAGGATAAAGACATGCTGTGGAAGAGAGACAGAGATTAATAACAGATATGATTCGATGCAGAGAGGTCTATTAACACATAGTGAGTGAGAAAGGTGACTGGAAAGGAAAAACTCAATGCATCATGGGAATCCCCCGGCAGCCTACGTCTATTGCAGCATAACTAAGGGAATATTCGGGGTCACCTGGTCCAGCCTAACTATATGCTTTAGCAAAAAGGAAGGTTTTAAGCCTAATCTTAAAAGTAGAGATAGTGTCTGTCTCCCGAATCCAAACTGGAAGCTGGTTCCACAGAAGAGAGGCCTGAAAACTGAAGGCTCTCCCTCCCATTCTACTTTTAAATACTCTACAGCTTCTTTTGGCAAAGACTAAGCAACCGTTTGTGGACACGAGAAGGACAACAACAACAATGACTCGTGTTCCCATCCACGGTTTCTGTGTGTAATCACAGGATTATAAATACCTTAGTGTGGATACTGACAATAAACTGGACTGTAATAAAAACACAGGAGCCTGACTGAGGTCCTTCAACATCTGGCGGATGATGCTCGGGGTGTTTTATGAGTCTGTGGTGGCCAGTACCATCCTCGATGCTATGGTGTGCTGGGGCAGAAAACTGACAGTATCAGATAACAACAGACTCAATAAACTTCAACCATGTTACAGCACCGAATACCACAGGAAGTCATTCCTGCCTGTGGCCATCAAACTTTATAACTCTCCTTTAAGACACTTGGACTATTTTCACTTATAATTTCTTGTCTATAATGTACATAGTCTTCTTTTAACTTTGGAATATTTCATTTTCATTTCATGTGGATCACATATTTATATTTTAAGTGAGCATCCGTAACAAAAGAGTTTCCCCCTGGGATTAATGAAGTATTCTATTCTGATTCTGATGACACCGCTTAGGGGACTGTGTATAAAAATGTCTCAGATTCCTCAGTTATTAATTCAGTATTTTTCCTCAACTCTTTAAATGAAAGCTAAAACATGCACTTCAAAATTGCACATTGATTGTGTCATTAAATCTTTCCCAGAAGCATACAGAGCCAAAGCCATTTTTGTTACTGCTGAACAATTTGATGGCCTTAAAAAGAAGTGCAGAGCCTCAAAGCACAACAATGACTGTTGTTTCTCTGCAGGGCCGCAACAGTGGGGAGGAGAGATGGACTATTTCTGTACCGTCCTAAAAGCCGGGCAAAGAGAAGATGCCTTGATCACCAAGAAGTAATTACATAGCTTATTTTACGGAGGAACAATTGCTGAACATTGTGTGCAGCAGTCACGTTGTCAAAGAGGCATAGGCCTTTAAATTGCAGGGCTCTGGTGTTTGTCAACATGTATTTTAAGAGGAAGGCTCAGGAATAATAGAAGGGTTCATGTGAGTCTATACAATATCTAAGAACCATATCATGTTGCACTTGAAAACAGCTCACTCTAGTCAAAAAAGATTGTCGTTTCCATCTGTAATAATAAATATGTTCAGGGCCATCACTGCCCCTCATCACTCATGTGAAAATCACTGGAAAGGCTGTTGAAGAACACCTCCCCGCTAAGCAATGTGGCATGGAGAGCAGCAACAAGAGTCTAAACAGACAAAACATCAGTGGCAATGGATATTGATAAATGCAGCATTAAAACGAGCTAGGGTAAAGGTGGGTTGCAAAGCAGCCTGCAGGTGTGAGACTTAAATGGACAGCAGGATGTGAGAAAGTGAATCAGCCAAAGACTGACCTCATTTACCTCAACAAATTACCGTGCTGACATTTTTAAGGTGCATTTAGAGGAGCTGGTCTCTGTCATATAAATCAATAACAGGAACTAATTGAAACTGACTGAGCTGGCACTGAGATCAACTTCACTTTATGGCCTGTCTGAACTAACGTTATGCTCAGGCTTGTTTCTTCTTCTATCCCTAGTGTCTTCACGGTGATTATTTACAATAGCACTGTCAGCAGATCTCAGGTCAGATAATTAACAGAAGGAGTTTTTCCCTTTTGGTCAGCTAATTTTATTTAAAGACCAAAACCAGCAGTTTCGTTCTCCTGCACTGCCTGTGCTCCTCCGCACCAAGCTCATTCACTTGAATGAGCAAAAATCTGTAAAAAGAGGTAATAAATACACAAAGTCACAAAGCCATTTGAGTAGGGGGGAATTAGAAATGCTTCTCACTCCTCCAACTGCTGCTGCACAAAGTCTGTGTTTATTACCGTCCACTCATCATATGGCCATTTTAAGTCTCTTTTACTTGTCATCCAGTATGCTAGAACATTCACAGGAGATATAGAGCCAATAGCGGCAATAGTGGGTTACAATGTAACACAATACTGGAAATTGTACTTAAGCCTCTGTGCAGCTCCAAAAAAATGTTTCAGCCATATGATTAATTTTAACACTACAGGGTGCTATACACAGTGGGCTTATAGCTGAGAAATGTCCCTGCAGCATAGATAGAGAAACGCATGATAGATAATGACTCCTTCTAATAATATGTGAAGGCACATGTGAAAGAATAGCAAGATTTGGGGATCTGAACAGCAGGCCACCTGAACACCTCCTTAGGGAGGGATTATGAGCTAACATGGAGGAGGGGGAAAGAGCCAGCGTGTGATGGGGGTAAATTTAATCTCTTTCCTGGACTTTGATCATTTCAGATCCCTCCCAGAGGACCTGGGGAAAGCAGTTAAGGAGTGGGACACCTGGGGTACTTTGCTTAGCCTGCTACTTTGGATACTTCGACTTCAATGATCACATACAAAGCTCATCACTGGATGTGGATGTAGTGACACGTACCTCACTTTTATATAAATGATACCTAGACAGCAATGACTTAGAAAACACCCTAGTATCATTTTTAAATGTTACATATAAACAACTCCAGGGTTGTGTGCATGTGAACTCAACCAATTTTTAACTTTAATTAAATATTTAGTGGTTTAATATGTTCATCAAGATCATTTTTTGTGCTCTGATCACACTGTGGTACAACAAAAGTCAGCTAGCTGGAGCAATTTTCATGTGCATATCATCAGATAGTGCATTTCTTTATTTCTGGTTTTGTTGTGTGCATTTTGATATTCCACAATAACCCACGCTGTGAGCCAGGCCACCACTTCAAACTTACTTAAACAGAAACATTTTC
Source organism: Oreochromis aureus (assembly GCF_013358895.1). Classification (NCBI taxonomy): domain Eukaryota; kingdom Metazoa; phylum Chordata; class Actinopteri; order Cichliformes; family Cichlidae; genus Oreochromis; species Oreochromis aureus. Next base: position 10,182,845 of record NC_052960.1, read on the forward strand.
TCATTATAACTATAGGCAAGTGTGGCACTAAGTTACTACTCTGTAAGAAAATAAATGAAATTACACATTCTTGTTGTTTTTATGACTTATTGTAGGTTTGGTGTTGCCAGATTTCAACTTGAGATAATCACTGAAGTGTGTCTGAAACAGATCCTTCAGACTCTTTCTCCGTCTGAGTCGCCATTCATGAAATGCAGCCACACTGCTTCAAACATCGTGCCTGCAAAGATTATGAAATATGATGCCAGCACATTGTTTGGGTTACAGGCACCGCTCACACTGATCCGACTGTGTAGCACATGAAAAGAGTCCATTTCTGTCATCCTGTGATGTCCGCAGTCTCTTGGCTTTAAAATCCAGCCAGTGTTATGAGAATGGAAAAATAAGAGAATTGTCAAAGGGGAATAAAACTCTGTAAGCCACCCCTGATAAGAGTGATTTATAAAGAAAGCTTCTAACTTTCATCCTGCCATACACCTTCAAAAATTTACACTCAAAGACACTTTTATTTTAAATCAGGAGACATGTGGTTTGTGGTTTTCTGTTTGTTCCTCGGGGTCAAGAAATTAACAACCACTGATCTTTTCCTGAGTTGCAATCAGATGTACTTTTTTCACTCTATTCTATTTGGCATCTCTGCAGACACACTCACGGAGGATTGATGCCCGCTCTGAAAAGAGTAAAGGGAATTTCACAGGTGCCTGAATTCCTGAGCTCCTGCTGGAAAACTCCAGACAGTCTGCACCATGGCATTCCTACTGCAGCATATGGATGATTCATTTCCCCTGACTAAAGGTGTTCGCCTCAAGCCGTCAGATACCACCATCAGATTCACAGCAGCAAGCAGGGGTCAGCAGGTGAGAGGTCGAGCCTCAAGCAGCTGAGGTCGGGAAGGTTCACACCACAATGACTGCAGGTTGTCTCCACAAAGAATTTCCCTCATCTGAATTAAAGAACCAATCACCAATTCATACAATGTTATTTAAAATGTCTCTGTGTGAAATACTTTAAAATTGTAGTACTGGATTTATTTGCAACATAGTTTTTAAATAATTGACATAGACTTCTGAAGTAGAGGTTTTCTCTTGTAATGCAACAGGCCATTACAAGAGAGGCAAGGAGTAGGGGCCATAGATCCACAGAGAAAGCCTCTATGCAACTAAAAGGGACAAACCATAGGTGGTTGCCGCTGGGACACAAGTAGGGGCTTCCCATCTGGGATACCTGGGTGAGGGCATCTGATGCCGAGAGACCCAAAACACCGCAGAAGTATCACTAAAGATGGATCTCATAGCGAGGATCTTGAAAAATGTATCTTACACAAAACAGCAACAGAAAACTTCCAAAAGAGTCCCTAAGGGACAAAGAGCAAGTAATAAAACAGTACGAAAGTAAGATAAATACTCAAAAGTCTGATATAAAGGGGGACACCTGGTCACCCTAATACGACAGTAACCAATGACATCTAATTGTGAAACTGCGAAAACTTGAGCATCAACAGCAACGATGGCATGCCAAATTAAAATGAGACATTTGTATAATTTTAATTATTTCTGTTAACTTACTACCAGGAAGATGAAGCTTCTGAAAAAATCTAAACACAGTCTGTAAGTTCTCGAGCCTCTTGGATATCTACAGTAAACATCTTTTCACATTCTGGCTTCATTGAAACTACAGCAAATGCAGCAATTGCTAATTTACACATACCTGGAATTAAACTTCTACGCTTTTTTCTAAAAATGGAAACATATAGCTCTTATCTCTACAAAGATCTGGACTTGTTTTGGCACACTGACCAGATTGTCTTGCAAGGATTTAAAGCTTTACAGTGAGACACATTTTTTTCATTTCAGTCTAGATCCAGCTTCTTGAATTCAGGACAGGCCGTAACCTGTTCACAGCTTTCCCTGACATCCTGATCCCTCCCTCATAGCATAGTAACACAATCATTCTCCTATGTGTGTGTGTGTGAGTGTGTGTGTAGGTTCCTTTTTTTTCTACTGGTCACACTGAACTTGCTTTGTTTCACACAGAAACTAAATGGACACAAATTCGAGTTCAAAGCTTTAATCAGTTACTTTAATCCTGACTTCCTCATAATTTCTTCCTTTCTTTTTCTTTCTACCATAAAGAATCACGTGGAAAAACCTAAATTGTTTACCAGAGCTTCACTTAAGTAAATCCCAAACTCAGCTTACAAAGCGGAGGGACACCCCACACAAACAAATCCTCAGACTGCTTGTGGGCTCAACAGGGTGTCTGTGTTTCAGTCCTTCAGTAAAAGTCACCTGCACGTACGGACATGCTGAGCTAACATTGATGGTAAATATTTTGAAGCTAAATTTGACAATGGAGGGGTGGTGTGGTGATAAATAAATGTCACATTGTTTCTGTGCCTGTCTTGGTCTTTATTTGAACTTCACATGTCTTTGCAAAGGCATGTCTGCACATTGCCCTCCAAAAATACCTCAACAGCAGAGTAAAATGGATGATTTTGCTACTTTTGGATATTTGCTCCCTAGATTCTACAGTATTACTCCAAATACTATTTGAAATATTAAACATAGATGCAGTAGATTTAGGTTTCCAAAAAAGTAATCATATGGCCAAACCTTAGTATTATGAAACTATGGCTTAAAGTCTCTAGTCAGCAGTCATCTGTATCATGATGAGCAAATATGTAAATATTCTAAGCAATGTTTAGCAAATCTTTTATCAAAAAACATCAGTTCAGTTAAATTCTGTTTAATTTCTATAGCACCAATTCACAAGAACAGTCAGCTGAAATTTCTTTATATACTGTAAAGATCGGTTGGTGAAGGTGGGAAGGAAAAACACCCTTTTAACAGGAAGTAACCTCCAGCAGAAGCTCAGAGAAGGGTGGGCCTCCACTCTGATGAGACGGGGTTGAGGGGAAAGAGAAGAGACAAAAGAAGAGCACAAAGAGATAAGATGTAACAAAAGATGAGACAAGATATCACAAACTGTATTAGTTATGAGCAAATGTGAAAATATTTCTAAGTGTATAGTGATATTTAGTAAAAGTTCCAGCTTTTTATAAAAACATCAATTTAGTTAAATTAGAATTTATTTATATAGTATTTATTTATATAGTTGACAACATTCCACTTCTTCACACTTTGTTGCGAACCTTTCCAGTGTGAGCTGGAGGCACCACCTGACCAAGCCAACAGAACCTCCGCCACTTGGTTACGCCTAGAAATGTCCATTAAATTATGAACAGAATCGGCGACAAAGAGCAGACCCGACGGGGAACAAGTCCAACTTATTGTTGGCTATGCAAGAGGGTAAAGAGCTGGTCCAGTGTTCCACGAGCAGGATGAAAACTGCATTGTTCCTGTGGCTGGGGAGAGGGAGGTCTGGGCTTTTCTGCTTAGTCTGCTGACTCCGTAACCCGGCCCCGGATAAGTGGAAGAAAACGGATGGATGGTGTCATGGCACAGCGGCCCATGAAGAGAGATGGACTCAGCAGCAGATTTAATACTGGAGTCACGTAGAGAGTTTAACAAAGAACATTTAATTACAAAATCAAGAATTGTCAGACAAACTAGACCGTGACTGTGAACTAGGTTAACATGAAACATGAACTGAGAGACTAGCACTAGATGGCAAAGGCAAAATCATGAATACTGTAAAGTTCTGTGAGAGCTGGGTGCAGGAACTGGACCAGGGAAACTGTGGCTGACCATGGGCGCTAGGACAGAGGGAGAGAACAGTCAGAGCATCCCAGAGGCATAATGAATAATTCCAAGAGTCAAACTGAGACACTTTACTTGGTCGCAGGTGGAGATAAGCAGGAGGGGAAGGCGTGAAGCAGAGGTTGGAGTGAGTATGGAGCACAACGCTGGAATCATGGAATTAATATATATTTGGCGCTTCCTATAATTACATTATAAACTACTTCTTCCATTTGAATTTTCTATTCAATTCAATTCAGTTCAACTTATATAGCATCAAATCACAACAGTTGCTTCAAGGCACTTTATATTACAAGGTAAAGACCCCCAAATAATACACAAAACAGAGGAAACCCCAACAGTCATATGGCCCCCCTATGAGCAAGCACTTTGGCCTCAGTGAGAAGGAAAAACTCCCTTTTAACAGGAAGAAACCTCCAGCAGACAGGTGGTATGTTTAATTATTATTTATGTTCCAAGAACAATAAAAACTAAAACTTTACACTAAAATGTGTTTTTAGCCATTATGCTCCAAATTGGCTTGGTATTTTTCAATGCAATTTAACAACTTATTTTTGTGTAGTGTTATATAATAGTTATTATCTATTTTATAATGTGTTGTTTTTTCTCACTGTCAGACTTTTAATTTTATTGTTTTAATTTTCTGTATGTAGCCTGTTTTATTCTAATTGGTTGTCTTTACCAAGTCATGGCCAGAAGTTTGGGTAGTTGCAGTTTTTGGTAGTTTGTGTTTCACATATTTTTCCACTTCAGTTTACAAGTTTTACAGAGTTAATTTGCAAAGAAATCAAATTTATTCAAAGATTCAGTCTTTACTGCGTTAACGCTTCTTATTCGTAACGTCTGCAGTTCTCTCTGGCATGCCGCGTCTGGGCCAAATCCTGATCGATGATCAACCATTGATGCCTAATCAGTTGTTGAAGCTAATTAGTGTTTACCCGCTTTTATGGACTGATCATAGATTCATGACAGGATTAAGATCTGGGAGCTTCCTGGCCTTGGATCCAAAATGTTAATTTAATGACCTTCTCTAGGTACTTAGTTATAACTTTCACGTTGATGCGCAGTGCTCCATCATGCTGGAAAATTCATCCTGTTTTTGTTTGGTCAGTCCTTAAAATTTGGTCCGTCCCATTGACCTTAAACGCATCTTGTTCTTTGATTTTGTATTCTTTTTTGTGTGTCTATCACAACATATTTGATGTAAATGTAGTTTCCAAGTTAATCAATTTGTATTAAGAAATATATTAAGTATTAAATATTAAGAAGTATATATATTAAGAAATAGCTGTTATTTTTTTGCATAGCAAACAATTCATATGCTGAAAACACAATTGTAAGGATTCCTGTTTTTAAAGGTAAAAGTGAAATTAAAATGTCAATTAGCTGGTCAAAAATATTCATTAGTCTAATTAATAGTCATAAAACCTGAGAGGTTTTTTTTGTATGTTTTTGTTTTCTTTAGTTGTTTTTGCTCCCATATGTTTATGTTCAGTTTCCCTAACATTCCCACAGCAAAGTGGGAAGTTCCCACTTATGCATCTCCCTAAAAGAGAGCAAATTTAAACACATCATCTACTTTAACAGCCAGCTATTTTGAGAAAAGGAATCTGGCTCTCTGTGTGGGCGATTCAGAAACTATCAAAGCCTCAGCATGCAAGACAGATGCATGATATGTTTGGGTGCCAAATGACTCTTGTTATTTTTGTTGCTCTGTGGTTCGTGCCAGTGCTGTGGAATGATAATGAGGATTGTTTGAAGATTTCCATGCCAGCCAGTTTGGACATTTTGGCTTAATTCTGAGCTTTATCCAAGTGCGTTGGGATTTGTAGACAACAAATTTGGCTTGGCATTTGCATTTTGGCTGTTTGACTTACAGTTCATGGGCATATTGGCTATGGTTGGGAACTTTTGACCTCTTTTAGATGTGGGTTGATGCACAGAGTCAGGCCTGCAAACCTCCCAGCCACAGTATTATAAATTTACTTAAGCATTACTGTTGCTGGTTCTATCTCTAACCATGAGCAGAAAACATGACGAGGACAAATAGAGGACAGGGTGAAAACTGAAGCTTTTCTTCTTTTTCTGTTCTTTCTCCGGGACTTTCTATTTGACACAAGATACACCATCAAAAACTCATTTCCCACAGTAACTATGACCAGACTTTTTCCATCTATTTGACTTCTTTGGTGTCAAACTTCTGACAAATTTCACACTTCCTGTGAAGTTTTAAAGCTAGTAAACTGTCATATGTCACCCAGACAGTAAGTTCCACATAGACTTGTTGTAGATAATACAAAACACCAGTGATGTCAGGTTAACACCCGATGGTTTGTGGGTCATTCCATGAAGTAGACAATTTAAATGTTGGAATAAATAACACAGATAAATAAGCATGAGATTCTGACCCAGCCCATGTACTTTGAAAACCTCTAACTCTGAAAGATTACACATTATTACGGCATAATGTTTCATAGTTTCATTAAATATGCTTAAAAAAAAATACCATACTGGAGGCAGAGTGAGACTTTTTCTCAGATTTAACTGATTTATATTTACTAACCCGTAAATGTGTTTAGTAAAGGCCTGGTAGCTGTCAACATAATCCAGTATTGCTATGCAAAGTGAAATAAAAATACTTAAAGATAGTATAAACGACAATAAACTAATTAATGGGGCATTTTGATTATATTCATTGTGATCATAAATATATTTACGATGGATGACTTATGGACAGCTACACTGTACAACTATTTGCTTTCTGTTTGAAAGCATTTCATGGTAATAATGTTACAAAGAGTAAAATTACTTGTGTTGTTTTATTAATTAATTAATGGAAAATAAAAATCCCCAAAAGGGCTGTAATGATAGCAGCTATGCATCTAATGTGTTTTGTTTGCATTTGAATGTTATGTTTCATACATGAATAATTTTACTATGCACAGTCATGAGGAACAGAAAGTACACACATTTACTACAAAATACTATGCTGTGTTTGGTTTTGGCCAAATGTGGTGCTAACCACACATCTCCACTTTGGTCTCATCTATCCAAAGGACGTTGTTCCAGAAGAGTTGTAGTTTGTTCAGATGCAATTTTGCAATCCTAAGCTGTACTGCCATTTTCTTTTTAGAGAAGAGGCTTTCCCTCAGCAGCCCTTCTAAACAAGCCGAGTGCATTTCTTTTTACCACCACTGCGAATGTGATGGTAAAAAGTGTATTTACCATTAATGAAACCTGGTAACTTTAAACAACATAGTTCTGAGTAATCTGATGATTTTTGCCCTCTCTTCTGTTTATAACATCACATCGCTGTAGAATATACACAAAGTACACACTATGTATGTAATTTCCTGTTTTGTTTAAAACAGTTCTGTCTGTATAAGTGTATGTGTAAGTGCTACCAGTAATATATGTGTCACAAGTTTTGGTCTTTACAGAGAACTTTGTCTTCTACTGTACCATGATGAAGCAAAAGGTTTTTTTTACTGTAACACAAATGGAATTTGTACCACAAGCACAAATGAACAGCTTCACTTTGAGTCTAATAGATAGTTAGTGGGTTTGGAGGCTGAGGTCTGACCCTCGGAAAGTGCTGCGTATGGAGTTAACATCATGTGAGAGGGCCTTCATCCAACCCAATGGTTGTGTAACAGCAGGTTTGGAGCCTTGGCAAGTCTCAATTTGGTGGGAATGGAAGTGGTTTCCTCCCAAAGAATGAGGGTGGATCCAGTCAAGTCCCTACAAATTGGATGTTCACTTTACTTCAAAACTTCACCCTGGGAACAGAAAAAACAAGCTAGATTCCACCCAGGACGATATTTTTTTGCATCATCTAATAATATGAGCCTGAAACCATAATGCATGTCAGATGAAGAAATGATGTTGCAGAATGTGAAAATCTGTTGTTTTCCGTGAAAATATACATGGGCCAGGGAGACTAATCCCACAAAGTTGTTGCCTCTCCAAACTTCCTTAGCCAAAGTTTTAAGTTACAACGAAAGCACGTTTCTCTGGCCAGATCAGTCATCCTGGCTTTCAACTCAAAATTTATGAACCATCATTAGTCCCTTGAAATATCAAGGGTTGTGTTTACTTCCCACACTGTATTCCTCCTGTAATATTAAACAAAATTAAAATTTTCTGAAACCTGCTGGTTTTCTTGTCGCCTGTTATACATTTTAAGCCCAAAGAAGTTAGCAGACCTTTAAAAAATGAAGGCAACCGATTCCCTTATGTTTTTTTAAGTTGATGAACTTAAAAGTTGAAGCTTATCAGAACTCCAATATTTTGATTACAATTGAAATGTACCTTTTGGCTAAAAAATGTTTAATATTTAAATTCAAAAACCTTTAGTAACTAGAACTTAAAGTTTTCATTAATGTCTCTTATGTGAATAAGTTGACATAACTTAAAAAGGAATGAGTTACTTTTTTAGTTTAGCAAAACTCAATATTTACTGTTCATTTTTGTAATCATTTTTAGTTAAAAGTCAAAGATCTTGACCTTAAAAGCTCAAAAACATGTCCCACAAAATGTTTTTAAAAATTAAGGCATCTGATTAATCTCAATTGCATTGAGTACTGCTAAATTTAAAAGCTTAAGTTCAACAATATTTTCTTGGACTCCACCAATAACAAACTGAACTGTTAATATTAGAGAAATACCAAAATAAATCATCAGTTTTAAACAGTTTAAAATTTAGCAGTCATCTACCGCTCTGAACCCAGTCAGTTAACTCTGAATGGGCTGTGTTAGCTTATTAACTCTTAGGTTATTAACTGGGTCATCTCTTGGTTTTGGGCAACATTTTGGTATTATGGTTTAGGTTCAGATTTACTGGTAGTCTTAGTTGTGCTGTTTTGAGTGTTTAATTCCTTGGTTAGATTCCTTCTTGAGTCTTGTTTAATGTTGTTAGGTTCTCTGTGTATTTTATATTTCCTAGTCACTATGTTGATACTCTTGAGTTTATTCTATGTGTGATTGGTGTCAGCTGTGTCTCCCAGCTGTTTCTTCTTTGCCCTGTTGACCTCTTGTATTTAGTGTCTGCGTCTTCCCCTGCTCGTCATTACACTATCTCTTTGTGCTGTGTCTTGTCCCTTCGTGTCCTGAGTATTTCCTAGCGGGAGTTTCTTAGTTTCTAGGTTCCTGTTCCCAGTTTAGGTTCTAGTTCTGCGTTTGAGGTTTTGGTTTGTTTTTGTAATGGTTATTTCTATGAAGAGTTTTCCAGCAATAAAGCTGCACCCTAAATTTAACTCTCTGTTTCTGAGTCCTGCATTTGGGTCCTCCCTCCTGCCTGCCACACAGCATGACAAACTGTTAGCTAATGGTACCACTGCTTTGTTTACATTTCACTAAAATGGCTTGGGAATAAAAGGAATCTAAGGAAAATTAGAATACTTACTGTGATACAAACAATGCTGGTAACAGTCAACAGTGACTAATACAGAGCCACCACCTTTCTGGTTTTTCCAAGAGTCTTCAATCCTGCCCACTCACATTTCAAAATCTGCAGACAAGTGGGCAGACCTCGAAAATCTGACAGGATATGAACTCACTAGCAGAGTCTTTAGCTAAAAAATATTTGTGGATAATGTTAGTGCCAGAACCTGTCAGCAACTGATAAAAGACAAGGACATTTTACTTTTATTCCATTGTGAGCTGTTATATCTTTCAGGTTTGGGGTCACTTTGACCCCAGGACTCAAAACCTTCCAAAGATACCATATAATTTAAAGAAATTAGTAAAATTATATTTTTTAAGTAGTAAGTACTTTATTTGCAAAAAAGTAAAGTTGTTAAAAATAATAAGCTGAACTAACTCAAATGAAAGAAAATGTTAGATAAACTTAAGCTATTTGAGTTATTTTGTCAATTTTGTCCCCTTTTCATCAGTCTGTCTTTTCCATACAAACACTCGTAACGTGCCATCCCGATAACCCAGAAATCTGACAAGGATTATCATAGGATTATAGTATTACTAAAGGGTCATTTTTAACCCTTATCCAAACCAAGTAGTTTCTTCTTGTCATGCAGGAGTTGAACCCTAATCTCCTTGATCAAAGTCTCACAACTTATCTGATTTTATGTGTCTTTAAACCTTGGTTCAAAACAAAATGAAGGATTTTATGGCAATATAATTTTTAGAAAATTGGGTTTGATTGTCACTTTAGCATTTAGTTTAAAATTATGCTCTGTTTTTAGGCATGTGCATATCTGTAAACTCTTTTTTTCAAATGTGATTTCACTCTGGACGTAGGTTGTAATCCGAGTTTGTTTCCCCCAAAATATGCAACGCCTCGTCCAAAAAATGTGAGAGGCCCCAGTTCGGGCCATATCGAGTCCAAAGAAAGCCTGATCCAACCTTTCTACTTCAGTAACAGCCCTCGTAGTCAACATGTCACTTCACTGACATCCATTCAGTTGCTTATAAAAGCTAATATTCTCATAATTAAATGTATACATTGCTGAATAAAGGGTCTCAGAACAGGAATAGTTACTCCGGTGAGGCACAGGAAGAGGGCTGTTTTGCTAAGGCCTAAAGCTGGAGCTGGTTTGCTCCAGTGACGCTTGGGATCAGCCCAACCCAGAGTGGGATCACAGCGCTCTCCGGTTCATAGCTGCAGGAACATCTGGTTCTGTTTAGGCACAGTGTTTATTCCACGTGCCGTTCCAGGGACTGTTTGTAATGCGTTCCTCTGTCGGTGTAGTCAATGAGGTCCCAAAGATGGGAATTCTGCTATGTGATAAAAAAGGTTAATGCTCTCCCTTCTTCTTAAGAGCTGTCCCTGATCCTGCGTTGAAATGAGTTTAATCTTCCTTATCCTTAACCTTCGGATAAGATCGTGTCTTCTGCAATCTGCAGGAGTTTTTTTCATTATTATCTTGTGGCTTTGTAAAGACAGGTGGTTTAGTTCTGTATTCAGTCAGAAAGTTTCCTCATAAAGCAACCATTTAAAAGAAGGCTTTTGTTTCAGCAGAAGAAAATTGCACAGTTAAGAACCTGGAATAGAAAAGTGGAGGGCATGACACATGTTCATTTCCTTGGCCTATTTTGTACTGCTCACAAAAAATGCTATTCAAAAAGCTCAGAGCTGTAAATTTTATTTTAAGTCAAGTGTTATGACTGAAAATTGGATACAGAAAAACCAGCATCATTTCCACTGCTGGTCCCATTCCCACTGCTATTACTGCCATTTCCATGCCATTATGATTTCCAGCGATACCTCCAGCTCTAGCCATATTGCTGCTTCGCTTTGCCTCCAGTTCCCTTCAACACTCCCACTAAACCAGTTTCCTGGCCCAGTTTATCACAGCTAGCACACTGATCTCCCTCACAATCAAGAGGAAGTAAATGACATCAGCAGCCTTCAGATCAGGCGTTTTGACCTGCAGGATCAGCAGGGACACAATGAATGCTTTTTGCTGTAAACATATCAGCAGGCGAGGATTGTTTACAGAACTCAGCAGCCTGCAGATTTGCCGGATTGGCTGATGATTTTGAACAATACTTGAGTACACACTGAGCTGTGGTGACGGAAATATACCATTACTGGCAACATGTTTTGGCCACAAACTGGTATTGACATGTTATTGCTTTAAGCTTGATAAGAGAAACGCGAGTACTGTAATTAATTTAATGGTGGAAACGCTTCTTGTTGTTAGAGCAACATTAACCAAAGTGTTTTAAGGAAATTGTTTGAGCTTAAGAGCCCTATATCTCTCTCTTTCTCACTCTTCCTCTTTCTATCAGGAGTGGGAAGCAGGTGCTGTGGGATTTCAGGTTTGTGAGTCCAGCCAACACACCTGTTCCTAATCAATTCATCACCTCTTTGGGATTTTAGAAGCAACCCTAACCTCCATTCTCCACCAAACTGCGGTTTGTCCCAAGGTTGCAATTTGGCTCAGTAAACATTTACTTGCTTTCCTTAAAATCTGTCTGATTCTGGTTGCGGTCCCGTTCTCTCGTCCTTCTTTTGCTCGTTTTGGCTCGACCTTCTTGAAGATTCAAACTTGCCGATCCCCGCCTACTAACCCAGAAACCACCCACTCACCTGCCTGCCCACTCTCCTCCACTTTTTGACCTTGCACATTCCTGGACTGTAAAGCCCCATTTTTGCAGTGTGAAAATAACCCCAACTAGGGAATCCTCTCTGCAAATTAAATCTCCTCATCATAGGTGTTCCTGCACCTGTAGAGAAACAAGCCTCCCTCCATGACCCTGAAAAAGATACAGTGTAAAAATTTATTACAGGTCTATTAAGTAAATAATTATTTATCTGTTGCACATTTTGGAAATAAGCAATAAGCATCGAACTGCACATCCTCTGCTACTTTCTGTAATGCAGTAACTGCGGTAAAATATGAAACACGGATGCACATTTTCAAAACCAAACAAACATCATTACCATTGTAGTAAGAGCTTTACACTTACAGTATATTTTTCCAGATATCAAACGTTTTCATTAATACACACACTACAAATATTTTTTTCTTAAAGAAGTGTGTCAGTTTGGTTGTGTGGGGAGTGAGGAGCTGGTTTCCAGGTGCTTTGAAGCTGTACTTGCTGGCAGTGGTGGGAGTTCAGGGTTTGATCATTGAAGTATTAAATTGGTGGAGGGGGTGGATAAGCTACTCTGAAGGCACAGTTGGGGATCACACGGTGAAAGTAGGAGGCAACATCATGATTTCCCACTGAGTTTACAGAAGAGAAACAACAACACTGGATTTACTGAATATTTAAACTTCACAGTTTCTTCCTATTGACACCATATTTTTGTGAGTTTACTCCAGTTTTAAGATATGCTTTGTACTTTTTTTGCAAACATAAACGTAAGTGTAGCAAAAAATGGCTAATAAGTTTTTCTCTATTTTTAAGAGGGGCAAAAGAAAAAGATGCAAACATAACACATCCCTACATGCACGTCATAATCAATAATATCTCCAATAAGTGCCGGTGAAAAAGTGAATGTAAACACAACGGACATGTTTAGTGACAAACTTGCTGCAGCTGCCGCTTGTTAACAGTTAATCTGTTCCCAGTAGGACGGCCTTTTTCTTCTGACTCATAAGGAAACAAGACTCTTTGAAAATCACAGTTTGATTCACACCATTAATATAGGGGAGGGAAAAAAAGCCTTCTTTACACCAGACATCCTGATTTAGAGAACAGGTATGTTTCACAGCGAGGCGCACGCAAGGTGGGTGGTGGTGCTCCCACGGGTTACTGTTCTCCATAATTAGCCCATTACTGGATGACAGAGAAACAGGCCGACCTGCAGGAGACTAATAGCCCACAAAATCCCCTTTGTTAATTTCTGTATCCCACCAGCAACCATCCTGCCAGATACTGTAAAGCACATTTACGATGGAGGGCAAAACTGTTAAAAAAAAGCCCTCAAAAATCAACACAGTTAAAAACAAATAAACCGTTACCATGTTGTAATTACATGCTGTCACACATTTATACAGCAGTCTGCACTACACCAGTGAAGTGTGACTATCAGCTGGCAAGCACAAACACCTCCCGAGCAGGTAAACATCCTTATGTAGGTGAACTTCATCATGCTGCTTAATCATAACTTCCAGAACAATCCGGATATTACACAGAAATGATTGAAGCAAGAAAGGGTTGTTTCATCATGTCTTGTCCTGCCGATGTAAGTCAGAGTAAGGACATTCAATGCTGCGTAATGGAGGTGAAAAAATTGCAAGAAGCCAATCAAAAGTTAGGATACCCAGCTTGATAATAAACACCTGACGAGCCTACGGGTCTGACTCAGCTCCAGGATGCTGTTTAATCACGTACGAGGAATGTACCCTTAGGTGTGTTTTTCTATTTCGAAACAGGAACTTTCCTGCTGCGATTTGCTTCATCATAACTCAGTCTTGAGTCTTGATTTGTTTTTAATGGCAACATTGAGGAGCTATAGTTTGAAAAATCTCAAAGGTTCTCTGTAGCTGAGTTAGAAATTTGGTGTGGTCTTCTCCGGTGAAGGGTTCTGGGTTTTCCAAGGGTAGAGAGAGATCTCTAACTTCTGATGCATATCCAGTCATTTGGTATAGGACGCAGGCCTTGGATAGGGCAGAAACTGCTCAGTTCACAAAAGAGAAACAAAGGTAACCCCGAGTAGGCATCAAAGGGGGAAAGAGTCAATATCTAGCCTTCATTTCAAAGTGAATACACAAACTAAAAAGTACAAACAGTTTGGGGATGGAGGATGTGGAACATTGAAGCTAATCTGCAGGATGATGCTACGTTGTGATAGATTTAAAACTATAAGCCAGCTGAGGTTGAGCTCCAGTGTATTATGGATGTTGTTTAGACAGAGAGACAAGCAGCTGCTGTGTTGGCTGAGCCTCCAGCTCAGCAGGAGTCACACAGCACTCATTTCATTCACTTTGAGACTCATAATTCTTCACTTCGCTCATTACATCAGACTAGCAGCCAGGAAGCTTCCACTCATGAGTTTTTTTAATCACACTCTGCTGTCATGAATCTCGTCTTCAAAAGCCTGTCGTTCATTTGCATGAATCACCCAACGTCTTAGATCAAGTCGATCAGTGTAAAGGTCATTCAGATGAGACGCCGACATTCTTTCAAAACAGGCCTTTTGGGAAATTTGCAAACACGAGGTGAAATGAGGGTAAGATCCCGTTCAATAGCATGGAGAATGAAGTCCAGGCAAAGCCGGATTTATTTCCGAGGCTCTTTAAACAAACATCAAAAAGTGTTTGACAAAGAACAAAGGCAGTGCATGAAGATCAAAACCGGTGATAAAACCACAAGACAGGGCAGGCACATCACGAAGTCTCAAGCATGATGAGCCAGACTGCGTGTGTGTGTCTAAATGAATAAAAAGCCAATCGTTTCCAATCATTAGCTTCAGTTTTCTTACCAACAGAGGCACCCAGTGATGGAAATGAAGATTAAACAGGGAGTTCTATTTGTGGGGGTAATGACAGGTGAAATTACCGATGCCAACGCGATCCTATGATTAAACCATCTGGACCAAAGTAAAGTGAACTCTCTGTGTGTATGTAGCGTTTGTGTCCCCCTCCCATTTTATTTTTCCAAAGGCTAAAGAGGCCCCTCCATGCTGACCATGAATAATTAAAAAAGCCTAATTTTATCAGTAGGTGGCATTTACTGAACACAATTATCTGCATACATTGAACCGTATGAAATGAATTAAACTAAACAGCAAGATAGATGGTTTCATTTAATAGCTTCTGAAAAACATCATCGTCAGCAGCATGAATGTGTAAGAAAAGTGCAACTCTCAAATCTCTCAAACTAAGCTGTCGAAGCTGTCTAAAATAACTTCTAATCTTATAGTAAGTGCAGTGACTGGCTGCTGTGAACACTTGTCAATAGATGTGTGTATTTGCTGTTGTCATAATAGTAGAAAAGTCTCTAGTATCTCTAATGGAAACACTGATTAGCCTCAAGTGTCACACATAAATCCTTCACATTTCCAGCCAAGAACTCATTTATGGGCACAAACCTAAAAGTGTAGAGCATGCCACATGCCTAATGAATAATTCTGATTAAAGACTTAAAAATCAACGCAGTGTAGCTGCCTCTTAGCAGTTGGGTCCAAAATATAGCTGTTTATTTTATTTCCTAAATCTGGAGGTTATAGTTTTTAGGACACATTACTCAAGCAGAACCCCTTTTTTCCCCTCAGAACTGCCGTATTTCTTCATGACATAAAGTCAACCGGTTGTTGGAAATATTCTTTGGCGATTCTGGTCCACATTGACATGATAGCATCACACAATTTCTGCAGATTTGAAAGTTACAGATCCTTGATGAAAATTCCCCTTTTGAGATGATGTCAGCTTTGCGACATGGTGTGCTGTCCTGCTGGAAGTAGCCATCAGAAGATGGAAAACTGTAGTCATAAAGGGTTAGCCATGGTCAGCAACAACACTGTGGCATTAAATGATGCTCAGCTGCTACTAAGGTGCCTGATGTCTGCCAAGAAAATCCTCCACAAATTTACAGCACCACCGGCAACCTGAACCATTGATACAAAGGAGACGCTTTCGTGTTGTTTACATCCAATTTTGATCCTATCATACGACTGTCCCAGGAGAAACTGAGACTCTTCGAGGATTTTTCAGGCCTCTGTTATCCAGTTTATCTCCACCCTGCACCTCACTGACAGGAGGGCCAACCAGTGAGGTCTTCTGTTGCTCCAGACCAAGGTGATGTGTTGTGCATTCAGAGACGCTATTCTGCATACCTTGGTTTAAATTAGCGGCTCTTTGACTTCATATCAGCTCCAATAGTCTGGTCATTCTCCTCTGACCTCTGACATAAACAAGCAATTTTCAGCCAGAGAGTGACTGCTCAGTTTTCCTTTTTCCGATAATTCTCTGTAAACCCTAGATATGTTTGTGCAGGAAAATCCCAGCAGATCAGCCATTTCAGAAATACTTACACCAGCCCATGTGATACAAACAACAATGGCACATTGACTTTAACCACTTTTCTTTCCCATTCATTCAGTTTGACTGAATGCATTGAATTGACATTATGTGTTATATTAGATTGTGTTAATGAGGAATTAAAGCCCTGATAAAGATACCCCTAATAAACTGGCAGGTGAGTTTATCACATTTGGTGTATTAGTGACTGCAGTAGAATTACAATGTCTACATTAAATGTGTCACCCATCATAATATTGAGGCTGATTTATATGTTTTTAGCAAGATAGAGAAAGTCTAAAGATAGAAATGCTTTTGTGTCCTTTGGCTGCTCTGCCACTGCTGGTTACACACATTCAATCCTGTATCTCACATTCCCATGAGCAGTAGCAATCTCCCTGACACAAGTCAATATGCCGTTTTAATTTTAGTTATGACTCACTTAATTTGACCTTATCTAATTGATGTGTAAGCTCACTGCTAGCAAAATCTAATTATCTTGCTTTTCCATTTGGTGCAGGGTTATTGCTGCCACATCATGGATTTGATTGATACACGGTATCTGATTAAGCGAGAACAGGAAAGCAGAAACAAATCACTTGTCACAACAACACCACAAATCGAGACTTTCTAAACTAAAGTGTTCCTTTAGATATCAGGGTGGTCAGAACCAGTCGACTGCCATCACGCAGGGAGCAAGTCAATTCAAGAGACCGCTGTGGCAGCCTGAATCTTCCTAGTTCTATTTGAACCAGTCAAGCCAACTAATGAGCAGAGTGAGAGTTTATACACATGACTGTGTGGTTGGGTGCAAAAGTGTGGAGTGTTGTCCAGTCGCATGAGGTCAGAAACACTGAAACAATACTGATTTAGTACCAACAAAATGGGATTGTTTGGATCCCATTACAAAATGAAACAACCATTTGGAGAACAGCCTCAGGTTACCTGCTTGCCAAAAGTTGACACACCTCTCTAGCTCTAACATTCCTATCTGGCTCACAAAAAGATAAACTATTTTTATCGCAGAATTATTTTGTAGTATATAGTTAATTTAGTTTTAACGTAACACAAAAATCTTTCTTCACAATGAAAAACTTTTGGGGGGCTCAGAAGACCTGCACATCCCAATTGCACAACACACATTATTTGAGCTCATATAACAGCCCACTTGAGTAAGTGAAACTCTACCTGAAGGGTAAAACAGGCTTAAAATGATGTGAAACACATGATCAAAGCTGAGCTACTTTGGCCACACTTGTCTTTTATTGCCTGAGTCAATCTTGAGATTACTGTCTGCTTTGAAGGCGGGGCAGGCAGCCACAGGGCAGGAGCTATTAACTCTGACTGAACTCTCTCTGCAGTTTGCCTGAAATATAACAGGCAGACTGGCAAATTTCAAGGGACACAGAGACAAAAACAGAAGAAGACGCAGAGGGATGGCAGCGGATAGTGCGGTCTTTGCTCTGTCACAATAGCTCCACAGATCACATTTTACCTCACAGCATCTTGAGCTTGGGTATGGCCACTACAGAGAGCCAATGAAAAGCCAAGGGGATGCTGGGATGTCTCACTCATCCCAGTGGGAGATGATGTCATCAGATGCTGATGTAATTGATGGGCAGCATGTAAACATTTACAGCCACACCACTCTCTGATGTCACATATGACCCTGTGCTCTCTCAGTTTCAGACCTCCCTACAATTACTGACAGTAACAAACCACCAACCTCACTCAGTGTCGAGTAGATGCACATTACTATCATCTTACCAGTGGTTAGACAACAGAAGTATAACAAGATGAGTTTTGAAATCTTATACTCTGTGCTGAAGCACCTTGAGGTTACTGGTTGTAGTGATGTGGTGCTATATAAAAATAAAATCGAATTAACTGTATGCACAAATATAGCTATTTTGAGTGTCAGGTCTTTTACTGTCTGTGACTTTGAACTTGGTATGGATGTTGGTGCCAGACAAGCTGCTCATCAGAATGATTTGCTGGCTGCTGCTTTATTGTACAGCTAAAATATTGTGTCCCTTACATTAGACAGGGGAAGAAAAAAGTACAGACCTTTAAACCTTTAACAGTGAACGCACAGCAGGACCAATGTGCCTCTCTCACACAGCTCCCCAGAGCTTTAAAACTTTTCATCCTGGCTTCTATTTTTAGCCTCTCTCTTGTCAGTGTCAAGCTTTTTTAGAAGGATGCATAAGATGCAAACACTGAGCTTTTGTACGGGTTCATGCTGCTCTTCTCTCTGGAAAACAGGACAGCACTGTCACGCACTATGTCGCCAGCGTCTCAGCTTTAAATCAATGTCTCGATAGAGCACATGCACACAATGTTTCCCTTACATGTGAACTGAGAGAAAAAGAAGTCAGCTTGACACAGTCATCGGAAACATCACATTTTTTATGTTTCTCATACAAAGGTTCTGACATGATATATCTGTTAAGTTCAGATTTGCATCGTCTGACCTCACAATAACCAACCATTTGCTGGGTGAAAACATTAGAAAACTTTTAGTTCTTATTTGTTCAGTAAGAGAGATCTGAAGTACATGTCTGAGTATATTAAGACCCAGTATTGAAGATAAATGCTATCAACCAGTAAGCTTTTTGACTTATAGTCTGGGAGATGGTTATCATTGCTGCCTCACGTCAAGCAGGTCCTGGGTTAGAATCCCCTGGCTAGGTCGCGGTCCTTCTATGTGCAGTTACCAGGCACTTTTGACTTCTTCTCACTGATGATCCTAAAAAAAAGCTGTCTGTCTCTGTGTGTTGGCCCTGTTATCGACTGCAGACTTGGCCAGTGTGTACCCACTCAGACCCCGAAGTGGATTGATTTGGAAGTGCTTAAGAAATTGGAGGGATGGAATTATAGCTATTGGCTACTCGTGTTTTTTAAAACTCCAAAACCAACAACTTCTCACATAGTCAGGTAACAAATGCCAAAGCTCACAAACTATAACCATTTGAAAACTGCTGCAGTCCCCCATTTTCCTATTGCAGAATAATAAGTTACCATACCGTATTCCAGTTATGACTGAGGTACAGGTCTCTAGTTTAATGAGGCTAATAGAGATTTATATGAGATTGTTGATTATTCACTGACCAAATATAAACCACTATAGCCTCAAATGTTTTAATATATTTAATATATCAGACATGTTGTTTTTAAAGATCAGAGGATTTCTCCTGTCAACCCTTCAAAATAAGCCATACTAGATCAGTTTTTTTTTTTTTTTTTTTTTTTTTTTTTTTTAAATTGAGCCATCTTTACAATTAAAAAACTTTAATGTTTAACATGCTATGTGAGGCCTATGGAGTGCAGGGTGTAGCTCTTGGGTTTTTTAGTCCAGACCTGAATGCTTCAGACTACCAATTCTTGTTTTGTAGAGGTGGTCACACTTACTGATGATTTGTTAATCAAGTGCACTTGATCAGCAGTACCCGGCTACTACTTACCACCTTAAATCCCGTGGAAGCAATGAGTGTGTACTTAAGTTTTCACAGGGCTGTATCAAGTCCCATGAAAACATGACGTGACTCGCAGCCAGTACTAGCTCTGGATGTAGTTAGAGATTACAGCAAATAATAAAGATTTATCTTTTACAATAAGGGAAACTGTGGACACAAACTGTTTTATCTTCTTTGCTAATAAGGGTTAATGAGATACTAAAATAAACCAGTGTAAATGAATTAATATGCCAGTAATTCATTCAGCAGGAAGACTACCCCAGATTTAAATCTTGTTAGGAAATGTGAAAAGTTCAAACTTAGAATAGGACACAATAGTCTCATTAAAGACATGCCAAGATTAAATAATTTCTCTTTTAGTAAAGACTTTAAAGTGTTGGTACTATATAATAATGAATGGTGAAGTATGACTCTAGTATCTCTAGGATAGATGCTGAAAAGCATAAATATTTCCGCTTTAGGTGTCGTATAAGCACGTATGGTGGTATTAACGATAGGAATTAAGAGTTTTCTCCTATCAGGAATTCTGCTGATTCATTGTTAATCCCTCAAAACATCACACACCCACCACCTTCCAGTAAATTTAATCCGGTGTCCTCCTCGTTCCCCTCCAGTCCCTGGCACGGCAGCTATCTCTGCTTGCGGAGACACAACACGCAGAGCGACAAACACGTGGGAGGACATTGAGTTCCATACTGTGTGTTTCTGACAAGGGAATGGTGGGGAAGGTTTCTCAGCCTTGAGAACATGCGTCAACAAGATTTAGAATCCTTCGTGCCGACACTCAGAATATCATATCTTCCTTTTATCCCGGCAACAAAAATGATAGCGTGTAGGAATTCACAGTCAAACAACACCTGTGGTTTTGAACCTCCGCTGTGTTTGAACTCATGGGTTTTGCCTGCTTTGGTTTTGACTGGCAAGCAGAGTTCAGAGAAGTAAAAGTCCAATTTTAGATTCTGGACTTTGGACTGGTTGAGGTGGCCGAAACCCAAACACGCTTTGAGCGAGGGCAAATATTTGCTCTCACCCCTTCTCGTTTTTCTCTGCACAACTCAGTAATTACTTTATGTTGCCTTTGTCCTCCATTTTATCCTGTTTTGTCTTGTATCAGATGTGTTTTAGTTTACAGGAAACAGCCTCTGACTCAGATTTAGACTCAGCACAGATAATAAATGCAGTGTCGCTCAAGGATATCGTACCCTTAGTATCTCATTATCTCCCGTCTTTGTGACCCTTCTGTCTCGGTTCAGGCACAAATGAGTTATGATACGAAGGGAACATGAAAGAATTTGTGCCTCTCATAACAGGACAGGCAAATGCAAAGATTTAAACAGGAACTTAATGTGTCATATCTGATCTGATGGTTGATGTTTGATGTGAACAGAAAAACATGCAGTTTGCTCTTTATTTTTTAATCTCTGATCTGACCACATCCACACTTGATTCAGATGACTTAACTCTATTCTTTAACCAGTGAAAGATGAAGGAAGCTCTTTTAAAAATAAAAAAAGACATCCAATAAAGAGGCAAACTTTAAATTCAGGATTCGAGATGAAGTGCCATTAGTTGCCAACCATCCTTTTGAGAATGTTTTTGTTGCAGTGAAAGGGAAGTGAGCTGCAGATACCTAGTTCAACATACGCTCACCGCTGTTCACAGCCTTAACTTGCACATGCTGATATTTACTCTGTGAGATGATAGATTAACAGTCAGGTGCAGATAGCAAAGTTAACTGTGGAAATGAGAGCTAACAAACAGACACATTCCATGCAGTGGGGGTGGGAAGGAGCTGAAGTGGGGACGGGAGGTGCTGTTTAGTTGCTCCCGAGCCTCCGGCCTCTCATGGCCTCTTCCGTGACCCTTGCGGCTGGGAAGTACCAGTGATTGCAATCAGTACTAATCCCAACAACAGATATTCTCATTCCTGCTGTGAAAATCCAGCGTAAAACTGGTTCGAGATGTTGGACAAGGTTAGCCCAGGTGATTTATGACTCAGGAACTACCAGTGACCTGTGGCGGGACAGACAATAACCCGCTGATTGAGGGCTGCTATTGAGTTTTCACCAAACGGTAAACATCTTAATTCATGTTAATGGACTGCGGATGTGTTTCTCTGTTTGGGAAGTAACAATAAACTTAGGCTTTCAGGGTTGGGTAATGATGGCTATTCACCTGGGGGAAGAGGTGTTCTCAAGGTGTCCTGTGTGTGTGCAGACAACATCAGTCACAAGGCAACTGCTAGCTCAGGAGCTTTTCACTGACACATTTTAACCTTGACTTCCAGACAACACACTATATTAAAATACTGGAGTTATTAATAGCATAGACAGTGAACTCTCACAATTCAGCTGGATGCTATTCATGATAAATTGTTCAGCACATATTTACAGTAAATGCTGGAAGCAGATTCTCACTGAAATCTAACTATTTATGGTAAAACCGATTATGAATTTGGTCCATTCTTCCCTCCAACCTTGCTCAAAGGCACAAACACCAGCTGTGACTGGCCAGAATCAAGTTAAAGTGAAGCCATGATCTTCGGTAAACCATCACTGCCAGAAACAGAAAATCAATAATTCTTTATTACTGTTATAAAAAGCCATTAGCCATTTTCTTAATAGTCTCTTATGTAAGCATCTGTTGTGATCTGTTATTGGTCAGAAAGGCTATGCATGGTCAAAGCACAGATAGATTTTGCATCATCCAAAAGCATTCAATACCTTTAATGAATAATGCAAAACATGTCAACATCAGTAGTCTTTATGGTGGTAAGTGCTAAACGTGGTTCCAGTCAGTGTTTGATTGTGCTAAAGAGGGATATTCACCATGTAAAGTGACACCTGCGGTGACTGAATTACAAGGACAAAGCAAATGGTTCAAAGGTCACCAATTCCTGTCGCATTCCTGTCTGATATAAGACTCTAGCTGCCCTGAAAAAGACATTATCTGGACCAGAGCATATGTTGCTTTTATATCTTTCAGGACTGATGCCTTTACAGATGTGCAAGGTGCCAAGTCCATAAATACTAATGCACCCATATACCACCACAGATGCAGGTTTACGAACTGAGCACTGAACTTTAACCTGTATTTGTGAATGATACAGTGAGCTGTAGTCAGAGACAATTAATTATAGGAGGGTTCCTGAGTTCACACAGTAATTTCCATGGCAGAATTATGCCTGTTTCTAATGCAGTGCCGCCTGAGTGCCACACAAGCATCCAATATTGATCTTCAGCCTTGTTTGCGCACAGAGATTTCTCTAAATTAAATCTTTTGTTAATATTATGTACTTTACATGAAGAGTATTTAAAGTATTTTTTATGCTGAGGAACATTATTGAGTGTAGTTTTTTTTTTAATCTTGGTGAACCACTGCTCTTTTTTACTTCTGTGAAACTCTGCCTGTCTAAGATGTTCTTTTTATACCCAAGGCAAATGCTTGTTTTCATCCATGGAAAAATATTACAGACATTCCTGTATGGCAGTAAAGGCACCTCCAGAAATTATGCTCCTTAAATGAAATGTGGTGCCTGTAATACTCATAATAATAGTTCTGAACAGACAAGTAATGCAGCAGAGCTGATAAAGTGCCAGCTGGCTGTGTGAATGGGGACATGGCCAGGTATGACAGCTGGTGCTCAAATCTGGCCCGTATTGATCGCACTAGCATGACCCCATGTTGCTACATTAGCCACGTGGATGCCATACCAAAACAAAACAACAACCCACTGTGACAACACACACACAGACACATACTGTATACTTTGTGGCTCATGTTTCCACAGAGCGTCCCTGCACATTCATATGATCCTCAGTGAGAAAAATACATAAAATTTTATAAAAGTAATAATAATGAACTGTTGCTGAAAATCATGCTCAGTTCCCTTTAAAACTTTGGTTTGTGAATTTAAAGCAAAAAGAGCAACAATTCTGCCCTCATTAGAGGTTTTTGTAACAATATATTGTCTGTTTTGTCCTGTTAAATTCTGCTGTCTAATACAAATGTAGACACGATGTCAGCTCTTGATATGGGCGGCGTCATGTTTCAGCATTTCAGAAAGAGAAATGAAAAAAAAACCCCAGCTCACTGCTCATGGACAAGAGGCTAGTCAGAGAGCTTTATGTGCTTTATTTTATTACCAGTTACCAATGCCATACATTTATCTACAGCCTTTTCTCCTTCCCAGACTTATTTTACGTGATACAAATTGGATCAATACAAACATTGTTTGTGTGTTATCACTGATAAAACTCTCTATCTACATAAGGCTTCTTAGACTGGTGCTTTATTCATTCCTGGTCCACTAATGCCAACATAATGTTATAGTCTGCATGTGCGTTGCATATAGTATTGCAGTTTAGGATTACAAGAGCACACTGAAAGAAAGCAGTGTTGTGTTACCATTGTGCATTCTTTTCACTGTACCATCTGGTGACCTCACTCTTCCACCCCCATCTACAGCTCTCTTTCTCTCACTTTGTTTCTTTGTTTATATGTTTTCCTCTGTCACTTTCTCTCCTGCTCTCTGGGTCGGAGCATTCAACGTCCAGTGAAAAGTGCATTGTGAGACGAGCCAGTGACTGTGAGCAATGTGAGAGTGACTTGAACCTTTTTTAGCGGGACATGCTTGTTGCTTTTGTTTCAACAATACAGCGGCGATTGTCTCGCTCGATGCTGGGGAATCACATTTTGACAACAAACGGAGACAAGTCTTGGATGATTAGTGGTATTTGCTATCAAAACCTGCACCACGAGACAGCATAATAAACTTTTTATTTCAGCTTGCAGTGCCACTACTGATGCCACAGGGTTCTCAGACTGCATCTGGAGACGGCCTTGGCACAATAATTCAGATCAATGACCTCAACTCTCTATGTGGCTGCAGGGATCTCAGCATGTTTCTTCAGAATTGCTCTTGGACTAACTTTATAGTGCACCAGGGCTTTGGGATTACCACCCATCTTTTCCTCCAGTATTGCAGGATGAGAAAGTTCATTCTTAAAACTTTCAGTAATCTGTTTCATTATTGCACTTCAGTAAAATTACAGCACACCAGAGCATCTTGAAGCCTTCCTCTCCCCATAACACTTAAGTTATCTTCCATGCAGATACCCCACCCCTATTTCCCTGAGATTTCCCTGGGGAGTGAGAATATTGAGTCCATAGCATCGTGTAACTGACCAGCCATCTGCCTTACTGCCTGAGAATGCATTCAAAGGACACTACATAAAACAAACAAGAGCAGCAATACTTGAAACGGAGATGTTTGTACTCCTCTTCATTCCTCTTCTGATGCTGCTTAATAAGTTTGGTATGCATCCTTACATAAGAGATGAGCAAATGACCACAATTAGAGAACATCTGCTGAGCTCTGAATGCATGCTCAGCTTCTTAGAGTCCAGGCTGTTGTACTTAACAGAACAAGTACAAGCATTCTTTTGAAGGCAGAGAATGGGGAAAAATAACAAAAAGCCGATAGAGTTCAGCTCAAACGTAAATAGCTGTTCAGCAAGAAGGCAAAATAAGGTTTCTGTTAAATGTTGGTAATGGATGGTTGGCAACATCAAAGCGCTACGCAAATAAATGACAGATTATGATTTCTGACGATAAATTCCCCAACCTGTTTCTCATAATAACTGCACTGACAATGGTAACTTACCGAACATGTGTGTGAAATCCCCTATTTGCTTGTTTTCATCTATTTACATTGATATCTTAGGCAACAGTGCCCTCCCACCTTTGATTCTACAGGCTGTTTGTCCCTGTCCTGTTTCATTATAGCATCATTTAGAAGTGCAAAGCTGCACCCAGAAGAATAGCTTTGCAGTGCGCAGACTTATAGTGCATGCTGCAGAACTACTTTAGGTCCCCAGGGCACATTTCACAAAATGTGCAACATACAAGTTGCAACTTGTAACTTGTGACATGTCATTGTTTACTCTCAAGGTAATTTTGACACTATTGTCTTATAAAAAGAACCATGCCGCTCTCCACAAGTATAAGATGGAAGTTAAATAAAGTGATCCCAGGTGTATTTTTTTCTTCTACATGACTCTCTGGTCCAAAATATTTTAAGAAAGTAAAAGCAATAAGAGCAGAGGATGGTATAGCATATTAATGTCCTTAAGAAATAAAATTCATGCAGTCCAGTAATGACTGCATGCTCAAGTCATCTAGTTTTAGCTATCTAGACGATGAAACCAGTCTGTGCATGCTCATCCGTAAGCTCTTTTGGAAAGTATGGAACATTTATAAGCTGATGATCCAGAGCATTCTTGCAGGGGTTATTTTTGTATCCCTTCTTGTGCACCAAATATATTCCAAATCACCACTGCAGATTATCACTCCACAGGAGAATATCATAATGTCTTTCTTTTTACCTTGCTTTGGGTGTACGGAGTGGCTACGTGCGTCATATTAAGCCAAAGGAAGAGCTGATGGCAAGGACTCTCCACTGAGACTAAAGTCTGGTGGGGGAGCTGTTCATCCTTCCCTGGGGAGACAGAAAAGCAGAAAGAGTTATGTCAATTAGCCAGATACTGCCTCAACAAAAAGCTCCCCCTCCTTTGCACCTCCAGTCTGGCCAGACCCAGCTAATCAAATCAAGACAGGGAGACAAAGGCTGGAAGCACTCTGCGGTTTAAGAAGGAGGCAGACGGGGTGGAAATAAGCTGTGGAATATGTCAGGTATGTCACATTTGGAGTGGCATTTGTTCCAGTGGTTTTGCATTTAGTGAGAAAATGGGAGAGGGCTGCGCAAAGTACTCGCACAACAAGAATTAATGATGTTGCAGAGGTGTCACCACCAACTTCTGAACTTAGCTTCAAACACGACAGTAACCTGATCAGTGTTTCATCCTGGATTTGGGATTTGTGGCTTTTCCCCCCATTTCTTTTTTGAAGATAATGGCCTGTGGGTCGCTTTGTTGTTCACAGGTCCCTTTCTGATGTCACTTCAAAGCTAAGCTCTGCGCAGTCTGGACTAGATGGGGGTTTTAGCCTGGCTTGACCAGACACACTTCCGAGCCCCTTTTCATGTTTGACACTCGTCTTTTTTCTCCCCTGACAAGCAATTGCAGCAGAGTGGGAGCCCCCACACACTAATTACAGGTCAGCATGTCACCTAAAAGGGGCTCTCCCTAATTTTTTGTTGTCTTTTAAGCAACCACTGCCTGACATCACAAAGGTGGAGCTGGGTTCCCCAAGCACAACCTTTGGTGAGGATGCAGTACACAAGTAACTGGAATGAATAAACATGAATATGAAGCATATGTACAGTTATTAAGTTATTACAATCATTTTTAGGGCTGGCTAACCTTTACTCTCATTACATGCTTTTTGCCCAGGTTTAAAAATCAGTAAAATTAGTGGATCTTATTCTTTATTTATTCTGAGCAATTTATGCTGTGCAATTTGTTTTTTTGACTGATAACACTGACTATGTGCTAACATCCACATTTCCAGTTCAAAATTAAGTTCGTTGAGCTCAAAGTCACCTTATGATAATTTTATGACCTATAATATCACACGATTGGGTGTTTTATAAAATGGGTCTTTGTATCCTTCCTTTATCCGTGTGGAAAATACTGCACTTATTACACCCTTACAGCATGTTCAATAACAGTGCAAGAGGAGAAGAAGACCAAAACAGCTGGCGATCCTGAAATAAAACAAACTGCCCTACATCTCAAACTTTTTGAGCTAGGCTTTTAATACATACGAACGACGCCGTTACTATTTTATCGCGATCTCCCTGCTGCGACTTCCAAATTTAATGCGGCAGAGTTGAGTCCTACACAGTTGGGAGGAATGGAATGAGAGGCGGCCGTGGAAGATACCAAATCAGACCTCTGTTAGGGGGGATGCACTACAAGCTCCGCGGCAATTCTCGATATTAACAGGCATAAACTGTCCCCGGGCACATTACTAAGTATACTTTTGGGATATTGACATATGTTGCCGATAGTCGTTTGGCTTTATTTTGTTGGGTCATGTAAACAGAAAATCCACATCTGCATCCCGGTTCCCTCCTTTCACTCGTCCCTTCACCGCACATGTATTCCTATGTGGAGCTCCAGCGCGGACAGTGTGGCTCCAGCCGAAGGCGGCCGAACGACTACTCTTCCCAAAAACTTACTGAAGTCCTTCTAAACTGTGGATTTCTTGTTCTTTTTTTCTTTTCGGAAAAAACTCCTTTTGGATTAACCACTTCAAAGGGGAATAACTTGTTTTGTCATTAAAAGGTGAGTTTTACATCGCCGGCCAAATGCTTTGAATACCTTTAGCCGTTTTTATGACTTAACGCGGGGGGATTACTAACGGTTAGGACTTGGGCTGTGGCGTCTTTTCTCCGGGGTTAAGATGTTCAAATGGAGTGGGTTTCACTTCATTCCATATATTTAAATTATTTTATTATTTTTAGCAGTTTTGAATTCGTTGCCGCA
Source organism: Oreochromis aureus (assembly GCF_013358895.1). NCBI lineage: Eukaryota > Metazoa > Chordata > Actinopteri > Cichliformes > Cichlidae > Oreochromis > Oreochromis aureus. Next base: position 10,210,924 of record NC_052960.1, read on the forward strand.
AAGTCTGGGCAGATTAGTTGCGTTGCTTCATCAACTGGGATGCTGCCAGGATATTTGACTGGGAATGTTGCCCTGAAATATGAGTATCGTGGACTGCTATTTACCTTTACTTACACGACGTGAAGACGGCTTGTTCAGGGTACATGAGGAGTTATATTATTTGCACGTCTTCACCCATCTTCTGTCATCATTACCAGAAACCTGGTCCCATCATTAAGAAGCGGATATCTCGTTTTGGGGGTTGTGTTTTTATCCAGTCCAGTTTAACAGTAAAATGACTAACATCCAGGATTTATTAATGTTGTGTAAATACCCCACACGTGTGGCTGTGGGGACGTAAATGGCAAAAAGTATGCGTGCCCCATTGCAGTCCTATCCCGGTTGTTCGTTGCTTCAAATGCTTTTGTTTTCTTTTAAGCAAATTGCAAAGTTGTTGTCTTAGCGCACAGGAATGCCAGCAATTTCCCCCCTCTGTTTAATATTAGACCAAAGGGCAATCAAGACACAAAGGAGAATGGGAATCCATGGATTCTGTTTATGGAAAGGTGTTGCCTATTTAAAGCTAAAAATGTTGCATGGGTCCTTGGTTTATTGTCCGTTTCCTGATTTAAATGACCTCATTTCAGAAGAAGCCAAAGCAGAAATGAAGCTTTCTCAGCTGGACTGATGTTAACTAATTTGTCATTCATGTTCTTTGCCAAGCTCTAATAGGGACATTAATGCAATGTAATAAACATTGTTGCACAATGCATAAACATTGCACAGTGATGATTACTGCACTTGTCATGCTGGCTGCCTCTGAAGACACCAGCATAGTCAGGCAAGGGGGATCCCCCTGATAACGTTAGGAAATCTCTCCACTACATATGGCAGCTTATTCAGATACTTTGCTTGGACCATTCCCCAAATACAACCTGCTATCCAGGTCTCTGGTCCAGCTGTAAGGGAGAACGGAAGAAAAACAAGTCATGTTTTTGATATGGTGACACTATCTTGGCTCAGTGTGGTGTATAGTACATACAGAGCAAAGTGAATGGGAGAGGGGGATAGTGCAGGTGCTGTCTGCACGGGAAGAGCAGTGCTGGTGTTAGAAGCGAAAAGGAAATGAGTGAACAAAGGTGGTTGGAGTGTGTGCGTGTGGGTGACTCATTCATGCAAGTCTGTAGGAATGTGTGATGGGATGGTCCATAATTTCACAAGGCAATCCCCCCTCTCTAACTGCACTAAAACCTCATGAGTGTAATGTTTTCTGTTGTGTTTTTTTAGCTCCTGCTAAAACTTTTACCCTTAGCTTTACCTTTCTGTTATAAAACCATAAACAGCACTTGACATTACTTCACTGAATGTTTTACCGATTGTTTTTCTGAAGCTTTCAATGATCTCTGCAGTTTTACACTAAGCATCAGAAGCTCAACTGAATCCTTAGCCTTGGGGCTGGCTTTCTCTGATACTAAATCTCTGCAGTGAGTACAAAACGCCTACATATAGTAACAAAGCTGAAGAGGAAAACTCCTGTGGTGTTCTTTGTAGGTAACTGAAGATAACCTGTTACCTGTATTTTACATAGCTGTCAACTTGCAATGCAAATTCTCCTAAAGAAGCATGACATAATGCGATGTGGGGATTATCATACCATTTAGGAAGCTTGTTTAAAAAAGCCTCTTCTCTTTATCTGCCCTTGGTTTTGTTGCTAGAAGATAAGGTGAAACTGTGTTTGAGTTTCAGGACAATGTGATACACATACACAAGAAAGGGTGAAATTACTGTTATTGCCATGAAGTATGAGAAACTTTATCTCTTGCCATCTTGCATGTATTATCTGCACAGTGTCTACAGTGTGAGGGTGTATACACCCTCAAATCTATTTTTCTGTAAGTTATACAGGTGCCCTCAGCTCTCTGCTGCTATCACTCTCTACTATCTAGCCCAGATAGCTCCTCCAGGTAGCTTGTATCTCAGGAAAGGCCAGTTTTAAACTAACCTAATTTCCAGAGAAACTGTTTATGTACCTTTGTAATTCTCACAATTGACTGGTTTTATTGCCTCAAGAGTCATGAACACACTTTGGCTCTGACAGGACAAACCCCAGTGTTGAGCAAAAACATCAGGGTGGTATGCTTTTTTTTTTCTAAACTCAGCTGAAAAGCTCAAGTGTGCTAAGGAGATAGAAGGGGAAAAATGGGTCAGCTCTTCCTGCATTTGTCTTCCCATGTCCTTCTTCCTTGGATTGTGTTTTTCCTCTGCTAGCTGGGCTCTTTAGTGAAGCTCATGTCTTTTTGAGGAAGTGGACCTGAGAGATTTAACCTGCCAGCATCCCGTGAGGATATTATTGGCTTGTTTCTCAATGCAGCTCTTGGTGTTTCCTGAAGGCTGGTTTGTTGATTTTTGGTAGGACTGATTGTGAGATGAGTTACAGAGACATGGGACCACTGGTGGGTCAGTAACACCGGATAGTGAGAAACTAAAGAATACCGTTAGCAAAAAGTGTATTTATTTTTCAGCATGCTATGATGTAATTCCAGCTGTAAGTGTTGTATGGGTTTGATGTTGGCTGAACAGACTGGCCCAATTATCTCTACTTTGTCTTTCCGTTGAGGTCATTTTCATGCTTCAGAGCCCTTCGTAGCTGGCATGCAACCAGGTGATCGGGTTAGAGCTCTTGTTTTCCTTTTTTTTTTAAAAAAAAAAAAAGGTGCCCAGGAGGTCCGCACAGTTTTCCAGAGAAAAAAACAAAACTGAAAAAAGACTTCAGTGTTGTGGTTCTCCCCTAGTGTGACAGTGTAAGCAACTGGAAGACAGTCCTTGTAGTTGCACACAGGAAACAGATTAGATCACCTGTACAAACATTTTCATGCAGTTATAATGGAGCACTTTGCTTGAAACAAAACAACCGGTTTTGGTTGGGGTTTTGTTATAATTGCAGCTCATTTTTTAACCCTCTCCTTTAAGGCTATTTGTGCTATTTCAAGCATACGTAATGGTCGGGTTGACATCTCTGTGGTGAATTGCACTGCGATTGCTAGGTTTGTGAGGTTACTCATGCAGAGTCCAAGATTAAATGCTGGGCGGGGAGGGAAGGGAGCGACTGCTGACTCTGTCCTAACATGTCTGGCAATGCCGGCAGTGTAAGATATGTGTGCGAGCTCTCAGTCCTTCCTCAGAGCCACATGGATGCCAGATGCTATGACTGTTAAAGCAGTTTTTCCATAAAAGTAGCCGAGCTTAAGTTGTTCACTGAGAACTCCCTGAATCTTTTCTCTTGGAGCTTTCTGTTACTAATTTTTGTTGTAGAGAAAGAGAGAAAAGTGGCATATTCAAACGGTGAAGGATGTTACACCGTTTACAGATTACAAAAATATATTTATTTTAAGACAAGGGAAAAAGACAAACACAAGGAAACCTGGACATTCTTTTAACTTTAAGCATATTAATTAACTTTACAAGATGAAAGAGAAGGTTTTATATTGTGTGCTTTCACATGTCGCCACTTTGCAAACCTAGCCAACTCTAATCCAGTGTATTTAAATTCAAAGGACCTGAAAATATATAGCATACTGTTATTAATGCAAAATGATTTAACCTTGGCAACAACAGTAGAATGATGACACAGGACTTATGAATTATAAATCCTGAGTCAGCAACGAGAGGTGACGGGTATCTTTGTGATTATTACATTTTTAAGCTAAAAATATAAATTAAATAGTTAATGTTATTAAATATTAACTGTCAACTGTTTTATGATATGAAATATGTTGTTTTTACTGCTGGTTTGTAGGATGCAATGTGCTACAACTTCCAAAGGTGGCAGTAATGCAATTTTTAACAGAGCTGAAGTAAAAGAAGATACTACCTACCAGGTGTTGGACCAGTAAAGTGTGTGTGCGTGTGACACTTTGAAATGAGATGCCATTGAACAAACAGGAGAAACACGCAGAGCCAAAGGCAACAAACATCCTTCTGTGGAACTGCTTGGAAAAAATAAAACAGAAATGAGGCCCAGTACAAACCGTGCCAGGTGAAGCAATTACATCATAAGTCTGACATAAATATGCACAGGCATTTGAGAGAAATTTGAGAAGGGGTGCGTACTCCAGCCTAAATTTTAGATGCAAAATGATTTTAAAATTAAAATCCTAAAAATATATGTATATGTCGCCATTGAAAATTCACCACCCAAGTGAATTCAAGTAATGGCTGCTATATACTGAAACTGCATTTTACTGGTTGAGTGGTAGTTTACCCTGAGGGCACCTATTCCTTGACTTTTCTCTGTGAATTATGTAACAGCAATACAGTGCTGTCCTGTATTCAGATCTGACATTCAGCAATTACTGAGCATGAGAATAGTCCAAGAGGACACCTAAAAATTTAGAGGTCATGTGATCATATCTTCTTTTTTTTTTTCTTTTTTTAAAAAAAAATATGATCCATCTACTGGCATGGAGGGACAAAATATTTTCTAGAGTGGGGGCTAGATTTGTCTGCATTGTGAATACTTGCCTCAATTTTAATCAGACATTTCACCAACCTTTAATAAATCACCAAAATTAGGTTTTGGTTCTCAGAGCTAGTTTTGCTCAGAGCCAAAAGGTTGTTTATACTCTGCAAGCTGGGTGGTAGGAGACAAGGAATTCTGACAGTCTACACACAATATCTGCTAGATATTTTTGTGGGCAAGGGCTCAAGAGAAAATAGTGCACTGCAGCATTTCAGCCAGTGTATTGTAGGTCTGACTGGCTCACTAGCCCTAGCATCGGAAAACTGTCTGTGTATGTCTCTCATAGACAGGTGGGTGTAGCCACCGTGATGTTTCCCATTGGTTTGTGAAGTCCTGCTTAGAGCCTTGAGCTGAGGGGTGGATAACACATCCACCCCTGAGGAACCACATATTCGTTGGCAAATGACTTGTGGTTGATGGGTTGTTAGCCAATGAGCATACACCGTATAGTTCTTCTTGCCAACTCTTGGAAGAGCTAATGTTGTCAATATGAACTGAGCCCATAAACTCATCAGGAAAGTGTTTACTGAAGTTACAAAGACTTCTGTGCAACCTCAAGTGTTTTTTGGAGCCATAGTAGTCTCCCTCTGCTGGCTATTTGAAAGAATGCAGGTTTAAGACTTAAGAAGTTTAGACCATAAAAGGAATGGTTTCACTAGTCAAGTAGGTCAGCCATTAGCATAATTTTTATGCCTTTCTGTCCCTCAGCCTTAAAAGGCTGATGGGTTATTGTTGTTACCCTACCAGGTGGGCAGGCAAGATGGACAACCAAATTTGTGAATGCAAAAACTCGAGGACGAAGCGACGTAGGAGTTTCAAAACGATACCACAGGTACATCTACTAAAATTCAAGTTCACATCTCAGGTCAAGCTTTCAGAAAATCTTGTGAATGCAATAACTCAAGAAGGAAGTCATCTCGTCTGAAATTGATAGCATAGATTTATCTACAAAAATTCTCAGAAGAGTTTGAATCTCAGTGACGTTGACCTCAAGGTTAGAGGTCACACATAATTTTTTCTGAAACTCTTATGATTGCGATAACTCGAGAACAAGGTGACATAGGATTTTGAAATACATACCATGGGTGTATCTACTATGGGGCTCAGTGGTACCACTGGACACCACCAGCGTTTTTTATTCTGCTTCTCATTTAGTCCATCAGCAAGTTAAACAGAAGAGATGGGAAGTCTTAGTCCTCAGGTTAATGCCATCTTGTGACTAATATGATTTAGAGTTACTTGTCAGCTCAGCAACATTTCCTATTAGCTGCATAAACTGATCTTTTGGCAGGGAACTGTGAGAGAAAAAGGATCAGCTCCTAGTCGAATTAAGTCATTGGAGCTATTTATAAAAGTTGTGCCCTTTAAATATTTCAGCCAGGGCACCATCTGAAGCCCATGAAACATGTCTGTATAATATAAGAATTTGTCTTCTGTTTTTGTTCCTCACACATACCCCATTGTGGAGAATTTTTAGCTCTGACTAAAGTTCAATCCCAAGAAAAGAAATGTCGAGGATAGCATATCATGACCTCATGGTGCTTCGGTTTCTTAAAATTGAGGATTTTAGTTAATATTTGTGAAGTTCTTCTGAGTTATTGCAGTTTAAATGTTTGTGGTGCTTTTATATGGTTCTTTTACAAATAAATAAGTTACCCGTCAAAGGTGTCATTTGTAGATGTTTTGTTTCGTTTCACAACAGTCTGAAACCCTGCGTAGTTCACTGTCATATTGGACAAAGAATAGCACCTCATTTGTTATATTTTCTGGGAATCTCTCTTAAAAGTAGTACCAAAAAGTTTTCACAGTAACTAGAAAGTATGAAAATCTTAGCTCACTTGGCTTGACAGTTTTTTTTCTGGTTAGCTCCACATGAGGGATTACAGTGCATGTGTGCCACTCCAGGTTTTCGGATGCTGTCAGAGGATTGTGGCGGTGCTGCTCGTTGTGTGCATCGGGAATCAAAGGCCGCCATTGTTGGAATGAGAAGCAGATGTTCGTGAGGAATTCTCCTGACTACAGCAGTTTTTTCTTTTTTTCATGCCAAAGCTCTGAGCGCTGCCTTGTTCCAGCTCCCTCCCGCCTGCTCTCTCGTTCTTTGTTGTGTATATATATCCACTCTTCTTCTCTCCGTTTTCTTTAGCTTTGACATATGCTGTACCTGAAGCTACACTTAAATCAGCACAGTGACAGCCTCCTTCAGTGAGTGTGTTCTTCCTTTTCCAAGTAGAGGAAGTTTTTCTTCTTCTTGTGTTCCTGGATCTTTGTAAGACTTGGAAGTGTCCACTCCTCTAATGTCAATGGAGGGAAAGAATGAGAAAGTAAGAGCAGAAGGCCTTGCTCTGTATCTCAGTGTGGGATTCGGTGTCATGCCTGACCCTGCCACGTTGACAGGATCCCTGTTTTAGACTTAAAGGCAGGAGGAAGCGCAGTTGGCCGCTTTTTGTGCGAGTGTTGGCTTAGTTGGACTTGAGCATTGCATCACACTTTGCAATCCAGTAGAAGGGGATTGAAAGCAGCATCCGATTCATTATCCAGCACTCTCTTTCCAGTAGGCCCCTTCACACACACACACACACACACACACACACACACACACACACACACACACACACACACACACACACACACACACACACACACACACACACACACACACACACACACACACACACACACACACACACACACAGACACTCTTATCCATTAATATGACGCCATCTGAATGGTTTATGTCTAATGCAGCACCCTGATCACATTTCCATAAAACTTACTATGGCGCTCTTACAAGACGTGATGTATCCCCTTGAACACACCACAGGGCTTAATCTACCTCAGCTTAGATTCAGTAAGTACTGTGCATGTATGGAGCAAAAAAATAGCTGTCTTCATGACTGTTGTGTGGTTATATATGATTAAAGCCTTTAAGAACAATTTAGCAGATTGATAAATCCAGTAAATTTATGTATTACATATATGAAAAGGACCAGTGCAATGTCATGGTGGACAACTCTGCAGTTATGTGTCACATGTAGACCAGACATGACACAATAGACCCGGACCCATCAGTAATGGCAAAATGCAGTCATGTCTGCATTACCGCTGTCTTTGATATTAGAGGCATTTGCTTTCACCATTCAAAAATGTAAAAGTGTAATGAATGGGTAGTATGAAAGATGTGACATTTGTTTTTTTTTCTCCCTCTGCTTTCCATCATCACTCACTGCACAACATTTCATATGGAGGCACCCTGAGGAGCTGCTTGATTTTTACACCTTAACCAAAAAATTTAAATACAAGACAGAGCTATGGTGAGTGCAGTGCTACCATGTGGAGACTGCAAGACCTGTGGTTGGTCAACCAGTGGAGGTTGTTCTGTTACTAACTTTACAATATCACAGATAATTAATATGCAATTCCACTGCAACCCTTCTGATCTCAGCAGCTGTTTATTTTCTGTGTCGCAAACTGAATGATTATGTGACATTTAAATTATTACTTTAAACTTCCCACATAACTGTTAAATATTTGCCACTTACCGTATAAAGCCTTTGAGACATACAGCACAAGTGTGTATTCACTGGCATTTGTCTGCCTGCCAGCAACATAAGGTGAAAATCAACCATTCTTATCTCATGAAACTAAGTAGAGAGGTGAGGCACGGACAGAGGAAGGAGTCATTCAGATTTTGTGTGGCTTTCAATTATTTTCTTATTGTGAGATGGAACATTGGTCTGAATGAAGGACTATGTTCTTCAAGTGTTTTTGTAGTTAAAGCATGCTTCTAGTATTATAGTACTGCTATGATTGGGAGAAATCAGAAGCTAACCTGTAATGTAAATTAAAACCTACTGTATTTTTTAATGTATGTACAGATGCCTTGGCTTTATTTTCCATGCACTGCCATTCTGGCTAAGCATGGTATTTTCTGTAAACATTGTGTCTGTCACTTGAATCACTCGTGCTCCAACGAGGAAACAATGATAGAGAGTAGTAATCCAGTTAGATTGGTCTCATGTCTAATTAACCCTGCTGCCTTCCCACTGCTCAGCTGCCCTGAAGTAACACCTGACATATGATCATTGCAAGAGTCCAGGAACATACCCAGTGTGAGTGTGTGTCCTTATGAATGCTCTTACTGTAAATTTTGTCTCTAATTTTGTCTGCCTGTACACACGTGTGTTTGTGTGTGCGCAGTGCAGTTGCAGGTTTAGTCAAGGTCAGCAGCAGCGCAGGGAGCTGCCCCAGTCATGGCTCATCAGCTGACTTTGCTGAGTGGCTGGTTGCCTGCTACACTGCACACCCAATGACCGGCTTTAATGAGAACTGATGCTATATGTCAACAGTATGTGTATTTATGGCCGCTTTACCCACAATGCCCCTTGTCTCTGCAGAAACAAAGCAGTGTTATATGTCGACAGCAGGCGTACGAATGGTCAGTGACTTTGCTGCAGAAGTGCAGTCCTACAGTTAAGGATGTTGTTTATCGGTATCAGTTCAGTAATTTCAGGGTTGTTTTCAGTGGCGCTTGCTTTGTTAAAGCTGGAATTTACAGATTTAAGACTGTTTTTTTTCTCTCAGTCTTAGTTTTTATAAGTGGTACTAAAATGCTTATACTGCAGTGTTTATGGCATACAGGTACTGCTTACTGAATCTTTAAGCTGAACCCCCCTGTCAGTGAATCTTGTAGTATCTAACTGCATCCTTTTAAATGCTAATAGTTTCTCACATGGTAATGTGATCCTCTCTGTTATCCATCCTGCCTGTTTTTAATGACAACATGCCTTCAAGTTAAGTGATTTTAAACAGGAAGAAGTGATAATCTGTACTGATTGTTCTCAAACTTTCTTTGGTCTGGTCTGCGACTTTTCATGCCCTCTGAAGGTCTCACACATCCTTAGGTGCAATTCAAGCTGTGAGCTACTAGCTGCTCACAGGACAGCTGTTAAAGCTGTTGGTGTGCCTATTGTGTGAGAGACTGCTATTTATAGTACTTAGTAAGAAACTAGGGAACACACTGCTGATCAAAAAGAGTATCCGTACAGTTTTTATATGACCTGACTTCAGGTTCATACACAGAATAAAGTTACAGTTGGCCTTTTATATGAAAATACTGCTGAAAAATAAAATGAGAGGGTTTAGGAATATTTTTAGTGTTTGTATTTCCTGCTCAGCATCTTCCGACTTTAATTCTAGGCAACTGAGTAAGAAGGCATGGAGCAGACACTGCCACAGTCTGACTCTTGCACTTGGATTCCAGCAGACGGTGAAAAATTCAAGAAAGTCAGACAGCCAAAAGCTTTTAACAGAACTGAATGAGTTGACAAAAGTGATGCCAGGAGGGAAATGTGGAGTTGGTTGGCTCACAGAGCCAACACAGTCAGACGCCCAGTCAACATCCAGTGCCCGGTTTAGATTTTTATAGACAGCTGTTCAAGCTGCAGTTTGTTACATTTGTCAAAGATGAGAATAGCAGCTAGATTGAGTTGTTTTTGAAAAGAAAGGTGGTGACATAAACTGAAATTGGATAGGAGTGCGAGTGTCTTAGTCAGTATCTCCTTAACCCAGCATTACATGTGATCAGTTCCTTCCAGACCCACCTCCACAGCTTCCTCTGGAGTCATTTATAGTCTTCTGAAATGGTGTCACATATACATGGAAATGAACAAGAGTGCTTCCCCTCCTTATTTGTCTTATATTTCTCATTCCTGTCAGACTTCATTAATACAGTTTTGCTCTTTTTAAATAATAATTTAGATCTTCAAACAAATTCAGATTTTTTTTTTTTTAAATGTCAGCCATGCCTCCTCCGCACATTGCAGAGCACATCTTTATAGTTCATACATTTGCATAAATCAGACTGTACTAACATCAAGTCCTTTGTTCTCTATGATGTGTCTCCACAGTGGCTGACTACAGCTCGGGTCCCCATGCCCTGTCTTGTGAGCACTGCTTGGCCCGCTGAGCCCATAGGTGCGTCTATACCGGGCTACAGCTGAAGCAGGTCTGGTCGGTGGTGGAGGTGGGTCCTCGGAGGGCCCGATAGCAGGCGAAGAAGCCTGTCCCGTCTCAGCCACACGAAGATGAACAAACTGAACTTCCACAACAACAAAACCATGCAGGACCGCCGCTGTGTCTGTGTCTTTTTGCCCAATGATGACACACTGAATGTCATAGTTAATGTGAGTAGATGTATAAAAACTTTTTAAGGTAAAGAAATACATATGAATAAAATAATGTAGTGCACATCAAATGCTTTAATTGACAAACAGACAGCTTTATTTTCTAGATTAGATTTAGAAACATAAAGATGATGCACATCTTTTATATACAGTCTGTGGGCGAGCATAAAGAAAGTCAATGACCAAACTGCTCAGTTCTGTCTGAAGGTTCTACTATTTAGCGCTTTACCCCTCAGAGTAACATAGGTCATTGATTGTGCCAGGTGTTTCTTAGGTGAGCTACCTTTTGTTTTCTTATCTCGGAAAACAGGTGTCTGTTTCGTAGGTTCCTGATTTAAAGTTGCCTGGTTTGTTTTTCAGAGGTAGACATAACACCATCTAAATGAAAAGCTTTTAACCCATTCAGGAGCAGGCATGAAGTCAAAATCATCTCTATAAAGCCTAGAACACTAAAGACAGTGTTACACATCATGTTGAGTTTAGAATAAGTTTTAAAGAGCTGTTTGCTGAACTGTGAAAGTCCCAGACTTTTGATTGAGGTATACATTTACACTTAATGAAGAGCTATCAGCCAAGCAGCTGATTGATCCCAGTGCTTTCCATGCTAAGTAAGCAAGGAAAAACAAGGTAGTTCTTTCCAAAAACAACTGTTACAGGATCTTTTGTTTTGTTTTGTTTTTTCCAAAGAAATGTCTCTGGCTTGGTCAGTAGGTCTTTCAGCCTTTCAGTGTGTTCTTTTGCAGACTGGATAGCTCTGTTTACGTTCTTATTTCACCACTGGTGAAACTGCCTTATGAAAATGACAATATATCAAGTTATACAAGCTCGGAGAGCATATTAAGTCTGCTTGGTACAGGCTTAGTAAAAACCAGTTGGTGCAACCGGCCACTGGCTTAAGGTTGGGATTGGGTTTAACTGTAAGTGTCAAAGTAAATAAGGTTGTTGAACTATACCTAAAAGCACACAGACTGAGAAGTTTTGATTTCATTGCAAATTGTAGTCAATATTTCAGAAAGTTCACAAATCTCTTCAAGTTAAAAGATCCAGAATTTAATTTCAATCTACAATCACCCATCTGCTTATAGTTTCCTGTGTTTGGTGGCTAACACCATGGTGCCAAAACATGTTTAAGCTTGCACAAGATGTCATAGGATGATAAACATGCAGGCAGAGTGCTGCTCATGCATGCCCCAGGTCTTTGTAGTGGTTCATAACAGTGCAGAATAAATGCAACATATCGCCGGTTTGCAGTTATTTGCGATCACTAATAATTGTCCTGACATCTCCTCCCCAGGTGAAGAGTTTGTGCCAGGAACTATTGGTCCAGGTGTGTGACCTCCTCAGGCTGAAGGACTGTCATCTGTTTGGGCTCAGTGTTATTCAGAGTAAGACTACTTTTCATTTAGGGGTATCTATATTCTGTTTTGTTGTGTGCAGCTCAAAGTTGATCTCTTCAGTCAGAATTATTATTCTTAGCGTCTATATACAAATAGTACTTTTCATAAAGTCATAAAGTATGCTTGTCATCAGGAGCCACATAAAACCAGTGTAACCAGACAGATACTTTCCTTAGTACTAAAAGTAGCATCTCTCACCTATCTGTCATGGCGGTTGCCCAGGAACCAGGGCCTCCTCATCCTGACTGCCTCCCATTGTGTGGCAAAGCTAAAGTTGTTTTTACAGTGATGGGGCTCAGCGAGGGTTGTCCTATTGGAATGAGTCACTGTGTCCGTTTTATGGTGTGGCAGACAGCAGATGACAGTTGTAGGCAGCTGCATAGGGAGAGTAAATTGCAAAAGGCGGTGTTTTCAGACAGCTGCCCGCCAGATGAGCCAATCGTGGCACAGCAGGTCAGTTGAGCCGGAGCCAAAGGGTCTGATTGTAGGACATTCCTGAAGTGCTTGTCTGAACAGCGTGAAATCCCCAAGGCAAACAGCGGCCACCCACTCCCTGTGTGTCACCCACTGTCCCCCTGACAAGACTATCTTCACCAGACTCAGTTTTAGATAATATCTGTGGTTTAAAATAATAAAAATTTGTGAATGTTTTCAGCAATAGAGAAAAGATTTCTGTGGTTCTAGCGTATAGTCACACGGTGTGCCAGAAATGGCGTCCTTCTCTATTTATATTGCCATTATAGCCCAGAAAATTAAGTTTATAGGTCAGTTCACACAAATGTAAAAAAAAAACAAAAAAAAAAAACGTTTCCCACTAACCCCTGGTTCATTTCCACTTCCACCAATGTGCAACCACAAAAATACATCTGCAGATTATCCTTGGTAATAGGAATATTGTTTCTGGAAACAGATATTGCCTTTGGGTATTTCAGATATATTTTTTGGATTCTTCAAGTGCCACAAACCAAACATAAATTGGCTCAATAGTAATAGAATGGCGGCAGAAGTCTTAGCTGTGGAGATCTCAAGTTGTCACCAAGTAAAACCAGCATTTTCTTGGAAAATGTTTGAAATCTAACAATGTGGAAACAAAGAATTTTAATGGATCTTTGTATTCTGGCAATTATAATAATGTGCTGCTGCTTAATGTGCTGACTTTATAAGTGCAAGTCATGTAAACGAACACTCAAGTTCCAGGTATATTTATAATGTTGATAAAAATAGGTGCTGGCATTCTGTCATAGAGGCTCTGCTCCTGCTCTTTATGTCCCTTTTAGCTTTTCAGCTGGTTTTCATTGTATAGAAGCCCAGAGTTGTCAGATCAGCAGGCTGCAGCTTATGAAGGGTGTCACTTTAGGAAAAGATTAAGACATGACAGCGTGAGTTAAAGAGAATGAGAGGGAGGCTCAGAGTACAAAGGGAGGCTCAGAGGCTGTCTGATGTGACTGCTCTGAGGCAGTCTTTGAACTGGGCTCATTCAGTGGTGATTTTTCTGAGCAACACACACAAAGGCATATATGTATGTATCCAGGTGTGCACACACAGATGACACAGACAGTGAGTTCCTGGGCTAAAGCTGTTTCTCTCCCATTGCAGATAATGAGCACATCTATATGGAGCTGGATCAGAAATTGTCCAAGTACTGTCCCAAAGAATGGAAGAGAGAAGCAAGCAAGGTAAGAAAGGTTTTGCTAGGCTCCCAAATTTCAGTAGAAATTGGAAGAAGACAGTGAGATGTAAATCAAAACCAAGGATTTACCAAGGGTCTTCTACCTGGACTTGCATGATTTATACAATTAAAATTCCTTGTCAGATGGGTATAATTTACCTCCTACTTGCTTACCTTCTAAAAACCCTGGGCATATTTGCATACAGTTCTGCTCAAAGCCCTGAACCTTTTTGGATCCAGAGGAGCTATATGTACTAACATACAAGTTCAAATCTATAGGTATGGACATTAGATTGACTTTATCTTGTACTTATCTGACCAAGGCCCAGAATAGAGAGGTTAACAGGGTAGCTGCCTGGAGAATTCACAGGTGGGGAAATCCTTAACCAAAATCAAATGGATTACAAAGCATCTGATTCAAAGAGTTTCCTTTTATCTCCTACATATGTGAAAGAGCAACTCTGCACGGTATCAGGATTATATCCTTGCCTAATCCTCCATACATTGTCTAGAGCTCATGTGTAAAATTGGCTCACCAAAGTTCTCTGGATTTAGACAGTATTAATGTCTTTGCCCTGTTCATGTAATCGCAGACCAACTGTGATGTTAAGTTCAGGGCTCTGTTGGGATCAGTCTGCTGTAAGGTTCCTTGTTCGAGGCTGAAGATAGAGGAGTTCTTTATCAGTCTACTGGCTTTTTTTTTTCTTCACAGTTGTCATATTGCAGAATAAATTTGGATCACATGCCTGTCAGTGGTATTGCTCTAAACATATAGTGTGTTTAAAACATTTGCAGAGTACTGCATGCACCTGGAGATTTGTGCAGAATCTCTGGCTGTAACACCAGATACAGCTGTGTGCACAGGCAATAGTGTCTGTACATCCAGGATGGTACCACACCTGGAAACCTCAGTCTAAAGACGAGACTTCAGGGAGTTGCTGTGTTAGGTTGTCACACTAGCCAGGCTAGCTGTTTAATGCCAGTCTTAATGCCAAGTTGGTCAACATGAGAGTGGTAATGAGCTTCCCTTCTCACTCCCAAGTATTAGAAAAACTTTATGAAGTAATTACCTGTTGCTCCTTTTCTATAGAGTTGATCCAGTTCATTTTTGTAGATTGATTATAATTGTTCAGTGATGCTGTTTGTAGTAAATAAACAAATTTTTCCACATGTGGCTTTTGCAGGGCATTGATCAGTTTGGGCCTCCAATGATCATTCACTTCAGAGCTCAGTATTATGTTGAGAATGGACGATTGATCAGGTCAGTAAAGCCTCTTGCTTGTTTATTTGCATGCTGAGTCAAGTTATATGTGTGAATAACGAGGATATTTGTATAGACTCCACAAAGATCATTCTGTTTAGCCCCAGTTATCCTTGAAGCTGGCTGAATCTGCTCTTTCTGCCCTGCAGCGATCGGGTGGCCAGGTACTACTACTACTGGCACCTTAGGAAACAGGTGCTTCTCTCTCAGTGTATCCAAAGGGAGGAGGCCTACTTCCTCTTGGCAGCCTTCGCCCTGCAGGCTGACCTCGGCAATTTCAAACGCAACAAGCACTTTGGGAAATACTTTGAACCTGAAGCGTACTTCCCCCCATGGGTGAGTCTGTCTAACATGTACTGCATTTGGAACGTACTGTATGTCAAACCTAAGTTATGATTTAAGATAAATGACTATTATCCTGCACGCTCACAGGCTGTTCTGAATTTATGACTGATAGTTAGTTGCCTTAGTATCAGATACAGAAGTTGAAGTATAGTCTCTCTTAATCAAATGATAGCCATTTAAGTATTTTAAACAATTACTTTCATTACATATGAATGTTTTAGCTTTTGTTTGACTTCTGTGGTTATAAGACTATATTTCTTATGCATTAGGTGATGCTATGTTATGTGAGGAGTGACTGACAACATGTGCACAACTCAAAGTATAAAGTATATCAGTATTAAAAGATGCATAAAATGTAAAGTTGAGTGCCGTGACAAGAGAATCATTTTTTATAGTTGTATCTTAATTTAATTGCCATCTGGTGGAAAGCTTTGGCATATGCATAAAATCTTAGAAGTGATGTTAGAAGTTGGAAACACAAGCTGTCAGATCATTATGTGGATAGCCTGCCGGAAACCAACAAGTCACTCTTATGTCCTAATATAATATAAGACTGAAAGAAAAACACATAAACTGCTGTATCACTAGCTGAGAAGCTGCAGGTACAGTGGGCATTATGTTAAAATGAGATTTTAGGCTGTCAAGCAGTGTTCCTGGGCTGCAGGGTGTAGAATATGTTTTAGCACCTTCCATTAGTCATGCTGACCAAACACTTAGCAACAGCTCCATAGCCTAGCATGGAAAATAATGAGAACTGGAACACTTCAGTTTATTTTTGTCCCTGAAAGTAGCACACGCACTTTTCAAAAAAAACAAAAAAAACCAACACAAAATCTGTAGAAGCATGCAAGACATGGCTATTCTGGCATCACTGCCTCCCCAACCACTACTGCCATCCCTCTGAATATGGCAGCCACACCCATCCGATTGCCCCCACTTCCCGTCATTAGCCTCCTGCCTCCTTATCACTACTCAGAGCCAGCAGTGACAGGAAATTGTTGGAAATGAACAGCGTACGCTACCCTCTGTAAATCTTGCCCAGATTTAGGTGCTTAGAAAGCTTACTAAATCTTCAAAAAGGGGCTCACAAAGCTTAGCGCGTGTGTTTCCGGTTGCTGCCTCTGGCTCTCACTCAGTCTCTTTAGGTTGACATCTGTTTGCCCTGCGGCAGGCAGCTTCATCACCCTCATCAACCTAAGCCGCCAGTCGGCTGTAATAACTCAGCACAACTTCAGGGCAGCCAAGCCTGACGACTACCCCCCTCTCTCCCCCACTTCTCTCTCTCTCTCCTTACTCAGGTGATAGCCAAGCGTGGCCGTGAGTACATTCTGAGGCATATCCCAAACATGCACAAAGACCAGTTCGCTCTCACGGCTTCAGAGGCACACCTCAAGTATATCAAGGAGTGCGCCCAGCTTGATGATGTCACAGTACACTACTACAGACTCTACAAGGTGAAAAATGCCTCTAATCTAGTTTCTGACCAAGATAGTGATATGTTGTATGTTATATTGTTATGTTATGGCTAAGCAAACATTATATGCATGGACAGCTGGTTTGATTTCAGCCTTTTCTCCTTAATTTCCTCCTCTTATCGTGTAACTTAATATTTTCAACAGGATAAGAAAGAAGTCGAAGCATCTCTTACATTGGGCCTGACTTTACGTGGTATTCAAATATTCCAGGTACAGTTCCTTATTTAGAAATCAACATAGCTATTTTTTTGTATTCTTGTATACGTACAGTTAGGTGTTTTAACACAAAATAACATAACCAGACAAAATCATATCCAGAAATAATAAATCATACCTAAATCTGTCAATCCTTAATTGCTAATAGAGCCAGGTCCCAAATTTTATTTTGGTTTTTTTGTTTAATTTATGAAACCAAGTATTCCAAAAATATTGAACTTTATTAGTGTAATTTATTTTCAGATTTCAGGTGGTTTTGCCTTCAGTGCCTTTCATAAGGTTTCATGCTTCACATTAACTTAATATGACTCATGTATGCTGTCATCATGAATCACACCTAGAAACCACTTGGTGACCATCTGGCAACCAAAGGCATCAAGGGAAAAATGTTTATTCCATGACTGGTTGACAAGTGGTTGCTGGAAGTTGCTTGCCAATCAGTATACAGTTCTGCACCAATCACCTCTGTGTGATTGCTTTGGTTGTAAGCAGATTGCTGTGGTTGCCAGAATTTTGCATTGAAGATGCAAACTTTGCTGTGAAGACTCTTATACCGGTTATAGTGGCAGTGAAATTATGCAATTGCTAGTGACCAAAGCAATTACAACATTTTTTTGGTGCAGCACCCTGTTTACAACCAGTTTCACCTGGCAACAGCCAGCAGCCACTCACCAAATGGTCAGGGAATATACAATATACATTCTTTGTTTACTTTGATTTGTAATAAGTCGACATCCATGCATTTTTGCTTCTGTGTTGCAGAATGTCGGGTCTGTGAGGCAGCTGTTGTACGACTTCCCTTGGACCAATGTGGGAAAACTGGTATTTGTGGTGAGTCAGATGTCTTATCAAAACACGTAGCCCAGAGAAATGTTCTTCACAGGTCCTGCAATTTACTTTTTTGGATTTAAAAAGAAAAATAATTTCCGTGATGATGAAACACAAACATCCCTTGCTTATGGCGATGTATGTGAGAGCCTGGCTCCTGCTTAGGGTCGCGGAAATTTTTACGGAAGGAGTCTTTCCTCCTTGCGGCTGTTTTATCTTAGTCCTCCCAGTCCTCTGGAACTAATCAGGGATTTAGAGAGACTTTCCTTACACACGTACACATGCAGAGCCACATACTGTAAACTACAGGCATTTTTTCATCTAATGAGCAGCAGGATTTTCTGTTTCATGATATACATGTCCCTCGATTCATCCATTTTGATCAGTTATCACTGTGGTCCCTGTGCTCTGTAAAGGAAATCCTGTTAAATCTCCTCATCTCTGCTCTGAGTCAGCTTGCTGTTAAGCTGAGCGCTGCAGCAATTTACTTCCATAGGGTTTCTGTTATCGCAGGAGAGCAGAGAAGCTTACTGTATATCTGTTTCACTCCTGACGGCTTCACATTTTCTGCCAGTCTGTTATTAATCACAATCCCGAGAGGTCTTTATTGCTCATCACAGCTGTTACACAAAAATGGGCTCCTTGTGACTCTAAATTTGGCTGTTTTGTTGTTTTTATACAATGAGACAGAGTTTACAGGCTGTAAGGTCTCTGAGAAATGTGGTTTCTTTGTCCCAGAAAGTTGAAGGTCTTGGTCTCAGACTGGATTTTAGTTTGGTCTAATTTTGGAGTAAGCAGCCGTCATATCTGCTGCACAGTTCACGGTGGAGACTTCCTGTTTTCCACAGTCTTGTTTTTTTGGGTGGTTTTCTTGCGTCTGCCATCTACACCGTCGTGACAGCGAACAAGCCGTGGCGTGGCTGTGGTTTGACTGAGACCCAAAAGGCCTCTGAAGGCCCTGTCCCACCCTTCTTCTGAATAACAGGCTTTCTCCTCCACCCCACCCGCAAGTCACGTCATCCTGCATTGCTGCCATCACCGCTGCAGCTACAGGCAAGCCAGAGAAGGATGCAAGCACAGGGGCGCATGGGTCAATAAGCACCAGATGTTGTGATGATTTTAGGGGGATTTCCGATTCAGGATTTTGGCTTTCCGAATGGCTAAAACTCCCCCTTTTTTGTATAAAAGTTTAAAGCAGGAAGGGTAGAGTATGTTCTTGGTTCACTAATGCAACAGGGTGGAATTCTGGGTTTTTCTGAAGTAATAAGTTGCATTTAGATTTTTCTTGAGCCAGTGAGCGTTTCATCTCCTCCCCTTGAAAGCTGAAATTAAGTAATTGCCCTTATGTCCTGTGCTCTTGGATCTCAGGCCAGCTTTTGCTTCGCTACTACTCTGGTTGATGCTGGTCTGTATGAGGAGTTGTTGATGTTGCTGGGAGATTTCAATGTGTGTGGCCTGCTCGGGAGGTCTTTTTTCATGTAACGATTAAGAAAGTTGTCCAGCAGCTTTAGATGACCCGATCATGTACAGTGCACAGATCAAGAAAAGCTGTGGCTTCTGAAAACCTCTTAACAACCTGCCACTCGACACCAGTCTGCTCTTTGCTGTGTGTGTTTGTTCTTGAATAGAGTTACTGTCACGCAAGCTGTTCATCCACTATACCCGCTTCTGGGTGTCGGATTATTTTTGCCTACTTAAAACCTGACTGAGATATTATTCTACTAAAAAAAAAAAAAAAAGAATCGCCCCTCACAGAGTCATAAATACTGATGTCATAATCAAAACCAAACATATCCCACACCTCCCTCTTCATATTAATCATCCATAGACCTGCTGCAGAGAGTTCAACTTAAAGATAAATGCCTGTTGAAAAAACGATGCAGCATCAACACTCAGAATGTTTGAAGAGCGTGTCTCCCATCTCCTCTTTTCTTTTTACTAATTTTCATTTATCAGCTGTCAGTACTGATACTGGCTGATATATTGGCAGGGTGTTTGTATAGATGGCTGTGGGAATACAAACCTGCTTTTTTGCCTCAATAAACTCTTTCCTGATGAGCTAATGATCTCAATCTCTAGTTTTAAGTCTTATTATAAAAGATGATGTTACTTTTCTAAAATATGGCTCCCATTAGAATGAAAAAGGAAAAAAGAATTAGTGTGTGGTTTAGGGTAGGCCTACCGTGTGACAAATTACTACCCTAATAGCCATTTTCCATTAATACCTACTCGGGTTGGCTTGGAACAGCTTGAGATGATTTTTAGGGTTTTCCATTAGGCGATCGTACCTGACACCAGGTACATTTTTAGTACCTACTCGACCAGGGTTCCAAGCGATCCAAGTAACGTCAACAGACTTCATGCCACCAAATGGCTAGTCAGTGGCGTTGTTTGATGAGTCAACTTCACGAAAATCAAAACAGCTATTCTTGAAACCCAGCAACAAAGGAAATGGCTACACAGAAAGAATGTCCCCGAGTCTGACCAAAAGCCACAGACCGAGCAGCGGGTATATCATCGCCTCGACGCCCACCTTTGTTGTAGCGTTCGTGACGCATACAAATGACATCAAGAAACGTTTGGCTGTATTGCTGTAATGACACTTCGCACATTAGGTGGTACTCGATTGTAATGGAAAATGAGTGGAGCCGGAGTGGCGTCAAGCTGATCCAGTTAGGTACTATTGGAAAAAGGGCTCAAGAGCGTGTACTCTTCACTTGTCACATACAGACAGCTAAAATGTTCCATTCAAGACTTCACACCTGAACCTCGCAAAACCAACAGCTGATGTGACAGCCACATAAAATCTTTTGTACGCAGTCTGCGGTTGTTATCCATTTTTCTCCCTTCTGCCTATAAATAAAAGGAGCTCGAACCAAACAAAACAGTGGATGGTTCAAAGGTTTAAGATAAAAGCATTGCCTGGGAAGAATAACTACAGTTCACAGAGTAGAGATTTAATGCAGCAGCATCAGCTGCCTCCTCTTTGGACTCACCGAGTTCGCCTCGTTCACAACTGGCTGCTGCCCAGTACGACTTCACTGTTTTAGTGGTGGCTTCTTGGATCTGCAGAGTAGCAGTTTGAGGTTAAAGATAAATACTCAGTTTGAAGGATGGCAGCAAATTTCTCTCGCACTTTCCCATCCAGAGTTTTTCTCCTCTCCCATAGATTTAAAGAGGAAATCTTATTCACAGAAAAGTCTTTTGTGGGAAAGCCACCGGTAAAGAACTCAGTTCATTTTTTATGAGCTTATTTCTCGAAAGCTGAATAACCAACAATAACCACTAAACATACTTCAGTTCAGCAGCTTTCTTTAAAAGTATTTATCTAAATAAAGTAATGCTCTGTCCTGTAGTCCGAAAGCATAGCTATTTGCATTTTCTCGAGGTCAGAGCCTAAACACTTGCAGAAATGTTTATAGGTCTGTGTTAAAAACAACCCTGCTCACACTAAAGACAGCTGTTATTGTGTCGAGCCTCTGCCAAAAGGCGCAGGAGAAGGCACAAACCCACCATTTTAGTTTTTCCGAGCATCCAGCTAATATGTCCTCTGACTGGAAAAACAACCAAACTGCTGAGAAATGGTTTGGGAAATGAAGAACAGATTCATGAAGTGATTGTTGCTTTGTGTTCAGCTACAAAATAGTTTTCAAGAACAGACTTTGTTCTTTGGCTAATGCTTGCCTTCAGGCCTCCCTGGCACTTAATCACAATTTCACATTCCAATTTCATAATCATGTTTTGCTAACTGCTGTAAATCACCGAGTCCTGTAATCAACATTCATGTGTTTTCTTTTTCCCCCTCCCTCCACACTCTCAGGGGAAGAAGTTTGAAATCCTTCCTGACGGTCTACCCTCGGCTCGTAAACTCATCTACTACACAGGATGTCCTATGCGGTCTCGCCACCTCCTGCAGCTGCTCAGCAACAGCCACCGGCTCTACATGAACCTGCAGCCGGTTCTCAAACAAGTCCGTCGACTGGAGGAGAACGAAGGTATTTGGCGCCAATTATTCTATCAGCAGTAAACACCCTTTGACCAGGTACTTCTTCAGAAATATGAGTCAAAAGAGAGCTGATGCTTCCTGTTTTTTGGTTGCCTGGAGTACGTAAATTTGTTTTCTGAGATGGATATAGCATTTTGAACAGAAGTCTGTTTGCGTTAGATATTTAAAAACTACCTGTTTTTTCTTTCTTTCTTTCCCCACTTCAGAGAAGAAGCAGTACCGGGAGTCATACATCAGCGATGCTCTTGAACTAGACATGGATCATCTGGACAAGCGTTCCCGTGCTAGTGGCAGCAGCGCAGGCAGCACGTCTCATCACAAGCGTCTGTCTCGCCACTCCACTACCAGCCACGGCAGCTCGCACACCTCCGGCATTGAGGCGGACAGCTTCAGGGCCCCCGGCCAGGCCCCGCACAGACCCCTGCGCACCTGCAGCTCGTCCACAACCAGTCACGGGAGCTCGCACACCTCTGGCATCGAGAGCAGCGGCAAGGAACGCAACCTAGATGATGAAGGTATGAGTATTTACATTTATCTATTTTGTGCGTTTAGAGTCCAGGTAAAATTTCCCTTCAACGATATAGGGGTAGATTCATTTCATAAAGTTTTTGCTTTTTTATATAAGAATCCACAGGAAGTAATTTCTCTTCAGTTTTCAAAATAAAATGCTGTAAGACCTGCCTGATCAGAGTTAACATGCTGATGGCTTGCTAGATTTATGGGACTTGATATTACAAAAAAAAGCAGTAATCATACTCCAGTCATGCTGTTGCAGAGAAAGTGAGAAGACTTGTTTATTTCAGATAATAATTCAGAAACATTTTACTCTGCAGAGATTGAGATGCTGGTGGATGACCCCAAAGACTATGAGGAGCTTCATGAGATGGCCCTGGATCAGGAGATGTGCATCCACATTACTGAGGACATGCTGACGATGTCACCTGATCAGACCAACGGATATTCAGGTACAGTTTCTCTGCAGTCAGGGGAGTTAGCCCCAAAGTTGAATGAGTTAAATTACTTAACGCCACCTGTCTGATTTTATGGAGGCGGTAGCAAAATGTATCTCAAAAGTTTGTCTTTTTGCAGGATTGATTGTAAAAGATGTTAGCTCCTCCACATCCAGCTCCTCTGAGACTGTCGTCAAAATGAGAGGACAGAGCATCGAGTCTTTGCCACAGGTAGTTAAAGCAGTTTTTATCTGTGGAGGCATTTTGTTTGTTTTTAGTTTGCATTCTTACTTTGTCTAGAAAACAAGTCATAAGGAAGTAAAGCAGAGGGTTTAGAGTGACTATAAAGAAACACTTCATAACTTCTGTGTTTAATTGTCTGTGTTTTTATCCATAAATTTGATTTGTTGTTTTCCATGCAGACGTCTGCCTGCAGGAACCCTCAGTCTTCGACCGACCGCCACAGCCAATCACTAGACGACATCCGCCTCTATCAGAAGGACTGCCTGCAGTGGGCGGAGCTCTGCCAGGACACCGCCCACAGCTACACATTCGGTTGCGCTCAAGAGCTAAGCGACAGCAGCGGCGGTGGCGGCTATCAAGGCCTGGCCGATCAACGTGCCGGCATGCTTGGCGAGCAGCACCCGTTTCCCATCAAGAGAACCAACAAGTACTTCTCTCTGGACCTGACCAGCGATGAGGTTCCCGAGTTTGTCGTGTGACAGAAGCACAAAGTAGGCGACCTCAGGGTGCCCTTTTCGCTTCTCCACGTCAGACGTGGAGATGTTTCAGGCCTCAGGGAACGAGATGAGAGGAGCGCTGCAGAGCTGGTTTCTATTCTTGGCAGCAAATAGTAGCGATGAGTAAACTGGCAACAAGTTAGCTGCCCCTTTTAAGCACCACTCGAGATGTTTCACATAACACATAATAAATCAATAGACATTGTCTGTCTGAAAATCAGACTTTAAGAACAAACACTGGGCTCAAAAGAACTAAAAAAAACTGCACCCCAAGGTCAAAAGAAACAAAAGGGAAGGGATCTTTAAAAAAAAAAAAGAAGAAGATTTTATTTAATTCAGTCTCCTCCAAACTGATCCGTTTCTTTACAAAGTCATCAAAAGACTTGTGCATGTAGGTTTACAGCAGACAGATTAATGCACCTGACAAGCTTTTCAAAGATCTTCTGTGGAGGACACAAAGGACAGAAATCACGCTGAGCTACAAACCAAAGACGAGATGGAAATAAACTGAAACTACATCTGTCTCTACATCCAGTGTGGCAGAACATTACATGTCAGTCATGCAGGGAGGGAACATGGACCCACAATCCTCTGTGTGAGAGCGGCCATGCCTCCGTCCTCCTCTCTTCTTCTGCTCCACCACTTCATTTTACCTCAACTGGAAGTGGAGTGTGCCAACCCCCCTCACCCTCCCAGACTGGACTTTTTCATAATTTGAACATAAACCCGACGTGCCTTTATCACACTATGCAGGTGTCAGTCTCGCGCCTCGACAATCACACATCTTCACCCTTAGATCCAAGCCATCAGAACTCAAGCTCTGCTTTAACATTGCGCGCACACACACACATAAACACAGAGGTCAAGCTAGTTTTTCAGCAATTAAATGTTAAAAATATCCGGATTTCACAATGTTTTGTGTCCTGTCAAATTCAGCCGAGCTTCCCAGGAGGAATGAGGTCGGGTGAGTTCCTACGTGTTCTGACTCGCTCTGAGATTGCGGCCACAAAAGTTTCCCTGTAATCTAGCCTGAAAATGGAGCCGGGCTGGCTGTCAGCCAAAACAAACCACACTTTGACGCATACATATACATTCTCCTTTGACTCTTCAAATCCTTTTGTTTCAGCTTTTGTTTTAAACTGGAATTTGTTACATTTTTCTCTTAAAAATCAATTTATATGTTGTATTTTTTATGAACTGTATATGTTACACACTTAATCTGTGTAAGGTTAAAGTCATTCAGTATTACAAGCCAGTGTAGGTGACAGTATTAAGGACATGTGGCTCTGAACAAGAAAGACAGGTTTTATTGTCGGTTTGATTCAAGAGATGTGACCGTTACTCAAGATTTCAATACTCTAGAAGTGGCACTGTTTCCACTGCGGTTTGTAAGGCAGGTGGTTGTGGAGTGACATCTTTTCATCAGAAATGGAGACTATTTCCCTGAACCGATGTTTCAAAACTATTTTTCCGTTTTTCTTTACCCCACTGAATAGTATGATTGAGAGCAGGAGGAGGTCAGTCAGTTATTGCTTTTGATCAACAGTTTTCTTTTTTTTTTTTATCATGACATGAGGAGAAAATGGTGTAAATGTTCAGTTTTAGATATTGAGGATCATGAATTTTTTTAAAAAACGCTGCTTTATAATGATGTAGGATCATTTTGCTATAAAGCTACAGCTTAGCTTAGCTAAAAGACACAAAGAACAATTATCCTGGTAGTCCATCCTGGTAGTCCATCCACCTGCCAGCTCACATTCATTCAACATGAGGGTGTAGGAACTGTTCATTGCCATTTTAAAACTGAAAGTTTTGGGGTTGGCTAAATCAAACCCCTCAGTTTAACCCCACCTCCTGCCCTCTTTCTTCTTCTTTTTTCTTGTTGCAGTCAGCAAACAAAAGCGAGGTGTTAATGTGGTGATACTCCAGCGACTTTTTGTGCCAACCTGTATGACACGTGCAGTGTAAGAACCGTTAGCTGAGAGTTTAAAACTCATTTATCGTGGTTTTAAGTGTCCTGCGCTTAAAAACGCTATTTTAACACAGTCTATCAGACAGCATCAATGAGGATTTTTATGCAATACATAACAAATACATGGATTTAATTAAAGCTGTGTAATTAAATCAACTTCTATATTTCATACTGTTTGTTCTTTAACTGTTTATATAATTACTCATTAACTGAAAATGTCTATTTTGATGGACAGCAATGTTTCTTATATTAAAACAGCATGTGTTAAGGTACATAGCCATACATTCATAACCCATGTCCTTAAAGTCTTCCTGATTTACTTCTTTGGCTCTGCTATATGGTCATACTTACACTTTGTAAGAGTCTGTATGTCTGTGCCCATAATCCTTTCTGTGAAAGGATCGCCCTGCAGGTAAAAATGTTTTTTGTCACCTTGTTGTTCAAAAAAAAAAAAAAGAAGAAAAAAAAAAAGATTTGTTATAATGAAGTCTGGTCCGTGCCTTCTTGGTACTAATGCCCTCAATATCCAATAAATAGGTACATTTATCTACCAATTATATGTTGTCAAGTCATTTCATTTTTTTGAGTATTGCCAGCTGGAAGCTAAAATCTAACTCTTTAAGTATAAAACTTTACATTTGGAAGGTGGCGTACAAAGTGTTTCCTTGGTTCGTGCTGCCCTCTAGTGGTTTACACTCACTGGAATGCAAGTCTCACTTTGGCCTGAGGGTGGCAGTATTTCATAATAATTAAACAGCTCTGTTCCTTTTGTACTCTGGCCTCAAATTGTGTTTCACACCTACTTTTCTTTTTTTTTCTTTTTTGTAAAAACACACATATAAGCCTTATTTTAAAGTGTGCTATCTAAACATAAAAGGACACTATAACAACTTAATATTAACAAAACCATTAACATCAGAGCTTCAGCTGACCTTGGTTACCTGTCATCCTCATTTGTACCTCATAAATCTAGGTGATAGTGATCGACTACCTCAGGTAAAGTGATGTTAAAATGGTTATCCCAATAATTTATACTATGAATTGCAGTCAGTGTTAATAGCAACAAAATAAGCAGATCATCTGACAATCAGTGTTTAATTCTAAGCTACCCTTCTGTAAATATCTATAAGACAATCACAGAAACTGCTGGTCTATTGGGATTTTCCCACACAACCATCTCTAGAGTTTACAGAGAATGGTTTGAAAAAAGAAAACATCCAGCGAACTGAAGCTCTCTGGGTGAAAATACTTTGATGCCTGAGGTCAGAATGGCTAGACTTGCCCTGGGCTAAACGGATGGCAGCAGTAACCTCAATTAACAACTTGTTACCATCAAGGTATGTAGAAGAGCATCTCTGAATACACAGCGTCTCAAAGCGTGGAACAGATGAGCTACAAGAGCACACTGGATGCTACTCCTGTCACTAAACTGATGCTACAGGTCACAGGTTAAACAAAATTGGACAACAGAATTGTAATTCTCCATTTCAGCTGCGATATTTAGACGCATCACCTCAAACTGGTTTCTCAAACATGACTGTGATTTCACTGTACTCAAACGGCCTCACAGTCACCAGATCTCATAATCAATATCAGCAGAAGCCCCCAAGAAGCAAGCAAGGCTACAAGAGGTGAAATCCTTTGAAGTAGGAGGAACTGTAACTGTGTTTTCTTTTGCGTTAAAATATGCAACATCGGGCTGAAAACACAAATCACCACAAAATCATTGATGCACAAATTAAGGGGAAACATGGAAGCCTTCCTCAGCGAGCTCCACCTCTTTCCCGCACTCTCCCCTCCGAGCTCCACAGCTGTACAGGAAATCATTCATCCACCATCCACTGCCGTCTCCATGGCAACACAGAGGGGGAAATCCATTCTCAGTCCCTTGTCAACCCCCCTCTCTCTCCTTCCTTTTGTCTTGTTGAATTAGGTGGAGCTCTTTTCTGACCACGTTGATGCATCATTTTTAAATTTTAAAACCGAGCAAAGGCTTCGTACACTGATCCTAATAATGCTTCCAGAGCCTCATTTGTATCCTCTCTAATATTTCCATACATCTGTTCTCCCCATCAGTGAGCATGCATGTGTGGGTGATCATTGCTGCTGATTGTTTGAGAGTATTAGGTGGCAGTGTCTCTCCAGCAGCAGTGGTGACCTCTCCATAAATCCCGTGGGGCATTGGGAAAGGACAGGCGGGGCGGTTATGCTTGGATCGGGCCAGCAGCTGCCTGGAGGAGGCAGATGGTCGCAAATCAGAGATGAAATCCAGGCCCCTCCCCTGCCTGCATGATAACCTACCGCTCTCACACACACACATACAAACACTACATGAATAGAACAGTTCAAACTGCTGTCTTACTCCACAAATTTTGGGCGAGTGGGGTGAATGAATGCTGATGACCAAAAGATTAAGAAAACTATAACCCTTTCAAACAAAGGCAAGCCAATCAGAATCAAAGGCGGTGCTTTCCAATTCCTGAAAAACCAGCTGAATTTAAGCTCCGCCCTGATGCACGAACATCACTATTAACTGCAGCAGAAAAGTCTGAAGTCACCACATCTGTCCGTGTGCTCTTGGAAATGGATTAACAGCACTTAATAAAGCAGCCTATTAACCTAAACAGCTGCACTGACACCAAAAGGAGATGATCCCCAGAGCCGATAATAATGAAAAACAGTAATCTGATTACAAACAAACAAATCTCTGGAGTTCTCTCTTCTCTAGTGGTGGAGGGAGGTGCCTGACACATGTAACTCGAAATCAGTCGGTGGTAAATATACAGTGCATCTGAAGTTGCCACAAGATAAGTGGAATTTCAACCATCTCAGAAAAATAATTTTTGAAAAGGGAAAAGAGGGAATACATGAAATATGTGGTTGTGACAAGTCAATTATCCAGAATATTCATTATGTTAGGTAATATATTTTACTGGAAGTAGCAACAATATGTGAACAATATGTGAGTGAATAACTAAGTACACCCTTTCTGCTCCCACAGGACTTAAGAGGGTACTTAACAACCAGGTGCTGCAAATCAGTTGCTTGTGATAAATTGATCATCAGTAAGTATGAACACCTCTATAAAAGCAGGAATTTTGTACATCCAAGAGTGGGAATACCAGCAAATTAACCACAATGTCAGAAAATGCTCAGAAATATTCCAAAAAGCTTAATCTACAAGCATCTGGAGGTGGCTCACTCATTGCAGATTGCTTTGACGCTGAGATCTGATTGCTTGTGGACATTCAAGGCTCTGGGTGCTAAGGTCACCCTCTAACTTAATAGCAACTCATAAGTCAATCAAGTTTATTCTTCTCTTTTACTTTTACTTCAGTTGCAAATGAGAAAGAGGAGAAAAGTTTATCTCGGGTCCTGGCCGCTTCCTTTTCTTCACCATGGTGCTGCGAATCACTTACAGTGTGTGTAGCTTCAGTTCAGTTATGTTAAATCTGGTCACAGTGCAATTAGAAAAAGACTGACGCTGCAGGACCCAAGCACCTTGTGCAGCATCTGAGGTTGTGTTTACCCAAAATTAATAATCTAGTATGGACAAGATGATTTGTAAAACCTAACTGAAAGAGGATGTGTTCTCCCTTTTTACCACACTGTTTCAAAAACATGATTAAAATACCCAGGCCTCTGATCCATGGATCCAAGCATCCATAGTTAAAACTGCTCTTATCTTAGAGACAGAATGAAACTTCTGATAAGAGTACACACTGCACTAATGTCTACTGAATGCATTTTATATTATTGGAGACAGAAATCCAACATCTGACTTCCTACAAATCCATTCCAAGTCAGTGAGACGGAGGACATGCAGCGTTTATCTAATTAATGGCAAAAAGAGTCAAACAACGGCCATTATGAGTCTTAATGAGGGAGTACTGTTTCAAAGAGGGCAGAATGAGATGCATGCACTGCTGGTACTATGAATCAAATTATCTGAGTGTAATGAAACAGTCTCATCAATACTTTTATTCCAAACATCAATGACCGTACAGTGTGCGGTGCACTAAAAGTGCCAAATTTTCATAAATTATGTTCGTGGCTCTCTATTCAAAATACAGAACAGAATATTATTTTTATTTTAAAACGCTCCTTCTCTTAAGAGAACGTAAACGAAGGCGCATATGAGGGTAGCGTGGTCGGACATCGAGGATATGACCAGTTTCCTGCTTTTCAATATTGTGTCAGACTCGCACCTCTATTTTTAGAGGACATAATCACACATATTGTTGTTACATTTTCAGCCACTGGTTGCTAGAGACCTTTCACACATCTCATAAACCAGAGTGTCTATGATTGTTAAAACACTGTGGGTGGCTGCTGCTTCACTATCCCACGACATAACACAGAACTGCTTTCAGCATACAGTTTATTCACTTTGGGCTTTGCCTAATTCTAATAACAAGAAAATTGTTTCTACCATCAATTAAAGCTTAATATGAATATAGACATAAATAATAGTACCAGGGGAGTAGCACAGAACTCTGGGCCCTATAATAAGCAGTGTCTTTGGTGATCAACATTTCTCAGGAGTCTTTTGACTGTTCTGAAAAACTATTAATACTATTTTCAAGGCTTTGCGGTCAAGATATAGAGGTCAAGGCACACCATAATAACTGTAAGTATTGTAATTATCTTCATAATCTTGTGCAGTAAAAATGCCTTAAATTAAATTAAGTTTATGATCTCAAACACAAAAATTAGACAGAAACAGAAACGTGTATGTTAGTGTGCTACCTGTGGGTGTTTAGAACTAGCAAAAGCTAAATAAAAAAAATCTATCCCTATTTAAATTAAGCAGCAGTGTCATTGCGGTATTCTGAAATACCATTTCATCAGCCTGAAACACACCGACTTCCTCAGAACAGCTTATTTATCTCACGGCACAATGCTTGAAAACCACCGGGCCAACAATAAATAAAGCTCAACAGTTAGATTATTTACAGAAGTTAGCCAATAGAACAACCTGCTCAGCGTTATGTTTGAAACTGTCCAAAGATATACTCGTTAGGTTAACTGATGATTCGTGCCTGCTGGTGTGATGGTAAATGGTTATATCTCTCTCTGTTAGTCTTTTAATAATAACAATAATAATATTAAAAATTAATGACAGAGTGTGCAAGCATGAGAGAGCTGAGCCAAGGGTAAAGGAGTCTTCATGCACTGAATACATAAACTTCATTGACTTGAAATAAAGAAGAAGTTTTTAATTTATGAGAGGAAAAAACTCGACTCAAAAGTAAACCCTACGAGAAGGATCCAGCGGTTGAATTTCTGCGGTAAAACGCTTCTTTCCTGAGATGGAAAATGATGGCCTAGTTGGAAAACTGAAAATTCCAGTTGCTAAGAGGGATAAACATTCAAATTCTGGCACTTGGATCCACTTCATCTTTGAAAGCATTTTTGAGTTATTTACTTCACTATAATGCTGGATCATGGTGTTTCATTAGAACTAGCACAAGCAGCAGAAGTCCCGTAAGCGTCCACCTATTTTAATTTTAATTACTAAGACGTGTCATTGTGTTATGTTAATGTGCCGTTTCATCAGTCTGAAACGGCACATCATAGCTTACTGCTAAACTTCCACCTGTTTCTCACTGTCTCAACCAACTCATAACAACTTTGGGGAGTGCTCTGCTTACCTTTTTCTTTTCCTCAGTTTTCTTCCTTCTCTCCTTCTTTCCTTTCGTTAATGGGTGGGCTAAACCATTAACGGGCTTCATTTGTAAGGGGTGGAGTGGCGTCAGAGAGGCTCCATTAGTGTTGGGAATCAAGCTCAGTCACCAAACTGAGTTATTCAGAAAATTTAATTATGACACTAATTACTTAGGAATACAAAATTGCAAACAAATATACAGTTTTTATTCGACGCTGGCCGGGACCCATGCCACCACTGGGGCCCTGAGTTGTCTGCTTGTGACCCCAAAAGCTAGGCTAGGTTAAGTGCCAAGACATCAAAGGCGATAATGCGCATGTGCAGCTAGCAAGAAAGGCACTTATGGATGTGTACACAATATTGGGTCATGATTTTCAGTCAGGTAAACACCTTCTTTGCACCTGACAAACGGCTTAAGAGATAAATACTTAAATCAATAAAACAGTTTTTATAAAATCACAGATGCCCTTCAAAAACGTTAAGTTAAAATCAGGTAATTGTTTTTGGGGTTTTTTGTTTTTTTAAATATTTAGCTCAAATGCAGTTCAGTGCAAAAGTCTTATATTAGAACTTAAGTAAAACCTTTATTCTTCACTCCACCCTGAGCTCTCTTAGACAGTTGTCTAGTAATTTCTTGAAGTAGTCTTCTGGAATAGTTCCTAAAGCACATTCAAAGCTCTTCTTTTGTTTTTTTGTTTTTTGTTTTTTTGCTCTTCCATTGTGTGTTTTTCTATCTAGGTATGCTTTGAATGCATTGCTAGTGTGCTTGGGATAATTGTAATAGTGAAATGAAGTTGCTGTCAATCAGATGCTTTCCAGATGGCACTACACGGTGGATCAAATTCTCATGGTACTATTCTGTGTTTATAATTCAATTTTGACCCAATCTCCAACACCACTGGCTGAAATGCAGACCCAAACCATGACAGCACCTCCACCGTATTTTACAGATGACTGTAGACACTCACTGTTCTACCTCTCTCCTCTGACGTCCTCTGATTTGACCCAAAAATTAAATTTGGATTCATCACTTTTAAAGACCTGTTCACACTGATTTTCAATCTACTTGTCATGTAACATGGGATACCACAGCCTTCTCTCCCTAATTTTACTTCATCAAGAATGGCTTCTCATCAGCCACACTTCTACTGAAATAATTTCTGATGAGGTTTCAGTGAACAGTAGATGGATCTACTGAAGGGATACATCTCTCAGGCCTTGTGGTAGGTCTTTGCTGTGGATAAAAACAAACTAACTTTTTATGGTTGTTTTAGATTGAAATAATCAAAATTATTTGTAAAACTGAATACCGTTCAGATGATTGTACAGTCCTGTTTGTTAATGTGTACTGAGCATAGCCGTTTGCTATACACTTCCAGCTGGAATTCTTGCATTTACTGAACTGGATGTGGACGTTAACAGTGTAATCATCAGCAATAAAAAAAAATAAAAAAAAATCTAAATGTTTATAATATCAGGGCAGACGGTGCTATCAGTGATTCTTGAGTTCAGAAACAAAAGGACTCTGTGGAGGATATGTGAAAAAAAGAGATGTGTGGAACCCATTAATTTACTGGACCCAGGAAGGGCTATCCCAGATCATGGTGGTATCCTGGCGACAGAGGCTTCCTACAGTCGCCTTCGCAGGAACCATGACTCACTGATTCTACATCTTCCTCTCCCCCCTCTCTCTCTCTCTCTCTCTGTGGATATGAGCTGCTACTGTAAGTCACAGAAAATAACATCTGCATGAATGGAGCCAGGGAAAATGTGACTCACAGAAAACATGACGCTCAGACAGTAGGAGGAACACGAATACCGTTTGCTGAGTTTACCTGGAGGCGAAAAACTTGATATGCATGAGAGCAGATGTACAGTATTCTCACAGAGGCATCGTCTGAATGAGCTCAGAATTAGTAGCTAGACAGCTCTTAAATGCTGCCTTAATAATTTATATGAAATCACAGGATCAGCACATTTTTATTATTTTTTTTTTTTGGTGTGGCAGGATGTAAGGCCCTCCTGGGGGAAGCATCTGCCATCAGGGAGAGGGGCTTTGGCACTCTCTGTCTATTTGTTTTTACAAACTACATCTGCCTGCTGTTATAAATTAACAGAAGAAACACTCGACTAAAGCTGTTTGATATAGGACTGATACCAATACCGATATTTCGTGGTTTACAAATCCAAAATTCTGATATATGATCTGATTTTTTTTTCTTTTAGGCAAGCAAACAATTTGTTATGTGTAGTTATGTATTTACTTTTTTTACACTCTGCCAGGGCCCAGTTGATGTACCAGTGGAGCCAATTTATATCGGTTGAAATGAGCTATTTGCTCATATATCAGTATCAACATTTATAACAGCAGAGAAATGAAAATTTAAAGAGTAAAGAAGAGATGGGAGAAACACTTTTAGCCAGTTGAGTAATTCACGAGTTACTGTGGCAATAAAACAAGGTTATTTTTAAGCTGCATTACATTGTCCACCCCACCCAAGAACAAACAAATACATTTTAGGGAAGCTGTTTATGTTTCTTCCATCTGAAAGAAAAAAACCCCCAAACTATTGGTCAGTTTGATTTTTAAAATCATAAAATGTTAGTGTTGTTATCAGCCTTAAAAGTCTTGTATTGGTCGCAGACTCGGCTCGGATGGCCAGTTTTTATGTTTTTAAGAGTGGCAAACAGATGTTGCCAACGTGGTGCCTCTGCTCAACACTCATATTGTGATTAAAGGGGGGTTTTCCGGTCTCTTCTTTACTCTTTAAATTTTGATTTATCAGCTGTTGAAGGGCATTTTAGTTGTTGTTGGGGTTTATTTGTTTGTTTTTTGGAATAAGTGGTTCAATATATATGAAAAGAGATACTGAGTGTTGCAACTGGCACCAAAACAAGCCAGATCAATTAATGGCTGAACAGGACAGAGGAAACTGGCCTAAAATTCAATTTTTGGGTGAGTAAAGATTGTAATCACCTTAATTCCCTGTTGTCTCTGAATGCACTGAAGTAATTACATGGCACAAAAACTTAATGTATTATATTTACTAGTTAAAAAAAGCCAGACATTCCCTTGGTTGTTTGTCAGAAACTTAGGATGGGTTGTTATGCTGTTAAACGCAGGAGCGGCAAGGAAAGGCATAAAAATAACAACACTAACCAATTACATAGAAAAACAAGCTTATACGAAATCAGATAAATGCAAGCGTACAGTAATTGAAACAGCTATTTTATTCATTAATGCCGATTTTAACATGTTTGTTTATTGTCGATTGTGTATTTGAGTTAAGAATCTGGCTTTCACATCAGGCAGTCGTTTGCTAAGTGCCTTTGCAGCGCAAATAGCAGAAGAGAAAAGAGAAAAAAGTCCCAATCCCACAATAATATAGAACATGGCGCCATCAAGATAATGTGACAAGATATGGTGCAAAGTGCAGCATATTTAAACCATTTCCAGTTGTTGGGGCCTGTTGCGTTAGTGAGATAATGTCAGTTAGGTTTGCCAGTACTAAGGGTAAGAACCAGTTTTTGATTCTAGCCCACTCGCCCAAATTGAGTGTATCCAGCACATGCAGAAAACCTCTGTACTCCCAAATGTACAGCGCACTTTTTGTGTTTTTTGCTCCACATCTGGTGTACGGTTGCTGAAGCGCTCTGGGGTTTTTTTTTTTTTTGTAATCTTTTGATCTTTGGCTTTGCTGTGATATGCAAGTAGACTGATGATTAAACATTTCCGCTGTGGCAAGAAGGCATGTGTCGTGCATGCAATACAGGATGTGATGTTGTTAGATGATGTTTTTGGTTTTTTTTTAGTTATGTAGCCCTCATCAGTAAGGATGCTTTTTTTAAAAGTGCCACTGAAATTTCTCAAGATTTAAATCCAGACTGTCGGCTGTCCTGGTATGCATCTGTTTATTGCAGCTGTTTAGAGAGACACTCAAGGCTTTTCCTGTGGACCTCTGAGAGGCGGAGGAAGTGTGTCCTAATAGCAGAAAAGAAAAGACACAAAGAGGGAGGGAGGATGAAGAGGAGGGTAGATTCTTGGAGCCCGAGCGTTTTGCTGAAGGGTGGAGACTCAGAGCAGCAGTGAGGAGGGAGGATCTCAGCGGGAGTAGACACACAGAGAGAGAGGGAGAGAGCGAGAGCGAAAGGCATACAGATAGAGGAGTGTGTGTTGTGAGCGTGGATGTAATCGGCTGCCTCTGTGTGTGTGTGTGACAGAAAGAGATCAGCAGAAGGCAGAACGTGTGGATGCTACTCCACATGACTGGCTGCATTTGGATTCACGGAAGGAGAGCACACAACCACAGTAAAGGTAGGCTGAATTTTTATTTACATTTTTGCTTCCTGTCATTTATTTATTTTTTGCAATTTGGTGGCATATGGGTTAATCGCATCTGAAACAGGGTGTGTTCCAGAGGAGGGGGGGGGGGGGGGTTACATATCCATGATGTCTTTTTTGTCAGCACTCGAGGGGTGAGATTGATGCTGCTGGCTGGTTTACGTCATGGAATCCCCTCCTCCCTCTAAAATCACTAAAAAGCTCCTTCCTCAGAGGTGAGCCGCTGTTTAATATCGAAGATATTAATATCGAAGATATTAAACAGCGAAAGAAAACAGGAGAGTGGGCTTTCTTCCTTGCTTTTCTTATTCCTCACTCCTCCTTCTTGCCTCAGGATTGGGCAGATCTTATAATGTGGGGCCAGAGGAATTAAGGGCATCTGTTTCAGGGGATATTTGCCTGAGCAGAAGGGATGGAAAAGGCAAAGAAAGAGGTGGATGAAAAGCAGGGAGGGGGTGGTTGGCAGGAAGAGATGCAAAAGACGGAAGCAGCCGAAAGTTATCCCAGAAGCTTTTCGTGAGGCTTCCTAGCCCTCCATTGAGGAAAGGAAAAAGGAGCTGACAACACACAAGCTGGATGTAGTGGTTGTATCAGGCAGATGGCTGAGGGAGAAGGAGGGAGGGAGGAGGTGGAGGGGGTGGTGGTGGATGTTTTTTTATGTAGCTTACAGACTATATAGTTGCTGACAGCAGCACACATTCAAAAGAAAAGCAAGAAAACAAACACAGATGCGCTGTTTTTCCCCGATCTTAGCCCGTCACACAAAGGCATCGTCATGCACAGCTCACGTTAAATCACCCAATCATGTGCATGCAATTGTGTTACATATCCAGGCCTATTACAAATGCACACTGCGAGCTGGAATTACGCAAGAGCTCGCGTCCAGGCGGGTCGTACTGTACCTCAAAGAGGAACTGCTCCGAGGCCACATTTTCAGCTGCATCGATGTTGAGACTAAAAGAGCGGCTCACAATGCCTCACAAAACCTTGAGTGTTTTCCAGAACCCCAGTGCCGAGTGTTTAAATAGAAAGCGAAGGGAGTAAGGGAGGAATCACTGAAAAAGAGTAAGGGGAACCGAGCGGTGTACGCCTTGTTGAGCACGGTGACCTCTCCCTGCTCCTTTCGCAACCTCCACCGAAAAATGATTCTGTTTCAGGGTAAAGTGAGAAACTACGGTTAACCTTGACATCTGTGTGTCAGTTTCCTTATTTAAGATGTGAGCTGAAGTAACTTCATAGGAAAAGCAAACATGAGGTGGGGATTATGTTGAATTAAAGGCTTTGACCTTTGTACTCAAAGCGGTTGTTTGCTTCTCACAGTGTTGATTTTGGTTTTTAAGCTCATTCGACTGTGCTGTGTTCTCAGCTGTCGTTTAGGGAAAGCGGAAATCAAGTCTGGAATCTTTGAAACAAAGCTCAAGCCAAGTCACTAGACTTTAATTGGTTTTTTTACAGTCTAAACTCAAGACCTAATTTTTACAGTTAAAGCCCCATCTGCATATAAAGAGAAATGTCCACCATGCGTAGCTGTGCAGCGGGCAGCCGGTCGATACGGTCAACTAACTGCCTGAAAACAGAGTAGTTTGAGTTGTTATGTCTTCATTGTCCACTGCTAATTGTTATTTTGCTTATAGTCACTTTCACTGACTTGTGGTCCCCCTTTAGATTTAGATTTCCCCCTCTTGACTGGGACGATATAACTTTAACCCTCTTAAAGTACGCCTCTAGACAACAAGGGCAAAGTATAAGTTGTGGGGAAAGTATTCAGAGTCAAGTCACATAGCTGTCACACACTTTTGTGGCATTGTCGTGCCGCTGCTGCCATTGGGGAGCGCTATTTCCATGGATTTGTGGTTGGGTGGGTGGCAGATGTCACATATCCACCCTAGCGCAGGATAGCGCAGCCTGAATTTTCCCAGCAGACCACTGATTCCAATGAGAAAACCATTGTTATTTACATTTGTATTTTTGTGAATTAGGTGTGAGCCAGATCTACCAGAGGCAAGTCTTATCCAATCCAACTCAAATCCTCGACTTTCAAGTTCACAGGAGCAGTTTTTAGGTCTCCAGGAGCAAATCCAGCAAAAGCTAAAGCCATGGCAGAGGTCACTGCAGGAGGAAAAGTCTCAGGTCTGTCATCTCTCATAGCTGTCATATAAGTTTAAAGTCTCTCCTAACTGGTTAATCTCACAGAGACGTGTTTAAATAAAATTTACAGCAAGTCTGACTCGAGTCCAAATCAATCAGAAGTGTTCAGTTTCCAGGCTTTTAGTTTGTAAAAGCTGATCAGAAAGACCAGAAGGACAGTGAAGGCCAGTGAGCGTCTGTGATGGTCCCTCAGCAGAATCCACACAAGCCCGGATGTTTGTAATATTGGTAACAGCCCAGGAATCTGGCTGTGTTATTCTCTTGCATGCTGATTAATTCCAGAGGAAAAATGTGTTTGTGCTGCCATGAGTGAGGGCAAAACTCCTTCAGATTCCCGTCAATGAAATCACGGAGAAGAGAAACTGACGTACACAAAAGATTCGACCACACAGTCTAATTCCTAGTATAATTTAGAGTGGGTAAAAGTGATTACCCCCGAAAACCTTCACAAAAATCAGCAGCATTATTTGGCTGATGACTTGGTCCACTTGGTCACTGCTTCAATCTGAAGCAGTGACCAAGTGGACCTTGGCTGTTTGATTTAATAAACATAAAAGACCATATTTGCACTCCCTGGAGCAAAAGAAGCCCCCTCCCTGCTGCCTTCTTGACTCCCAGCGGATGCATCATTTCCTGGGCCACTGCTTTCTCCCCTCCCCCCTCAGGGACCTAGATTACCCCCAGTACACATATATACAGTATATGTACACACACACAGCCTCTGAGATGGTAAGATGGGCGGGGCGTCCTGGGGGTGGCACAGATGTCCAGGCTCATTGAATGATCGTGGGTGGTGGTGGTCTGACCGGGAGGAAGTGGCATGAGGAGGGAGCACGAAGCAGCTAATACGTGCCAAAATTAAAACAATGCTGGGGGAAAAATAAGCCTGATGATCATCATCATCATCGTCATCATGAATATTTATTTCACTTGACACAGATTCTAAAAACGGTTTTTGTGACTGAATCAATAAAACAGATTTACAGCTGCGTGCTTGCTAGGCCTTTAAATGGTTAAATGATTAAATTAGCAGCTAAAATGTTTTAATCTTACATGTTTTTGTTTTTAAATGATGAAGATTTGAAAGAAACATTTGGATCCTTTTCTATTTCTTAGTGAATTCACTATACAGTGCTATATTAAAAAAGCAATGGCTTTAGAGATATTGAATGGGGATTGTGTATTTTTCATAAATCATGAATGAAACGCAACCACAAGCCTCCCTCCCACACACGATATAGATCCACAGCACTGAGGTGCTCTTTTAGTACTAAATACGCAACTCTGGTGGCTCACATGAGATTTTCCCGTAATGTTTTCACACGTTTCTCAGTCAGTGCATGTTCAGTTAGCTAGTACAGATATTAACTTGCACTATGTTTTCATTTCTTTGTGTTTTCAGGCTTATCAGTGAAGGATAGGCATCTTGAATGGGCCGTTTTGTGATCAAACCTCCAAATGTTCTTTATTTCTTCTACTAATATGATGCTATGTGTTGAGATCCCACTCAGAGCCCAGTATAACTGAAGACTGTGATGGAGAAGGGCATTCAGCTGTCGCACTCAGCATCATTTCCACAGACAGTTATGACCTGACAGTTCAGCTCTCTGTGTCTCATCGGTTCGTCTTTGCGTGCAGAGGGAGGGGCGTCCTTTCTCCTGTTCAAGGACAGGGATCCGTGCTAAATTACAGTCAACAGTCAATATCTTCCTGATTGTGTTCATTAATAATTCCGGAGGTCAGTTTTATGTTTCTGTACTTCTCCTTGTTGCGGTCAAAGCCACTCTGGAAGAAGGTATTGCTACCACATCCTCTCTTTCATCTTCCCGACAAACTTTATTTCCAGCTTTTATTTGCTTTTCTCTCTCTTTCTTGGTGTCCTCTAGTATCTGTTTACACTTCTGCAAATCTTTCTTTAGCTGAGTGTGCCCTTTGCCGTCTTTAGTTCCCCAGTGACATCGCAGCTCAGTGTCCTATGACGCATTGAGGATGGTACAGTTACTCAGTCATACTATGAGAGTCAGATGACTGAAGTTTTTGCACACTTATTCTTTTGCACACTCACACAAGGCTACAGAAATAAATGGAAAAACTGAATTGTTAAAAAATCCGCAGCCAGGTTTAGGATTGGTTTTGTTTGGTAGGAAAGCATGAAATACTGACTCAATGGGAAGGATTGCAAATACTTCTCTAAGGTTGCTACGAGCTAACCTTGATTAATATGAAAAGAAATAACATTTTATTGCATACCGCCATTTGTAGCGAGCTATACAGATAGTTTTTTGTAGGATGCAATATGCCAGGGAGGATAGGGTGGATTTCGGCCCTCTGGCTTACATGTCCCTGCATTGGGCGGCACATAGTTAACCAGGACGGCACAGAAAACCCTGTGTAACTTCTTGGTTGCTAGTCGTCATCGAAGTTTGTATGGATGACACCAACTTGTCTGCAAACACTAGCAAAATACTTGCCAAGAGGTAGTGAAACTGAAAGGCTCAACCTATTACACTTCAAAGTGAAAGCTCTGCCTTTTAAAATGTCTTGGCTAAAGCAACACGTTGAAGGTGAACGTTCTCCCTTCACTGCAGCTCAGAGAGTAAATGGCAAGTGTTTACAGACAAGTCTGCATCTTTCGTGCAGACAAGTGCGGCAATCTGCTAATGACCAGAGCAATCAGAAGGAGGTTTTTGATGCAGAACCCTCTTTTCACTTGGCAACAGCCAACAAAGTCCAGCAATCACTCATGAACTCGTTGGGGAATATACATTTGCAGCCCGTTCTCACTCCCGAGGTGTAATATAATGACAATTTGTCAAGTCTCACAGCGTTCCTGAGGAACGTGAAAGGAGACCGTAGGACCTGTTGACATTTTTCACCCTCTGGTCTCTAGGCCTTAAGAACCCAAATTTGCCAGTTTGAAAAAGGCAAAATTAAATGACAATTTGTCTACTAGGGAAGAGAAACTTTTACTTTTTTTTGAAGAAAAACTACAAAAAAAGAACTTTTCTTCAGAAATAACCAAGAATTTGCAGAAATCTGCTGGTTTTATGAGTGTAACTTAAATATAACAGCAACAATAAGTAAGGGGGCTTTGACAAAGGTGTGCTGTTTGCATTCTTGTAAAGACAGGCCTTAAGAGACCTTCAAATGAGCTCTGAGCAGGGGTTACTTCCTGCCTTCTTGCTGTCCCTGCAGACCCTTGCAGGTTAATCACTGACTCTCCAGGGTCCAGATGGCTGAGCCAGGGACACATTTTTAATTACCACGCTCTGATTTCACACCCTAGGCATCACAGAGGACAGAACACTCCCTGCCTCGCTGCTTAAATTTCTCTCTTTGGATGGTGTAGGGAATAAAAGACAGGATAAATAAGGTATGCACTACAGAAGTGAGAGGAGTTGGAAAAAAGGAAGGAGAACTGAGCCGAGAGCCAGCCTGTGTGGGAGTACGTAAGAGATCGTCACTCTCGACAGGCCAGGAATTATATTTTCCTCACCAGGATGTTTCCTGCGGCGCTTAATCACCCTTTAAGTCAGCGACACCCAGAGTCGAGCAGCAACTATAATCACATCTATGGAGGGCCTCGTCACGAACACAGACCCCCCGAAAGCCTGTAGGAAGAGGTTCAAAAAAGCTCCAAATGTCAGGGGAAGGATGGCAGAAGGGGTTAGATTGATTCGGTGGTGTTGGCAGCAGGACAGAGCATGCTGGGGGTGGTTCTGTCATATCACTGAACACCTGTCTGCCATACAGGGAGGGACGGGAAGCAGAAGGCTGGAACAAAGGAGAGAAATGGATCACCACTCACATGTTGCATTTGTTTTTCCCCGCTCGCCACAGTTTAGCTAGAAATGCTTTACTGGTCTAAAAGTAGGGAATGATATTCCCAAGTATTAAGATAAAAAAAACAAATTCCTTGGACTTAAGTATTTTAACACCCTTTGTCTCTCATCCACTGATCTCGCTGCTGCTTTGCGAGATTAATATGACAACACAATCTGTTCACCAGGAAATCAAATTCAGCAACTTTATTCTTTTCTTTTTTAAGAATGGCTGGCTTTCCTGACTTTCCCACAGCATAAAGTGAATTAAAATAAGCAGGAAATTACTAAAGTTAGTGCAGCCATTACTATAAAAAAGCTGCTTTTTCTCTTTTCTACAGTAAATGAGATGAGTGCTTATTTTCAAACTCACAAGAAGTGTTTGTTTTCCCACAGAATCTGTTTGATTTGATAGAGTTCTACTTCCTGATGTAACCCCATCTGGGTGGGATCAAACCAGCTACCTTTTCAGTTACCATGCAAGTATGTTAACTACCACACCATTAGAGGCACTTGACTAAAATGGCAACATTATATGGCTGGAAAAGTAGTCTAAAATATGCGCTAATGTTGTTTGAAGCGTGTTTTTGCTCCCACACTTTTAAAAGTTTAGCGTAACCTCCAGATCCGACAGGCGAAGCACATTCAGAAGCGCCTTAAACCTGCATTCTCTTAATGGGCAACAGGGGGCGACTCTTCTGGTTGCAAAAATAAGTCTAATTGTAGAGAAGTCTATTAGAAAAATAGTGCTTCTCACTGCAGTCTCAGTATCTAAGTAAAACTAAACTCAGCATAATTTGTTAACCCCTTTTAAAGTACAGAGGATAAACTTGGGTCTCCTTTAGGAGATGGTTTTCCTGTAACTTGAACTTACTTACTTGTACTTAAGACACTAAGGAGTCATTTTTTCCTGAGTAAATACATTTTGTTTCAAGCCCGCTTTTTTCTGGGCAAAATGAGCATCCCAGTGAATAACTGGCTAGCTAGCAAACTTTAAGGTTTGGAGGGTAGCAGACTGCTGAATTAGTTGTTTAATTTCTTGCAAATTCAGTGTTTACCGATGCAGCATTATAAAACTTTATCGATCGAGTCATATTGCTCTCGATCCCCGCAGCAGCCTACAGAAGATGATTTCTGGAAAGTTCCCGGATGTAAAAGCGATTCCTTTGATTGACAAGCCGGATATTTCTGTGAGCAAACATGTGTTCTATACAAATAAAACTTATGATGACACAGTCGCATGTTACTAGTCACGTGACTCTGCCATTGTGTAATGTCAATAACAGTTATTAGTTAGAATAACTGGGTGATACACACAGCAAATAAATTCACAGGCCAGTTCATTGGGTACACCTGTTCAACTGCTCCATAATGCAAACATTTAATCAGTCAATCACATGGCAGCAACTTAATGCATTGAGGCGTGTAGACATGGTTGAGATGATGACGTGCAAGCTGAGCATCAGAAC
This sequence comes from Oreochromis aureus, assembly GCF_013358895.1. NCBI lineage: Eukaryota > Metazoa > Chordata > Actinopteri > Cichliformes > Cichlidae > Oreochromis > Oreochromis aureus. The sequence continues at coordinate 10,253,911 of NC_052960.1, forward strand.
GAGGAAGAAAGATGATTTTTGTATCTTTGAACATGAGCTGGTCTGAGTATTTTAGAAACTGCTGCTCTACTGGGATTTTCCCACACAACCATCCATCTCTGAGTTTACAGAAAGTGATCCAAAAAAAGAAAATATTCAGTGAGCAGAAGTTCACTGGGCAAAAATGCCTTGTTGGTCTCAGAGGTCAGAGGAGAATGGCCAGACTACTTTGAGCTGATAGCAAGGCAACAGGTACTGTTTGCATCTCTGAATGCAAAACACATGAACGTTGAAGCAGACGTACTACAGCAGAGCACACTAAGTGCCACTCCTGTCAGCTAAGAATAGAAAAATAAGGCTACAGTTTGCACAGGCTGACTAAAATTGGATGATGGATGACTGGAAAAATATCGCCTGGTCTGAAGAGTCTTCATTTCTCCTACAATATTCAGATGGTAGAATTTGGCATAAACAAGATGAAAACGTGGATTCGTTCTGCTTTATATCAGCAGTTCAGGCTGTTGGTGGTGGCCCTGGTAGCTTGAACCATGGGGAACATTTTCTTGGCACACTTTGGACTGCTGCTCTGAATGTGCAGCAGCATTTGACTTTTTTAGTGGAGTATCAAAAAAACATTTTCTTTGCAATCAAGAGCTAAATAAAATTTCCCATTAAGAGATTTTACAAGACCATCCCGCTACACACTTCACACCTGCTACAGCTCTCCTGCTGCTAGTTTAAGAGTCACTGCGCAGATGAAATTATTATAGACGCTTGGATAACACAGTGTAACAATGTAGATTAATGGCACCAGTGAATCTGGAGGGGCTACAGTGAACTCCAAGACTGCAAGAGTCCTTTTCTTTTTGCTTGTTATTTAAACTCTAAGCAGCTTCAGCATTGCTAAAATACTTTGGCTCAGGGATCCTGCAGCTGTTGGCAAGGTTTTGTTAATGGATTCCTCATTGTAACGTTGCTTTAATGTTGTGCGCTGTGCTACCATGATTTATGATGGCAGGAATTCCCGTCCTCTGCAGATCTGCTCATGCAGGATAATTGGCCCATTTATCAGAACCGAGATGCAGAGTCACAGATGCATTAAAGAATGAATCTGAACGGCCAGAAGAAGAAAGAACAGGCTGATAGAGAGAAAGTTAGGGTCAGCACCCACTGAAGACTTAAAGGAAGAGATGGACATTTTTAGAAGTGTCATTATTTGTGGTTTTGCTGAGAGCTAGATGGGAGAGCTGATAGCACTGTTCCTTTGTTTAGCGTAAAGACTGCAAATGGGGACAAATAGCTAGGCTACTTCTGTTCTACCAGCACATCTAAATCTCACTACACAGCACTTTATATTCTATATGTCTTCCTGAAAGCCTGTAAAACGTCTTTATGCTAAGCTAGGGTAAACAGCTGATCTCTGTTGTACATATTTATTGCACAGACAGAAGAACGATCAGCCTTCTTATCGTGCTGAAAACCTGTTAAGTTTAGTCTGAGGATTAGTATGTTTGCAACAGAGGTAGCTGTTTCCAAGTTAAGGGACCAGCATAGTTCATGGAACAACATGGTTCATGGAACTGGTCTGGGGGAAAGCAAAGTTATAACATACAAAAGGCTAAAGTGAAATCAAGTGTTTAAAACAATAAAAACTGTCCACTGTAGCTATTTTCTGTGCTTCTTTAATGTTTTTTTTTCCACCCTGCTCCCTCTGTGTTGTGAACTCCACTGCAATTCCTTTCCTGTTCTGGGCAACTTTACAAAATCAGCACTTGAGTTACGCACAGAGTCATCTCAGTCAGGCTACCCAGTGTTGGTTTTTATGGAGGACCACATGCAAGCATGTCATGCATAGGTTGTCTACCCATAAACCCTCACTCTGCATAGCAAATCACCTACGCAAATGACACAAATGCAATATCACAAATGCCAAATTATCCACATTATACTATGGAATACCTTGAAGGAATTTCCTCAATTTTGGCACACACTTTGACATTGATTTAAGGTGAATTTACTCAAAAATATGTCACCATTTCACACTAATGTCTGATAGATTAAAATGATGACAAAGTCCCATATCTCTCAGGACAGTTGGTGACATCCTTCATGGCACGCAATTTTATGAGCCTGGACAGACTCGTAAAAGTTTGACTTGTGCTTATAATTAAGGATCTGGCTACAAAATAGTCACACATTTAACCCCTCCAACACTAAACTTGGGATCAACCAATGGGATCAAATATTAACTGATGAGTTTTGGTGGCGCTACAGGCAGATTATGTTACCTTGTTCCCGCCCTATCTTTGAGATAGCCTAAATGGCTGTTGTAAAATCATCCTCTCATCTTTCTCTCAAGCATATTTCCTTTAAAAGTATAAATGACTTTGCCTTGTCACTTGTGCTCCACTTGCATATCCATCTGTGGTGCACTGTTTCTCCATCAGTGATTTGTCTTTAGCCCAGTTTGTAAGAGCTATCTGTGACATTCTGACACACAGTGATCAGAGGACAGAGGCTACACAGACATGCCTTGGCGTAATTTATCTGGAATGTGGGATTGAAAGCATGCAGAGCTCTGATTCTGATTCTCACTCCCCTTCTCTTTCCTTCTCCTTGTTTGCAGAGAGTGTGGCAGACACAAACTGCTGACTGAACTGCAGACGCGCACCAGGGCAGAGCGCGGAGGAGTAAGTAGACAAGGTACGTCCAGGCGAGAGGAAGAAGGTTGACGAGAAAAGACGAATGGCGACATCTTTCTCAATCTTGTGGCATGAGGGCACGGTGATGACACAGCCCTCTTGCTGCAACTGCAAAGAGTTTGTGAACTAATCGTGACAGCTGCCATAAAGTTGTCGACAGCTTACACGGTTAAGGCCTCTGTCCATTTGAATGCATTATTTATCAGTGTCACACTTATCGGGATGATGACACCAGATGCAACATCTCAGAATGGCATTTTAAGCAGCTAGCAGAAAGGAAAGGAAAGTAGGTTGGAAGGAAGGAAGGAAGGAAAAGTGTGCATCTGCTACATGTCACCATCACCCCGCCCTCCTTTAGCAGATATGAAAATGTCAGGGTGGCATTTTCGCACGCTCCAACAGTAATGAACAGGAAAGTGACCTTGCAGCCTCAGGGACAGCTCTGCCCAATTGCTGCTTACTTTTTTGTTTTTCTATTTTTTTTCCACATTCATGCTTTAACTTTAGTGTCATTTGGAGAAGTTTTTGCCATTTTTAGCCATGAAAGCAATGTAGCTTTTTTGGTTCATCCCTTAGCAATGTGTTAAATTAACATTGATGAGATGAAATATAGTCCTGTGATTAATTAACTACACCCTTACTGCTTCCTAATGAATAAAGAGCTCTTAATTAATTCAATCATTACTTAATTGATCATCATCAATTCGGAACGCCTTTAAAATCAGCATTTTGATAGTTTGCTAGTCTTGAGCATTTAGGTGCATGTTAATATGATACTACAATCCTTCCCAGGAGTCAACATTCCTGCAAAGGTCATGCTGTGCAATCCTCGGAAAAACCCGAGAGCTACGTCTCAGACTCTACAGGCCTCAGTTAACATGTTAAATGTTGAAGTTCATGAAAGTGCAATTAGAAAAAGACAAGTATGTCTATAAAAAGACAACAACCAAGGTACTTGCAGTGGACCAGTCAAAGTTCAGACCACAAGCCAGTTGAAATGCTGAGAACTGTGCATCAGCGAGTGCCCACAAACCTCAAAGGACTGAAGCAATAATGTAAAGAAGAGTGAGACAAATATTAAAAGACTTTTAAGGTGCGGAGATGATGTTTACTTCCCGTTAAAGGCGAGTCTACAAGCTTAGTTTCTCACATGACTATATAAAGTCTAGTAAAAAAATTATTTTCCACACGACTGTATACTTTATTTAGCTCTAAAGCAGGGAAATTCCTGCATTACATCTGCCAAAACTGTAAATAACCAGAGTCGCAGTTAATTTATGTGCCGCCTCCATTTCTTTTATTATCATAGAGCTTAGCGGGTAAAATAAAAAGTGAACTTTTTACATTTCTCAAATTTCTGCCTCGTAGTCTCCTCTGTCCTTTTCCCTGTGACCTGAAAATTAAACTCGGAGTGCCATTTGAAGGATGTCCCAGCTACTAAAATGTATCTGGAGGACAAGAGAAGGCCTCCTCTCCACTGGTGTTTTTAGCCTGTATTTATAAAGCAAGCATGGCACACAGATGGAATACGCAAAATACAGAGGGACTCCGGGGACTCTAGGTACGCTATCTCGTCACATTGCGCCATGTGGTGAATTTAATTAAAAGCAGGCCTAATTATAAAAGCTGGCGCGAACACTGTTATGCTCATCATTAGTTGGGCTGTAACGAAACAATTTATGATGCATCTGTGCCAGACATCATATTTAATTGACATGAAGCGCTTAAGCCTCATTGTGCTAAATGCCTGATACCTGCGGTCCCCTCTCCTCGTGTCTCTCCCTCATCTTCTCACATCTCTTCACGTGAACTAAGACACAAGGGGAGGATGCAAGGACGGGAAAAGGATGTAAAAACTGAGAAATTACAAAAGGGGACTTGACTGTAATCATTTAGCTTCTTCCATATTTTGTACAGCGTTTATTCAAAACATCAACTCTCCTTGGCAATTCTACTTAAAATAGGCTATTGTAGCTCTTTTTTTTTGGCATGTGTTAAAATGGAAGACCTACTTTTCTTCACGTATCCCAGAAACCTTACAGAGTGACATTTATCCCTATCAATAGTCTGATGATACGGTGGCCTGTTTTGACGTCTCCCAGGGGTGTTGAAACAATATTGTGGCCTTGATATAAACGACACCAAAGACTAATTTCTGTTCAGCGATCATAACTCTCTGTCCTATTTTTATTTTGGTGAGGGACGAAAACGAAGTTTGCTTTAAGGGCTTTTAAAAAGCTAACAGATTTGATTAGCAACCTCATAATGGATATTGGGGGTTTTTTGGCACACCATGACCCTACAAGGTGACGTTCTCCTCAAACTGAGAACATCCAGGATCCCTCAGCTGCAGTGACTGTAAACCATCGTGTTTATGTTCCACTCCTCGTGCTTTGAGCCTGCTGCAGGCTGTTCTCACGGATCGTCTACACGTTGTCATTTGGTTTGCGCTGACATCGTGCAGAGATGTTCCAGCTTAGGTTAGAGGAGGGGGAAAATGGAAAATGAAAAAGTACTCTTCCTGTCCTGAAAATTTTTAACCTTTGTGTTGATAATTAATCTTCTACATTGTATTGGTTTCAATTTTATTGTTTTAGCTCATGCAAAAATTACAAAAACAAGCCAGTTGGAGCTTCTTGTGCATGATGCTTTAGTTTTTCTCCCATTTATTTTAAGTTTACTCCAAAGATTAAATAGCTTACTGTAGTACTTTTTAATCATGATATTTCTTTTCATCTGTAAACCATTTAAGAACGCTTTAAAGTTAAATTCTCTGCTTCGTTTCAGTACAATCACTCTTTAAAGCATTGCAAATATAACATGGAATTAACCCGTGAACCTGTGCTGAGGAGCAGATGTGCCACCGCAGAGCGTTAATGTTTATGCTTTGCTCCAGCACCTCACTGAGATCAGTGCTGAACCCATGCTGAGTCGTACCACAGCGTGCACAGACGAATAACGAAGGGGGGGCTGCAGCGATGATTGATCGCACACCGAGGATGAAGCCGTTTTGGAGAGCTTGATCCATTTAATCAAAGCAGCTGGAGAAGTCAAGGGAGGCCCTCAGGACACGGTGACAAATGTAAAGAATAAATAGGTGGAGAAACATAATGAAGACGCTGAATAGTTTCATCACATCTAAAGACCTGTGAGCACGTTGAGAAGTATTTTTCACCAATATTTAATCACCCATAGTGGCAAGAAATGTGCTCCTTCAGAGGCGTTCCAGAGAGAACTTGAGGAGCACTGAAGCTTCTCCAAGGAGGCATTTATTATTTGTTTGATCTGCAAGAAGCCCATTAAGCATTTGAACAGTTTTAATCACTCAATACAGTAACTACAGTTGAGAGAAAAAATACGTGTATCTATATTTAAAAAAAATGCTGTCTTCTTGAAGATATTTGAATAAGTAGATATTTCCTGAGGCTCTGTCCATCCATTCTTTAAGTACACCTGCTTTATCCATCAGTACAGCTGGTCTACTGGCTGCCATAGGGCTGTCAAAGGAGAAAAAAAACACCACTCTCACTTGCAGCCAATTTAGAATCACCAGCCAACCTTCCATGCACTGTGAGAGTAAGCAAGACTACCTGCAGATAGAGGTAATATACTCAAACCAAGGGCATGTAAAAAACAGTTTGCACTTAATTTAACATCTTGCAGCTTTTATATGGAGGGAAAGTCCAGTTTCAGCAAGAGTTATGTCTGCTTAAACGGGGCAATAATAGCTTCTGAGGCCAGGTTGCTTACTTTTTCACAGAAGAAATATCCCGTTATGTTGAAAAAAATCAAAAACTTCAAATAAAATGTAGTTAATTTTCATGGCTGCACACCGTGTTTTTCATGAATTGTCCTACATATAAGACAGAGACAGACGCTGTGCTCTTGTGTGACACTGTGACTGAGTATCATCACATATGTTTAAAAGAACCAAAAAATATTGTGCATAATGAGAGCCTTTCCTTTCTGAAACCTCTAATGTTTCTTATCCGTTTATCTTTTTTGAAATTTAGTACCGGACAAAGCGCCACCCCCACACTCCCCTCCCACCTCCTCTGCCTCCCTCTCTTACTGTCAGGGGCTGCCTAGCAACTGACACCATAAATAATATGCTTGTGTCTGTGGTTTGTGTGTTCGTAGGCATGTGATAATAAACAGGGTATCTGTTACTAGCACTCCTCTCTGCATGCCTGTTACACTATATTATAGTGCTCGTCTGAGCTGAAATGTTTGGGATGTTTAAATCTCTTTCTCCTACAGGCAGACAGAGCACGCGAGGCCTGACTGATTGCGCCCATGGCGAGCAATAACACGGCCAGCATCGCACAAGCCAGGAAGCTGGTGGAACAGCTGAAGATGGAAGCCAACATCGACAGGATAAAGGTGGGCTGGCACCTCGTGGTTTATGTTTTTAATTAGTTTTCCATCCGTTAACTTACATGTATTTGTTTACAATTGGGCTTAAAATTTTACAGAGCTAATGAAGGTAAACAATAGCAGTGAATACTTTATTTGCTTTTAATTTTTGTCAATGTATCCAAGTGAAAAGCCTATTAACAACAAACTGTACTTACAAAGGGAGCACCAATCACTGTTACGCTAAAATAAAAACAGACAAACGCAGCTTTCGCACGTGACTTTATTATTATTTTTCAGATTTACAGTACTGTGCAAAACTCTTGAGTGAACTCTCATGTCTTTATATTTTGGTTTTAATGAGCTGGACTTTCACCAACAAGGTGATCCCCAAAGAGCTATTAGCTGAAAACGTGGCGTATCTCAGCATGGTGTGCAGTGTGTCCTTAAAAATGTGAGAAAACGGGATAAGTGGAGGACAAAAAAAGAGGTGGCCTAAAAAACTAGCTACAGCAGATGAGTATATGAAAGTCATGTCCTTAAGAAATAGAGGAAAAAATCACCAAAGTTCTGGAACAGGACCTGAGAGATGTATGAGGAGCTTCCATTTAATAGTCCCTGAAGCCTCATCGGAAATGGTCTCAATTGGAAGGGTGGAATCAAGAAGCCCCAAACACACTGTCATTGCACTAAAAGCATACCTGGATAGAAGAACACACAGTGGAACACTATGAGTCATTGGCAGGCCTCCCCACAGACCTAGAGCTAGATATGAGGTCATCTTGACAGAGAATGGAACAAAAAGCCAGCCAACATCCAAAGAAGAGCTTCGAGTGTCCTTCAAGAAACCTGGAGAACTATTCCTGAAGACTTCTTAAAGACTAGAAAGCTCGCCTAAGAGAGTTCAGGCTGTGTTGTAGCATAAAGGTGGTTGGACAGGTTTTGCATTTATATACTCTACATATACTGTTTCCCATTTTTATTAGAAAACATGAAGAAACTTTTGCACAGTACTATCAGTACAGATGAGTATGGAAGCCCATTTCCACCACTTAAAAAAAAAAAGGATCCATAACTCGAATTTCGAGTTATCTTTCTTGAAATTTTGACTTATTTTCTCGAAATTTCGACGTATTAACTTGAAATTTCAAGAAAATAACTCGTAATTTCGACTTATGGATACTTTTTTTTTTGAGTGGTGGAAACTGGCTTCCATAGATGTGTAAGATCAGAATGATTAGATGATTTATTTGGTTAACTTTCTCCGAAATTTAACATTAGGCATTGCAAGAGCAAGTCACATGATGATGGTGGTAGTTTGTGAGAATTACTGATGAAATAATGTGAGTTTTAAAGTAGTGCTAAGAGGTGAGACTGACTTATAGGTGTTCTTTGGTAAAGCTAAGCTAACCAGGATCTAGCTCCTACATGCTGCTATGCGTTTGCCATCCAGATAAAAGACAAGCATCCACCTTCTCATTTAACTCTTTGAATTAAACTGGACTTGTGTATTTCCACTCTGCGCATGCCAACTTGAACTGATACGCTTGTGTGTGTGTGTTTGTAACTGCAGGTGTCTAAAGCTGCAGCAGACTTGATGTCATACTGCGAAGCTCATGCCAAAGAGGACCCTCTATTGTCACCTGTGCCAGCGTCGGAGAACCCGTTCAGGGAGAAGAAGTTCTTCTGTGCCATCTTGTAAACTTGGCACATCCCTTCAGCAGTCTTCTCAGTGTGGGGACTTTGAACATGGACGTTCAAAACACGTAGAAATCTTCTAGTAGGAGGGCACGGCGATCATTGCCCCCTTTTCTCGAACGGCACCTAAAGAGTGCAAAAATTAAAGTGTAACCATTAAAGCGGTGCAATTGTTTTTGAGGGGGTGTGCGGCATGTTGAAGGGTTCTGCGCTTTTAGATGACACAAAAGGGATGATGAGGAGGAGGAGTGTGATGATAACCACCTAGAGACATGATGGACAAGCAGTCAACCTACCACGTCGTCGGGTTGTGATGTGTAACAACAAAAAAATAGATAAAATGAGAAAAATATGGATGTGGTTCTTTTGGGACTTCCAGATGTTTTGTTCAGTGGTTTGTGGGTTGGTTGAGCTCTGTAGGAAAGCAAAAAAAAACAAAACAGAAAAAGAAAAAAAACTACGCCTACCACTAGACGCCACCTGTATATTGGAATGTTTTTTTTAAGTTGTTTATTTTGTGTTTATTCCAACTTTACCTAAATATCTTTCTATAACTACGTGATTACTGAAGTCTTTTTTTTTAAACACCAACAGGTTAGTGAAAACTTTTTTAATGGGATGTTTGACACATTCGACTCTGTGACTATTTACACCTTTACCTTTCAGAAAATCAGTCTCTGTGTATCAACATCTAGCCTGTCTGGCACATGTGATGCAGTTTGTCTCCTTCAGATACGAATCCTCTTTCTACTATTTGTATGAAATGACTAGCAAGTAAACTGTGCCGTGCTGTGAGTTCTGAATGTTTGTGTTTGTATCATTAACTATTGCATGAAACAGTCAAATGATCTTCTCACTTTCCTTTCATGTGGAGGTTGTATAAAATAGGCAATCTCATTATGGAGGTGACAAAAGTAAATATTAAAACAAGAATGATTCAATGCAGACTCAACGAGGACATCTCTCGATTATACATGATACTGCTAAAAGCATTTTTTAGCAGGCAGTGGATCTGTGAGATTATTTTTTCCACATTGCTTGTAATCGAATATATAAACTAAGAACCTCTGGAAACATCATCACATCTGCATGCTCGAGTCAAGCTGACACTGGTTTCATAAGAGAAAATTTACTCTCATGGAAAAACTATTTTAGAAATATTTCTTTGTAATATTTGGCATCCCAAACTTTGACATCTCCACCACAGTTTAAAATAAAGTTTGAGAAGTGCAACATAAGTTCATTAAAATGGCTCCAGCAGTGTGTTTGGCAACTTTAAAGGACATTTTCTTCACTTTTTAAAAATGGCAACAGTGTAGCTATTTTGCTGCCCTCTGCAGGTACTGAAAGTGCAACTGCATGGATTACATTTAGGTTTTTCTAATTTTCATTTTTAAATCATTATTATTTGCATTTAAAATGTAAAATAAAAAATTGTAGACTAGCTAGATTTAACAAAAAAAATCCCTGTCTCTTAACACTACATAACAGAGTCATTAAGGTCACTGAATCAAAACCAGTACTTTAGCTTGTCAGTGTAGGTTGATTCTATGTGCCACAAACAAGGAATCAGTCAGCATTAATAATAAAGAAAACGGTGAAATAAAACCAGATTCTTGTATCAAAAAAATGTAAAAAGGTTATTGTCAGAAGTGGGATTCGAACCCACGCCTCCAGGGGAGACTGCGACCTGAACGCAGCGCCTTAGACCGCTCGGCCATCCTGACATACACAGACAACTAGCTAGACCATCTTTTAAAGTCGATTATAACAATCAGCACACTTATAATTGTGTTATTGTATATTGTGCTACTAAAACAACTCATCAATTCATCCCACTGTGAAGGTGCTGTACTCGAATCAGAAATCTTCTCTGTCATTAGCAGGCAGCTAAATATCCATTATAGCAAGTAAGATGATTTTCATTGAAGAACTTGACAGCCGCCTCCCTCACTGATTGATTGATTGACTGGCGCGTCATACCTAGCATTGCAACAGACACAATCTACCCTTGGTTAGATAACGTGTCTTTCCAGTTTTACTCTTGTAGAATCGTAGTAGTTATCGGCGAAATTGTGAAGTAGCTGCCATTAAGTTGTCTACGGTACGTGCTAACGGCGAACGTAGTAACTAGCTTGACAGACAGGCTGAGGCGGTTTGAACAAGAGTCCCTAGAGTGCATTCATCAGTAAAACGTGAGTAATTCTCAGGACTGTTTGTCAGGTAATAGACATTAATTGTCTATAGGGAAGCTAATTGCTATAGGGTGAACTCCTCGCCCGAGCTGTCTTTACAAATCTGTGAGGTGCTTGGTTTCCTCATACCGTTGCTAAAGTTTAGCTAGATGTTACCTGTCACTTGCTTTTCTAAGTTCTGAAAACAGACAGGTAAAGTCTGGTAAGGCCTGGAGTGTATTTCCGTACCGGACCTGTGCCCTATTATGGCTGCATTTGTAACCCTATTAAACTAATCCCTCAATGAGTCACTGGACTGTCTAGCCTAGCCAATAGCATTATGCTAACGTAAAGTAGACAGCTGCACAGTGTCACTCTTGGCATCTTATTTTAGCGCTCTTTCCCGACTGTTAACTGATATATTTAAGATGTAAAAGTCGTTGTTGCTTTATCTGTATCTATGTGAGGTTTACATGTAATCCTCAGAAAAATCAAATTATTTTTTAGTGTCCCGATTGAGACACTTTGAGCCGGGTTGTGACACGATAAAAAAATAATAAATGAAAACACTTCCCTGGAAGTGAGGGTTCGAATCCCACTTGTGACATCAACAGTTTTAGACTAAGAGAGTATGATTTTATTTTACTGTTTCGTTTATTGTCAATATAGACTGATTCTGTGTATCGATAACGTTTATAAAATAATCCTATATTCTCCCCCTTTCCAGGGTTGAATACTTATGGCCTCCTTTGCTCCACACAACTTCTCCTGGGTGGAGCCAGGCAAACTGGCTGGACTGGCGATGCCCAGGATGCCATGTGAATACCGGTATATGGTGGACAATGGAATCAAGCACCTGGTTTGCCTCTGTGAGAGGAAACCACCAAACCATGACTCGTGCCCAGAGTTAGAGCTTCACCACATCAAGATAGCTGACTTTACTCCTCCTTCATCCAATCAGATTGATAGATTCCTCTCTATTGTGGAAGAGGCCAACTCCAAGGGTGAGGTAAGATCTCAGATGGTAACAGGCTGTGCATGATGGATGGTTATGCGTTTAACAGTTGTATGCTAGCTCAGTACTGTAACTTAAACCATTTGACATTAAGTTTAATTCCTATAAACAAACGTCTTCTTTTGCAGGTTTTCCCCTAACATAGCTAAGTGCTGCACTCTGCCAGGAGCCCGGGGCGGGGGGGGGGGGGTGTAATGGATTATTTTTAAAATGTATTACATAGCATTAGTAATGTAATTTATCACTTCTGGGAACAGCAAGCCTAGGAGAAATACTCCATAACCCCCCAAATATTCAGGGATACTTTACAGATAACTGACTCAAATAATGATTTTATTGTTTTCTTCAGGGTGTGGCAGTTCACTGCATGCATGGCCATGGGAGAACAGGGACAATGCTGGCCTGCTACCTGGTGAAGACCAGGAAGATTTCTGGGATTGATGCGATCAACGAGATCCGTAGACTGCGGCAAGGTTCGATTGAAACTCGCGAACAAGAGAAGGCAGTGGTGCAGTTTTATCAGCGCATTAAGTAACATTAATTAACTGCTTCCACTAAAAGAAGCAGCAAACAGTTACTGTTAATAAGAAAATGATGTAAGAAGTGCCTTAACTACTCCTAAATGAACATTTTATTACCTATTAATAGGAAAATACAAGAAGGAACAACAGTGCTGAACAATATTATGTTAAAATTACCCACTTTTTGCCCCTGGGACATGTGATTAATAGATGCTGTCCTGATGCTAGCAAATAATTACATTTTTTTTATTTAAACATTTTTGTCTTCTGAGCTTTCTGTTTATGAACTGGACGCCAAGGAAAAAAGACGCTGGCGCTGCTTGAATGTTAGCTTCTCAGGAGCCGACGCTCTCTTCATTTTCTCCTCCTGGTTTCTGCAAATACAACCATCACATCACAGATACTTGAGTTATTGCACATGCGGGGGAAACAAACATCCTGTGCTGTTTTAGAATGTATTTATAAAGGGGACTTTATAGATCTATTTTACTCAGGGATATTATTCCGTTCTTTTTTTGCACAACTGTGGGCAGATGTATCAGTAAGTCTTCTTGAGAAGAAATGTGGCATTAGTAACTGCCTGTTAAATTAGATCAGGGATGGGGAACTCCAGGCCTCAAGGGCCGGTGTCCTGCAGGTTTTAGATCTCACCCTGGGTCAACACACCTGAATCAAACGATTAGTTCATTACCCGGCCTCTGGAGAACTTCATAACATGTTGAGGAGGTAATTTAGCCATTTAAATCAGCTGTGTTGGATCAAGGACACATCTTAAACCTGCAGGACACCGGCCCTTGAGACCTGGAGTTCCCCCACCCCTGAATTAGATTAATGTTCAGCTTTGTGTGCCAAAAAAGTGTAAACTCACTCTTTTGATGCTGCTTGATGAACATCATGAGCTAATCCGCTTAATCTCTGAGCTGCCAAAAACATGGACATTTTCCCAGTTAGAATCAAATGACATGGCTGATATGCACACATACTTTTCTGAATAAACAAAACTGACACAACAACATTCACTTTTCTTTAATGTGTGAATTAAGGGTTACCTCTCTTTTCTTCATCTTCCTTTTTGGAGAGGTGAGTTCCCACCTGCTTTTCCGTTTTGTCCTTCCCACCAGAGCTTCTTGTGTTGTTCTGAACCAGGAAATAAAAGACAGTAATGCAAATTATTGGGTGTTTTTTGGTTGTATCCACAAGTAAATTTGTCACTACAGAAGTATGCATGTACAGTTATGGTTAGATATGTTAGTTAAGGTTAGGTTCATTATGGACATGAACTTCTTGGTAATTTTGACCTTTTAATGTTTTCTTTAATCATTTCTTTTTCTTTGGAATGTTCTTTTTCGAGGGTAGAATGATTGTACAGCAAACGTCTTTAATGACTTAAAAAAAACAGTAAAAATTGGGTGCACAAGATTGAATTTGAATTGAAATGTCCAGTAGCAAGTCGCACCTTGACCAGACACTTTCAGTCAATAAGTTTCTGGCATGAATCTGGCTGCATATCTGACCTCTCTTCTTGGCAGAATAGGTAGAGTTCATTGAAACTGGCTGGCTTCCGGGCACAAACCTGGCTTTTAAGCCTAATCCACAGATTTTCAATAGGGTTGAGATCAGGGTATGGGAAGGCCATTCCAGAAGCTTAATGTCAGCCTGAGTTATCCTTTCCAAAACCATTTTTATGTGTAGATGGGATCATTGTCCTGTTGGAACACCCAGTTTTGTTCAAGTTTCAAACATCTAGCTGTTGATTTGAGGTGAAGTTGAGTCCGTAGGGATGAAAAACTGGCTTCACTGTGGACAGTGATGCTGGTGTTCCAGCAGTTTCATGGCAGGGTTGAGGCTTAGTGGTGTTTTTAGTGGTCTTCTTCCAGACCAAGGTGGTGACACATCTTTCTTTTACTCATTAACATTTGTTTGAACTGATGAGCTTGGACTCTACAGTTGTTTAGAAATGGCTCCAAAAGACCTGCTACCTTGTGTAAATCTACAGTTCTCCTTAAATCTTCACTGAGTTCTTTAGACTTTCACGTTGATCAATCCAGTGAGTGCCGTCAATCAAATCCCTTTTATACTGACAAAGAGAAAATACTAGTTGTAGTCAATCATGATGACGAATGAGAAGTTAATAGGCCTTGGAACCATCAGCAAAACTTAAGAGTCTATGTATACTCAAGGCTGTATGTAAACTTTGGTATATAAACCGTGTGGTTTAGAGAAACTCAAAATAAAGTCCATCAAATTCTTCTATTTTGAATCATTCCACCCTGGAAAAAGAACCATTCAAAGAAATCATTAAAAGACCCATTTTGCTATGATATTTATTTACACGAAGAGTGTATGTAAACAAATAATTTAAAGCTGATTTTTTTCTTAACACTCTCTACTAAAGTCCTAGAATAAATTACCATATTAGGCTCCCTTTAATACACTTTACTTAATCCCACAAAAACTTTTGGGCGTCACTGTGTTCAGCTTTAAATTAGACGAGCTGTGTGACCTAAATAGGAATCGGAAGAGGTTCTAACAGTGTTGTGTATTAACAGTGTATGAACAGCATACTCAAAAAATAGGCTCAAAAAGTAAAGTTTTCAGTGTGTTTTCTCTTTAACCTTGGTCTGTGACATGCTTTTCTCTAGCTGCTGTATCATCACCATCATGTCCAAATCCTTATCTTCATCCTCGTCATCTCCTCTCTGCTGAATTTCCTGCAGCCTCTTCTGAAACTGCCACTCCAGGTTGAGCTTTCGGAGTCGGTTGTTCTCCTCCGCTGTACGCTTAGCTTTAGCCTGAAGCTCTTGCATCTCCTGCTGCAGGAACTCCACCGCTTCAAGCCTCTGCTGCTTCTCCAGCTTCTCCTGGGCTTCCCTCTTCCATGGATCAGACATCTCCAGAGGGTCTTTCTGTTTCATTGGACCGGTGCTCTTTTTCTGTTGACAGGGAGGTTCTTGGAAAGAAACATGCTTTGTTGGAGTGATACTCACTTGAGGTTTTGCTACTTGATCTTTGTGTGTGTTGAATTTTTGTGACGAAAGTGAGGGTTGAAGTAGCTTCTTAGTTGGAGATACTGGACATGCATAAGTAATACTAGCTTGGCTTTGAGGATTCTGCTTGTGTCCATTGATTTGAAGAGTTTGGCTCATCTTCACTGCCAGCGATGAAGAACTTTGCTGGAAGGTAGTGAGTGGAGGATTTGACTGGTGGCTCACCGCTCTTGTTAGGGGGATGTCGATGCGTATCGGCTGGATTGAAGGTGTGGATGTTGAGTGTTGTGAAAAAGGGGTTCTCCAGACACCGGCACAGCTTACACGGCTGACCTGGTGCTGATTTGTGGGGGAGCTGTTATCAGAGAGGATGTCATGAGTAGAAAGACAAGAGCGGATAGGGAAAGACGTGCAGTAGTTCTCAGTTCGCTTTGCACCCTGATCCTTCTGTGTCCACTTGCTCTGACTTTTGTCCAGCAGGGGGCCTCCACTGTCTGTACACAAGTTCTCCTGAGAGAGGGCTTGGCGCTAGAGGGGGGTAAATAAAGAGATTTTAATGTAATTCTTTCTAGCTGTACTATTATGACTTTCCTTATGTATTTCTTTTAATGTCTCGGTACACCAAAACTTACCATGACGTTTAGAGATCTATTGGAGCTCTGTCCAGGTAAAGGTTTCAAAGACACTTGGAAAGTTTGCTGTGGTTTACTGGGCTCAGATACATTCCTGTCCTGGGATCTAGGGTTCGGTAGTGTCATGTATTCCCAGTGGAATTTCTGAACACAAAAAGGAAAAAGAGTTGGGCTGAATCCTTAAATATTTAAATTTATCTGGCCTGTGTAAGATCATGACAAGTCTCTGAAAATGTGTTAAAAACAACAACAATAATATTAATAATAATCTCACATCAGAGCAAAGATTCATAGTGGCCACAGAAGCGGTGCTGTTTCCTGTGAAAGGGTCAACAAGTTTATCTCCATCCTCCAGGCAAAAGTCTGCTGTAATAAGAAGAAAATAAAAGTACTGCAGCTGTTATTATGACTCGCTCTGCAATGTTATGCATATTTAACAGTAAGAAATATGTGCTGTTAGCGCTCAGCAACAAAAAGTGACAACAGGAGAAGAGCACCCACCGGCCATGTTGGGGTTGGAGCGATAAAGTTGTCTGTTCCTCTGCATTATCTGCTCTTTCTTCCTTCGACTGCCTCCATGGAGCTGCTCTGAGGGACTGTGGTCCTCTGTGCTGTACTTGATGCAGGCTTTATTGTTTGGCTTAGCATGGTCTCTATCCCCTTATGAGGCAAGAAAAGGTCTTTGTCATGTAAAAGAAGGTAGAAAGTAATGGAAAAAAGCAGAGGTTTGATTTGAGTGTACTGGTGCTTGCCTGTAGTCTTCTCTGGGGTGGATTCTCTCAGCAGGGCTTCTAGGCCGTGGTAACTCGCTGCAAATTTTGCAACCTGTAAGGTCACAATGGGGCCAGTTTGCATCATGATCGCTGCTGCCCTAAACCAGTGCAAGGTTAATAAGGTTACTTTAATGTCACAGTTTAGAGATTGTTTTGGCATTACTAAATACTTAAACTTGGCTAAAACACTCTTATTAAAGTTTGCCATTTGTAAAGTTAAAAACATGCTATTCTCAACCAGCTAACCTCTGCTGTGTGTCTAACAGTTACATTGCAGTTTTGGGGGGAAAAAAGAAGACAAATAGTTCATGAAATCCTTCATGAAATTCAGTATAATGTATCATATTAAAGGGAACAGAGAGAGCGACACACTTTATTATTTATTTTTTCAAGACTACGCCCTACACTGTCACAGTGTCGCAATAAAAAGTTTTGCATCACTCACTGCATGAAGCATGAGTTTTTACAGACTGTATAGGCCAAAGATTTCAGACTATTCTTCTCCAATAATATGGGAAAACATGATAAAATACACAATTTTGGTATGTAATGGTTCAAGGTCAGAGGTCAGAAGTCAGGATCACACAAATTGGGAAAAAGCTTTAGTTTTATTTTCTTTATCTCCAGATTTTAAAGCAATATATTAGTCACTGGAGGCCAAACCGTTATTTTAATATGACATTATATGACTTTACAATGGGACAAAAAGATTAAAATACTGCACTAGATTTCCTTTTTTTTTAACAATGCTGACATCAGCACAAATGATCTATAAAAACTGCTGATGTCATCACTTTGTAATAAAAACAGTGTGATAAAAACATCAAAGTTTTAGTGTAGCCTGCACTGTCTAAGTACTCTTGTTATTATTGTTATTTTTCAGAAGTGAAGCTGATACGCATGTGTTGAAGGAGGAAAGGATAATATCTGCGCTTCTGAATAAAAAGAACAGTACTTAAGTAAACGTATAGTACATAAAGCAAACATACAGAAAGTATGTGTTTACTATAATCACCATCTGTGAGCGCGTGCAGCCTACAGAGGTTGTGATGAGATCATAGATTAAAAGTAAGGGTATCCCAGATGTTACATGATGTCGTATCATGATGGGAATATCAATGTCTGTACAAATTTCGCTAATTGTAAAAGAGAATAAGTCAGGGTTATTCTTATTTACTTATGATCTCGCCTGCAGTTTTCAGTTTAGACTAACCACCATCCTGCTAAACATTTCCCAGGCCGGTGTGTGCAGTAGCTACCTTTCTTGGCTGAGACCAACCAGGCTTTGACCATCCACACTGAGCAGCTGATCTCCAGCAGTTAACTGGCCATTCTGGACACAGTAGAGACACATAGTTTGATTTAGTGCGTACTTGCGCAGTTCATTGAAAATTCTGCTCTCCTTTTTCAAAGATGGACCTAAACTGTGTTTATTCTCACCATTTCAGCCGGTCCTCCCTTGACGATGGATTTAATATAGATCCCGAGGTTACGCTGCCCAGCTCCCTGCAGCAAAATAAGACAGAGGCTGTTCGTTTACTGAGATGGTTTGCTCATCTTTTTGACGTCTGTAGTAGTGAATAGTAAAATGGTAAAAACTAAGAAATAACAGAAATAGTCAGGAATAAACGAATGGTCACCTTGGCAGCTACAATGCTGACCCCCATCCCACTGTTCAAAGGTTTGTTCAGTGTGATCGTCATAATCTCTGGCTGCCTATGTCCTGCCTGTCAAAGAAGAAATTATGCACCCTTATGTCAAAGTGAAATCCTATTTAAACACATCTTGGGCCATGTGTTTCTTTTTTGTTTTCATTTACCAAATATGTGTGATCTACAGAAGGGGCAGATTCGCTGAAATAAATGGTCCAGTCCCCTTTGGAGTTTGGCTGGGGTGTTAAAGAGCAGAGACCTGTAAGAGAAGGATGTAATATGGTGAAGCAAAGATCCAATTTTAGGTTTAAGTACAGTCGCTTACCGTAATCTGAATTTTAAAAAATCCATACCTTTTTGGCACATTGGCTCCAAAAACTCTCTAAACCCCTGAGGGATTCCTCTCACAGTGTCACAGGAGTATCCTCCCTCCGGCAGCAGGAAGGGCAGGTGGAGGTCGAGGCTCTCCTCCAGCTGGATGTCCCGTCCTTCGCTCCGAATCAGGTTATCTGCTGAGGCCTCGGCAGCTGTCACTACAGCATCGATCAAATCCTGCAGTGAGGACAGGCAGCGGATCACGCAGCTGAAATATTTCAGGAAAGGTCGATGTGCTGTATAGAGTAGATTGCCATTAGTCATTATGTAGCAAGGCTTCAGGAAACGGATATCCAATCGGCTGGGACTCAAAATCTGGAAAAGGACCCTGACCTCTGACCCCCCCTTGCAAATGAGTGCTGTTACCTTCAGGCAACTATAGTAATGGAGCAGGTATTGGTACTAGTTATAAAGAACAGCAGCAATAATGTAAGTTAGAGAAGATTTAGCGGTTACAGTTAATATAGTTAAAATACTGTATATTCAGTATTGCTTAGTTAAAATTAGTTTTTGGACAGATGTAATGGTTTGTTTTATATGCGCAGTAAAAAATTGATTAGTGAAATTCTTCGTCTTTGGTTTTAATCTTAGTATCTTGAAAAATTTCTAATAATCTTGTAAGTCTTAGCTAAAACTATTCATCTGTTCTGCTGCATATCCGCCTCACGATGGTCCTCTTCTCATGTACTGCCTACACCCAGACATTCTCAAGCCAACCAAGAGGCAAAACCTCTCTGGCATGTCGTGAATCTGCTGCTCAGTCTCCTCCCAGTCAAACATGCTCAAAATACCTCACATATGAGGCGTTCAGTCTTTCCTAAGGTGCCTGAACCACTAACACAATCTAATATTAGGTGCAGTAAATTCTACCCTAGTTAACGTTACCATGGGGCGGTTTTTACAGTGAACGTTTTAGAGAGGTGTTGATATAACTGTTGGACATTTGGATGACTTAGTTTATACAAATGGAAACCCGACACCACTGTGGGAGGACAAAAAACAGCAGTTCCTCAAATGTCCACTTGAGGCTGGCTCCCAAAAGTGAGTCCATTCCCATAGATTTCAGATTAAAAGCATTAAAAAGTGTTTTCAGCTAATTCCCCACTTTATGTGGTAAATCTTTGCCTCATTCAAAAGCACTTCTTTTTTATTTAAGTGCTTTCTTTCTAATATTCACATTCCACTTAAGACAACTTGGGGTTCAGTATCTTGCCCAAAGATAATTTAGGATGCAAACTACCAACCTTCCTATTGGCAGATGACCTTCTCTACCTCCTGAGCTACAGCCGCCACACATTTTCAACTCACAGATTTTATAAAAGCTTAAAGTTATGGATTATTAGGGGTGTGGCAGGTGGGTGCTTCCTGAGACTGCAAGGGGTCACTTGAGCCAATTCAAGACATTAAACTGGACTTAGCTGTGTTTGCACTGTTGGTGGCTTTTGACTTTTTGATTGAGGTGTACAGTAAAAGCTATAGCCCTGTACTCTGTCTTTGTTGTATGTTACTAAGCATTAATAAGCATTAATCGGTATCTCTCTGAGCTCATACCTGATCGAGCACGATGACACATGATGGATAGTCAGCGTAAACATTTGTTCTCAAACTCCAGAATAAAGTAATATGACAGCTCAATTTACTATTCTTATATATTATTCATTATCATATTATTTACCATTAATTATTCACACAGATCTATACAGCGGCACTCCTTTTCTGTGGTGAAGCTTTTAATTCAGCAAGGCACACTAAATGCAAACCCTACGTTTATGCCAGCGTACTGTTTTCTCTGTCACATGAAAATGTGTTTCACATAATTTGACTAACTGATCTTTAGAGTTGTACCTTTTCTTTCAAGGATTTACAAGCATGAGTGGAAGTGGAAGAGCAGACTGAAGGTACTCACAGGGGGGATGTGTGGCTCATTGGTTGCATAGAGGTAGCCAGCCAGCAGCATGTGCAGCTGCAGTGAGTTCAGCTTGAAACAGGTTGTCTGGATGTCCTTCGCATCCTGCATTGAGTACTTGTTCATGGTCAGGAGGATGGTTGCCTAGAAACAGCAAGGCAATGCTGTTTTAACGGCTTTAACCAAATGAAACATGCTGTAAATTAAAGCCAATAATGCATCTGTCGAAAGCTCTTCATATTAGAGAGAACAAAACCTGGTTCAGGTTTAAACCATTTTTGAGGTAGAAAGTTTTAGTTTTGGTAAAAAGTGCTACTGTTTTAACAGTATTCAAACAGAAAGTTACATACCTGGATGATGTGGCCCAGGTGGCAGTCAGCTGCCAGCTCCAGGCCCTGCCTCTCTGCCCAGGCTTCGATGGTGGTGAGCCTCTGACGGAGAGCGGCTCCCCAGTAGTGGGAGCGCAGACCTGGGGTGCTGGCTTCAGGGCTCATGAGCTGATTGAAAAGCCAGATGCTGATGTAGTGGAAGAGCTGAGAGAAGAGCTGGATGGTGAGGGCAGGGTTGACCTGACAACGGCGTAACAGAGACATGGTGTTCATCAAGGTGTTAAGCACCATTTCTGCAACAGGAAGACAGAAAAAAGAACATTTAGTAAAGTCAAGGATCCAAAGACAGTTCACTTAGTAAAATATATATATGCTAATTTAATAACCAAACCTGCACCTATACCAGCTGGCAGCGAACCATATTGCTCAGGATCAATCAGAAAGGTTGGCAAATGTTTCCTCAGCTCATTCTGCAGACACTGTAGCAGACAACTTTGGGGAGTAAAAAGTATAACAATTAGACTTTGGGTGCTACACTATGCATATGATTAGATCAAATCAGAGTAACATACATAAGATACAAAAATATCATAATGTAGTTGCGCATAAACATAAGACTTGCAAAAAGTCTTTTCATAATCACAGGTTTTGAACAGCAAGTGGGGAGGGGCTATATTCCCTCTCACTGACATCATACAGAACCAGGAGAAGAAAAAACTTTCAGAAATGTGTCCTTATACTTGTGTAACAGCAGATATAATGAAAAACACAGTAAGACCTCTCTAAAGTTCTTGTTTTTACTTGTATCACCACATATATAAAAACATCTTTAGATCATATTAAACAAAGTGGAAAAATTAAGAAAATTACATGTTAAAGTCAAACAAGACTATGGTCTGATTGTGTCATGTCTACCTGTAGGCTTTGTGCACCAGGTGGGACAGGTCCAGCTGGCTCTGCTGTGTCAGTGGACTGAGGTCTTGGTCATGCTTGAGGAAGTTTAGCAGCTCAGAGGAGTTGGCCATCCAGAAGGCGAGAGCCCCGCCAATGGTCTGCTGCCTCTGGAAAGGTAAATGTAGCCCACATATGAGCATCATGCAAACTTAAAGAACACCTACAGACATGATTCTGAAGTGTTCGTGTCTGAAAAGTCCACCTTGACTGTAGACATAATTTAAATTAAACAATAAAGTGACATTTCCTTGAAGTTAATATTTGCAAATGTCACAGAATTTGTCATAGACTTGCCTGGATGACCTTCCCTGTCATCGAGACCATTTTGTTACTGATCGAGGTTACGCTGTCTGCGTGCTCTGAGGGTCGAGAGTCTTGACCGTACCGGCGCTGTAGAGCAAACCGGCACGCGGCGTAGAGGATGTATGCAGGCGAGAGCTTGAAGTGAACTGTGGAGCTGTTGGTGTAATTTATAACTGCAGACAGGAAGGGCTCTGCAACTAAATGTGTAAAAGACACCAGCAGGGGGCAGGAGGACATTATGAGAAAGGAAGACAGCGAGCCTGCAAATGCCTTGTATCAAACCATAAAATGCTTATTTCATACTCACAGTTATCAGAGAACCGAACGCCAATCGGTAATCCAGCTTGATCTGAAAGTTCACAATTAGATTTAGGGTTTAAATATGCCAGACTGTGTCCAAGTAAAGCACACAGTTATGATCCAGTCTGTAGTGTTTAATATTACTCACCTGCAGCAGCCTGCCTCTCTGGTCTTTTCTTTTCTGTGCAATATTTTTGTGCTTCAAGGTTAGACAAGCAAATGCTGTCATTGTTGAGTGGACTTTCAGCTGGCCTGGATAATAATTTAAAAGGAGAGGATGTTATTCTGATGGTTCGGTAGGTGTGAGACTGGTAGTCTGGCAAATAAGAAGTAAAAACTGCGAACAATGAAACGTTTTACCCATTCTCATCCTCTGAAGCTTTGTCATCTGTGTTGCTGTTCCTCTCTTTCTTCTTTCCTTTTCTTGACAGCGTCCTCTTAAAGTTTTGTATCAAGCCTCCTTTCTCTTTCTCCTCAAACTTTTCCTTTATTGTTAAACACATAAAACGATGGCGCGGCTGTCAGACAGTACGTTACAGTTATAATTCAGGTTCGATGGGTGTTAGAGTTACCTCCACACTGTCCTTGTCTTTCTTGAGCACAAAGCGTCCTTCTCTGTTGTCTGAGTTCCAGTTTAATTGCACAACTAAAGGTCTCTCATTCAGATCCAGCTTGCATTCTTCTTCCATACAAAACATAAAAAGCAAGAAGAGCTTAGTTACTGAATCATATAAGTGACTACAGCACGTGGCTGTGCTTGATTACTCCTTTATATAATATATCTTGTTTTAAAAATAGTAGCATAATGATAAAACTGACATTTCACTATTAATAAATGGCTTATTATCATTTATTACTCACACGTCCCACTATAATAGCAAATAAACAGCCAGAAACATGCAGTGTCTTCACTTGTTTTCTCTTGAGTTAATTGCTTACCCCTATTGTTGTGGATTTCATACAGGGCATAACTAGTAGTCAGCATTTTCATGTCGGGCCTGAATTTCTCTGACAGCGTGTCAATGATCTCACGAGTCACTGAGTTGCTGCAGACGCGCAGACACTTCGT
Organism: Oreochromis aureus; assembly: GCF_013358895.1. Taxonomy (NCBI): domain Eukaryota; kingdom Metazoa; phylum Chordata; class Actinopteri; order Cichliformes; family Cichlidae; genus Oreochromis; species Oreochromis aureus. Next base: position 10,277,636 of record NC_052960.1, read on the forward strand.
GGCCACGTTGCCTTCAGCAGCATCCTCGAAGTAGAAGCGCATCACGCCATGAAATTCTAGATTCTGCCAAGAAACGTGACATTTTTAGAGTGTTTTGTGTGTTTGCCTTTCATATTACTGCAGTCGTGAAAGAACTAAGACGAAGTTTGAACCAGCGGCTTGGGTATATGCAGGGTAACTAGTCATAGATGACAGCTTTGAACTGTGTCCTGTGTTTTCTGTTCTTTCAATTTACCTTTTTTTTATTGTACCCACAAAAAACCCCCAAAACACGCTTTTCTATCCTTCTGTGTCCTTCCTAAACTGTGAGGGTGAATAGACTTTGAAAAGGAATGGACCAATTTAGTCTTTATAAAGAGCTGTTTTATATTTAGGAATTTAAAAAGCTTTCAGAATGTCCCTGAGAAGCGTTCCTGCTGCTCCTCGTGTCTAAAACAAAACAATCGACCCGTTAAATCTGAAGCTAAAAACAGGATTCCAACTGAGAAAAAGTCTGTTTTCTACGATTTGGAGCTTGGAGCTAAGAGAACATTTGAATTTTGATCAGCTGGTTATAGCCCCACAGAGAGAAACAGGCAGTACAGCTTATGTTAAATGTAAGTTAAATGAGCAGAGCAAGATTTAACGTTTCTGCTGTCCTCTATACGGTTGTGCTCTGAAGTTTATGTACAATTAATTTTATGGTAATTTTAGGCTTTTAACGATTTTGCTGAGCTGTTGTTTTTCAGGGTGGAATAATTATACAGTATATATCTTTAATGACTTTAAAAAACAAGAATTGGGTGTAAAAGTTTGAATTTATTTTGGATATTCTTTATACACTCACATAAATATTTTAATAAGTGATGCTTGAGGTTCCACAATGTCTTTTAAGTTGGCAAGGCCAAGGCCTGTTAACTTCTCATTAGCAATCATGATCAAGCACGACTGGTAGTTTTTCCTATAAAAGCATAAAAAAAGAGTTGTTTGACAGCTCCCAGTGGATTGACCAATACTCAGAACGATGGAATAGTAGTTATACACACCCTGTGAAGGTCTCTTAGAGCCTTTTTTAAAATAACTGCAGATTCCAAGATCATCATTTCAAGCAATTGTATATAAATACATGTTGTTAAGATGTGACACCGTTTGTCTAAGGTCTGGAGGAAGACCCACATATTCTGTGACTCCAGCCAACTATAATTTCCATCACCAATTAAACTTAATCAGATAAAAATAGACATTATAATTTCCCTAGGTGGTGTCTTCTATTGTTTTCTAACCTCATAACAAACAAATATGTGACATTTATTTGGGGAAAAAAGAAAATTATCAATTTACTGAAATTATGAAATTACTGTTACTAACAGCCTGAGGCCTTTCTTTGTGGAGTTTGCATGTTCTTCTTGTGCCTGTGTAGGCTGGATACTCCAGCTTCCCTGGGGTACAACCTTTCTACGGTGTACCCCACCTGCACCTGCCCAGTGACAGCCGGGATATGCTCCAGCCACGCCCCTCTGTGACCTAGAACTAAGTGATAATGAAAGTGAATAGAGGCTTCTGTATTTTTATATACTTTTGGGGTTTAGCCTTTAATTGATAGGACAGTGAAGGGAAGACAGGAAATTTGGGAGCAAGAGCAAGGAGAAGACACGCAATAAATGGCCCCAGGGCAGATTCAGACCCAGGCTTCTACAGTAACTTTATGCAATAGGATTAAAAGCAGAGACTCAACCCAGTGAGCTAAACAGGCCCTCAGAAGCTTCTATATTTAAATATTGGGGCTGTTTTAAAACAGACTTTCTGTGTGTTCTGCAATTTTGGCTACAGTAGCTCTTTTGCAGGATTAAACAACATCAGCCTACTTTTGCTCATCACACTTAACGAGCTTTGGATCTGTTCACCCATCTCTTATTCCTTTACCCAGTTGGTAGGCACTAAGCACTGCATCACAAGACCCGTTGTTTTGGAGATGCAGTTCTCTTGCCATCACAGATTGTCTTATCAAAGTCCATCCTCACAGAGCCACTGGCTGCTAAAGTCTGGTAACCCGTCAGCCATTGTGAAGCTCAGTGAGAGGTTGCACACATGCTCACTGGTTCAACCAGTAATTTTTCAGTGAGAACCTTTTTTGCAGAACCTCTACTACTCAATGCATTTGTATTTATCTTCAGCGCTTCAACAGATAAAACTAAAAAAACAGTTAAGAGCACTTCCAATTAAAATTTCTGTAACCCTCCAATGCAAGGAAAAGTCTCAGCCTGGCCACCTCAGTAAAAAGAATAACTACATACTAACTAAATAACTTCATATTTCAGTGGTTTGAAAACTGTGGCTGGTGGGTGAATATAACATACCATACAAGAGCTATCTAACTAAACATTTTCCCTATTAACCACGAATATTCCAGTTATTTTACAACAGATAATTTTCCTGTTTTGGAACATAAAAAGTCAAACAGCAACATGAATATGCTAGTGGCAAAATATCTGATCAGACCAGAAATGCAAAGGCCAAAAGTACTCAGTTGATTCTTCTGTAATAATAACCAGTAAATCCAGGAATTTAAGAAGCTTTAAATTTAAGAGTAAACGCCAGAATTTGCTATAAATAAATTTGAAAAACTGATTATCTAAATACTTTCTATTGATCGGCTCACTGAATTGATCATTAGTCATTTTTAAATGAGCTTTTAAAGTAACATCTGTGTCTTATAATATCAAATAACACCAATAATTAAAAGTAGAAAAACATTTGTATCTTTGAAACTACATCTAAAACTGTGGCACTGACAGAAAATACAGAAACCTTCACAAACACAGATATTTTGTGTTCCTCACCTCGTCGGGTTGGCTAATTTCAAACAGGTCCAGTCTGTTATTGTTCCACTGTCTGATGACTTTGCCTAACTTATCTCGTTCATCCTCTTCAGGCATTTTTAACAACCAACCTCCAAGTTGTTTTCTAACTAACAGCAAAGCTCCTTCCTGCAGAAACAGGCTGTTTCATTAGGACTCAGCTCTCATCGAATCTATTCCCCACCTACATTGTTCTCTGCAGTGAATTCTTAAACATAGCTGCCTACTTAATACTCCCATACTCATCCCCTCTTCAAGCCCCCTCACCGCTCTGCCCTCATTTAACAGGTCAGTGGATCTTTGTTATGTGAGAGACACAGTTTCCTAATCACACATTTGATACAAGAAAATAATTCCCACGTTTATCGGGCAGCACAGATTTAATCTATCATCTTCTCTTTTCATTATTTTCACCACTTTCAAATAAAATTGTCTTTAAAGATTGTGTTTTGCTGAGAAAACTTGTTTTCTCAGTCACCTCTTTTTTCTTTTTTCACAGCATTGTTTATGCTTGAGGGAATCCCACTTCTCACGCATGCCATTGATTTTCAGCACAATTTATAGTTACATGTCTTCCCATTCAGTCAGCACTATGTATGTGGGGCAGCTTTTGTTGGCTGCTCCAAAGCTTTCTGGGTAAACCTTCAGTGGAACAAAAGGCGTAACAAAACCATCCTCAATTATACATACACTATAGTTTTTTTTTTTTTTAAATGAACAATCAAGCGTATTGTTGTCTGGATGATGGAATGTGCAGATTTCTCAGAGAAGCAGAAAAACAAAAGTTCCAGCCCATGAGAATAACAGTTTATATATTTTTTTCATTTAAAAGCTTAAAGAGTGCACAGCTGTGTCAAGTTTATACAGTGTTTTATATATAAGTTTATATAAACATATAATATATAATGGTGTAATGGTGTGGAGAATATTTTCTTGGCACACTTTGGTACCAACTGAGCACGTTTAAATGCCATAGCCTTGGTATCGTTGCTGAACATGTTGATCCCTATATTACTACATTGTATCAATCTTCCGATGACTAATTCGAGCAGGATAACACTATCTCACAAAGCTCAATTGAGCTATGTGTAGCTCTAGTGACCAATCCCATTGGAACAGGGTTACAGGCGGGTAAACGGTGTATGTGAAAGTAACAAAAGAAAGCTATTGCATCTGCATTTCAGAACCAGGTTCATGGAGTTGTTGTAGTGGGATGGATGTATAGATAAACCAATATAGAGCTGAACTGATGAAGGAGGTGTTTATTAAACACAATCACTAAAAGGAACAAAAATGACAGTACTCAGACAACATAAGGGTCTTGTAGGGGCCAAAATGTTTTATAAATGGTTACATGTTGGCAAAATTGCGTTTTTGGTCTTTGGGTCTGTAACTCAAATACCTGAGGGTTCTTTTAGTTTTAACACCCATTTGGTCTCAAGGAGACATAAAGGTGCTGATCCGTTATTCATTTGACTGTCTTTACACCTTGTGTGTTTCATCACTTCACAGTGTCTATATTTCTAGTTAACACTTCATATGAATGTAACACAAGTCTGCACAACCACGGCAGTTTTAAATAACTTTTCACTGGCTGTGAAGCTACTGTTCAGTGTATTGTAAACACAGGACATCTGCAGAAAAAATCCACTAATGTTTTTCTCTGTGAAGTGTCAGACTTTCATCAAGCTGTTTCCCTCTGCATACTTCGATTTCTCTTTCTTCCTGTCAGAAAGCGCACACAGACAGAAATGAAGGACTTCGAGCATGAATCTCTCTGCGGCAAATGCCTAATTGGAAAACTGGGCTTTTAAGCACACTCTTGTCTCTTAGACATCAAACACCGATTTTCTTTCTGCTGTCTTCCTCCCTCCTCCAGTGTTTTTGTCAGCACATTTCTATTTCATGTTTTTAAATTTATTTTCAATTTTTTTTTCATTATCCTGAAACATTTCTGCAAAACAATTCTATGATTTCTGGCAAGGCAACTCTAGACATCTCAGGCAACAGTGTTACCAGTACACTGTACAGCATCAACATCACACCTGAAACAAAGATAACATATGTAATATGCTAAATACTTTAAATTGTACTATTTATGTAGTAATATGTTCCGAGAAAATAGTTGCAGGTAGATCAAAAACTTTAAATTAACTGTAAAGAACCAGAGGCACCTCCAGCCACATACTGGCCAGTCTGTATAGCAGGAATGGGGCTACAGTGGCTCCAGTGCTACTAGCTGATGAACACACTGACCCACCCAAATTTCTGTGAGAAATTCAAACTGACGACAGGAAGTTAGAGCCACATTGGTCTGAAAAGTGAAGCCACTATAGAAGTGTCTTAAACCTGCTCTTTTTTTAATGGGTACGAGAGGGCGATATCGGTGGTTGAAAGGGGACTGGTGGTAGACTTTTGCCTACAGAGATTTCACACATGATGCAAGTGCACATTGCTTTTGAGATGTCTCCAATAATGTGAATGTGATACAACCACTGGTTGGCGAGTGGTTCCTGGCAGTTGTTCACTGGATGAAATCAGTCATGTTTCAGCTCCAAAAGCTCCTATACTCCTCTACTCTTTGTCTATAAACTGTTACCCGATAAACGTCTAGCTGCACAGTCAGATCCATCCTTCACTTGTCACCTCCAATTTCAAAACCAAAATGGCCATGGTGAAAGTGAGTATGTGAGGGAGCATCAAACCCGGTCCACCAGCAGATAAAATATGAGCCCAATGGGAAGCTCCATCACAGCACAGAAAAAAATCCAAGAAGACATTGTTACAGTGCTTGTAAACCTGGATCAAAGAATTATATTATGGTACCATCATGTTGTATAAAAACATAAAATCCTTAAATGTAGTTTCAGACTGATTTACCAAGTATACATTAAAATTAGTGTTTTTTCTTATATTTGGTGTCCTGAACAAATCCATAATTGACACATTGTGTACTTCCTTCTTTTCCTCCTAATGAATGATCTAAAAACATTTTAATAGACTGTTAAAATATTCCATTTGTAAATTGCATCTCCTATGTTAATAAGAATATACAGTTGTTCAAAAAATATTGTCATACCTCTGGTAGATCATGTGGTAAGCATTTCCCATTGCATTTAGCAATGTTTGCAGCAACTTTCATGGCCTCGGTAGTTCTTTGTTGTGAAAAAACCAGTGTGGAGATTCAGGAACAATCCTTTTAACAAACACAACTTACTAGTGGACTCAGCATGAATATGAAGTGAAGATTAAAGACTGAATGTGTCACACTGAAGGAAGATTATATTCATACCAATGGTTTGAGATAAACAGGATGCCAGGAAGACTCATGGCCAGCTGCAGAGTCTTCCAGGAGGACAGGAAGTAAGCCAGACCAGCCAGGCAGGATAACCATGCCAATAGAGTAGGAAGTTCGAATCACCATGGACACAAATTTCCTGTTGTTGGACCCAAAGAACTCAATCACTACATAAAGAAAATAACATGTTTTAGCTGAACATTGAAAGCGAATCAGTCTAACACAACAAAGGAAACAATATGTGACAAAATATTCTAAATTAAATCAAAGGGTAGATTTGATCTTTCGTAGCCAACAACCTAATGTATAAGATGGATAGCTGCTCAGTCTATGAATAGTGCTCCTTAAACCTCCATTCTATCTAGTGGCCAACAGGGGGTGCTCTAGTTAAAAAATAAAAGTATAAAAATGTACAAGAAATCATTGTGTAGTTTTCACTTGATTTGATATGTCACTATTCATTTTGATAATGAGATTATGGTCTGAATCACTAGTTTTAAACCCTACTTAGTACAAAATGATGATCATTTTATTGTTTATTTTCCAATTTAAAGTAAATCAGATGACAATGCAAGAAAAGATTTAGGCATTGCTACCCTATCAGTTGCTACTTTATATCCTCAGTGATGTGATATCTTGTTTTTAAAGAATGATGAAATGACCAAAATGCTAAACGAGAAATCGAAAAGGTCCATAAATAAGTCGGTGATGTCATCTAGGGTCAAGGAGTTAGAGGGGTATGTCTAAATTGATTTGTTGGTGAAAAGAAAAAAATGTGTTGTCATTGGTGCATAATAAACCTGACAGCTGGGTAACCTGTCACAAAAGTTCCAATGAAAAATCCACATGCCAGGGAAACTTGATTCAGGTCGTGGAGCCAGGATCTGAAAACTAGGTGGGAAGGAATTCCAAGAAACACACAGATTAACGCTGTTTTTCTTTGTGATTTCATGATTATCACAGTAAAACAAAACAAGTAAAACCCAAAGAACACAAATAAATGTGTGTGACGAGAATAGAAAGGGGGGCAATATTGGAAAGTTTAGATCCAGGAAAACGCTTCTTTTCACAGCAGAACTTTTCTGACATATGTATAGCAAACGCTGAAAACGAATTTCTTTAAAACTCTCATGGTAACATGACTCACTTGTTTTATTTTTAGCTGCAGGACAGATTAGGTCATGTTCCACAGTTACACAACATCACATGAATATTACATGTGATACAGTGAGTTTCTTCTCAAGTAGTCAAAACATGAATCAGTCTAATGCAAACACAACCCATGAGATCAATTACAACAGCTGTGAAATCAATTTAAAGATATATTACATCATACTGTAACATCATTGGAGAAATAGGAGAAAAATGACCACTTACCTCTGAAACAGTAGTGGTGCGGTTTTCATCAAACACCCATCTGCTTTTGCATGCCACCGGCTGGGTTGCATTAGAAATCCACTGCCAGTCAAGTTCATCACATTTCTTTTGGCTTTCGCTCCAGTCCACTGCAAATCTCTCACAACGGCTGAAAGATCCAGACTGTTCTGAGTGGGGAATGGTCACGTCCCGCACCCTGACCTCACTCCATCCACATTCCTCCCAGAGGCCCTCAGCTCCAGGACTCCAGCACCGGTGATCCAGAGTGTGGCCTAAGAAAACAACTCCAACAACTACAAAAGCGAAAACTATTAATGGAAATGGACGAAGTGTGGCAATCTTCATCTGGAATGGCCCACAGTCTCATATCTGCATGATGAGTTTGTCCACGTTTGCCATCTCTGGTGATTAAGGACTGTCTTAAAATGATGGGTCTCTTCATGCAGTTCTAGTCTGAAGATGTCTAAGAAGAGTCTTGATCAAAGGCCCACTTTTTTTTTTATAACTCTTGAGTTTACTTCTCATCATTTCAAGGGTTTTGCACAGGCTTATGTCATTAAACATGCAGCATTATGAAACTTGATCCTGTGATTTATGTCTGCATAGGTGCATTTTCTACCTTTAGCCTTCATCTTCATTTTTATCATTAAGATACATTTTTGAACTGCTTTTCTTCTGCTTTTGCAAATTTGTCGAGAACTCTTCTTGCATCATTTTCTAATCATTGATTCAAATTCAGATATCAGAAGCAGCAGTTTTAACATCTGATTTTAAAGCTGAAAACAGTTATTGTTTCTGCAAAATGTATGCTTTTTAAGATAAAATGGAAGAAACGCTTCCAAAAAGTCGCCATGTTTAAATGGACTTCATTTATACACCAGGTTTTATCACTTAATCACTCAGAGCACTTATCATAGGACAAAAGAGGCTTCAGACCTTAGAGTATAGAGGCTGTGCTGTGTCACCTCTGTTTAGCAATGCTGTGTAAGCAATTGCAAACTCAGGAAACCCAACCATAAGTTGTACTTTACTTGGAACAGTGGTGACGCTTTCAAGGAGCGGTCACCTTACCAAGAGTGCATCAACGACTCATCCAGGAGGTCACAAAAGAACCCGCAACAACAAAAATGTAAAAAAGTGCAGGCTTCACTTGCCTCAGTTATGGTCAGAGTGCATATTTCAACAATAAGGAAGCAAGTGGGCAAAAATGGCATCCATGGGAGAATTCAAAGATGAAAAACATGACTGCTGACTAAAAAGAACACAAAAGCTTGTCTCATCTTTGCCAAAAAAACATCTTAATGAACCCCGAGATTTTTGGAAAAATATTCTGAATACACAAAACTAAAATTTTTGGAATTGGAGTCCTGTTGCATCTTGTGTAAAGTCTGGGGCTGTCTTTGGCTGGTTTGCTGCTTGCGCCTCCATTATGTTCTGTAATTGATTGTGAATTTTGCTCTCTACCAGAAGGTCCTGAATGTCCAGTCATCAGTTTATACAAGTTCAAGCTCACTTGATACACTTAATACAGCAGGATATCTGAATGGCTAAAACAAAAAAACCAACAACTAAAATAAAGGCTTGGAGTGACCTTGTCAAAATCCAAACTTAAAACTGATTGAGATGCTGTGGCATCACCTCAAAGAGGCCGTTCATGCTTGAAAATCCTACAATGTGGCTGAATTAAAACAATTCTGCAAAGAAGAGCAGCCAAAATTCCTCCACAGCGATGTGAGACTCATTGCCAGTTATTGCTAACGCTTGATTGCTGCCAACGGTGGCACAATCAGTTATTAGGTTTAAGGGCAATTACTTTTTCACATAGGCACAGGTAGATTTGGATAACTTTTTCCCCTTAATAAATAAAATAATTTAAAACTGCACTTTGCTCTTTATTTGGGTTATCTTTGTCCAATACTGACATTTTTTCATGATCTGAAAGATTTACATATGACAAATAAGCAAAAAACGAAGAAATCTACTTTTTCACAGCACTGTATAAAAAAGTAATACTTTTAAAGCAGTTCTCACAAAATTATCATTTCAAAGATGGCTTAATAATCACGCTTATCTTAACTTGATACAAAGAATTAATCAGCTGACGTCATCTGTTTCTTTTTTCCTTTAATTAAGTTGTGCCGTGCATGAAGGATTTTAATATTCACTGTGCAGATAAAATGTCCTCTACTGAGGGTCGGTCTATTGGACTCTGGCAGCGGTGAGAGAACAGCACCCTTCCATGTTCGTCCAAAACAAAGTTGCCTCCCAGCTGGAACAAATGATAGTAACGAGAAATTATTCATAAATCTTAAAACTCTTTCTTTGTGGTGAAAATTTAGTGAATTTCTCTATCACCTCTTAGAATTCATTATGTAGATGTGTTGCACAAAATAGTCATATTGAATTCTGATGACCTGAAACATGTCGTCTTGGATCCACGGAAGCTCTCGTGGAAACTCCATATCGTTCGCTACATATTCAGAGTAGATCAGTATATTACCGAAGTTTAACACTTTCTTCAGAGATGCTCCCAGGCCAAATGCACTATAAATCTGCAATATCCAACAATGATTTCATTTATTTATTTATCAAAGACTGAAATTTGTATTGTCTGATGTTGACCCCTGACCTTTCTACTGGGATCCAGCAGCATGTCGTACTGACAGCCTGTTTGCTTTACCCAGTGTGATGCTCCCTCCTGACAGCCAAACGAAATGACCACCACTTGTACTGAGTGTGCATCCAGAGAACTCTGCAAAGTAACATTAGAGATAAAAGTATATATATCTATATATGTATGCATGCATGCATGCATGTATGCATCCATCCATCCATCCATCCATCCATCCATCCATCCATCCCTCCCCCCCTAGCAGATCATTACATGGAGAAACCTTTTGAATACAAGCGCACTCATCCACACAGGTGTACACACGGGTGTTCACAGACACAAACTACACCTTTCTTTCTTGCGTGCTGCACAACAACATTCAATATTTAGTATCTACTGTTTTTACTCTTAGCTACTCTTAGCTATTATTGCAGTGGTGTTGTGTTTATTATGTTGCTCTCTTTTTTGCTTGTTTTCTCTTCTGTTTTTTCTTCTCTCAACAGGTGATCCAGGTGATTTTTTTTTTAAGTGCCCTTTCTCACTGTCCATATTCCCCTCTATTTTTCTTTCTCCCTTTCCTATCCCCCAGTCATGTCTGTCCCATCTGTAACAACTGAAAATAAATAAAATAAATAATAATAACAAAGGTCAGTCAAATGGACCGATATGGCAAGGCCATGATGATCCATTTGGTAAAATTAATCCGTTGGGCGTCTTTCTTGGCCTTCAGACAATAATTCTGATGGCCAAAGAACCAAATGGGACAGGCAAAAAAAAAGAGAGATAAAAGTATAATTATGTAAGTTCTGTATACTGTACTGGGGGATTTTAGAGATCAGATGATTGTATTTATGAGAATATCACACTGCACATAAACCATGGTGCAGAAGTCTTGAGCCAACAGTTTACTGAAAAAAAGAAAATAGGAACACAGTGTATGGGGCAAAAACAGCATGTGTGCATTTCCAATGAGCTTGAAAGTAAATATTTGGTATGACCCCTTTTATTCTTCGACTTTGAACTCTCTTAGGGCATTAAAACCTCTTCTTTGGATGTTGGCTGCCTTTTGTTCCGTTCTAGGGTATCTTAACAGAGAATGGGGGGGAAAGCCTGATAGCCTTGAGGCAATTGTTGTGATTTTGGTGCTATATAAATAAAACTATTGAATTTGATTAAACTGAATGATCATACGCTGCTTCAATAATGTTGAGTCCAGGATGTGGGGAGGCCAGTGTATGACTAATTATGTTCATTACGTGTTTTTCATGTTTACTTTTACTGCATTAGCAGTGTTTTTGGGATCACTGTCAATCGGACGATTTCCAGATGGTATTATTGCGTGGTGTATCAACATCTGATGATACTTTTCTACATTCATAATACCATTTATTGACAAGAACCCCAACACCACTGATTGAAATGCAGCCCAATATCATGATAGAGTTGCAACCGTGTATTACAGATGACTGTAGATACTTACTACTTCCTCTCTAATGATTTCCTCTACACACACTGATTACAAATACACCCAAAAATTTTAAATTTGGGCTCAACACCTGTTACCACTTTCTCCCTGTTTCCCTCCCTTAAAGACACACTGCACACCTTGTTGAGATATACCAAGTTTTCACCTTATAACTCTTTGGTAATCTTTTTTTTTTTTTGGTTCAAATTAGTATTTTATATCGTGCTGTTATGTCTGGCATTTTTCTTGCATAGTAAAAAAACAAGAATGTGTTACTGCGGTCACAATGAGTCATCCTAATAGGTTTGGATGAATGTAGCAAAACATTGTTATTAGGTGTGTGATGTTTACTTGATTCTTCTGCAGATCTTGAATGTGTAGACGGCAGAGCAGACAGGAGAACTGACGGATTAACACCAGCAATATCTTCTTACCTCTCCCAAGATATTTCTGCAGTGTTACTGTTCTGTCAAACACAAAGCCTCAGTAAAATATAAAGGTGCAAAGCAGACAGCACCAACAACCCATAAACACTGGCAGATATATGAGGTTCATTGTTACGCTTTTTTTAATAAGTGTGGAAGCATTAAAGACTTTCATCAAACCCACTCTCCAGTTCTGGCATCGATGAGCGGCGTATCTGGTGAAATGCATTTTGATTGATGATCATCATTGTGTATTTTAGGACTCAGTTGTAACTCATCATCCAAACGCTGTAGAAAGGCATCCCACTGCACCTGCGGTACATTGGCTGCACTACGTAAAATGACCATGATGAGTATGCTTTTTAAAAAAATTTTACATTTTCTATTATAAGAACTCACTTCTAGCTCTTTAAAGTCCTGAAGAGCTTCTCTCAAAGCAGCACAGCTGGGAACATCATGCAGAATAGTTCTCAGGGGTTATGTCAGTTTATTGAGGCTGTGACTTACTGTACTATGTGAATCAGTGAGTGGATGCACAGCAATTGTGTCAGCACAAGGTACAGCTGATTTGGCCTTTGTCATATAATCTAGATGATATAGTAGTTATATATACCTCAGTACATTTTAGTTTAATTTTTGTGCTCTTACTTTGTATTTTTGCTCCAGAGATCCTCTGCATCCTTTTTTCGTTTAACAGACAGGCTGTGAAGCAGAAAAAATGGGCCTGAAATATAACACTTCAATACATATTTTAGCTATAAATATTAAATATAATAAGGTTTAACAGAAGAGACTGCTTAGTTAAACTGAAGCTGGGACTTTAAACCTGTTGTACAGAGTTGCACCGGCTTCAATCAGACCCAGCAGTGACTGTTTACGCTGTATGCGGATTTTCTGCCTGACGAATTCTTGGCACAAGCCTGTGTGACACAAAGTGCATGAAGTTAGCAGCTAACCGTTTCAGCGGATTCTTTATGTATAATGATTGATAGGACTCCTGCAGCCCCTGCTCATGCTACGAGCATAAATTGTTTGGCGACTGGTGTCTATTTTTATGTACACTTGTGTGACCTACCTTCCCTGCTCTCCTTCTCAGCGAGGTCCAGCAGAGCTTTCCCTTTTTCGACAAAAGACGAGAGAGCTTTTGCACAAGAAATTGCAGTTGAATCTGGTTGTTCTGCCATTTTCCTTTTAAACTCTCCAGCCTCTTATCGTGGACCGCAGCAACAACTGCCTCTGCTTTCTCGCAAAGTCCATTCTGGCCAAGTTTAGAGCCAAAAGATTTTCGACTGAAGCTCAGTTTAAAGGGGAACGTCACTGATTTGTGACACAAGTGTTTGTTTGCAGGTTTTAAATGACTTATAACAAAACATTTAATCAAAACTGAAATAGATAAAAAGGCAAAAAACAAAGATGAAAGAAAGGAAATAAAATGTACATTCTTTGACATCAAGCCCATTTTATCATTTAGTTATGCTATAACTGTTCACTGATTTGGTACAGTATCACATTAGGATATTAATAATTGTTCTGTGATTCCAGAACCAGTTCCCAGTTTGGATTTAGAAGCCAGATAGCCTCTGTACTTTTAATATTGGCCTTAAAATTTTGATTTTGATATACGATTAAAGTTAGAGCTACATTAGATGACCCTGAACATTCTTTTAGTTATACTGCTATAGGCTGAGGCTGCTGGGAGGGGGCTCATGATATAGAACTGAGTCTCACAAACTGTTACTGGAGAAAAAAAACGGGTAGTCGGAAAAGCTCCGGTTTGTTAAACAAGTTCATAAATCTGTGTAGTTATAGGTGGAGATTTGCATACTAAAATAAACCCACTTTTAAATGTCTTTACACTAGGATCAGACACTCAACACAGATGTAGCATTTTTATTTTTATTGCTAAGAATCTCACATAAACATGGTTTCTTTTCACAGTGATTTCAGCATTAATCAACTGACTCCATTTCCAAATCTCTCGTTTGTTGGTATCCATCCTCGTGGACTTCTTGGTGTTCGCTCTGCTCTATGTGGTTCTCCTCTGGCTCCTCAGTGGGTTCATGTGATTGACTTGTGCCTGTTTCTGTAGGGGCAATGTGAGAGATTGTGAAAGAACTGGCGACCTCTTTCAGAAGGGCTTGTTCAGCCTTCAGTTTAGCCAGTTCCGCAGTGAGCGGACTTGTGAGCGTCGGTGTCCCGGTAGGGGCAGGTGCTGCAGTATTCTGGATGGGCTGATTCTCATTTGGGTCTTCAGGTGTCTTCTCAGAGCCCCCCTTCTCTGACGGATCAGCAGACTTGTCCTCCGGTTGACTGCCAGCTCCATGCACCTTTGCATATAGACTCTTCCTTTCTTCCTGCAAAGCCCTACACAGATTCTCAAGCTTCTGGTTTTTGATGGTGAGAAGCTCAAACTCTTTTTCCTTAATTGCTTTCTGTAAAAAAGATATTTAAACATATTGTATAAATTTTCATATGGTAGACTAATTTTTTTCCCTGGTGGGTCATATCTTTAAAAATATACCTATGTCTGAGGGTATTAATGACTTAAAACAACAACAAAAAATTCTTACATCTGCCACCATGTCAATAAGATTCTTATTGCAGCCATCAAAGCGAGTCTTCCATGACTGGCAGTCTTTCTCCAGCTTTTTCATTTTCTTGGCCATCTGCACAACAACAACAACAAAAAATCATGTTATGCTGCAGACAATCAAAGTGTCTTCTAAAAATAGCTGCAACTGAGCAAGTGTAGGATTATAAGGTTTGTTAGTTTTTGAAGTGTCACTGAAAAGCTCATGGGATTCTTTCCTCTCATTTGTATTTTTGTCATCTTTGTCATCATCTTTTTGCAGAAAAACTCAATAATTTAGTTAATCTCCTGAAGCAGACTTCAAATATTCTGTAAAACCAAACTTACTTTGTCCATGTCCTGTTTGAAGCTGCTGTAGACACTGTTACTCTTTGATACCGTGCCCTGGAATTCATCAAACTTCTTGGAGTACATATCAAGCTGAGGAAGAATGGTAACAAAACATTATACTTTTCTCCAGGGAGGTAGAAAAATGATCCAATTTTGCCCATGATGCCCTGATACCATACCTGGGTTTTCATATCGATCTCTTGCTCCTTCATGACCTTCACTTGCAGTTTATATTCTGCTGCCTGTTTCAGCAGCTGTGTGATTTTGAAATGGTAAAGAAAAATGAGCATTAGGGGATTATTACAACAAATCTTTTATTAAAATGCACAACGAAAAAACGTACATGGTCTTTTTCCAGCTTATGCTTCTCCTCTGCCTCCTTCAGCAGCATGTTTGCCTGCGCGAGTTTGGTTTCCAGCAGCTTTTCTTTCAGGTCTCTGTGCTTGAAAACCTTTTCCAGGTTCTGGAAGACATTCAGGTGGATTTATGAGTAGTTTTCACAGAGAAAGCTGTTTCATTTCTCGCTCTGGGAGCCTTTGGCTACATAAAACTGAAATAGTGTAACTAATAAATGTAAGACCTGGGAGAAATCTGCAAATAATTCATGGGCACAGATGTGAGAAGGTTTACACAAGTACAGTTTATCCAGTTTTAATAATGCATGTAGACTGGGAGTACAAATTGGCTTTGCTGTTATGTTATGCGAGTGTCCGTGTCTGTTCACACTGTAGCAGGATCCATACCGCCTCTCGCTGGTCGTATTGTGAAATGAGTCCCTTCAGTTTTTCTGCAAGAGCGCTGTTCTCCTGACACAGTTTGGTGTTGCGGCTGCTGTGTTCCTCAATTTGGGCCTGAATCTCACTGAGCGTGCCCTGGAAATGGGTGGTGATCTCTTTCCTCTTTAGGTCATCCTCTCTGCACCTCTGCAGGGTCTCCTCCTGCGATTCAGGCATGGGTGTTAGCTTTCAAACCTGTACTGCAAAATGCATTTGAATGCTCAACTGTTTTGTTTGTCTTGTGCACTACCACTGACTTATATCATTTGCTATTGTTCCAGCTAGCAGCCATACAGGAAGCTCATGGAGCAACTGGATCACTGTACAGGAGGAAGCATCCATGATGTTAAACTTATAAAAGAGAGAATGCAAACCCTTTCAACTGAACTACAGTGTTGTCTGCACAGTTCTTATGGTTATTATAAAGGTGATAGTTGCTTAAGCATCAAAAAGCTCTGAAACTGAGCAACTCACACCAAAACAATCTTGACTAAAAGCGCTACACTGCAAGCAAAAACATGCATGATTGATCAGGGAGTGAACCATCGCTTTAAAATAAAGTTCTGCTGCTTTGAACAACACTTGGCTTCACAACAGGAGTTGTGAGGGTGGCAGTGGAATAGGTCAAACTTTGAGCTTTGACATAGCGGCAGATTTTCAGTGCCAGCTGATGTCATATCCTGTAGAGCAAAAAATATGCTGGGACCACCTGGCACCATAGCTCAACAACAAATGGCGATTTCGGCATCTCTGATTAGACACTGTTCAAGCAGTGATGTCTGGAATTGAGCTACCTTTAAAGTCTTGTTATGTCTTTGCAGCTCTCTGCAGAGCCCCTCCAGTTTGCTGCGAGCCAGCACTGCACGGCTGTGCTCGCTCTGCAGCTGGTCCTTCTCCTTCATCACTTGGAGAAGCTTCTTCTGGAGAACTTTCATCTGCTTCTGATCATTGCGATGCTCCTCTAGCTGCAAAAGCACACACACAGTGCCTATAATAGTGAATATATCTTTTCTCTGGAAACAAACCATAGCTTTGATGAGAGCTACTATATATTTTCTTTTTTTGCTCTCTTCACCTTTGTTTTATCCACTCACCAGCTCGGCATGCTTCTTGATGATGGCCTGCAGTTTCTCTTCCGGAGAATCGAGTTTGTTCAGACTTTGCATCAACAGCATAGCTTCCTTCCCTGAGCAGCCATACAGAATTTAACCTTAAAAATCAATCATTGCCGTAAAGCCAGTTTTAAACAGACTGATACAGAAATTATTGTTGGATGATTTTCTGGGACTTCAAGAACTCTGCTGGTCCATCTTGTGAAAAATCATCTTGGCAGCTGACACAAACTATAAAAGGCATTTGGAAATACTATTTTACCTCCCTCTCTGTTGCAGATGGATGCACTTACACGCGTTACGGCTCTGCTATCACACACCTATCACTTTCAGTACAACCTGGACTTTTGCTGACTGAGCTGAATCAAACCCACCTCAGATAAAATCAATTAAACTGTTTTTTTTTTTTGTTGTTTGTTTTTTCAAAACCCCACACAACACCTAGATTTTTCAGCATCTTCTTCTCCATTTTCTGGTCCTTGCGGGTCTCTGCCTCTTTGACAGCTGTGACCTCCTCCGTGTCCTCTGGCTCAGCTGGAATCTCGGCAGCCTGGTAGGTGCTAATGATGTCCTCCAGCTGTTGGCCCAGGTCCTCTGTCAGGTCAATGTGGTGATCCTCGGCTGGCGATGCTTCAGGACCCGTGGGTGAGGGTTTATTCTCCTGACAAGCCTCCATTTTTCTGAGGTAGTTCCAAAAGGGAGATGGTTGGCTCTGTAATGGAATCTGTACATGTGTAAGAGGCTAAGGATTAGGCTTAGGATAGACTCATGTTTTCCTGTTTAGTCAAGTAGTAAACATGGAGAAAAGCAAAGTCATGCTGAGTGTCCATTTTGGTCGTAGTTATTCCAGCTTTGCTCTTTAAAACTTAATCAGATTTCTGATTGATTAATCAGTAAAATTAACTCAAATCAGATTTGAGAATTTCCAGCACAGACCTTCATCTCTGCAGAACTTTTTGTCATAGTAGAAAAAGCACAGACAGTAACTAAATGTCTTTCAGTGAATTGGCTGACCCAACACATCAACAGATATTATTATATTTTGTAAATAGACACATAATTATTTGGTAAAAGACTGTAAAAACTCTGTAATCCTGCTGTAAAGGCTCAGCAGAAAAATAGACTCGAACTTCTACACTACCACCAAGTTCTTCTTTGGACATTGGCTGCTTTTTTACTCATTGGGTTGTTTGTTAAGCAACTTAAAACTGACCCAAGAATCATTTAAGTATAAGAAAGACTCAAGGGGTGAACAAATGTTGTGTTTACATATAATAAACAACTTTGCACAGATTGATTTTAAGTTGTATCTTTAGGCCCTTTGTTACTAGCACCATGTCACAAAAACACGTAATTTGTTCTCATTTCTTATGTCGAAGCTATTAAAAAAAAGCCAAAGATAATATAATAATTTGACAATAAGCTTTACACCAATAAGGTGATTCACAAAGAGCTGTTAGCTGAAAACATATATCAGCATGCCGAGTAGTTTTTACTTAAAATTCTGAGTAATCTGGACAGGTGGAGGACAAAAGAAGTGGCAGGCCTACAAAAATATCTCCAGGAGAGTCATTTTCTTAGAAATAGGAAAACGTCCAGCAAAGACCTGACACAGGACCTGAGAGATGTATGTGGACCTTCATTTGATCCATTTGCATCCTTCAATGAGGATGGAGAACAATTCCAGAGGACTAGTTAAAGAAACTCCTGTCGAAGAACAAGGGTACAAACGTTGTTTTTAATTCTTTGTTTCTGTGTATCTTCGCACATGTTTCAGTAAATCACACACTCATTTTTTCCATTTTCGCAAAACATAAAGAAATGAATGGTGGCCTAAGATTTTCTTGGTTTCAAAACCATCCTATATTTACTGTTAAGACAGGCAGACATTGGAAAATCTGCCATACGACAAAAACAATAATCACTTAAACTAATAGTAAAGCCAATTAGTGAATAATAAATATAATCCCCTATCGAGTGCTTGCGACTATCTTGCGTTGTACGGGCTTGCAGCCAGAGCCTGTTTATGTGCATAAAATTAGTGCAGCCTTCACGCTGCCTGTGCTTTCACAAGCGGAGCACATGGCACCTGTTCCAGATCCACAGGCTATTTTAAGAACTTCTTAATATGGGCACGTTATTTATTTATTTCTTATCCACTCTTATTGATGTCAGTGGTTGTGCGCAGTGAAGTCGTGTTTTTCAACTATTAATATTCAATAAAAACACAAATGTTACATAAGCAACCCCGTCGGCACGCAGTATATTTCTAGGAGGTTAAAGTTACCTTTAAAACAGTGTATGTAACACTGTGGCTTTAGTGAGCCATTACTTTAACATAAATACTGATAAATGCATTCACAGACTAGACTAGCCTCACTGCCGTCAAGAGCTTCTCGCATCTAACAAACTTGGCAAAGGTTGCATCCATCAAATTCAGAGAGGCACTCATTAGTACGTTAAAGAAGACGTTTTGAAAACCATCCCAAGCACAAGAGTTAATGTTTTAAACTATTAAAGTCTAAATGTCCCTGAAGAAGCAGTGCAAGGAGCAAACAGGGTCTTACCAGGACCAAGGGCCAGAGGGAGAAAAGGAAGAGTGTCGAGGGGCTTGGACAGGCTGCCACCAGCTACAACAGCTGTGATAAGACCACCTCAAAATAAACCAGTGGAGCACAGCTCACTCTGAACAGAGAGAGGGAGTACAGAGATACTCCACAGCACACCTCTATTAAAAACAACCCACGGGCCTCCTCTGATTGTAATCTTAACAGGAATTTACCCCAAGCAGCACCTGTGTTCACGCTAACAACGTGTGAATGTAATAAATCTTCTGGTAAAATCTCTAGCAGCCATTTTATGTGGTGTCTTTGAACCAATGCAGCACTCGTTTTATTTTAGGCAAGGTTGCTGTTAACAGCCATATAATTATTCTAACAAATGGGCCTGACAAGCCTGGTGACTGAGCAGGAGACAGGGAAAAAAACCCTGATGTGTCTCTGTGATTGGCCAGAATTAGAACAGACCTCCTCCCCCGACCCAGAGAAGAGTGGCCGCAAAATGTGATTTGCTCATTTCCTCGCTTATACATGCTTCACACATGCAGTAAAGTGCACTGCAAATGCTGCTGATACACAACAAAGTGTGTGCGAATGTGGTTCAATATTAGTCACAAGGTGAGAGCTATTTTTGGAAGCGTTCATTTATTTTTCCTCTCCCGTGTTATGACTGCAGTAATAATTTTTCACCAGAGGATGTCACTGGTTGGAGATTCTCCAATTTTTCACTGTACCCTGAAGATAAAATGTGAGCGATTTCATCTGAAAACCTTCTCGTGCGAGCTCTAATTTAAACAGCGGTGAATAATGCAGGAGGAAAGGTACGGAAGCCGTGAAATAAGCTGCGACACACATTCTTGGGTTAGAAGTATATTCTTTTAAAACAATTTTGAATTTAATCTGAAAAAGTAGAGCACCAAACAATAAATTCCTCATAGCATAAAAGAGGCACTCCGTCCTGACTAGCCAGATTTGATGCAAATAGCTAAACAACAGATTGGCTACTGAGGTTGTTTTTTTCCCCCCTCGAAAAAATCTTAGCTTAGAGGTAAAATGATTTGTCCTCTGTGTGTTTTACAGGATTTCCATTGACATGAGAGGCACAATGCAGTTCAGTATATATGAATACAATATTAAAAAAAACACAAACACAATCTGAATACATAATGTATGCAAAAGCAAATAAAAGGCTTCACTTTCCCTTCACATTTTATGAGCTATCTGCACAACAAATGAAATTACACAACCATGAAATCAAAGCTACATACACCTTCAGAAAGGAAAACACAAAATTAAAGCAGTGCACCTTTAAATCTTTTATGTAAACATGAGTGAACAAAGTGTTGTTGTGTTTTTAAATTTTGAAATCTCAAAAACGGATAATCACTTAAAGATGTGAGTACATTTTTTTAAAAAGATGAGACACGCTGTGTTAGCAATCAGCCTCATTAAACCTCTGCCATTACATCAGCTGCAGACATTTTACCTCTTAAAGAGATATAAACAATCCACATAAAAAGTTTTCAGAATTCAACACTGCAAAAATAGTTTAAATCATAAAAATACACATATATATATATACAGAGAAGAAGTAATGCATTTGGTGAATGATTACTTACATTGTGAGCTGAAGCACAGTAATAGTCATGCTTTTAACGTCATTACCTTACTATTACTTACAGTAAGTGATATTGATTCATCCAGTTACACTTGAAATGCAAGAAAATGTACTATTGACTGATCATTGTAGCCCCTTGGATTCGTGTGCAACGTGTTTTACACAATGAGAAAAGAAAAAAACAACTGGAATGTGTCAAAAATCACAAGAGAACAAACTGTGTTTTACTCCCCCATTTCCTCCACTGACCGAGTCAGTTAAAACATCAAAGGTAAAAGGATGAAAGTGCATCTTTAAAACTCATTAAATGCTCATGGTCATCTGTATAAGCATGAAAAAAAACTGTAGAGACGACATGAGATCAAAAGCAATGCCAGCGTAGCTCACTGCATAACTGCATCACTGCTGCATAAGTACAGATATACCATATAAATAGTAGTCAAATATTTACCAGTATCAATAAGTGCTTACGTTCTAATATATAAATACATCTTACAGTATTCATAATTACATAATTACCTCCTCTATTGTTGTGCAATAGCAAATCCCATGCATTTTTACCAAGATAAAAACCACAACATTAAGAAAATTTGCAACATAGGAAACTTTTTTTTGTTTCTTTTAAGCTTGTTTCACATAAATAAAGCTGCGTCCGTCTGTCAACAGAACTGACGGGGCAAGAAAGAAAAGCTGTCCTCTGAGCAAACACTCTGAATAAAGAGTACCTCGACCGCTTTCCGTAGTTCTCCCTCTGATAAAGAAATGAAGAAACGCAAAATAAAGGCACAGACCCTCGCTGCTTGATCAGAAGCACCAAACTGCACAAGAAGCGTCTACTTAAAATTTGGTCAGACTGTTTCATAATACACATACTTTTCCCCTTATAAATAGTCTTTATTTACTGCACTACTGCATTACACCTTGATATGATTACATAAACAACAGTCTATTTTCAAAGTACACACAGTAAAATACACTGTTTGTATGTATCTAAGAAGGAGTATATGTTAAGGACATTTGTACAGAATTCATAAATATAATTTATGTGCAATTGTACGCAAACTACTATGTCAGACAAAGGCATATTAGCAGAAAATCTTTCCATATTGCACCTGAACCCATTAATGATTCTCCACCTTGCAAAACACCCTGCTGCTCGTCCAAGTTTTCCAAAAAGCCTCTGAAGAGAAGAGCTCATCGGATGCGGTGGCCTTCTTCTTCACTGAAAAGATATGACCTCCACTCATTTTATCCACTTAAGAAGATGTCTCGGGTATGTGCAAGACCAGAGGAAGTGTTATTATATTGCCTCTAATGGGATAAAGATGAGGTCATGTGCCTAAAGGGCAGAAGGTGACAAGGTCGCAGGTGTAGCAGGGAGGTGTCTTTTCCTTGATTAACCCGAGAAAACAGACAATGGCGGTTCTAATGAGGGTCTTCTGTGGTAATCTTCAGCGAGGCGATGGCTTTCAAGCAGGTCTGTACATTCTCCTCTTGTCTGCTGTCTCCGACTTCAGGGTCGAGGCTTTTCTCCTGAGCGGCCTCGTGGCAGGACAGCTGGCCGTGGCCTCTGATGTCCTCTCCTTCTGTCTCAGGACTGAGGACAGATCCCTCCCTGCTGCTGCAACATTGGCCTTCGCTGCTTTGGGGGCTTGGCGCCACAGAGGGGCTGACATCAGTGCTGGAGGAAGGCGGGGAGTGTAATATCTGGAGCCCGCCAACAGGAACAACGGGGAGCAAACTGTGGGCCTGCTGCTGGGAGTGAAGAGGGAGGTGGCTGAGGATGTTCTGATGATGAGAACTGGCAGCACCAGGCAGACTGGAAGCCAAGCTGCTCCTTTGATCCTGGAACGACACATTGGCAGAATTAGCAGCAGTTTCAGCATCGCCAAGATAATTTCTCATGTGAAAATATCTTAGTTAGAAATCATGAAGTAATGTGAATGTTGAAAAATGAAAGCACTCAGAGAAGAAAAAACTTCTCTGCCAACAGAATATTCTACTACTTGTTCTTTCAGTGCAAGAAAAAGAAAATGTATGTGTGCTTTTCTTTTAACTAGTGAAACACAAATAGCTAATTCCATGCTGAAATATACACTGGTTGCTAGGGAAAAATGTGGGGGTTTTTTGAGTCGTTGGTGAGTGGTTGCTGGCTGTCGCTAGGTGAAAATGGCCGTGAAGAAGGTAATGCACCAAAAACCTCCTTGTGATTGGTGGCTGTGCCGAAAGTTTGTATTTACAGTTTGAGCCACATTGTTCGCAGCTTCACTGCTGCTTGACAAGTATTTTGAGAGTTTTGCACCTGAGTTGCCATCTTCCATGCTAATTATGCACAACCTGCTAACGCTAAAAGCAAACACAAGAAAGTTTGTGGTGTAGCATTCTAGCAACTGCCAACAACCAGTCGCCAACCATTTGTAGAGTACACAGTTTTCTGAAGCAACCGGTCATTACCACTGGGTAACTGGCTGCCCCCTGGGCCTATGTGAATCCGACTTTTGTAATCAACTTAAATGCAACTGCCAGCAACGTCCAGCAACAGTTGGGGGATAGCCTGTGTGACTAGGGCATTAGTGGAGAATAGTGTTCAGTATTGGTAACAAACGCTAATGATCAGGGTGCGCTTACTGTAGCAAGTGTCTAATCTGCTGAAAAACTAGTATCAACCATACAAGGCCAGGTCATGATAGCACGACATTAGCTAGTCAACAGTTGTGCTTTATAAGCTAAGTATTTACTGACTTGAAAATTATTAAATTAATGCAAAAAAAAAAACTGTCCCAAAAGAAAAAATGGCGATGGACTCGACTCGCCAACTGCTAGCAAGAGTTAGCATGCTTGTTTGCTAAGCTAAAATTTTAAACATAGTTACCATTTAACTGTGCCTAGATTGGTATCTTATGTTGTTCAAGTTAGATACACTAGTATACAAGAATATAACATTTCTGAAAAATTTCTTAAATACAGTGTATGAAAATATTTTTTGTTTTTACACCACACATGGTCCATCTACGTGTACCCAGATTCAGCAGAGTTTGCTGTGCTATACACTTGAACAGATTAACAATAAGTCCTTAAAAGCTCTTTGTTTGTGTTACACTTGAAGTGGCTGCAGAACACGCTGTGCTACTTACCATTTCCATTTCAAAGGCTCCTTGGTGCTGAGCCATCTCCATCTTTGCTTGGTGTCTGGTTTTGTCACCGATGCCTTTATGTTGGTGTGAACCTCTGCGTGGTGAAACGGCTCTTAACACAACCCTCTGCCTGCCTCTGACTGAGGATTCCCGCTTTCCAACAAGCTCTATACCGGGAGACATGGGTCGTTCAATTGAGACCGGGGAGGGATGTTGGATGGGTGTGAAGCTAGGTGAACCGGGCCTCAGCGGAGAGGTATCCCATCTGGGAGAGGAGCGACCACGTGGCGAAAGCTCCCTCCTTGGGGACGGGTAACGTAGACGTGAAGGAGAGGGCTCCCTGATGGGAGACTCCCAGCCAGGAGAGAGTAGACAAGATGAATAAGGGTCAAAAAGGAAGCTGCTGTGATCTGGAGACAGCATTGTCAGAGAGTCTTCATCCACGGATTTCTCTCTCTGGTCGTTTGCAAGAACAGGACGATGATCCAAGCTCGTACGTCTACCGGAGGGTTGCTGATTGACATCGACTCCGGGCAGAGATGCGAGGGAGCAGCCGTGGATGGCAGCAGTGGCTGTAACTGACAGAGAGGTAACTCCACACGGCTGAGGACTCGTGCTTCTTGAATGTAACTTCGGAGTGGAATCACCCTCGTATTCATCGTCCTCATCGTCATCTTCATCAATTTCATCAGCTTCTTCATCCATGCCGTCGGAGTCCTCGGCGTCTGAGAACTGATGTTTGGTCGTCGCAGCCACTTCTGTCTTGGACTTTTGCTGCATGTCGTCCACTTGAAATGAGAAACACATTAGTTTAGCTGGATTTGTTGCACTGACAGCTGGGCATATCTACAACACTTACATACATCCCAGTCTTACCATGTTCCTGTATCTCTGTCTCATCCATCGTCACTGAAACTCCCAGTTCAAGACACTTCTTCATGTGCGCTTTTGACTTCATGTGTTTAGTTAGGTTTCCTGTAGAAATAAGGCAAATTTGTTGAAATTAAACACAACAGAAAGTGAACTTTCGTACATTTCAGATGCTTAAAAAAAGTTAATCTTACAACTTTTTTTTATCACTGCTACAGCTACAATAACTCACTACTCTGTAAGAAAAAAAATGCTTACCTTTAGTTTTAAAAGCAAAGTTGCAAACCCTGCAGATATACGGCCGCACGTCCGTATGGGTCCTGATATGTTTTTTCAGCATGCTTGGCTTCTTACAACGTATACCACACTCCTCACATATGTATTTACCCCGGCCTCGACCTCTAACATATACATAGTCTTCATTGGATTTGTACCTGAAAGAGAGAGATTCATTTCTAATAAAGAAATGCACAAAAAGCACAGTCGTAAACTGCAAAAAGAGCATGGGCCAACAGATACTTCACATACTAGCACTCTAATATATCCGCTGCATATGCAGTCAGCAGAAGTGACAAGTGTAATGGTAAATAATATCTCGACTGACCCTCCTTCAAAGATCTTAATTCGTGTTGGCACAGACTGGGTTGTGGCAGCCTCCCTCTCTTTCCACTCTTCTTTGGCAGTTTTCACTCTGCAGCTGATGTCTTTCACCTTCTTCCCGTAGGTGACGTCCACCTCTTTGGGCTCCGGTTTCCTCTGCAGCTGAATCAGATGAACAAACATTGTGTTAACATCCTTTTTAAGTGGACACCATATCGACAGTGCAACGCGATCCCACCAATATTGTATGTCACACATGGCATTGCACAGCATGTTTTGCAAACATGAACTATGCCACTGCTGGGGGAAAAACCCAGCACAGGTAACTCTGATCTTAGTGTTAAATTTTATGCTTTTTATCCACTGAGCACAGTGGAGAAAAGTACCAAGATTTGGACTTAACAATTACCTTAATATAATTATAATCTCTGGTATTTTCATCTCCAAGACATATTTTTTTAAATCAAGACCATTTGGCGATTCATAGTTAAATATCATTATCAGCACCAAGCAAATGCTCGTTCCAGGATCTTTCCAAGGAAACCTTCTGTCGGTTGATTAAAGTGTGCAGTTTGCCAAATTCTGGGTATTAAGATCCTTAAAACTTTCTGCATTTTAAACAGTTATCTTCTCACAATTATTCCTGATTATATCAGTGATTACTGATATAAGATATACAATAAATAAGGCTTTAATTCAATATCTCAACAGGTGTTTAAAACACCAGTATGCTTTTGATCCAAAGACAGGATCGTTTTCTTACCTGTTCCATGGTCTGCCTCCACAGGATGAGTGATGAGACCAGTTTCCCTGTACCAGGCTGGCACATGGCAGCCATGGTGTATATAACCTTGTCTCCTCTCTGTCTGGACTGCAGCAAAGCCAGAGCAGCGCTGGTGCTCACTTCAAGAGGGTTCGGGTTATGGGAACTCACACGCCAGGTGGCGTACACAGATGAGAAAGGGGCGGTGCTGTGAGAGCAGCTCGGCGTGGTGTAATTGAGATAACACCAGCTCACACCTGTCGTCGTGCGAAGACTTGGAAACTGAGATAACAGTCCTGAATGCTCAGAGTCTGACATCAGGATGTCTTGACTGGTTACCAGCTGTGCCACTATATCCATCTGCACTCGTTTCTCCGTGCCAGCTTCTTTCACTTCACTGACTGATATCATGGCGTAAGGAGGCGAGCTTGCATCCATGGAGCTGCTTTCCATAACTGACTCTGCGCCGTGGTCCGTGGCCTCGGCCTCTTTTTGCTGAAGTGTGATAAATTTACTCCTGCGTGAGTCATTCTGAGCATGAGGTGTTGGTGCACCCTGCATCCCTGACCTGTGCCCCTTCTCTTCACTCAAATTACATTTTCCCAATTCCACTGCACTCAGCTCCTCTACAATCTGCCCAAACATCCTCTCCTCTTTCACACGCTTTTGCTGCTTGACCTCCATGAATAGGTCCAGGCTGCTGGCAGGGGATAGCATCCGTTTGTTTGCACCACCACTGGAGGCATTAGTGGTTGAGATAGTTCTGGAGGTCAGAGAGAGAGGGATGCCTGTCTTGAGCTTGGCTGATGACAAATCAAGGGCCTCAACATTGAGGGTGTGTGTTGTAGGTGGTTTTGTATGAGCCGATACATTATGAGAATCGAGATTCCCAGAAATTCTTGAACTCTGACTCTGAAGGGTGGACGTGGTGGAGCTAACACTGTCATACTGATTCTCAAAAATCTGCGACACTGAGGTGTATGTGATACTACCGTAGGATGGAACATGAGTCTGAATTCTTACGGGAACCATCAGGCTCGGATGTGCAAGCTGAGGAAATGTACTCCCAGCTGAAAATATTGGCAAAGTCTGCGGCAGGATAGTGGCGGCAGTGAATGAAGAGGAGATGCTGCTGAGATACTGTGGAAACACTTGTGATGGGACTTGTGTTACTTCGCTATCCATATTCAGTGACTCCTGCCGCACTAAGTTTCCCTTCCTTCTCTCTTTCACAGAGTTTATGTCCACGTGTCTAACTTTGGATGTTGGAGAAAGACTGCCATAGTCAAATGATATGCTGCGCACCTCTGGGAACTCCTTGCGCAAGTTACACGGCGCCTGCTCTGAGGAGGAGCGTCTCATTTCATGTTGTTGACGCTGGTTGAGCACTGAGAGGGAGTGCCCACTCCCTGGCACAGCTAACAACTCTAATGGTTTGCCAAATTCATCCTGCCTGGCTGGAGAGACTGACTTCAAGCTCTCTTCCCTGTCAAACGATAAGGTGGAGCTGTAAGATAAGTTGCTGTCTTGACTGGGGCTGCGGGACAAGCTAGTGCAGGCGGACTCAAAGCTAGATTCACCAGAGGAGTGCTCAATATCAGCTAAGCGTAGCCTTTTTTTCTTTGGAGGGAGTTTTTCCGGAGGGAATTGTGCTAAAGTTTCACTCCTTTGAGGCCACTGAAACTCCTCCACGTGCTTCTCTGGCTCCTTCACCTGCACCTCAGGAGCTTTTTCTGGACTGTCAGGCTCTACTGTGACTCTAATTTCTGGGACTTGTATGTTAGACTGCCGCACAAGCTTGGGCCCCAATTGAACCGACTGCCTTAATCTACTGTCACTTCGCTCCATCTCATATGATTCAGAGGCCTCCATAGCTTGATATTTGTAAGATTCTGAATGTTCAGAGTAAGGCCTGTTTATTGAGTTTGTGTGCTGGATAACTGAAATTACATTCCCTAAGTTTTTTCGAGCAGACACCTCAGGGCACACCGATATGTCCATGTCACACCTGTCCATCTGTGAATGGCCTTTCCGTAAAGCCATAATGCCCAGTGCGCCTTGTTTTACATCATAGTCCTTGCTTGAATCAAACATCTCCTCGCACAGTTCATGATGGCCTTCGTATTGACCCGACAAATCCTCCTCTTCCCTTTTTTCCTTCCGACGCTTGCGCGTCGCCAATTCCATCGCATGCCTCTGATGGCTCATACTAGGCACCACAGAAGGGTAGTTTTCCATTTCCAGTCCTGAGGGTGAAATGCCACTCTCACTAATCTTTCCGTGACTGTCAGTGTCAGTATGGCCATCTTGCGCGGATAGTTCGAAAGCGGCTTGCCGCCTGAGTCTCCTCATGCCGCCGGTGCTTGTTCTCTCATCAAACGAGTGACTGCCTCTGAGTGCTTGAGGCATAGTCAGACAGACTGCTGAGGATGTTGGCATTGAGTTGCTTCTGATCAGAGGCCCCACATCAGAGCCAGCATCTAATAGGGGTTCTTTTACCTCTTCCCTTGTGAACGATTTTGTGTTTATTTTGATTGATTCAACTGTGTCTTTTTCTTGGGTGAAAACACGGGAGACGCCTTTCTCTGACCGTTTGCCGGTATATTCACTCGTGTCTGTGCTACAAGCCGCAAAAGCTGTTGCCTGCTTAGGGCTTGGCCGATAACACTTTCCAAACATAATTTCTTGGTAGGACTTTGCGTTAGTGTTCGGAGGGCCGGTCTGGTGCTCGGCACTCTCAGAGCGAGAGAAGTACCCGGAGTCCGTGCTGCCCTTGCTAGACTGACTTGGGAGGGACAGATTGTGGTCAGAGTCACTGCTTCTTTTTTCAGACAGCCGGAGTGCCAGCCTCTGTTTGATTGTGCAAGATTGAATTGCACGACTAGCCTCGGCAGCAGCAGAAGGTGCATTGATTTCTTGGGGTTGGGATGAACCATCCTGAGCTGACATTGACGTGGCTCCCTTTTTCTGAGCAATGAGATTTAGTACTTTTACAGCAGTGTTATCTGATCCCTCCATTGGAGAGTCCAGCAGCAGCAGCGGGTCATTAAGAGTGTCCTCGTCCGTGTCTGTGCTTTGCTCAGCATCAGAGAACAGCTCTCCTTCCCCTTCAAAAGACCCTTGGTCTGTATTGGCATTGTACGAACCGAGTTCTGAGAATGGCACCGTTCCAGCTTTGACTGAGTGAGCATGAGACTTTCTGTGTTTGTACAAATTACTCTTGGTTTTGAAGGAGAACCCACAGGGAACACACGGGTAGGGTCGTTCCCCTGTGTGCGAGCGAATATGTTTCTTGAGCACGCTGGGTTTGGCACATGCCCTTCCGCAGTAATCGCAAACATACTTCCCAGGCTTTTGTGGTTTCTGTTCCACCTTGCACACCGTTTCTGTAAGTGGATCCATCCCTGAATTTGAACATTGTTGTTGGACTTCAGGTGAACTGGGGGACTTCCTGTGAGATGTGGGTGCTGGGGGCTGTGTAGAAGCTTTCTGTCTGCCACTAGAAAACTGCTTTGTGGACTGTAGTGGGTATGAAGATACCTCATAGTCTGGATGGCTTGTGGACTGGGCTTGAGGGTGCTGATCTTCTAATTGCAGTGATTTCCCTGAGTCAGACATTTCTTTGAAACCACACGTATCTTTGCTCTGAGCTTCTTCTAGTTGTTGGTGCCACCCTTTGGCTTCCAATTCGACTGGTGGTCTCCGCCTACTCTGTGCAACCTCCGATGTGCATTTTTTCTGTGCAGCATTTCTGTCCTGACCCTCAGTGGAGCTTTTTACCCCTGCAGTAGTTTCAAGTGACTCCATGAATCCAGTGTCACTTCCTTTGCGATCGATTTTCAAGGACAATAACTGTTATGTAACTTTAGTAATATTAACATACATGTGAATTGCAGGGAAGGGTCATCTGAAAGAAATAAGAAAGAGTCGTTAGGATGCAATAACATAAACTAGGACCACATAAATATGCAAGAAAATTATCGTGACAAAATAAATGAGGCAGGAAAGTCTGTGTGTATGTGTGTGTGTGTCTGCGCTTGAAATTGAGAGCTATTCAAGGCTGTTTCCCAAAAGTCCTCCTAATAAAACTGGAGTATAAAATTCATAATGAGCTCCATCACAGCAGGAATGGAAAAACTGGGTCTCTTTACCAAGGTAAACCCTGGCACCTAATTTTCTGAAGCTCTGTGAATGTGCATATGAAGAAGTATTTAACTCTTTACCCTTTGAAAGCCTACTAGGAGTAACCCTTGAAGGTCCCTTCAGACCTGAGTGTTTTCTGTCATATTTCAGGCCTGGTTATGGAACAAAATCACTGGGTGAGTGAAGGTGGTCTCTACCAAACCACATCTTTACTGATATTTACTGAGGTGTCAAAACTGATCATTAAGGGCACAGGAGAGGTTGTCAAATGATGTCCTCATGGGGAAACAAGCCAGTACTGTAATGTGTAATAAACAGTTGTATATGTTTATTTTAATTGTGTGTATGTGTGAGGGCTCAATGGGAAACACTTTCAAAGTGAAGAAGGCTGTCCTTTAATGTGGAATGCCACTTTTATTCAAACATTTAGGCACCGGGTCACCATCACCCCATCCCGAGTTAGAGATAGTGTTCAGCTTTGGATCAAATTTTAATCTTTTTGGATAAACTTCAAAAATAACTGTAATGTATAAAAATTAATCTGAAAGGTAATTAATTATGTTCTAGTTTGTAAAAAATTCATCTATTTGTATGGCTCATAACACAAGCTAACCCTACATTGTATAGGTTGCCACTGGGTGTTACAACAGGTCAAAGGGAATGAATAAATTCAGTTTTAAGCTCATGTGTTCAGCCGTGGTCGACATTATTGGCAATTATGGGAATAAAAACTAGACTGAACCAGACAGAAGACAAGGCTGTTATTGGAAGTAAGCATTTTTTGAAGTCTGGTGTGTGTGCTGAAGCATGCCAGTCGATAGTCTTAAATCAATGGCAATGAAGTGTAATGAGCCCGCCTGCACCTTTAAAGCCTTTTATCTAAATCCAGTATCATTTCATATCGCCTCCAGTGGGATTCAAACCTTCCAACCTATCTGAGTCACTAGTGTCCGTCTCCACAGTGAGCTGCACAGGACCACACTCTTCACTGTAGGTAAACATGCAGGACTCAAGCGAGAAACATCATGATGCCTGTGGCTGAAGTGAACTGGTTACACTTTCACTTCATACCGTGGGGATGGATGGCCATCTCAGGGCACGTCATTTTCATCTTCTCAGTATCAAATGCTGTGTCCTCCCTAACGACGTTATGTAATTTTATCTGGTACAAACCCTCTGAGTTCCCTTTAATTAGGACATCCTTCGACTCTCACTCTCTTTCTCTCACTCCCTTTCTTTCTTTGTTAGCACACCACCACACTGCTCAGGCATAAAAACCAGAGGATATGAATCCAAGGTGACTCTTGAGATGCCGAGACACGCTTGAAAGCAGCAGTAAAGATGATAATCTACCTTTTGTGTTCTTATCCAAATGCCCATTCCCCTCTTTGAGCTCATCTTTAGGGTCTCTGCTGTCAGACAGATTTGAACGCTTCCTCCACATACAGGAAAAATAATGAAGGCATATGAAGGATGGTGAGGAGGTGGAGGGGCAGCTTTGGATTGGAATGATCCATGTTTCAGCGGGGAGGTTTAGAGAGGTAAACTAAGCTGGAGGGTGCCTCGGGGTAACAAAAATTCAGAGGCCTGGTAGGGAGCTCCCTTTCAAGGTCGATCTGACCTCATTGCTTAGTTTCCATCCTCTGTGAGCCACCAGAGGAGGGAAGAGGGGAATATGGGTGCAGAGTGACAATGAGATAAGACCCTCAGAAACAATGCATACCTTTGAACTGAGCACGACAGGGAGGAAACAGAGCCGTCACATTCAGAGTCTCATTGACAAGTCTCTGAGCGCATTCAGACTTTTCCAAAAAAAAGAGTGGGCCAGCGCACCTTTGAAAGCCAAATTCCTCTCACTCCTGGCAACAAGCGCTAACCTAAACGAAAATATGTGACACAGCAGCAATGACGTGCAACAACAGGAGGCAGGTGGGTGGCAGTAGGTGTGCTTCGGGATGACTGTGGGCTGACTGTGGTACAGTATGTCCGCATGGATGGAGAAACGACTCTGTGGAGACATTTATCTGAACCGCACATTCGCTGGGCACATCCCTTCACACACAAGGGAGCACGGTGAGCTACGGGAGAGCATCGTTATGCCGCTGCATTACATCATTAGGGGCTAAGTTGGCCATTAAAGGGAATAGGGCTTGAAGTCTCACGCTGACAACAAATCCATAAATATCATAAGGAGACGGCTGGCTTTAAAGTCCTGTACGACAGCATGCAGAATGAACCAGCAGCTCTCTCACTGTGATCGGAGTGACACACAGCACACACACAGCAGCTGGCATTCACATATCAAATATAATCCTCATACAAACCTGACATTTGAATAGTCCCCTGTCCCATATCGGCAGTCACATGTGACATTCCTCATACTGCATAGTCCGTCTCTCCATTCTCCTCATGTCCGGGTGGCAAAATGTGAAAGAAACGAGCGAGGTAAAAGTCCCATCAGTCGCGAAGCTGCTGGCCGACTGGATGTACATTAGAAGATCTATTGATGCGAGCTAGTCACCAGAGAAAATACCCAAGCGTGACGTGCGGACCCAGGCACAAAAATAGCAAAGGGGCCCAGAGAGGGATACACAACAGCCCACGTTTAAGGGCGCTTTTCCTCTCCCTCTCCCTCTCGTCTCTCCGTGCGCTTCGCACACTCCGCACACAAAGTGGGGAGCGGGGCTGTCATGATCCAAAGAGCTAAAGCATCACCCATCCCTCACAGCTCAAATTCATTCAGGTACACATATTCATTAACTATTATTATCTATGTAAAATGCGTCGGACAGTCGGTAGGAAGAAATGCAAAAGCGCTCGGCTGAAAGACTCTAATCATATGGTGCAGCGAGCTCTGAATGTACATCTCCTACAGCGTGATCCTATTCAGCGTGTGCATACGGAGAGGAACTCAATGAATGTGGCTGGCTGCGAGGCTGCTGCAAAAATTAGACATGTTCTCTGAATTCTGAGACACCCACAAGCCCCGTTCAGAGCCAGTTCTTCCCGTCACGACAGGATTTGCTTTGTGAATGGAGAGAGTCGTGATGAGGGGTGTCATTAACGCGGCAAAAAAGAAAAAAAAACTAGGACAATACTGCAGATTATGTGCAGCTGCGAACCTCATCTTGTGAATCACATGTGCGAGTTTAGTTGGTGCCATTTGGAGCCTTTGCATTAATGCAACAACTCTGCAGTGAATCTTAAAGACTTCCTCTGAGCAAGATTCAGTAAGAATTAGTGACTTTTGGGCCGCATTGTTATAGTCTGAGCTTTAATTTTGCAAAACAAGAGAAGAAAGACTAATTGCTTAATTCTATTAACGTAGCAGTTACAACTACAGTTTAATGTATTTACAGTTTGCACGTAACCCTGTTACACATAAGCCTGTTGCTTATAATTAAATAATTGCCTGTGATGTTTCCTGATCAGGTTAATCCACAAATTTCTGTAAACAAAGGGTTAAAGATTTGAAAATGACTCCAGTATTGGCATATAATGTTACTAGTCACCTTTTACATCCTTTTTTGGCTTATTGTTAGATAACAAAATGTGGCACATTGTACCCAGGTAACTACTGCTGTGTTACTTTGTACTTTCTTGTCTATTTTTAACATATCTGATTGGCTTTTGGAATCAAAATCATACATGAATATAGATTAAACAGCGTCCTTTAAAGCACATGACAAACATTTGAATTTGACTTGAATTTTAATGTGAAATTATCTTTGATTAGAGGCCAAACCATCTGATAAAATGTGTCATAACATTCGTTTGAAGCTGCAGGTTTTGCCATCAAACACATCAAACGAGGTCTTTCCGTGCTTTTGAACTGATTTGTGATCACCCCGCCTCAGCCATTTGTGTGAAACGTTGGCCTTTCGACACAATATAATTTACAGAACTTCAGATACTACACCAGGCTTTGACCCTCCTCCTCGTCCTCCTCGGTTTCACTCTTTGCTCTTGGGTGAGAACAACTGGAGGCTTCTATGAATAGGAGTCCTTGGCTTTGGGCTTGCACCAGCTGTGCTTGCTGTGGCTAAGACATGTTTCACAGAGGTCCTCCTCTTAATGCAAAGCTTACACAACAGAGCAACTTATGTAATGACTCGCTGTTGAACTTCACCTCAGAGTTCAAAATCTTATCCAAATGGCAAGCCTTTTATTTCTCTGCAAAACTGTAATTTCACAGAGCATTTCTTCAGAAAAACAGCAACTCGCTGTGTGCTAGAGAAGCAGTGAATGCAGAGTCTGTGTATTGACAGAGTCCCTCCACAGTATGGAATTGCAGAGAGCTATTATTAGATATAGCCTCTAACAAGCCAAAGATGAAGTTGAAGCTAACTAACTGCAGTGCAGCTGAGATCCATTATGCTGTATTCAGTATCTACAGGAGCGGCACTAAAATGGCTGATACTCAATGTGCAGTGAAGGTCAAGTCGTGAGCCTCTATAAATATAATGGTCTGTCCCTCAGGATGTTCCACACACTGCTTGGCATTTCCACTATCTAAAGCTACGCCGTGGCTCTACTGACCAGCTCAAATCTGCCACAAATCTGCATGTGATTGAATGCCACACATGCACCTGACTACTAGCGGGCCTTTAATTATATTAGTCCTAAATTAGAAGGGCAGAGAGGGGGGTTTATGAATGGAAGGAATGAGGTTTTCCTCTTGGCTCACTGTAGTGGCAGTCATATGGCAGCCTGAGATAAGGGGGGGGCTGAACCCGGCAGGTTGAACAAACACAACAACATTAAACTAAAAACCTTCTCACAGAAGCCATCAGTTCATTCAGAAAACTTCAACCGATTCACTTTTTTCATCAGCCGTCCACCGCTCCTTTGTCCGTCTCTTCAAGTCAGCCTCTCGAGCAGGCATGCTTATGCCATTATCACAGCAGTACCTGAAAATAATCTAACATGATTGTGTGTTTCCATGGCAACCATGCCAACGTCTGTAACAGTTTCCCAGTTCCTGTCTACATATATAATTACTGCCTGCAGATTACAGAAGCAAGACTGCAGAAATGAGCCGGCAGTGTGGGCATCAGCTGTGTCGACCACACAGTGAATCACGCAGTTTTACATTTTCTGTGCTGATTGGTAATAAAATGTACACGCAGTCCCAGTGAGCATGAAAAATAATAGTTTAAGAAAAGGGAAGGATTTGGCTTTGTTGAAGTCTTGCCTTTACTTCAAAGTAATATGCAAATTCATTGCTGCCGGAAATGGAAAATAAGTGGGAGAAAGTCAAGATGGCAAAGTACAGTAACATGTCTGTTTTCAGTTAACTGAATATCATTATTCAGTATTGCAAGAAAAATCCTTTTAATGTCTCTGACACCACTAACAAAGAATAAGTTACATAAACCTAATGTACTATGCTCAAGTCAGTGCTCTACATCATTTTATTGCTGCTTTGCCTGGGATCATTGTCGAGTTTTTTGGACATGTGGCCTCACATTTGACTCCAGAGGAAGGGAGGAATTCATGATCGACTAAATGACTACACAGTCTCAGAACCTGGGCTGCAAAACAAACTCAAATCATCTCCTCTCACCACCATTTTTGCTTATATGTTGTGTTTGATTTTCTCCAAACATGGCACCGTATGCATGCATAACAGCCAAACATCTCCACTTTGGTCTGTCTTTCCAAAGAAAACTGCTCAGGAGGTCTTGTGGTTTGTTCATATCCAGTGTTGCAATCCTAAGGTTTGCTGCTGTGTTCTTTTTAGAGAGTAGAGGCTTTTTCTAACTGTGCTGTCATTTAACATGCTAACTCAGGCCTGTGGAGCCTTTCTTTGTCACACTACTGTATATGCAAGTAAACTCCACAATATGCAGTCCAAACAGAACAAATACATCAGTGTAAACAAGTAAGTTCTGTTCCGGTTGACTAAACTGAGAAAATAATCCACACTGCAGTCCTGCCTTTAAATCAAAGTTTAATTTTTGACATCTCAACATTTCTGCTTCAATCTTTAAAGCTCAGCTGCACTTCCCGGGTTCTCCCAGAATGCAGAATTAATATGTGTATTTCACTATTGTTGTGCGTCCATCTGTGCACGCGTTTTGCATCCTTACATCTCTGTTTGTTGTGTTTAGGTGATCAGCTGCGATGTGCGCGTCTCAGGCTGGGGATAGCCTGCTGAAATTAGGGTATGTGTGTGGGGTGGGGGTGTGCACAGACGTGAGAACCCCTTGCAAACCCCCCATCAGCACGTCATGGAACATTTGCAGAACAGGGACCTCCCACCTTAAAGGCGTGCAACAGAGAGCAGACACAACAGTGAGATCTGCCCTGCACCGGACTCTCTGTCTCAGTCGACAAATACTCCTGCAGCTGCTGTGGTTTCAGTGCAGAAAAAGAGCAAAGACCAGCTTTGAAAGACATTCTGCAGAGGTTTACCGGTCAGCGTGCAACATGAAAATAACTTTACTGCTGCTGCAGTTTTCAGAGCCAGAAGAGGATGTGTTGTTTTCCCGGGTCATCTGTGCACAGCGGGGGTGCATAGATCTGTTTTGCACCGTCAGACTGCTTAAAATGTCCCAGGCGGCTGGGGTGTTACACATGTTGACACAAGGGGGCGCCAAAGGGAGGCAACAAATGAGATCAAGTCAGTGTAATCAAGGTTGACTTTATTGAAACATTTATTAAAAATTAATCAAACCGACCAGTGCAACAGGCTTAATAAACTTCCCACAAAGCATATCTCAAAGAAAAGCAGCAATTTCACAGTGTTTGATGTCATTGGTCCCAAAATGACAGAAACTTGCCTGGGTTTCTGGGTGAGAAACTAAAGGAAAACCATGGTCTTCTGTGTAAAAATGTCAAGCAGGCCCAGCTGAAACTCTATCAAGATAGCAAGAAAAAAAAAAAAAAGGTCTTACAAGTGAAAAGGGATTCATTAGGAACAATGAGTAAAGCAATACTGGCATTTACAGGTAGGGAAAAGTTTATTAAATGGAATTGGAAACTGTGGTCAACACCGCACATTTGTTGACTCTGATGCTTGTGATTTGGTGCGATTTGTACGGGAAAACAGGAGGAACTCTTCCTCGGGCTACTGAGGATGTCAGTGCAGGGCATCGTCTCACCCCGCAGCAACAGTCGGTCAGCTATTACATGAAGAGGGATGTTACACTGGATCTGCAGGGCATAGCCCCAGTATTACAAAGATGACTGCACATTTCAGAGCCAGGGGTGTTTAGAGACATGGAAATATTAATCAGCTTTTACTATATTAAGAAAGAAATGTACTAACTTAAATGTTTGCTCCTTAAAGTGTAGTGACCCAGCGGATTACTAGCTTGCTCTGAGGTCACTGAAAATCAATACAATGTTGTTCTGAGTGATAACTCTTATCCTGTAATAAAAATTTCTGCCCTGAGGAGTATAAAAGGTTTCAGTTTTGAGGAGCATAAAAATGATGGTCTTAGAACACATATTTCTGGACTGACAGCAGTTTCCCCGTCACCAGAAAAAATTTTGGGAATATCTTTTAGAAGTACAAAGTTCCATCTCTTCATTTAGTTTCAGACACTTATGGAATAATTGCCAATGAAGCTGCTCTGACATAATTATTTAATACTCTAAGATATTTCATATTGATTTTTTCCTTTAATTTGTCACTCATCCGTATAAGCGTATGTATAATCCTTCCTTTCTGCTCCATCAGTTCCTCTTCAAGTGATGTGATTTTCCTTTAAGTGGCACCAGTCAGCTTCAGTGTCCAGGCCCACTGGCATGGCATCTGGCTAAAGGACAGCTGGGGCAGGTGAACCTGCAGCCCACTGGGCTTTACAGGCTCCCACTTCAGAGGGCCATACCCAAGAAGCACCACCTTTTTTGTTAAACAAAAGGAAGTTATGAATAAAGTTCAGATCTCAAACAAGGTTCTGCATTTTATTGCCATGTACACTAATACCAGTTTATATACAAGAAGCTGGCATCGCAACATTATTAGGTATTGAGTAAGTCTTACCTGAGTTTGCCCAGTAACCACTGGCTCATTGAGAATCACTGATCCATTATTTGGCCACTTGAGTAAGATGGAAAAGATGGTTTTTTCCTGGGGTCTGAACGTGTACCTGTTGAAGATTAGACCCATTAATTACCTCTGATTTTATCTATCTATATCTATCTTTCTATATCTTTTAATGTCTTTCTATATCTTTCTATCTCTAGAAAGACAGAAAAAAGTTGGGGACCCACCACAAATCTGGAGTGAGGCTGTCATTCTGAGCTCGCCATGCTGTTGTGTTATAGATGGCCTCCCCATTCACTTTCAGCCACTGACCAATCTGCCTCAGACGCTCCTCAAAGATCGGAGCAATTCTTCCATCATGTGTGGGGCCAATATTCATCAGCAGGTTTCCTCCACAGGACACAGTCTCCACCAGTGTCTGAACCACACACACACATGGACACACATTAAAGTGGGCATGTCTGGAAATTATTACAAGCGGATTTTGACACATAAACATGAACAAACAAAGCCACAAAAAGGGCTCCAGATCAGCGTTTCCATCTTTGACCCTTGAGCCAAAACGAACTTCAATCTAACGTGACCGCTCCCTTGTCTGGGTCTGGAGGCGTGTTTTAAAGTAAAACAGAGGAGAATCCTAACATTTTTAACCACAGAATGGCATCACTGCTCAGCTGGCTCACCTTGGCTTGCAGAGCGACCCTCTGGCTATAGTTTCTAACTTATTTCTCTAGTGCCGCTGACTCAGGTTGAACTCCCTTATATTCTCTCTATCCCATTTTCTTTCCTCTTTAATGCCACTCACTCATGTGATGATATTTTGTCATTCATCTTGTTGTTGTTTTTTATTGATTTTACTGTTTTAATTATTTTATCTTTTTGTAAATTACACAGACAAGTCTTGCATTTTTGCATCTTTTTAACTTGTTGATTTAACTCTAATGGGTTTAAATTTTTAAGTGTCGCAATGATATGTTTTTGTGACCGACAGCTGCTAGTAACAAAATGCCTAAAGATACAATTTAAAATCGCAAAGTCGTAGGAAATGTGTTAAAAAAGAGTAAAGAAGCATTAGCTAAATTTCCCAATGAGTCATTTAATCACAATGAATCTGTTTTAGTTTAGAGGTGAATACGATTTTCAGCTCTCACCGACACAAGCTGATCGATGGTGAGGTAATCACTGAGAGGAGCGTTACGTCTGTAACCCCAGGACTTTTTGTCAATGGTCATGCAGTTTTCCCATTTGTGCTTGAGCAGGTGTCCTGGCTGGTAGCGATCAGAACAGGTGTAATATCCACCGTGTGTGCAGATGGAGCCATAGCCCCACCGATCATTCGTCACCACCGTGTCACGTACTGGACTGTTGAGAAGACTTCAGTCAGTTCAGTTTTTATATCCATGATGGGGAAAAAATCTAAAAATAATACACATTTTGCAAGTTTACCTGTCATTATAGAGCCAAGCTAAGAAACCAGTGCTGTTCCAGTACTTGTCAGGTGCATCTCCATCTCCATCAGACCACAGCACCTCTGGTTTGTACTTGACAACAAGCTCGTAAAGCTCAGGCAGCGTTTTACTGGTAGGAAAGTAGTTTGTAGTGAAGACATTGGCAGCGTCCAGCTCAAAGAGCGGGTTAAACCATTCGAAGAGGGAGTGATACAACCCTACACGAATGTCACCGTTATTGCGAAGAGCTGTCACCACTTCATCCACCAGGTCTCTCTTTGGTCCAATATCCACCGCATTCCAGTTCCAGGAGTTCTTTGAGCCCCAGAGTGTGAAACCTGACAAATACACCAACAAAACAGAACATCTCTTGTGTGGTTGAAGGACAATCATACATCACTGACATCAGACTACTTCTTCAGAAAAAAAAAAAAGAACACTGTAGCTGGTATTATATAAACACAGCGATACACAAAAATGTGGTGTACCTTCATGGTGTTTTGTGGTCAGAACGATGTACTTTGCTCCTGATGAGGCAAAGATGTCGGTCCATTCTTTGGCATCAAAGAACTCAGCAGTGAACAGCGGTGCAAAATCCTGATACTTAAAGTCTGGAGGATAATTCCTCTGCATGAAGTCTACATATGGCTTTTGCTTTTGCTTCTGCCAGTACCACCTGTGAAACAAATGAAATGCAAAATCTGTCAAGATTGTGTACCTTGCACGTAGAACCTGTGGCCCATCGTTCAATGTGTCTGCTTTGCTTGAAGCAAAACAAATCCTGTTTTTGCAGGAATTCTCTAATGACATGTGACTTCTGAGCTGTTTGGCATAAGTCAAAGGTCGGACTTTCAGTTGGAATTGTCTGCCATATTTCAGACACCTCAGAAGTCACATGTCAGAAAAACAAAAACAGGACAAACTGGATATTGTTTTGTTGAGGGGGGTTCTTAGCAAGGTATCATTAGCAGTGCAGCATAATACTTGTTGTTTTTGTTTGTCTTGTTTTTGTCTTTAAAAAACAGCTGCAGTACATTATTGGATAGAGCTTGGTCCATGCTCTATCCAATAATGTGTGGCATTTTTACCGGGTCACAAAAGTACAACAGTGGCAGTACAGATTAAAAGTTTTACAGTTTTACCACTGTAAAATTTGTAAAGCTGTAAAACTTTTAATCTGTACTGCCACTGTTGTCATCATGTAAAGCATATGGGATCTCGGAATTCCAGTGAATGAGTTGTTCCCTGGATTTCACAGACCCTCTTGCCCGCACTGATTGTCTGCAAAAGTTTAAATGATCTGGTAATGTCAAAAGAAGAACTCACCAGAACCATTCGCTGCCAAAGCTCGGGACAGAAAAGACACCCCAGTGTATGAAGATGCCGAACTTTGCCTGGTCATACCATTCTGGCAGCGGTCTGGAGTCGATGGACTTCCAGTTGGGTTCGTATTTGGCATTGTTGGCCCCGATCTGCAGGATCAATAAAAGCAAAGGAAAGACGGCTAAAGCTCCCATTTCAGTGCGGCACACAGATCTGACCTTACTCTTCAGACATCATATGACTGAAAGTAAAGTTGCGGAACTGACAGTGGCATGAGACCAAAAAAAACAAACAAGGAAGTCAAAACAAAGGCTGGTTTGCCTTGAAGAACCAGGTACGTTTGATTTGTTTCCGTTTACTTACCGCCATCGTTCAACCAATCATTTCTAAGAGAGCACCGCCCTCTCGAGCTGCGCAGTGTTATCGATCTTGCGCACTGGCGAGCCCACACGTGCACATGCGCAGTCGGATTTTATTGGCGGAAGCGGGTTTGTTTTGATTTTGAGGGCTAAACAACGTCCACATGCAAGGCTACGTTGACTGCCACTGTCACATCTCTGCGGGGGATTTTGACAAGGTATTAGCGCTCGTTTAAGGACTGGAAATTCATATTTTACCTTTAGCAAACTTAATTTAACCTTTCCACGTTTTTTCCCCAGGATGTAGAAGAGGTGATCGAAAATTCAAAAAAGGTGAGATCTTCGTGAGAAAAAGCTGAAAGTTAGTCAGATATTTGTTGTTTTAAAGATAATTTCTGGTTGTTATTACTCTTGTCCAGGCTGGCTTGTTGGCGCTATTAGCTGTGGCCGAGCATTCAAGGGAATTTAAGAAGATTATAGAGTTGTCACAGAGGTACCCAGCACTGTTTAAATGATGATGTATCTGTACTGTATAGGCCGTGGTTTTGTAATTTCCTGCTGTACTTTTCTCCAGGTATCCAGGTTTCATTTTCCCCTGCTTAGGAGTTCACCCTGTTCAAGAAGTGTCCCCCGAGCAGCAGAGAGGTGCTTGCCTTCAGGTAGGATTGCTGCAGTTTAAAGGCTTGTTCCACCCATGCTGTTAACATAAGCTGGTGTCACAACCACCTCCTGAAAACAGAAACCTTCATGGATTTGAGAATTTATAGTGCATCATATCATAGAAATGACACTAGTGAAGGTTACAAATCACCTTCTTATGGCCTCTGAGAGTGGACCCAGTGCTTGTGCTTGTCCTGGTACTCAGTGCGGCATTCAGTACCGCTGATCGAAACATTTTACTTCAGAGATAAGAATACAGCTTTGGCTATTAAATGAAATACACTGCCCTAGTTTGAATTGTATCTGTTTGTTCATGTAAACAGGGAGTCTTTACATGCAAACGTTAGTCATGGAGTTCCACAGGGTTCTGTGCTGGGACCAATACTTTTTACATTGTACATGCTTCGCTTTGGCAGCTATATAAGAAAACACTGCATGCATTTTCATTATTTTGTAGCTGATACCCTGCTATATTTATCTATGAAGTCAGATGACACAAATTAATTAGTTAAACTACAGGAATGTCTTCAAGACATAAAGACCTTGCTGAGGTCTAATATCCTGCTTCTAAATTCAGATAAAACTGAGGTTATTATATTCAGCTGTAAAAATCAGAGAAACATGGGGTCTAACCAAATACCTAGTATGGATAGAATTGCTTTGGCCTCCAGTAGCACTATGAGGAATCTTGAAGTGCCTTACAAATATGTAAGATTGTTTCCTTTTATCTGTGTAGTGTCTAAAAGTAGGAGCATCCTGTCTCAGAGTGATGCTGAAAAAATAGTTCATGGTTTTATTACTGCAAGGGTGAACTATTGTAAATTATTATCAGGTTGTTCTTAAACTTCCCTGAAAAGCCTTCAGTTGATACAAAACACTGCAGCAAGAGTACTAATGGGGGATGAGAAAGACAGCTCATATTTCTTTGTTCACCAGAAGGCCACAAACACAACAGCCAGTTGATCCGAGCAGTCATGTAGAGCGTAAACAAGTATTGTTGTATTGTGGCTTTATGAAAATAAAACATCCATCTAGCCACCCATCGTCATCTGCTTATCAAATTGAGGGTCACGATGTGCTGGACTGTATTCCAGCTATTTTAGGGAGAAGATGGGGTGCACTCTGACAGGTCACCAGTGTGTCTCATTATTAGTGCTTCAGTTTGATCTTAAAAAAATCAATCGTGGTACTCAGCAGTGGAAAAAAACAGCAGCGCTT
Source organism: Oreochromis aureus (assembly GCF_013358895.1). Taxonomy (NCBI): domain Eukaryota; kingdom Metazoa; phylum Chordata; class Actinopteri; order Cichliformes; family Cichlidae; genus Oreochromis; species Oreochromis aureus. The sequence goes on from NC_052960.1 coordinate 10,321,147, forward strand.
CTTTCCTGAAATAGTGGGGATGATTCATTCTTTCTGCCATTTTGCAGTGACTAATAGGCTCATTAAAGTCTCGTACCACTAAGAACCGCAGATTGTAAGGACGACTGTTGTACAAGAATGGATAGACAGTTAATTTGTCTGTGTTTCTCTTCCTCCACCACAGCTGTAGTTTTCTCAGAAAACAGTAAAAACATTGTCATTTTTACTGCTTGTACATTTAAAAAAATTGATGAATTATTTCTGGTTTATACAGTAAGATTCGGGAGTGTGTTCCTGTCTGTTTTGCAGGATCTGGATGCTGCTTTGCCTATCATAGAGAAATACAAAGACCAACTTGTTGCCATTGGAGAGGTAAAGATTGAGCATCTTTGATTCAACTTCTTTGGTTTTCTTTATTAACTACAATGTTATTACAGCTTGTTTACTGTCGTAGGTTGGTTTGGATTTTACACCCCGGTATGTCAGAAGTGACACAGATAAGGAGAATCAAAGGCTGGTCCTGATTCGTCAAGCACAGATAGCCAAGGAGCTGGACCTCCCTCTGTAAGTCTTGACTTCAAGACACCACCATGAGATATTTAGTATTAAAGCTATTCTCTGAAATTCATTTGCTACATTTATTAGCATCTTTTAAGCAAAGACTAATTAAGAGCTTTCCTAGGAGGTGTAGCAATATATACAGTACAAATATTAATGTTTTTGGGTTGTTGTTTTTTTTAATAGAAGAAGAGTCTTTCAGGCACTCCCTTATTCAGAAGAGGTCTGCACAGTAGATAGCTTTGCATATTTGATTTGGTAGATATTAATGCCAGATTCCCTTCACAACACAACCCTAAAGGGATCTGTGTCTTCTCCTGGTATCAAACCAGGAACGATCCATACATTCGGCAAATGTGTAAACTGCAATTAAAGTGTAAAAACCTAAATAAGACAGAGAGGAACTCCATAAGAAAACAAAAATTTACATTTGCAGAAATGAAAGGTTTATGAGACAAGGACCACCACAGTATATTACAGAATCCTTCTATAATACATTTGTTCATTTGTTTTTTTAATTTTTGCCTTTAGAAATGTTCATTCAAGGTCTGCAGGAAGACCCACCATCCAGCTCCTGAAGGAGCAAGGTGAACACCTAAGTTTATTCTGTCTGTTTGCATGTGAGTAAACAGTTTTCTTGAGTGTTTGAGAAATAAACTGCAGTCCCTTTGTATTGCCACTAGGTGTCAAAAAAGTCCTCCTTCATGCTTTTGATGGGAAACCATCTGTTGCTATGGAGGGAGTGAAGGCCGGCTATTTCTTTTCTATCCCTCCATCCATAATAAGGAGTGAGCAGGTACAGCCGAGCATGCAGTCAGTTTATCTGTCATTCGTGTGTAAACAGACCAAACTAGTTTATTTAATTGACACAGGTAACAGTTGTATGTGAGTATTTACACTCCCCACACAGCACTGGCGTGTTGACTTTGTTTTCATTGGTTGACTTTATCACATTGAGCATTAATGATTTATGGTGATCTGTGTGTGTATTTTCCACCAAGAAGCAGAAACTTGTGAAACAGCTGCCGTTAGAGAACATCTGTCTAGAAACTGACTCTCCAGCTCTTGGCCCAGAAAAACAGGTCGAGTATTTAAAAATTTCTTATATTATTCTCTTTGTTTGGGAGCAGTTATTTAATATTTTCTTTATGTATTACAAAGAAAATTGTATAACAAATGTTCTAGTTTCTAGTTTGTTGTAATTAATATAGTTGATAATATGATAACTATAAGAATCAATACAACGATTGTCCCTTGTCCTGACTGCAGGTGAGAAATGAGCCAAAAAACATCTGTGTGTCTGCCGAGTACATCAGTAAGATCAAAGGGGTGTCGCTGGAGGAGGTGATGGAGGTGACGACACAAAACGCTCTCCAACTCTTTCCGAAGCTGAAGGCTGCCATCAGACCTTGACGGAGAGCACAAAGAATATTTTGTCTATCAAGAAATGCCTTGAAGGATTTGCCAAGGATAAATTATATATATGATGGAAACAAAATGCCCTACGGTGTAAAAAGCAAAACAAAAACGTGAGAAAATAAAGACGAGTTTATAAACTCACATCCAAGTTGTGCTTTTTTTGTGCATTTGACACATCTGAAATTCCCGCCACTGACATCCTGCATGTCAGTTTTATATCCTAGCATAAGCAGAGCAGTAGCAGTTATTTCCTTGATCACTTCTTCAAATTAAAAGGCAATTCATCGTTAACTTCATGACAGCTGATGCTACCACACTCTGATGGCAAAGTTCACAGCTGCATGGGGTAGTGTTGCCTTCACGTGCACCTCATAATTTTCTGCATTTTCACTTTTGAGCTGTTAAGTTTTTTTTTTAAACCACTTATGAAACTAAATTTATTTCTTGTTTTTTTTTTTTTTACAAAAGAACAAATTGAACTCAGTGGTCAGTTTACACTAGTGGTACACTAAGATAGTTTAATACCACAAGACTGTAATCAATTCTGCTTTCAGACTAAATAATAGAATTATGTCTGCTGCTTTTGTGTTTGCACATCTTAGATTTAGGAAATCAGTGAATTGATTTGATTTGTTTGAGTTGTGAGATAGTTAGATAAGCTTCAGCTGAGTTGTACTGACGTGCCGTCTGGAGAAACTAGTTCAGGGCTATCTCTAGCAGATTAGACCTCTGTAATGGACTTTTGTTCAGTCTTCCTAAGACAGTGATAAAAAAAGCTTCAACTTATCCAGAACGCAGCTGCTAGAGTCTTAAAGACTGAGTGTAAGAGCTGAATGTAATCCAGCCAAGCAGTTCTCAGATTACTGCACAGGTTCATTTTGTCTGCCAGAGAATAAATTCTAAAAATATTATTGCTTATTCATAAACTTTTAAATGTTTTTACCCACAGTATATTTTAGATATGCTGAACTCTCTAGATCTCTCAGACTGGCAGATTCTGAGTTACTCTAAAATGAAACTGAATACCTTTGAAATAAAGTTTCTTTACCTTCTATCAAACTTCAAGAAAACATTGTATTGCATCATGATTAAATGATATTTAAAAAAAAAAAAAAACATTCCTTTTGTCTATGTTGAAATTAGAGGCATTTCCAGAATTTTTTTTTAAAAAATGGGGTGTCACGAGGGACCAAGAAGCGCAGAGGGCAGGGATAGCTCAGTAGGTAGAGTGTCTGCCCCATGATCGGAAGGTCGGGGGTTCGACTCCACTGAACGGCTACCCTGAGGTACCCCTGAGCAAGGTACCGTCCCTACACACTGCTCCCCGGGCGCTGCATTGGTGGCTGCCCACTGCTTCACTGGGTGAATGGGTTAAATGCAGAGGAGTAATTTCCCTTCGGGGACTAACACAACACACTTTACACTTTACAGAGGCAGATGTGCATTTTGTTCCCCTGTGTTCTGAAATACAATTTCAGGCTCATGTGCATATCATGTGTCCTATTGCCGATTTTTTTGGGTAAAAAGTGATGTTGGACATGAATTTCAAGACACTTATTTTGGGAAAGTGGAAAAGGCATTTATACCTTTTCTACTTAAGCAACTTAACTGCTGACAGGTTGTATATCTAAAATATATTTAAAGCATCTAAAGTAAATGTACTCATCATGTGGGATGAAACTTTTCAGAATCATATAACCCAGCATGATGTTATTGTATCATAATTATTGACTTGTTTATATGTATATCCCTTTAATGTCAGGGATACTGCTACTTTTAATTGCTTATCTAATGCTCAGTAGCTCGATTAATAATAAAATCTACTTTAAGCTACTCCCTTTTCCCCAAGTGGCGCCACAACGGATAGCTCTGCATGTTTGATCTGGCTGTATTTCCCGCTGCATCCTCTTCCTATAGCAACTCCAAAGTGAATTATGTGTATTCGTGTTATTGAACTGGAAGTATTTCACTTGTTAGACGAATGTGTAAACCGCTATGTGATCTACGATCCCCCCACCCCCCACCTTCTAGACACACCCCTGCTTGTAAGCATGGTTATTAGAGTTAACTAAAACTAGTTAACTTAAAAAAAGAAAAAGGAAAGAGTTAACTAAAACTAAACAAAAAAATAAACCTAGACCTGGAAAAAAAAAGGTGTCCGCTGGCTAAAATAAAAATAACAAATTGACCTTTAAAAAAAAAGAAAACTAACCGAAACAATTTTGTGAACTTGAAAAACTAGCTAAAATAAAATAAAAATGTCGAGAAAGATCTTTAAATTTTGTGTTTATTAATTTGGTTTAAAAAAAAGAAATAAATTAATAAATATATCTAGTATTACAGTAGTACATTGTCTATTATTTTGCTCTGTTGTACTACTACTACTATTATTGTTGTTGTTGTAAATTGTGGAAATTTCTGAGTAGCCTCTGGTACACCTTTGGGGCAAATATGGATTTACCTTATCTTAATAAATAAATAAATAAATAAATAACCATTTACTTTGAGCGTTGTACTACTTCTCGTGGCCATAGTAACCTTTCATCGAACGTGAGAGAGCGCATGTCCAGCACATGGTCTGGCAGAAAGCCTTGACGGATACTTCTCCCCCATGTGTCCTTTTTTTTTTTCTTTCTTGCTTGTTGCTCGTGAACGCCTCACGTGTTCACATCTCGCACCGCCCCATTGGAGGACACGTCAACCGGTCGCGTGCTGACGTGTGAGGGGCGACTGACAGTTTGTCCAGCCAGTACAGGCGTTTGTTGATGGCTGGAGCCCGCGGCTGAAGTTTGCCTCATTGGCCCGTGTTTGTTAGACTTCCTCCGGGGGAGCCTCGGAGAGAATCGGCACGTCCTCCAGCGCGTCGCCCGCCTTTTTCCTTCGTCCCGCTGGAGGTTTTTAAGGGAATTGTGTCGAGTTAAATCAAGGTGAACGTGGCTCATGCTACAGTAGCACAATGCTCGCTGGTGTTCACGCTCACTGAGCGGGGAGGACGTGTGAGGACGTGTGTTGCGAAGCTTTTGTTAGTGGTGAGTGGAAGTTGTTTCTTTGTCCATGCCTTTTGTCTCGGGTTTGTTTTGAAAGCTTCTCTTTGTGTTTGTTTTTTAAATTTTCCTTTCTTATCCAGGCTGTTAGCAACGTCAATATCACACTTTTGCAGTGTTTATTTTGTTGTTTTGCTTAAGCGTGCTATCCGTGGTCTTGTTGTACTCTTCAAGTGTGAAAACATAAACGGATATTCACCCAGAAGAGCAACACCACTTCACACATCTCTGCATGACACCCCAGCACCTGTTTCAAAGACCTTACTCCCCTGCAGGTTTCTAACCGACAGCTGCAGCATGGCAGGCGACACCGTGGTCTGGAGGAGTCTTAAGTGGGTAAAGCAGGCGGCCTGCAGAGCCCCACCAGGCGGCCTAACTGGCACCGGGAACCAGAGGCTGGTAAACTTTCATCACACCACTGGAACGGCAAGGGTGAGCAGTCAGCTGTGATTTGGGTGTTGGGCAGTTGCAGTTGCAGACTAGGATCAAGTTTCACATTGCATGCAGCGCAGATACCTTCTGTTTTTGCTTTTTGTTCACTATGACCTCATCAGCAGCAGAGCAGCAGTAGATAGAGGCTTCTGGAGGCAGGTAGTACAGAAGCAGAAGTGAGAGGGGGTGGTTTGTGAAGCAGGCTGTGAAGGATACAAACAGATTTCCTATAGCCTGATAGGGGTATTTAAAAAAATAAATAAATACATAATAGTAGCCCGCCAAGTGTGCGGCACTGCTTCTGTTATTTATTCGCTGTTGGGAAGTAAAGGCTCATAGTTAAAATTAAAGGATTTGTACTTTGGATATTTAATAATTAATCAATAAGTCTTTTGGGACTAAAATAACAGCCTCTGAACTGAGCTGGTCAGAAGCTGGATTTGTATACACCTGGTTTTAGTATTTATAACGCCTTACACCAGGGATTCTCTTTTGCACCAAGCTGAAGGATCTGAAGGCAACAGCGTGAACTTGTACTGTATTTTTGTAACCTGTTAATTGATACCAAACACTGATGTTGTATCTAATAGCAGTTTACAGTGTATTTATTATAATACACTTTCATTAGAAACACCTCTGCGTGGGCCCTTTTCTGTAAATGCCAGCCCATCTTCTGTTCCACTTTAATAGGAGTTTCATGCAGAGCTCTGTGCATCAGGAGGAATACAGCTGTAATGTTTATTTTCTACTTTAACAGAACTAATTTGTTAGCAGGTTTTTCTTTAAGGGTTTTATGTGCTGTAGATACTACAAACCTGCGAACCTCACGGGTGGGAACAGCTCACATTACTGCAAAAGTGATGTTTTACACAATATGAGTTATTATTTCTTTTCTTATTTACTTGATGTAATAACTAACATGTTATCCCACCCTTACTATTGCTTTTTCCACAAATCTGCTGCATAGTTGGCAAAAAACAGCTCAAATAGGGCTTCTTATGTAGAAATGTTTCCTGTATCAAGCTCCACATCTGTGGACCTCGGCTTTTGTTATTTATTTTTGATCTTTATAATTTTGTTAATCCATGTGCTCATTAAACACATAATTCAACAACTTGTAAATTAAGTAGCAGTGCAGCTATTTTAGAAGTAACTTTACATGCAGTGCATCACTGTAACAACATTATATTGTATTGCATTGCACTGAACACTATTAATGATTAGAGATGCTCTGACTGCAGTTTGTTGGCTGGTCCCAGCATCTCTACTCATGATACAGTACTCTCACAATACCTTTACCTCGATAATAATAATAATGTCATGATACAGCAATCCTGCTGAACTGATAAATTTATATATTGCAAGGTGGTCACCTACAACACATCACTGCAGCATCATATCACCATAGTATAATACCACTTAAAAGGGGAAAAACGCAGGAATTATGCTTTTATAAACAGCATTGTTGTGCCTGTGTGTATTGTCATTATTATTTAAGAATATTATAATATTTAAATTTAAATTTGTTAGCTTTCTTGCCATTTTTCTGCTGCAAGATTCTTCTCTTCTTCCCTGAAGTTTAGTTATCATCTTTGTTTTAATAAAAATATTGATATTTGGCGCCAGCGTTTCGGTAACATATCACAAGAGAAAGCAAAAAAACATTTTGTCCCATCCTTACTTAACAGCTGCATAAGTAAATGTTGCTGAATGTCATGTTTTGTTCTTTCAGGAGAACGAGAAAGTCTGCGTCTACAGAGGCACAACATTTCACAGATACTCCACTATGGCTGCTTGCTTCAGTACAAGCTTAACAGGAAGTGCAAATGTGCATCGGAGGACCTGCAGTGCAAGATGTGATAAAGGTCTGAGGTACCACAAAGACTGGTCAAGTCGGCTGTTCTCTGGACATACGAGGCTATTTAACCAGGACAACACCACAGTGGGGCGGCTGACATCGGAGGATATCGATAAAGCAAGAAGTAACAAGAAAAGGGACTTTAAGCAGCATACGCAAGTGGTATCTACTCTCTCTCTCTTTTTTGTAAATGAGTGTTTTAATGATAAATGCGAGTGTGTGTTTCACAGCTGCAGTGAAGTGTTTACATTTGATTTCCTTTGATTTCAGCTTAGTGAAAAAGCTCGAGAGAAGAAGGTACCCGTCACACGGATAGGAAGGCTGGTAAACTTTGGAGGTAGGTGATTTCTTTACCAGGGTATTTGCCACAATAAAACCTGAATTAAAAAATGTCTGTAAATCTCAAAACAAAGTGTACCTCTCAGTACACTCATTTGACCCTGAGTTGCTCCACTGGGCAAGAACTGGACAACGCCAGCTTGTGTGGGAATACTGGGCTGCTGCCAGGTGCTGTCAAAGTGTGATCTGCATGAATGTGAAGCAGCAGCAGTGTTGAAAACTAATCACACTCCCCCCAAAAATGTGTTTTAAAATAATCAGTTACAGCTTCTTTAGTGGGATTTTTTCTTTAAACTGAGAGAACATCCATAAAAATCGTTAACCAATTTAATGTTGAGCTCACTTTTATTTTTATATATTAAATGAGAATCTGACCTTTTTAAAAATGATAATCCTGGATGGAGTCTGGGATTTTCATGAGCAACTAACGACTTTTTGCGATAGAAGTTCTGCAAACTAGTTCTGCAATTTGTTTTTGGCAGTGCTGGCACTTCCTCCAAGTCTAACTCAGCGAGACGTCAACATGCACTTGAGTAAAAACTCCCTCACAGAGCCTGAACATGCCGTTTATACAGACGTCTGTTTTTTTTCTAAGTAGAATAGCCACTGTTGCTTGTATTCCTCATACTGTAAAGTGTTTGGGTATCAAAGTTTAATTTTGGATTTAGTGGAAAGAGTCTGACCTCATGACCTTGGTCAGCAGTTTTCAAGAGGTGGGGTGAGATTGTGGGAAGTGCTGACGTGCTCCCTCACAAGACTTAAATTACAGAGTATCAGTAGCAGAAAAAACGTTTCTGGAACATGCCTGAGAATCCAGCTAATAGGAAAACGTGCAATCAGCCATCAGCTGCCTTCTCGTAGAAGTATCAAATGTTTCTCTCACTAATTCTTGGCCTCCATTTGCCCCTGAGCCTTCCTTGGTGCTGCTTTAAGAAATTATACCCAAGTCTGGTTACTGATTGTTGTTATCACGTTCTTTTTTTTCTGCAGTAGTTATCATATGCAAGTAGGTTGTTTGTAAGGGCAACACTGCTCTTGCAAGCAGTTACCAACACTGATAATGTTAACTTCATCTTTGCAGCAGTTTATTCAGTGAATTGTTTGTTTTTTGTTTTTTTTTAAAAATTATTCACTTCCTTTTGCAGGTCTGGCAGTTGGACTTGGCATCGGAGCAATCGCAGAAGTGGTCAAGAAGAGTTTAAAACCCAAAGAACAAGGTGACAACAGGAGACTTTTGCTTTACGAGTCTGCTGAGGTTGATCCTCATGTTTGGGCTTTGCTAATGATGTCAGGAAAGCTATAGCTGCTCCTCTAAACCTGCACAGCTGACCTGTCGTTTAACTGAGACTGTTAAGATAAGCAATCGTGAGTAAACTACACACCTTCCGGTTTATCGTCAGGATGTCCATGGTAGTCTAATTCTGGATATTGGGGTTCAGTATTTTCTGGGTGGAAGCAGAAGCTTACGTAAGCACAGAATATCAGCGAATACAAACCGGATTCCAAAAAAGTTGGGACACTAAACAAATTGTGAATAAAAACTGAATGCAATGATGTGGAGATGGGAAATGTCAATATTCCATTCGGAATAGAACGTAGGTGACAGATCAAAAGTTTAATCCGAGAAAATGTATCATTTTAAAGGAAAAATATGTTGATTCAAAATTTCACGGTGTCAACAAATCCCAAAAAAGTTGGGACAAGTAGCAATAAGAGGCTGGAAAAAGTAAATTTGAGCATAACAAAGAGCTGGAAGACCAATTAACACTAATTAGGTTAATTGGCAACATGATTGGGTATAAAAGAGCTTCTCAGAGTGGCAGTGTCTCTCAGAAGCCAAGATGGGTAGAGGATCACCAATTCCCACAATGTTGCGCAGAAAGATAGTGGAGCAATATCAGAAAGGTGTTACCCAGCGAAAAATTGCAAAGACTTTGCAGTTATCATCATCAACTGTGCATAACATCATCTGAAGATTCAGAGAATCTGGAACAATCTCTGTGCGTAAGGGTCAAGGGTGTAAACCCATACTGGACGCCCGTGATCTCCGGCCCTTAAACGACACTGCACCACAAACAGGAACGCTACTGTAAAGGAAATCACAGAATGGGCTCAGGAATACTTCCAGAAACCATTGTCAGTGAACACAATCCACCGTGCCATCCGCCGTTGCCAGCTGAAACTCTACAGTGCAAAGAAGAAGTTATTTCTAAGCAAGATCCACAAGCTCAGGCGCCACTGGGCCAGGGATCATGTAAAATGGAGTGTGGCAAAATGGAAGACTGTTCTGTGGTCAGACGAGTCACGATTCAAGTTCTTTTTGAAATGTGGGATGCCATGTCATCCGGACCAAAGAAGACAAGGACAACCCAAGTTGTTATCAACGCCAGTTCAGAAGCCTGCGTCTCTGATGGTATGGGGTTGCATGAGTGCGTGTGGCATGGGCAGCTTGCATGTCTGGAAAGGCACCATCAATGCAGAAAAATATATTCAGGTTCTAGAACAACATATGCTCCCATCCAGACGTCATCTCTTTCAGGGAAGACCCTGCATTTTTCAACAAGATAATGCCAGACCACATTCTGCATCAATCACAACATCATGGCTGCGTGGGAGAAGGATCCGGTACTGAAATGGCCAGTCTGCAGTCCAGATCTTTCACCTATAGAGAACATTTGGCGCATCATAAAGAGGAAGGTGCGACAAAGAAGGCCCAAGACGATTGAACAGTTAGAGGCCTGTATTAGACACGAATGGGAGAGCATTCCTATTGCTAAACTTGAGAAACTGGTCTCCTCGGTCCCCAGACGTCTGTTGAGTCTTGTAAGAAGAAGGGGAGATGCCACACAGTGGTGAAAATGGCCTTGTCCCAACTTTTTTGGGATTTGTTGACACCATGACATTTTGAATCACCATATTTTTCCCTTCAGATGATAAATTTTCTCAGTTTCAACTTTTGTTCCGTGATTTATGTTCTATTCTGAATAAAATGTTGACATTTGCCATATCCACATCATTGCATTCAGTTTTTATTCACAATCTGTTTAGTGTCCCAACTTTTTTGGAATCCGGTTTGTACTTTAATGTTTGGGGAAATGCAGGACACTATTGTAATGTTTTGTTTTAATGTTTTGTTTTGTTGGAAATAAAAATGGAAAGTTTGTGGATTTAAATTGATGTTAAAAAATTGCTAATGTTATGACTAAAAGTTAGAAAGCGATATTGTAGATGCTTCATTGGCTCTAGGTCAGGACTCGAATTTAAGCAGATTAGTGGTATTGATTATGTTGCTTGCTTTGAGCAGCAGGTCACATTTCCTCTGGATGTAACCTTCCACTGAAGCATGTGTTCAGTCGATCCACTCATCAGAATCTTGTTCAAGCAAATAATCTTGCAGACATTTTTCACCTGTTATAAATATAGCTGGTCCTCAGTGAGCTGTACACACAAAGCACGATCAAGCAGATTATCTTAAAGCTTTTAGTCTTTCCTCCACACTCACCTGACCTGAACCCCACTAAACATCTAGGAAGTGGGGACACTTTAAGACAGAGAAAGCAGAATGTTCCTGGATAACATGGATTTGCATATTTAGGAAGAAAAGAAAAATGGTGGCATTTATTGTGGATTGGATTTTTCTAAGACACATGTTCAGTTGCGAGTTGTCTTGGCACATGTTATAAACAGTTTTTGTGTTTTCTAGGTAACAAAAAGGCTATAATGGATTCGAATGCTTTCCTCTCTGAAGCCAATGCTCAAAGAATTGTCCGGACGCTTTGCAAAGTTCGAGGCGCTGCTCTAAAAATTGGACAGATGCTCAGTATTCAAGGTGAGGCACAGACACATACACCTGAATGATGCACCTTAATGGATCTCAGCTGTGTTAATCACTATAAACACAAGCAGGAGTTAATCTTTAGTGATACAGTATTAACTGATCTCACGTGATACAAGGACATGAGGATCTGGACAAACTGCTGAGGCATATTATAAGCAGGAAACCCACATGTGTCAGTGTACAAATAAAGGTTCAACTTCCATCACAGACTAAACATGCCTACTGTCTGCTGCTTCAACCTGTCAACAAGACTCTGTCATGCCTCTGATTTGGACTCGCTGGCTAACAAATGAGTTCGCTTCACCAACTTTAAAATGTCATCCCCAAAAATAAACATCGGGCCAGCTGTACACAATACGTGCAATTCCAGTGGAGTTATTGTAGGTGGCAGAGTCTAGCCTGACTGTGGTCTGTTGACTTTAAAAAGCATGTTTACAGCGCAGTCGTGTTTTTCAGCTCTGGCCTGTGCAGTCATGTATGATCCCTGTGATAAAATCATTCAGCTAAGCATTTTTTTAAACATTAATCCTTAGCAACCTTTTAAAGGAAACCACAAGATTGTTCAACAACACTTGTTTTAAAGATTTTTTTTTTTTAAAGCTTTATTTTCCCTTATCCAAACTGACATGGTAGCCAGGTGTGACACAGTTTCAGCGTTATCATCAACTAACTTCGTTTATCTTAATACTGACCTTGAGGGGGGGGAGGGGGAAGCTGTTGACAAAACGGTGTCACTTCAAGGTCCGTTTAGTATCTCTTCAGCTTTCAAACGATCCTTATCTGCAAGGAGAGTAGAAGTGAAACCGTTTGTGATTATTAGTTTTCACGTTAAAAATACAGAACAACAACTATTTCCAGTTTTTCAGCTATATGAGGATTTGTTGTTTTTCTTCCCATATGACGGTAAACTTATTTACATTTTGAATATATTATTAGATAATAAAAGAATTTGAAGGGAAACACTTGTCTCTACTACAGTAAAGCTACATTAATGGTTATATTTCTATTTTCTATTTATATATTTTATAGTTTAATTTATGTGAAGGAGATTGATCTTAGTGATGGACCTATAGAGTGTTAAACCTAACTCAGCTGTGGTCTGGACCCTGTTTTAGTTCATTCTTATCTCTCCTCTGCACCATTTTCAGCTCTAGTCTAACTCGCTACATGATACCAGCTAGCCAAATTTAAGCTTTGAGGTATTTTTTCATTTAAAAACAAGGATTTAATTAAGACTAAAAGTTTTGCACACTTAAAAAAATGCAGTGCAAATGGATAGTTTTTACTACTACTTCATCATTTACCTGCTCCCATTAGGGGTCACCTCACTCTGTCCCTGTCATTCTCTTTTGTGACACTAACTCTCTGCATGTCCCCCTTCACAACATCTACGAATCCTATTTGTGATCTTCCTCTTTTCTTCCTGCCTGGCAGCTCCATATTCAACATCCTTTATCCAGTATATCCACATCCTCTGTAAACCGTCTCACCCTGAGCATTTTCAATTCATTTTAATCCTAATTTTCAGCTCTGCCTCCTGTCTTTTCAATAACACCTGGATTATTATTTTTTAAACGACATGACTTACCCTATAGGTATCATCATGCGTTTCATTCGCTCAGTACTTTTCTTTTTTGTCTATCAGATGACGCCTTTATCAACCCTCAGCTGGCTAAAATCTTTGAGCGAGTTCGACAGAGTGCAGACTTCATGCCTACTAAGCAGATGATGGTACAGTATAGAGAGCACTGGCAAACTATACAAATAAAGTTACATTTCTCCAGTTAATTTTTTTTCTTTTTCTTTCTACAGAAAGTTATTTACAATGATCTCGGCCCAAACTGGAGGGACAAACTGGAATACTTCGAGGAGAGGCCGTTCGCAGCCGCGTCCATTGGTCAAGTCCATTTAGCAAAGATGAAGGATGGCAGGGAGGTAGCTATGAAAATTCAGGTGAGAGAAGTGTTTGTGCTGAGATAAATGCAGATGTTAAGTGGGTCATAAGTCAGCAAATAGAATAAAATAACTCAATCAAATCTTTTCCTTCAGTACCCTGGAATAGCAAAGAGTATCGAGAGTGACGTGAATAATATCATGACTGCTCTGAGGTTAAGCAACGCACTGCCTGAAGGTATTTTTCTTATCATTTAGGGATAACAGCTGCTATTGTCTGATCTTTGTAAACCTACAGCTCGACCGCAATGATCCCCCCCCCCCCATTTGACCTCTTTTTCCAGGTTTGTTTCCTGAGCATCTCATTGAGGTCATGAGCCGAGAGCTGGCGCTGGAATGTGATTATATAAGGGAAGCAAATTGTGCCAGAAAATTTAGGTGAGTTGTTTGCATTTATTCTTACTAAATCGACTGAGCTTGGGTAATGTTTTATTTGTCTTTGCTAGAAGCATGCTTTGCACCAGAGTTTCCATCTAGCTACAGGTAGCCACAATCGCTACTACTCACACAATACTGTTCAGATTTTAGTGAAACACAGTGATCACCTACTTGGTCTTCACTAAAACTGCTCAAGATCACGGTCACGTTTGTCATTTTATGGACAGTCACCTGTGAATTGTGATGGACTGTGAGACAGATGAGCTGCTGCATTATTGACATTCTGGCTTGTGGCTTTTATCTGTATTCTTTTTATATTTTATATTATTTAGCTGTTTATGTATAAATGCGTTGTTAGGTTTTAGATTTTGAAGGGTTTGAAAAATATTTCTCATATAGTCTGTGGCTTTTGCGTCAAATTCCCAGAATTCACTTGTTTTCCCGCCTCCTCAGAGACTCTGTTTGTTTCACCATTGGTGCCACTTTTTTTTGGTATTTTGGGGGATTTTAGCTACTGTACTGTATTTCTTACTACAAAGTATTTTCTCGTGGATGTTTTGAACCCTCTTATTTTGTTTAACAACATACAAACTTATTTTAACCTTTGGTCTCTGCCAGTTTTTCCTGGAAAGTCCTACCAGGCAACAACTTACAATAATAGCTGCTGCATAATGAATGATATACAGTATACACAAAGATTGCTGAAGAACCTACTTTTTTCTCTCCTTAGAGTTCCCATAGTAACACCTTCACAGCGCTTGTTGTGTCATAATGAGTCCTAAAGATATTTTTGATTTGGGTTCATGCCCTTGACATTTTCAGCAGCAGGCGGCTTTGATAAAGGAGCCATTTGGCAACAAACAGCAACTAGATCATGAACATGCAGTACTGTGCAAAAGCCTTGAGCCCCACCCCTCAATTTATTGAAACATGTTCCAACATAAATGGAAATGTATAAAAATAAAAAATCTAACAAGCTTGAAATTCCATTTTTGTTATGGCCATCATTATTCTTCAATATAGCCTGAACTCTTAGGCAAGCTTCTATATTATGTGTGTATGTGTGTGTCTAGGTGTGCTTTTACTGCATTGGAAGTGTGTTTGGCGTTATCATGCTGAAAAATGAAGCAACTCCCAATCAGATGTTTTTCAGACGTTGTTGCGTGGTGGCTCACATTCAGATAACTTTATTTATCCCACAATGGGCAATTCAGTTTGACAGTCCATGATTGCAACAATAAGACAGAAATAAAAATCAACATCTAACAGTACTTTTCTGAATTTCATCTGGCTGGAATGCAGCACTCCAAGAGGTTTTCAATCCAGTTCTTGTATAACTGTTCATACCCCAGCCTATCCTTAATAATGGTTCCCTGACAGCCACCCTTCTGTTGGGATAGTTTCTGATGACGCATCAGTTCTCCAGATTTTCCACAGACAAAACTTTGAGACCTTCAAAAATCCCGGAGAACTATTGCTCAAGACCAGACAAAAACATTTGGCCCCTTGGAAGCAAAATATAAAGAAATGGGTGGCTCAAGACTTTTGCACTGTGCAGAGCACCTGAAGGGTCAGATAGGGGCTTCTTCTGACTTTGTTGCTTTGTGTTTGGTAGCGAGCTGCTGAAGGATCACCCCTTCTTCTGTGTGCCTGATGTGATAGACGAGCTAAGCAATAAGCAGGTTCTCACCACAACACTGGTGCCTGGTTTCCCGCTGGACAAGGCCACACACCTCCCTCAGGACCTCAGGAATGAGGTATGCTTTTAAGAGCTTCACTCTGCTCTAAACTCCACACCACTTACAGTATATTTAACACCTGTGCTCTGCCAAGATGAGGTACATGCCACCTTTAAAAAACAAAACCCTGAGACATGGCAGCATGTAGCAGAGATAACTATTTAAGTATCAACACCCACTTATAAAAACACCTCATGTCACTTCCAGTTGTCTCTCCTTCTGCCAGATTTGTGAGCAGATCCTTATTTTATGCCTGAGGGAGCTTTTTGAGTTCAGATACATGCAAACCGATCCGAACTGGTCCAACTTCTTCTTTGATCCACAAACTCATAAGGTCAGTTTGCCCGAGTTGTACCAGAGACACGTGTGGATTTGATCTTTCTCCTTTTCACTGACGCACGTTTTCTGTTTTTATGACTTCATGTCAGGTTGCGCTGCTGGATTTTGGAGCTACTCGAGGATTTAACAAGAGTTTTACTGATACCTACATTGAGGTGAGAAGTGTTCTCATTGGCTATTGCCTATTGTGCTACATGAATTTTAAAAGAAAAGATGCATACACCTGCCTGAGAATTTAGTTTATCTAGTTCTCAAACAGTGATGTGCAAATGTTATGTAATTTCTTTATAATTATTCTTCTAATGTGCCGTGTAATGTTTTTTAAGTGGTCTCGACTTGTAGTTCTCGAGGTTTCTGAAAGTCTTTCAAAGTTTCTTGAACATTGGCTACTCTTTCACCCATTCTCAGTCCAGATAATTCTGGTCACATGAAGTACACTTAGATTATGAATGTAATTACAACATTTTGTTTTGTATTTGGAAAATAGTGTTCATGAAGACTATCAAGAAACTAAACACACATACAAATATGTAAAAAGGATGTGAAAAACTTAGCACACTGCTTTGATTGACAGAATTAAGCAGGCAAGACTGCTAATGAAATGCGCTTGATTGAATGAACATCAAGTGTGAGCACCTCCATAGAGAACAGAGGTTTTTGGAGTTTTCTGGTCTGGAGCATTTAGGCGTTTCCCTGTAAAGTCACCCAAAAAGCCCCATTAGCTACATCTCACACTCTGCAGACCTCAGTTAACATGTTAAAGTCATTTTGACAGACGAGACTAAAGCACAGCTTCATGTTTGGAGAAAACCAAACACAGCATATCAGCACAAACACCCCATATCAGCTGTGAAACACCATGGTGTAGGGGTGATGATTGGGTTTGTTTTGCAGCTAAATGCAACCGTACAATGATCCAAAGTACAGCAGCCAGTCTAGAACAGAATGGCTGAAAAAAGAGAAGAATCGAGGTGCTGCAAAAGCCCAATGTCCAGATCTCAAGCTGATTGAAATGCTGTGGTCCCAGAAACTGAACTGAAGCAACACTATAAAGAAGAGTGGGCCAAACTCCTCCACCATGTTGTGAGAGACTCATAAAGCCGTGCAGAAAACGAGTTCTTCAGGTTAATGCCGCTAAAGGTGGTTCTACAAGCTGTTGAATCATGGGACACGACTGCAGTCCTTTTCACGTTATTCTGTTTTTGTCATTTTGCTGTGAGAATATGTTAACCACACAAAATTAATCAACCCGTTGAAAACCTTTCTAGAGGTAAAAATGTTCTTATTTTGAAACCTTAAAGACAGATGAGGTGCTTTATTGTTGTGCAGACAAGAATTTTAGTTGAGAAATATCTTTTCGACATGTGAAACCATCTGGTGCGATTTCTCTCACTCAGATTATAAAAGCGGCTGCAGATCAGGACAGAGAAGGTGTCCTACTGAAATCCAGAGAAATGAAGTTCCTCACAGGATACGAGTCAAAGGTGAGAAACGGACATTGTAAATTTTACTAATGAACCACACCACACTCCTTCAGTTCAACAGTGGCTGAGAGTTTGTGTTTATGATTTGTCTGTTGTTGTATTTTTGAATGTAGCATGAAAGACATGAAAGGTTCATGCAGTCAAACAGCAAACTTACTGTGTTCAAAGTAAGATAGTAAGAGAGGAACTTCTGAAATGCACCACATTTTTATTGGAAATGTTTTGATATATTCAGTCACTAGTAGTATTTATTAGGTGCGACCTCTAGTGGCACCCAACAGGAACTACAACAGCACTAATATTTTGTGAACACAGTCTCGCTCTCTTGGTTTTTATTATAAGGGAATTGTTATGAGATGATAGTAAAAATTACTTATAGTAGATACTGTGGAAAAAAAATTTTTCTCTTTATTATATGGTGCCTGAAGATCACATTGCTCTCTCGTCTTGCTACAGTTCTTCTGTGGGTTTAGTGTGTTCCAGTGTTGTTCAGTCTGTCTCTTCACATAACTCCACAGTTATTCCCTGAGGCTGAGAGCAGGCCTGTGTGTCTTTAATCAAATTCGCAGCTCTTGTGGTAGAGGAAATATTTTTTATTGAGTCTGGCTTTGTGTTTGGGCTCCATGTCCTCCTGCAAAATAAATATGTGACCAACGATGAATGAAGTGTTAGCTTTAGAAGTGCTGATGGAAGGGATTATTTCAGCTTGTTTCCAGTCTCTGTTGCAAGCTGCTGGGTGCAGCGTCCTATTCAACACAAATAAGACTGATATTGATCTCTTTGTCTAAAAGCAGAGGAGCAGGTTTCTGTGCATGCTCAACATTTACTTGAAAGCCTCTTGATCATTTTTCTTGTCTTCTGCATTAAGGCGATGGAGAACGCCCACGTGGATGCGGTGATGATCCTCGGGGAGGCCTTCAACTCAGAAAAGCCCTTTGACTTTGGAATGCAGAGCACAACCGAGCGCATCCACAACCTCATCCCAGTGATGCTGAAAGAGCGTCTCACGCCACCGCCCGAGGAAACCTACTCCCTCCACAGAAAAATGGGCGGCTCCTTTCTCATTTGCTCGAAACTCCAAGCTAAAATCGCCTGCAAGAACATGTTCCAGGAGGCCTACAGAAACTACTGGAAAGATGGAGAACCCAAGTCCACACATTGAAGACTGCTTTTCCAGAAAGTGTGTTGAAACCAGGAATTTTTGTCATGCTGAACAATTCTTATCTGCAAATTTTTGGGCTCATCGGGCCAGAAAGGGTTTTGTTATGTGATATACTAATAACTACCTAGATTTGTTGGTTTTTTACTGTTTGTTAAACTAAACTGTTACAGTACATATAAAAAAAAATGCATATTGGAATAATCTCTACCTATTAGGAATTTCATATCTTTGTTTAACATGTAATTGCTTGCTTTGACCTGGACTTCAATCCAGACTAACTCTTGCTATACCGTCCTTAATAATGTCTCTTTTGTATGTATTGTTTGAAAAATTTGTACCTCATAATTATGTGCCTGTATGATCTGAGGGAGTGTACTTCATCTGACCAGGATTGTCAGTTGAAATAAATTGAAACTGATGCTGCAAAAAACAAACCAAATCTGTTCTAGCGAGCACCGGAGATCTATTGAGTGAAGCAAAATGCAGACAGAAGTAAAGAAAAGGGTGAAAAAAATGAAGATTCATATGAAAAAAATATTTTAATTCACAAGAAAAAAATTCAAGTTTAGAATTTTATAACTGCAGAATGTCTTAGTGACAGATGTGTGTGATGAAAGGAGATTCAAACGTCACACAAAGGTGGTGTTGACACGGCTAATGTTACAAATCTGAAACAGTGTTACTTCAAAAGCCAATTATTGTGCCAACTTTATAATCCAATTCCCAAATGAGATACTAAAAAGGTTGTGTATATATTGATAAATTGGAAACTTTGCATATTAACTATATTAAAAAATTAAGAATGTCCACCAAGTCATAGCTACACTGTCCAAAAACTGTGCATGTGTTCAGCAAACCTTTAGTACACACGTCAGGTTTGACATTTTAAATGGACAAAAGTGTAATTTTTTCCCACGGCTCTTATAGATCTAAAATTAATGCATCAAATTTATTTTGGCAAGTTGTGAAAAACCTGAAATCTAAAACTATTTAGAAATATTCAGATCTCTTGGGTGGTTCGTTGTTAAAGCACATCCTGTTTGCTTAATAATCTATGACTGAGTACACCTGTGTTAAAATGAATGCAATGGAATTGATCTGTGTATACAATTCAACCTGCATGTCAGGACAAACACCCAGCCATCTTTTTACAGCAGATTATCTATCTCATTAGCCAAGCTGACCCACCCATGTAACTAGTGCAAAAGAAGCTCCAGTTATAAGCTCAAAAAACATTTTTCCAAAAGAAAAACAACTTTGTCAATTTTTGGGGAAATAAAAGCAAAATGTATAACTTTACATTTGCCGGATAACTGTACATTATCACATTTATCTGCTCTCATAGGAGTCATTCTTTAAAATCTGTTGCAGAAGCGGTACCAAGCCACAAATGTTCAGCTGTACCATTAGCTGGTCAGTCCCAAATATGAAGCTGTTAAATGGGAGCACCCAGTGCCTTTATTTTTGCAGTCACCAGTCTCTGTTCGGTCAACTTTAAACCTCTACACTGCTGCCTGAAATCCTGCAGCTCTCTACTTGAATTGTGATGCTGGTAAAACCAAACTTGGAGCGCAGGACCCTTGTTGCTTTCCTGAGGATGATCTGCGAATCAGCATCTTCCTCTGGAAAAAAACAAACAAATAAATACAATGACTTGATTTTATCGTCAGTGCTCTTCCTCTTCATTTTATTGTTGATGCTAGAATTTTGCTTGTACTCAGAAGTTCATGGAAGTAAATAAAACTTCAGCCCCAAAGACAATATTTTACCTCTTTATCGTGTATTCTGAACTTGTGGGGGGTTTTTGTGTTCTATATAAATCAGATTATATTCATAGAGAGTTGGGGAATGGGTGCCGTGATTTATACATCAGGGAAACCTCTGGCGAAGCGAATGCCACAACACAGAAGAGCTAACTCATCAGGCCAGGACTCTGCAGTCTATTTACACCTACAGCTCAGTGGACACTCTTTCAATGATGAGGATGTACACATCCTGGACAGGGAGGAACGCTGGTTGCAGCCCGGAGTCAAGAAGGCCATTTATGTGAAAAGGGAAAAACCATCTCTGAATTGAGGAGGGGGCCTTGATTCCACCATCTTACAATGCAGTGATTGCAGCCATTCCCCAACTCTCTATGAATGGTACTCATGGCCATTGATCAGTGGTCTTTGATCAGTAGTTGTTGATCAATTGGCATATTAATGATCAAGGAACTGACGTCCCAGCCCATTGTTCATTCAGTGGTGCTGGTTTCAGTCATTGTGCAAATGTACTGTTTGTAAGATTGGGGAAACCTGCAGTCAGCTGAGACTGAAGAAGTCACTTGGATGAGTGACAAAATGTTTCTCCCACTGAAAAGGCTACGTCCAGATGAACCGAATCAACCTTTTGGGGTTGTTTTTAGGCGTTTGTGTCCATATTCTTCATTACTTCCTGTATGTGTTTTGTTCAGATGCAACTTTGCAAACCTAAGCTGTGCCGCCATGTTATGATTGCAGAGAAGTCATACTTGCTCAGTCTTTTTTTAAACGTGCCGTCAATGGACTTGAATATTTCACATGTTAACTAAGGCCTGTAGAATTTGAGAGTTAGATCTTGGGGTTGTTTTGTTTTTGTTTTTGTTTTGTTTGTTTTGTTAGTTTTCTGGGACTTTCATTCCTAGAAAGAACTAGAATGCTCCAGAAAATTGCCAAAAACCTTTACTTCTATAGAGTTCATCAATGAATTAATCATTTGCTGATGATCATTTAATCACATGCATCTGATTAGCAGCACCTGGCTGCTTCTTACCCTCCTAATTCTCATGGAAGCAATAAGAACTTTCTTTTTCAGTTGACTGGCACCTTACATTACTACTATAATAGATCAATATTTGCCAAAGGGTTTTCCATCCTACTTACTTAGAATACAAACATTCTGATCAAACAATAAACAAATGTTTACAGGACCAGGATAAAAGGTGCAGGATGGGTGTGTGGTGTTTCATTTCTAATTAAACCTCCATAGTTTTAGCAGGGGCACCACCGGGGGGGGGCAAGGGGGGCAGTGGGCACTCCCAAAAATCTGCAGACAGATTTGCAACAGATTATTATGGATTTCCAAGTCTTATTTGATTTTTATATGTATCTATTTTCAGTGATATCAACTTCAAAAGCAGAAAATTAACAAATTAATTCTTTTCTTTTTCTCTTTTTTGCCATATTTTCAAGTAACTTATATTTGACAACAGCATAATAAAACTGGAAATTTTGTTTTTTTACTGAGTTTTAGAGCAGGTTCTGCTTCCTCTCCACATTAGTAACAGTACTGTCTTCGCCTCTTACCTGTGGCAAGGTGCACGGAAAGCAGAGAATGAGTCGTGTTGAGGCTCCACATGTGTAAACTGTGAATGGCGGTGACTCCTCCTACAGACAGCAGCAGCTCTCTCACGGCACCAAAGCTCACGTCCCGAGGAGCGCCTTCAGAAAATAGACACGTTAGGTAAACTGTCGCTAAAATCTGAACGTCACCACAGGCGGAGGGAAGTGTGTTTACCTTCCAGTAGTATCCTGAAAACATCCCTTGTGACAGGAAGCGTTGTCCCAATTACGAGAAGAGAGAACAGGAAGGTGCAAATCGGATCTGCTACTTTATATTCAGGCTGTGAAGAAGACAGAAATATGATCAGAAACAAATGATGGAATGATACTGCTCATTTACAGCAGCAAGGCCAGTGTTAAAAAGTCACAACCTGCATATAGCATGCTTTGGACTGTGGGAGGAAGCCGGGGTACCTGGAGACCGTGCTCTATCATTATTTTTGTTATTTTACTGTTATTTTTCATCTTACACTGACCCAGAAGTGGATGATGGTGGCAGCCAGCATGACACCGACACTCTGCACCAGATCTCCCACCACGTGGATGAAAGCTGCCTTCACACTTGCATTACCGTGGCTGTTCCTCTGCCCATGTTTGTCCCTCTGGGTCAGGTTGGTGGCAAACCCATGGCTGTGGCCATGTGAGCTGCCAGGCTGATGCAAGATCAGGATCATCCTGGGTAAAACAATACAAAGACTGCTGACTGCCCCCCTAAACTAAGCAGAAATGATCCATAAAGTAAGCTCGGCACACTCACAGGACATTGACCCCCACAGCACAGCCTGATGTTATGAGCATGATCTCACTGTCAATCTCGTATTCCCCGTCGGAGATCCTCTGCACGGCTGATAAGACGAGCACTACTGTCACGGCCCAGATCGACACGACAGATAGAAACATGGCCAGAATCTCTGCGTGAAACAGTAACAGAGTCAAAAACGGCCCCGATAATATGAAGGATATGAGTATGTGCAACTCATATGGACTAATATGCACATAAATTCAATGGGCACTTGATTAGATACACCTTGTTAGTATCGGGTTGGACGCCCTTTTGCTTTCAGAACTGCCAGAATTCTTCATGGTACAGATTTAACAATGAGCTGAAAGCTTTTGGTCCATAGTCACATAATAACATCACACAGTTACTGCACATTCACCACATCCCTAAGGTGCTCTATTATTATTGACTGTGAAGGACATTTGAGTATAGTGCACTTGCTGTCATGTTCGAGAAACCAGTTTGAGATGATGTGAGCTTTGTGACAGGATGTCGTGTTTGTTCTCCTGCAGGATACTACCATCAACAGTGACATTTAAATGATGCTTGGTCGGTACTAAGGGATCCAAAGTGTGTCAAGAAAATATCACACCATAACATCAGCACCTCCACCAGCCTAAACTGTCGATACAAAGCAGGACAGATTCATGCTTTTGATTTGTTTATTCCAAATTCTGACCCTACCATCAAAATGAGTGGCACCCAGTATGATCGTCTGTGTTGTACTGCTACTTCTGTTAACAAATCTTGAATAGGTGTACCTAATAAAGTGGCTGGTGAGTGTATTCTTGAGAGCTACTTGTGAGAAACTTGATCCTACCAGCTCGATACCACCCAAAAGTCATAGTTCCTGTCTTAGGCCTCGATGCGATCCACAGAGAGAAGATGCTGATCACAATGCTGACAAAATCAGTCAGAAGGTGAGCTGCGTCCGTCATGATGGCCAGACTGCCAGCGGCGTATCCACCTGTAGAGGAAACCGTATGTGTGTTTGGGCAGAGGAACCAGAGGAAGCCTGAGTGTGTCACTTTAAGATTAAGTTTGTAGGGAGCGATTCAAACTGAACAAGCTTTACGGACATTATTTATGTATGAAACAGTAAAAAAACAATTCAAGATAAACTTCATTTTTTGGTACAATCAAGGTTGCTGGCAGGGAAATTTAGGATTAGTCTTTTGTCTCACCAATGACCTCTCCTGTCATGAACACGAGGCTGACGGCACATGCAGTGAAAAGCTTCTTTCTGGCCAAACATCTCGAGTCCCTTTCAGTCACCGACCTCCAATCGTCCTCTTGGCAGAGCCATTCGTGCTGCAACAGCCCCTCCACACGGAGGGCGTCTTCACCACATTCTGAGTCTGAGCACTTTTTCTCTGGACTGCTCACCCTGACACAAGACGGAAGATCTACACTCAGCCTGGCTCAATGTGGAAGTCAACAGTTTTAAAGCCATCTGTGTTGAACTTTTTGGTGTTTCAGGATGTCAAAAAAATAAAAATGAAGACATACCACACGAGAGTCTCCAAATGAGTGTCAATCAAATGTTGCTTCTCTGGATCTGTTGACGACTTCATATCCTCATGTTATTGACAGCTGAGACACTCCCGTATTTAAGGTTGACCTGGAGCTGAAGGGAAGCCTGGCAACTTACCACCTGCTCTAACCCACGCTATCTCTCAGGGGTGGAGCACTGCAGGAGCCAATGGCAGGTTACTGAGCCAACTCCAGTGAAATTATAAGACAACCGCATGACATTTTCTGAATTATTCAACTTTATTTCATGAACTGCTTTAGAAGCAACTCAAATTTACACCAACAGTTGGAAATTTGTCAAGTGGACAGAACAAACCCAACATGGAAATGTTTAGATAATGACATAAAATACACATTTCTGTAAAATTATTCAAAAACTGCATTCAGGCACTTTTGCGTCAAGTATAATCATTGGCATACAAAAGTATACAAGCTGGCTTTTACACCGCAGTCAAGGATCGTCAGAAAAATCAGCATCCATATTATTATTAGATCCAGATTTGTATAAAACGAAATCAAAATGAAGCGCAATCTCAACATTTTTACCCCGAGAGAAAATAGAAAAATATCATTTAAACAAAAGAACCTTTATCTTAATATATACTCAATTTGTAATAAATCCTCTAATCATAAATATAGCTCTGACTTTACACGACAATCATGACATACACAAAGTCAAAATGGCAATAAATCAGAAAGCTGCGTTCTTATTTTCTAAAGAAAAAAAAAAAAAAACTACGATGGTTTTAGTGTCAAGTGTAGAAAAATTCACACGACTTTCTATTCACCTCTCTGCATATTTTTTTATTTTTTATTTTTTACTTACGTGCAATGACAAAAATTACCAACTGTACCTCTTTTAAAAACACTGGCTCACTTTCTTTCCAGGAGTTAAAACAGATTATTGTCACTGTGCCTGTGTGTAATTAAGTAAGCTTGAGCTGGAGCAAAAGGGACTTAAGCATAAAGGTTAAAAACATCACAAGTGGAAACATCAATCAACATGTCCGAAACACATTTCTTTTGTTTTATCTCTGCACAAACAGAATAAACAATGGTCCACTGGTCCAACAGGTTTTTTGCTTTAGGTAGTGAGGGAGGAGGCGGCTTGCAAAAAGGTGTGCTCCCCCAGCTGGTTGGCGAGTGGTTCCTGGGGCTTGCTGGTTGTTGCTAGGTGAAATCAGACACAAAGAGGGCGCTACAGCAGAAACCTCCATGTGACTTCTTTGGTTTCTACACATTACTGCACTCGCCCATCCAATCACAGTTAAATGTAACTCATTTAGGACCAATTTCTAAACGTACCATTGAAGTAAATTCGAACTTTTTGTGTTAATTAAAAGTATATAAATCTGGTTTGATTTTGAAGCTGTTGTTTTACAATTATGGCATTTACAGGAAGACTCATAAGTCATTACCATCCTTAGTAGATTTCAAGTGGACAAACACAAATGTGATCAACAGTCTTCATCCAACTCTCAGAAGGCGATTTAGTAATTCCTTAAAATCTCTCAAGTATCACAAGACTAAATTCAACGACTTATTCACAACCTAGCAACCGTGTCACCTAAGGCAGCACTAAAATTTTAAAACTAAACCTTTGTCATTTGATAAATCTGTGTGTGATCTGTGGCCACATCAGGAAACCCTTTAACGTACAGTCTGTTTCTATGTGCAGTACGAGCGAACAAGCGTTCTTTTTCCCCAGCCACTGAAAACTGCGAGGCAAAGTAAAGTTGAAATTTCAAGTCACCATCTCAAACTTTCAACTTGCTGGCACAAACGTCTGATTAGGTGAAACTTTAAGTGAGACTTGAGTTGAAATCCTGAGTTATTGAGTCGAAATTTTGAGATCTGACACCAAAAATTCTGATTTACGCTTGGCATTTTTTTAATCCTTTTTCAGTGCTGGAAACAAGCTTCCACAGAAACCCCTGAATCGGCATATTAAAAATAAAAATCTGAAAATTTCTGAATCTTGGGCCAAAACGTGCTCTGATCATGGCACCTTCAGAATATTCAGAACATTCAATATGAATGTGTGAGTTTAAAGTGCGCAGGAAAATAAACAATTATCCCGAGCTCAGAGGCTTTGATCTGCATGGCTTTGTTATTTGTCTCCGCCCAAAATTCAGAAATTTAACATTTAAAATGAATAAATACGAGACTGGATCAAAGAAAAAGCACATTTTAAAAAAATATCTATGGCACAATCAAATAAATTGCAGTTTGACTCATGTAAACAAACAAATCTCTGAGATGAAAACATTTTCTGCACTTCAGTGTTTGATACATTCGTTCATTCTCCAGGTCCCGAACCCCCCTTGGCTGCATGAGTCTGAATCACAATCGGTGTGTTCTCCCCTGCAGAAGGTAACAAGAACAGGTGATGAACAGGTGTGTGGTGTGGGTGTGTTCTTAAATGAGGCAACAAGTTGACAAAACCACTCATGTCTCACAAAAAAATAACACATGAAGGAAAGTAAGTCTCATCATTTAAAAATAAATAAATACATAGATAAAGCAGTTATGTTACTGACTGGGTTCACTGCCTTAGTTTAGCATGTTAGCGTGCTAAATTAAGGTATTTCACCAGATGATGGCGCTAGAGAACAAGTTAAGTGAACACCATCTGTACCAAATTTCATGTCAATCCATATTTGTACAAATTTTTCAGCCAAAACTCCAGAACTATAAATCTGTACGAATCATTATATGGCAATCTGTGCAATCGTTATTTGGAGATTTCATATATGCACTTTTTAATTTTTTTTAATTTTTAATTTTTTAAACAAGCACACAGGAAGGAGACTTGTCTTCTTAAATAGCATCCCTGTATCACCTCTATTCTTGTGTCTGTGCATATATTCATCTGCTTATACATGCAAACAGAGACTTTAATGATTGTTTTTTTTAAAGAATACAACCAAACAAGATAATTTAAAAAGCAAAGCACTATTATTACAGTTTGAGTCATGATCTTTTATAGCAGGGAATAAACCATATAAATGGTATAATGCCAAAAAAAACCAAACAAACAAAATAATTTAAAAAAAACCAACCAAACAAAATCCTTTAGGACAGAAACACCGAAAAACACTTATTGAAACCTTTCTCAATAGTGACAACAGATGATACAGCACAGAGCTGAGCTGGTGCTACAACAAAACAGCAGCTAAGGAGAAAAAAATAAGCAGCACAAAAACCTTTAAATCAATTCTTTGCTGTAAGATCTAGCAGCTGAGTTAAGCAGCACAGAGCAGCAGGAAGCTGACAACAGGTGAAAGTTATCTGGAGGAGGAATAACAACTTACCTGAATACATATTGGCATCGCTAGAGTTCGGCTGAATAACTATTACGGGATGGTCTGCTGTAAAACAAAATACAACACTGGGTAAACCAACACGGCTTCTTAACGACATCTCTTCAGTTTCTTTTGTTTTGGCTTGAAATGCACAAAGACGACAGAATACAGAGAACGAGATCGGCGCAGAATTTAAAGGATTAGCGTGACATTTTGTTAGGCAACAGCATCAGCATCAGTGAATTTCATAACTGCCACTCTACATGCAAGTCTCACGTGTTATAATAAGACTAATCTGACCTTTAGCACGTCTTAAAATGATAGAAATACAACCTCAGATGACCTATGAAATGTGTCATTGTTTATGTAACAGAAATAAGCCAGAATGCAAAAGCAGTGTTTGAAAGTATACGAACACACTTACCGCTTAGATTGCAATTAACAGCGTAACTAGCATTTGGGGGTTGGATGGTTTTAGGTATTACCAATTACAGAGATCAAGATCAGGGCAGAATTTAAAGGATTAGAGTGACATTTTTTTTAGGCAACAGAATCAGCATCAGTGAATTTCATTAATTATGTCTCTACATGCAGGTTTCATCAGAGTAAAACAAATGATCTCGTCTTTAGCACATCTGAAAATTAGACAAACGGGGGGCTATTAGGTTTGCAAAGTCACATCTAAACAAATCACAAAACATCTGGAACAATGTCCACTGGACAGATGAGACCAAAGTGGAGACATCTGTCCACAATCCGCAGGACCACGTTTGGAGAAAAACCAAACACAGCACATCATCAAAAAACCCTGGTAAGATCATTAAAAATTTTTTTTAAAAAGCTTTGGATTTCCTCTGCATCCTTCACATTAAGGATTTAATACGTGGACAAGATATTGGCAAGCAAAAAAAAAAAAAAATCTTCCACAGTGAAACACTGCTATAAGATCTAGCAGCTGAGGTAAGCAGCACACAGCAGCAGGAAGCTGACAACAGGTGAACGTTACCTGAAGACAGATTAACACCTTACCTGAATGGATAGCAGCATCGCTAGAGTTTGGCTGAATAACTATTACGGGATGGTCTGCTGTAAAACAAAATTCAACACACAGCTTCTTAACGGCATCACTTCATCTGCTTTTGTCTCGGCTTGAAATGTACAAAGACGACAGAGTTCAGAGGTGAAGTATCACCAGTTACACACATCGAGATCAGGGCAAGATGTAATGGATTAGAGTGACATTTCATTAATTTCCACTCTACGTGCAGCTTTCATGAGGATAAAAGTAAAAAATATTTTGCCATTTAGCACGTCTTAAAATTAGATGGGGGTGGGGGGGATATTAAGGCTATTTCAATAAAAATGTAAAGTCCATCATTCTGCGGCGAGAAAGATTATTCACAAGTGGAAAGCATTCAAGACAGCTGCCAATCTTCCTAGCAAATTTACCTAGAGATCAGAAAAACTCAAAAAAAAAAATCCAAGAGCTGTATGTGAGATTCTTCAGGCTACAGTTGTCATGTTAAATGTTAAAGTTTGAGAGAAAACAATTAAAAACAGACCAAACAAGTATGGCTTGTTTAATAGAGAAAAAAATTAAAAGTGACAGTATGGTTTAGGTTTGGAAAGTTGCATCTGAACAAACCACAAAGCTTCAAGAACAAAACCATGAAGGGGTGATGATCTAGGCTCGTTTTGCAGCCATTCAGTCAAACATGAACTCCTTTGTATAGCAAATTATTCCAGAGTCAACTGTTAGGCCATTTGTCTGACAGTTAAAAGTTTGGCCCAAAGTAGGTAATGAAATTGGACAATGATCGCAAGCACAGCAGCAAATCCACACCAGCTTAAAAAAAGAGAAAAAAACCAAAAGTGCTGCAGAGGCCCAGTAAAAGTTCAGACCACAACCCAGTTAACATGCTCAGGGCTGAGTTTTGGTAAATGCCCACACACCCCACTGAAAAGAAACAAATCAACGAGTCGCAATGGGACACCCAAGTCGCGATTAAAATGCTGCGGTGGGACCTTAAGACAGCTGTGCATAAACAAATGCCTCCACTTCAATGAACCAAAGCAACGTTATAAAGAAGAGTGGGCCAAAGTCCCTGCATCCCTATGAAAGACTGATGAAGTCATCCATCCATCTGTGGTTCTTCAAGCTACTGAGTCATGGGGTGTACTTTGTTTACGCACACACTGCTTCTGCATTTTAGCTTAGTTTTTATTAAAGAAACAATGACAGTGTAATATGTCATCAGCTGTTGTTCATCTGAGATGTTTACTTCATTTTTATAGACTATATCATTTTCTAAACATGTCCTGTACTGAATGAGGATGTACCCCCCCTCTCCTCTTCTTGGCAAAGTTAACTAGCTGCTGGATTTACTGCACATGCACAGTTAAGATCAAGATTACTGGCAGGCTTACAACTGCTCAGCATAAAGTAACACCCATGTTATCAGTACAGCAAAACTGGGCTGTAAATACTTCAAGAGGCTGTCGACTGTATCTAAGAGAATCCAGTTAACGCCATCCTGTGCAGACTTTCCACAGGAAAAGACATAATTAACTATATCGGTGAAAAAAAGGCAGACTAAGCTGTAAAAACTAATATTTCCATATCATTAATCCTAGATTTCTAGAGGAAACATTTTCAACTTAAAAATGCTGATAATCAGAAACTGGACACTGCACCATTTGGTTTTCTAGCTCCAGCTCTTTGTTTCCATGCAAGCTGCTGCCTTGCTCCACTGTATATATTCTTAAGTGAATATAAAATAGTTCCTCACCTGCATCTTGTTCTCTGATCTGAGCCTCCAGGTCCTCAGGGTCCATGTAGACAAAATTGTCCTCTTCATCATGTGGTTTGCACTTTCCGCAGCAGCAACAGCAGCAGAAGCAACAGCAGCAGCAGGTGAAAATAGTGCAGCACACAAACAGGGTCTAAAAGAAAACCAATGTGAGTATTAGGAGAGTTTTTCACACATTGCGGCATGCTCTGGTTTGGCGTTTAAATTTCTGCATAATTCACCTACTACCAGTACAAACAACATCATACTCTGTTTTCACCTTTAAAACTACATCCCATTGCTTCTCACCTTGAACCAGCACTTGGACATGAGAAAGTAATATTTGACTCCCTCCTCCCCAAACTGCTCGGCCACAGAGAGGCCCATGGATCCATATTGGTCGTAGATGCCACGCTTGTCCACATCAGTGAGGATGGAGTGGGCATTATTGATCTCCTTGAACTTCTCAGCTGCTTCGGGGTTGTCTGGGTTCTTATCAGGGTGATACCTTAAGGCCATTTTCCTGGTCAAAAGAGAAATTTAAAAAAAACAAAGAAATGAGGGTTAGAATTCAGACTCCTTTTCTTGCCTTAAATGATTTGTTAGGACTGACAATGTAATCAGCTGGAAGTTAGATATCTATCTATCTATCTATCTATCTATCTATCTATCTATCTATCTATCTATCTATGTGTATTGTAATATATCTATATCATGGCTAAAGCACTTGTGGATGGATGGATGGATGCAAACTGCATTTCGTTGTCTTGTACTTCTGACATGTGCAATAACAGACAGACAGACACATACACACACACACTTGAAAACGGTGCTTTCGTGTTGCAGTGTTGACAGGAAAAACAGACTTTTTGAAAAAGATGACACATTTTAGTCATGTGATGCAGTCATGTGACCAATTAAACTAAGATAGCGGAGGGCATTATACAGCAGTTGTTTTGTTTGCTCTCAATTTTGACAGCCCTATTAAAGATTAATATCAGTCTGTACATGCTTCAGATAGCTTTTCTTCAAATTCTTTAATTCTCACTCGCTTTTGCAACTTTGTACTTTTGTGTTACTCGCAACTCCAATTCCACCTCATTGTTAGTCCATTTAAAAAAGTCGGTGCTTTTCCTCCACATTTTGCTGCGACGTTTCAAAGAGCCAGAAAGTAAATAAACAGCAGACAGAAATGAGGCAGGTCGAATCTTCTTGCGTTTCATGCATGCGCAGTACTGGAACGTAAGCCTTTTCGGCTGTTTCAATGTGGATGCACAAATCTGTGAAAATGACTGAACATGCTAGTGAATAGAAGTGAAAGAGATAATCACACCTGTAGGCTCTTTTCAATTCGTCAGGAGACGCTCCCTTCTCCACTCCCAGCAACTTGTACAAACTCTCTCCTGTTGTTGACATTTTCCTCTGTGGTCTGTTTGGATCCTCCATGTTTCAGGATGTGTTTTCTGTGACATAAAAAAACGTAAACAATTCCACCCTTTTCTGACAGGTACAATGCAGACAGATCAGGAAAGTAACTTCAAGGGCTCAAAAGTTTAGTTGAAATAAAGAAGTTTGAAGGGGAAAAAAGAACATATCTGGAAGTTCTGATGGACAGCACGCTCATCAAGGACATCATTCAGTATATCATTAATCTGCATTGTCCCAGTGCAAGTGAACGCAGCAGCACACTATTCAGATACTGTAAGGGGTTCTAATTCATGTTTATTGCTGTGGTTGAAGAAGTACTTCTTATCACAGAAAGTAAGCGTATTACTTGCATACATTTGTACAATTAACCTAATTTAGCCTAACCTGCACGTCTTTGGACTGTGGGTGAAAGGTGGGGTTCTCTGGGAGAATGGGGACAACATGCAAACCCCACATACATTCATATATCCAAATAAAACTCAAAACAGAAAGTAGGATCAAGTTTAAATACAAAAGTTCCTCATACCAGCAGTTAGCTAAAGTGGTTTAACACATGTAATTACTCTGGTTTACAACTCTTGTTTATTGCTAATAAACCTAAATAGGCCTATTTGCTGGGGATGTTTTGTTCCTTAAGAGGACATCATACGCCTTCACATTTACCTTTTCAATTGAAAAGGTCAGCCAGCCTCTTTGAAGAACAACAAATGCATTTCAGCACCCCTTAACTTACATACTGACATGTTTTTTGATTAGCCCGTGCACCTTAGCAGCAAAATATAATTCTTTAAATTCAGTGAATCGGCTTTTGGTTTTAGTTACCCTACCACCCCTAAAGATTTATGTAGAACCACTGGTCACAATATGTATGCCAAACACTGCTTGTTGACGTCTGCATGTGTTTTAATGCCTAATATCCTTGTTTGATTTGTTTAACTGGTTGTAGTCTACAAGATTTACTAAGGGATTGTATATAAAATAAAGAATTGACTTGTTTTGCAAGCGTCCCTATGAATGCATCATTGCACCCATTTGTACTCTACATTATAATCAACCTAGTTCTTTTAGCGCGTTAAAATATCTTTGTAGAGCTGTTATGTTATATTTGTGGCAAATTTAGCTACCCTACTGGCTAAATTTGTCTTGAAATTGACATTTTTAACGTCAATAAAACTTATTAGCTTGATAAATAAAGGACATAAGCCTCACTTTACCCAAACACAGACTGCAGCTACTAACTTGTGACAGAAATGTTACTTCTGGTTCAAAATGGCTTGATATTCATGAGAGACATGTTTGACCGATTATAGGTCAACAATTCATTCACACGAATCAGCTTTTAACACGACTGGCTGTATAACTACAGCTCACTCATAAAAACATTAGTTTAGCTCTTACATTCAACTAGTTTTGCTAAATTTCACGTGAACACCTGCGGGTTCAGACTGCTAGCTGACGCAGATACGTTTAGCAGGGCGGCTTGAGGAACATGCTCAGTCTTACTTACCAGATAAATAAAGATATTCGCTGTTTTCCGTCGAATCATAGAGTCCGAAAGTTGTCCGTTGACTAATTTAATATTTATTCATTAAAATAACTCAGTTACACGACCTTTTTTTATGTTAACTGTGTCTCCTCATGACCCGGAGGGAAGTTGTGAAAGGAGCCGCAACACAGAAGCCGGAAGTTTGAGAACATTTTTTTTTTTTTGCAATTTAAAGAACTTTATTTAAACAAGTACACAACCAATCAGCATCGCCTAGAAAGTCGTCTCTAAATCCTTTCCGATTTTTTTTTTTAAATTTATTAATATAAGATCCAGCTCACATAAAATTTGAAGACCCTGACAGTTATTATAGTTTGCTATTTTTCTATTTAGTTTTATTTTTTTAATTATTATTTATTCGATTTTTTTCTTTCCAATACAGTTTCAAATCACGTTTTATTATTATAAGTATAGCGAGGCAGAGAAGTGTGTAAGAGTGGTGCACGAAATGTATGATAACACTGAGGTAGTAGTGATAGATATGTGTTGAAAGTGGGCGTGGGATTGCATCAAGAAACATCTCGACCCCTTCTAGTTTGGATCTGTGATCTGATGAGGTCAGCCAGGAATCTTCCTGGAGTATATAATGTTTGCAAACAACATTGTGATCTTTTGCGAATGTAGGGAGCAGATGAAGAAGAGTTAAGAAAGGTGGCGATATGCCCTGGAGAGACGAGGAATAAAAATCAGTACAAACAAGACATAAATGGTTTGGACATGTGCAGTGGAGTGATAGTGGATTTATTCTGGACAAAGGATGCTGAGTATGAAGCTTCCAGGTAGGAGAAAAAGTGGAAGACCACAGAGGAGGTACGTGGATGTACTGTGGGAGGATATGCAGAGGGTTGGTGTGGCAGAAGAGAATAGATAAGGTGAGATGATCTGCTGTGGTGACCCCTGAGGATTATTATCAGGGGCAAAATTTAGGAAAATCAAAACAGGTATTTTTACAGTACAAATGTCAGGTGACTCACAATCATGTAGACATCCCAAGTCTCAATAAGCAAATGCAACAAAATTTCATCAGGCAGGCTGTGATAATAAAATGTATCTAAACTGGC
Organism: Oreochromis aureus; assembly: GCF_013358895.1. NCBI lineage: Eukaryota > Metazoa > Chordata > Actinopteri > Cichliformes > Cichlidae > Oreochromis > Oreochromis aureus. The sequence goes on from NC_052960.1 coordinate 10,355,474, forward strand.
AAAGATTAAAACTTATAACATTTACTGTCTATGTTTTTCTAGTTTTGTGAGTTAGTTTTCCTTTTTTCCTGAATTAACTTTTTAGTTAACTATTATAAACATTGATCATGCATTGAAATGCATATTTCTGTCATTTCTATGCTGCTAGTAGAAAATTGTGAGTAATACCACCACAGGAGAAAACTCACCTCAATGAATAGGGGATAGAAAAAGAACAGTAACACGGGACGCAATCGTAACAAAACTACAACAGAAAATGAAAAACAATGATTTGGTCTATTATTAGTAAATTATGACTATTCATAACAAAAGAAAAGTTTACAATGACAGTGGGTTTCAGTATTTGGGGAAATTTCAAAGCCAGTGCGTTTCTATTACAGTATGAATTCATCACTGTGTTTGCTCAATCTGTGGAATCACACTGATGACAATCTTCCCCATGTTTCTGTTAGCTTCCATGTGCTTATGAGCCTCTGCAATGTCATCCAGGCTAAATGTGCTGTCAATCACTGGCCTCAGGGTGGCAGGCTGGTCTGAGAAATATGGCAACACCCTGCCTGTAAAAGCTTTCACCAGGTCAGCTTTGTACTGTGAAAGGAAAATGCAAAGTACATATCAGGTCCAGTTCCAAACATATACATTACAAGAGATGTCTGAAAAGTAACACAAGCAAGTTGCCTCATTTTGGCAAACCAGACCCAGAAGAGGAAAGCGACACTGTCATGAGTCAGCACAGAGATGAAGAAACAGCTGTTGTGCCACTTCTGTTTTCAATTCTTACCTGAAGGCTGCGAGAGCGGAGGAGACTAGTGAGCAAGTGGCCTCGCTTGGAGAGCAGTTTGCCCAGCAGATCTCCCTCTACCGCCCTCCCTCCCATGGTGCCGTACAGCACCCACCTGCCATCGATGGCCAAAGAGCTCACATTTGACTCCCAGTTGCGCCCACCGATGCAATCAAGGATCACATTTGCTCCCTTGCCTGTGAAATGAGAGATTTTACAATTGCAGATGAATGCCCCTTTTCCAAACCAGAGATGCTAATCTTATTTTACATCATGGCCCACCACAGCCCACTTTGACTCCATGTCTAGTGTAAAAGTTTAGGAGTAAACTAATGCTCTGGTCTATACTGAATAAAGCCTTTAACCCAGTTTATTTGCATATCATATCCTCTTATGCAGATTTGTTATTTCAGTGACCTTTTCCACCCATTGTGTTCAAATGTATTCAAAAGTACTTCAGTGTTTTATGGTGTAGGTTAGCTAGGCTAAACAAGACCAATGAAGACTACATTTCTTCAGTGGAGAGTGAAAATACAGGAACTATTCTATCCTTCTGCTGTTTATCTGCTACTTTACTACATTAGTGCAGTATGAATGACTGTGTGGGAGGTTTGTATCAGTAGGAAAAGTTGTAAATGTTATGAAAAGACACTGAGAACTCCAATCTCTATACCACAGGTGTCAAACTCCAGGCCTCGAGGGCCGGTGTCCTGCAGGTTTTAGATCTCACCCTTGGTCAACACACCTGAATCACATCATTAGTTCATTACCAGACCTCTGGAGAACTTCAAGACATGCTGAGGAGGTCATTTAGCAATTTGTATCAGCTGTGTTGGATCAAGGACACATCTAAAACCTGCAGGACACTGGCCCTCGAGGCCTGGAGTTCGACACCTGTGCTCTATACCAGGGGTGGGCACCGAGGGCCGGTGTCCCTGCAGGTTTTACATGTGTCCTTGAACCAACACAGCTGATTTAAATGGCTAAATTATCTCCTCAACATGTCCTGATGTTCTCCAGAGGCCTGGTAACGAACTAATCATGTGATTCAGGTGTGTTGACCCAAGGTGAGATCTAAAACCTGCAGGGACACCGGCCCTCGGGGCCTGGAATTGCCCACACCTGCTCTATACCCTCCTTTGCATTTTCCAGTGACCTCGATTGGACTCTTTGGCTGGCCGATTCTCGCCTTCGAGTCTTATGCTTGACCCCTGCTCTAAACAAATACACTGTGACAGATTAAATTAAAAAAATATTTAACTAAAATTACAAAAAACCTGAAACCATGAAATTAAACCAATGTGTTTTGACTTGATTCTTCAGTATTGACGGTGGATTTTTTGGAGTTGGTTACCAAAGCTCTTTGATGTGTATTTATTAGAAAGCTATAGAAGAGCTGTGTAGCATTAAGCCCTGATTGCTACAGTGGTTGGAAACATTTAACTCGAATATGAAACCTGTGAAACAAAGGCAAAACATTTGATAGCAATCTGAAGTATGCAAAAACAATGCTATCATTAGGGATTATCAGCAGAGACACTGCACTGTCGCCTGCAGCAAAATGAACTGCATGTCATTTTCCATAATTCACCTCCAGTGAAGTCATGCACTCCCTGTGCAAAGCTCTCCTCTTTGTAGTTGAATCCAACTACAGCACCCAGTTTCTCAGCCAGCTTCAGTTTTTCTGGGCTCCCCGCAGTGACAATGGGGACACCCCGAAACAGACGAACTAGCTGAACAGCCGCTGTTCCAACTCCGCTGCCTCCAGCGTGAACCAGCACCACCTCACCCTCCTTCATCTGAGCTGGAGCAGAGAAGACAGATGGCAAGTATATAATTTGCACCAAATCTGACTTTGGCCTCTTGTTAATTAAAGAAAGTCAAATAGAAATAAATGTGACTAATTGAATAACTCAGTTGTCTAATCTTTATCCATAAAACATATACAAATGAAGAAAAACAAAGAGACACAGAAATGTTTGTTATACCAACAAAATCCAGCAATTGGAAAGCAGTGAGCCAGGCCTCTGGGATTGCAGCAGCCTGACACATTGTGAGATTAGAGGGAACGGGCATGAGAAGCTCCTCGGGCACAGAAACATATTCTGCATATCCTCCTCCACACAGCAAAGCCATGACCCGGTCATCTGGTTTCCATTGCTTTTTCACCCCTGGACCCAAGGTGTGGATAGTACCAGCTACCTCCAGGCCTATGATGTCACTCTCGCCGGCAGGAGGAGGGTACAGCCCTCGTCTCTGTGGAAAACACAAGATAACTATTCTTAGGCCAGTTTTATGCAAATTTAGATATAATTCAGAATACAGTGAGTCACAGAAGACTGAAAGCAGGCTATGAGATTTACAGGAGACAATAGCACTGTGTTATGCTCTTTTGGCTATAATATACTCTACCTGTAACAGGTCTGCTCTGTTGAGGGCAGCTGCATGAACTTTAATCAGGACTTCTCCTGCTTTGGGATTAGGTCTGGGAACAGACTGCAGCAGCAAATTCTCCGGTCCTCCGGGTACATCAACACACACTGCACGCATCATCTTGGCAACACTAACGTAATGCTTGGACCACACCTTGAACACAAAAGTAGAGTAGGCCTACATTTTTCTTTCTGACCTGCAAGTGGTGCAACAAATGCAGCAAGAAAAACTGCAGCAGGTAAAACTGAAGCAACTTTATGTAGGCTTTAATTTAGTGTTTAAACACTCACTCTGTGGCACGTATTTCTGAGTAAAAATCTTCCAGGTTGCAGGACGTGATGCATTAGATAACCTCTGCAGGGGCAACAGCTATTTGAGTGGAAAACAAAAGAGGAAATTATGATGTTAAAGCACCAGTTGTTACAGAAAAGATAACAATAATACTAATAACAATAATAATAGTAATAGTAATAATAACAATAAGCCGCATTTTATAAAATAAGTGTTATTTGTTGATATCTGCATTTTCATAGATTTGTTTAGGTGCTCCATATTTAAAACGGCAACACGCTTCAGCTCGGTTTTCAGCTCCTCTGTCTGGTGTAAAACCTTAAGAGTAAACTAATGCTGTGGTCTATACTAAATAAAGCCTCCAACCTGGTTTATTTGCATATAATATCTTTTGCGGATTAGTTATCTCAGGGATCTTCTCCACCCAGTGTGTCTAAACGTATTAAAAAATGCTTCAGTGTTTTGTGGTTTAGGGTTATCTGGGTTAAACCAGGCTAAGGATTCTGAACGAGGCTGTTGTCGTTACATGTTTTAAATAATATCCAAGCATAAACCTTTGTGAGATCAAAATTAACTGTTCACATTTGGTAACAGTCAACTCATCTCTTTGCAGTTATTAATGCCAAAGTCAGCATCTGAAGTTGCAGAAACAGTTTGACTCTCCTGTTAACACAGTTTTACATCTCTAAGCAATTACATGGGGAAAAAACTGTTTAAACCACAAATGCTGAATACAGGCCAGGAACTCAAGGGGATGAAGACATATCAAAACTATTTAGCAGAACAAAGAGAAAAAACATGGAGAAGAGACCGCGAAAAAGCGGAAAAGCCCTTATTGTAAACGTATGAGGTTTTTCTGCTTTTACATTATACTGTAATGCCCCTTTCCGTAATGCGCATGCGCATCATTCCCACACGCTTCAGATTGCAGTATTTTGAATTATGTCCGCGGAATCATTCTGTTTCATTAAATAATGTAAATCGACAAACCTGATTGATTATGCTGTTTGACCTGTGCGACTAAAACCAGCGAAGCAGCAGTGAAGGTAAGCAGCTAAAAACGAGCGAATAGCTCCTCTGCAAATGTAAATGAAGCCAAATCACTGCAGCGAATAAACTTACCAAGCAGCGATGTCAACAGCTGATCAACTTTGGAGTAACTGTGTGACATTTTGGGAAGTTTTGTTGTGCCATCTTCAAGCCTGGTTTTCAGTTTTGGCGCGGGAGGGCCAAACTCCAGAGGGGCTGGCTTTGCTTGTTAAAGGTATACCGCAAGAATTTACACCATTTTTTAAAAATGTGACCAGGACACTTCGTACTATTTTCATTTATAATAACTTAATATATACAATTAATATTTTATGGTTAACAGACACAAATAAAAGTAAACTGAGAAATGTAACAAAATAGAGTGATTTTTTGTAATGTTGGATCTTTTTTCAACTTTTTCGTTTTCTGCCTGCTGTAGCACAGCGATTTTCTTGTAAGCATAGTTTGTCTTATGTTCATGTTAATGTGGATCTAAGGGCTACAAATGTTATTTTCAATTATAAATGTGAATACTAAAAAGCAATTTTTCTTCGTTGATTGAAAACACCCACAAGAAGATGACAAATCCCAAGGTTATACAAATCATCAAATCAAACAATCAAAGGGAACCCCCCCCCCCCTAAAGATTCAGAGTTTACTGTCAAATAAGATGCTAAAAAACTTAAAGTAATGATAAAAAAATGTTTTTGCTTAAAACGACTGAAGGAGTTATTATCAAATTATTATCAAAATATTAGAAAAAGCTAATCAATAAATATAGAAAGCTAGTGGAGATCATGACCAATATATATTTATTTTATGGCTCAACCCAGAGTACTCCTAGTGCCGGTCCCAAGCCCAGTTAAATAGTGATAGTTTCACCGGGAAGCGTATTCAGCATCTTTGCCAAATGAAAAACTGGCAGGAGGGTTAGTGGATACATCAGGCCTAAGATAACATTGAGCTACCAGGCAGGAGGGTCAGAGGAAGACCAGATAAGATTCACAGATATAGTGAACGAGGAGATGAGAAAGATGGTTGGAGAAGGATGACACATTTGCAGATGATCCAATGGCTAAAGTAACAACTGAAGACTTGTGTCAAAGCAAATCTTTCTCAGTCAGAATAGCGACGATTCATAAGCTCAGTATTTCTAAAAGCACCACATCTTTAATTACCAATATTTATATAAAAGCAACAGTTTAGGATATTCTAATACCAGTCTCTGATTGTATTTATTAACAGTAAAACAAATGGTAACTCATAATGTAACTGTCTCCCAAAATGTACATTTACAATTCATTTTTTATCATAACCCCAAATAGTGAATTATATGAAGCAGCAGGGAGAAAACTGCACAAAATCAAAGTATTTTCACAGTCATTATGTAGCAGTTGTGTAACGTGAAAGAAGACCTGCTACTGTGCGGAAATTGAATCTCAAAGGAATGTGCGGATGAACAATTACTGCACACTTGCAATTCACCAACAAAGCCTCCAATAGACATGCTTTACAATAGGCTATTATATTACAGATGGTGAGACTGCCATGGGACCAAACACACCTGTATGACTGTGCTCAGAATAGTGCACAAAAATCAGGTAATAAAACTGATATTTTTGGTTTTAATCTAAAAAAAACAAAACAAAAAGCTCAGAAAATGCTTTCCTCCCCTTAGTTCTTGGATATAGTGGATCACATCTACAGAAGACCTGAACTTCAAAGAGTGTTAAGAGTGCTAAACCAAAAGGAGGACCGAGATCTGCAACGTAAGCTAAACATGTTGGATAAACAGCACCGATACGCCCAGAAAATGCTTCAACAGCGAAGGGACAAACTGCTAAATGAAGCAAGACAGGTGGTGATGGTACAAGTCTGTGAACCAAAAGCTACAGTCAGCATCGCTATAAAAGAAATCACCGAGTATGAAAGAAATGGAGACGCAAACTTCTCCAGGGCGACATACACATCTGCTGGGCGATTGCGTTCTAGCAAATCCATCTGTGAAGGATCTAAACTCGTGGAACGAGGTCGGTCTATATCGGCACCACCACCATCCACTAAACCCACAAGTTCTGTGAGACACAAAGGGAAAGTCCAGAGCAACCTGTCACTTATGCAGATGAAAAAGATGGCAACTATTGACTCAATATCAGAAAAAGAGCTGGCCAAGCAACAGCAGAAAGCCCAAGAGGAAATGGAAAGGCTGAGACTGCTTCAGAGAGAGATGTTACACAAGAAGGTGATGGAATTTATAGAGAAGCTGAAAGATAAAAAAGACATGGAGGTTGTTACGAAACTTTCGTAGAGGAATTCGAAAGTTGGGAAACTTTTAGTTTTTCACAACTCAATATCTTAAAAAAGTATTTTTTATTAGTTGTTTGATGTGCAACAAACTCCATGACTGTGCTGAAACTGAATCTCTAAAGAATGTGCTGCTGAAAAATTACTGCACACTTACTGACAACCGCTTGCACTAGACACACTTTACAATGGGCTATTGTATTACATGTGCTGAGACAGCCATGGCAACAAGCATACCTGTATGACTGTGCTCAACCCAACAGTGTGCAAAAAAATTAATAAATAAAATAAAATAAAATAGATTTTTTTCATTTCTTTATTAGAAAGAGGGACAATACATATTATTGAACATTTTAACAAATGTAAATAAGCCAGATTATAGCCTAATTTCCATCTGTAGACCCTCTGGCAGGTTGATGTTACACACAAGTTAATAGCAACATACAGAGACACTATTTACAGACCATGTATATAGAGACAAGGACAAAAAACAGTGATCACATCACGAATATGACTTTTATTGCCTGAATTTTAAGCCTTTTTGCTTGAACATTTGGAAACTTCACTTTCTTACAATTTAATACCTTTAAAACAAAAATGAAAAATTAGTAAGTACGTTACTCTTTTAGCAAAATGCAACAGCAAAACTCATTTAATACATATTAGTGAATAAATTAAACAATGCTTCCCATTTTCTTCATGGTTATTAAAGCTTTGTGCACAGGAGTCTCCATAAGTAAGCTGCAGTTTTTCTCCCACTGTGGAGAATCGGGAAGCTGTTTGTCTGCAACAAACAAAAGGAAATCAACATTAAACAACATTACCATATTTAAGTTTTATGAAGTTCTTTAACAACAACATCACATGTTTGTAAACAGACTTTCTAGACCTAATAAACGGACAAAAGTATCAGGCTGCATTACAGCAAAAGTCCGCTCAGCCACTGAAGCAGTCCTGTCACTTCATGTACCCTTTGTGGCTGACCTCTTGTGGCTCCTGAACACTTCCACTTTTGCAGTAATACTACTTGCAGTTGATTGTTGAATATCTAGGATTTCACAACCTTACTTTTTGCAATTCAGTGACTGCTTTATAATGACCATTACTTCCACAAATGTTCGTAAAACCATGTTGCATCATGCGCCTGTGGGAACGGGACTGAGTTTGTGTTTAAAACAAAAATGAACGTGAAAATCCTACCTTCACTTTCAAGATGGACTCGTGTGGGGAGACATCTGGTGTGGTCCGTGTAGTCCAGTGTGCAGAGCACAGCCGTCTTTTCTCCCGGCACAGTGAATAACAGCACCAGTAGTGAACATAAAACATTACTCTCCATCACCTCAACCGACTTATGTTTCTCCTATAAATAAAAAGCAAAACAGGGTCAATTTGATATTGTTTTAAAACAAATAGTACTTTAGTCCATAAATAGTTTGTGCATAACATTAATAGATTCGTGACTTTCAAAATCTGTGAATGGAACAAAACTTCACGATTTCTGTTGCTCATCAACACAACTACAGGTTTCATAAACAGAACTGTGCAATTGTTTAGGGCACTTTGTATTGATTACACTATAACTAAGAATATAACAAAGTGTCAATTATTCTGTAGTAGAACAAGCCCAAACGTCCAGCCAGAGATATGTGTTAAAAAAAAAAAATCTTCAGCCACCTAAACATGGAGTCAGGCAACAGATGGCTTTGCCCTCCCAGAACGCTGACATGATGGAGTCAACATTAATTGGGCGATGCCACAGCTACTGAGGGATATGGTGAAATATAATTTAAAAAAGTGAAATCTGGCACCTTAACAAGCTTCAGCTGCTGCTTGCGACCAGCAAAGGCGTTGAGATGCTGACTGAGCGTGTCCAGAAACACCCTCAGGTCTGTCTGCATGTTGTTCTGCTCAGCAAGGTTGTTTAAGGGAATAAAGGGAGGGATGTTGTGGCGATTAATTTTTACAGTTGGCTTCAGATCAATCTCCAGGTTAAAGGTGTCTAAGAAGACGTCCTCATAGGCCGTTGCGATAGATACGCACGCTCCTTTACCTTTGCGAGTCTTTATGATGTCATACCCTCCTGATGATATCAGCAAATAAAACAGAGCAGGAAAAAAGAGAGGATTACAACAGGCCAGTAGAGATCTGAAGTCACACTAGAAAAAGTTAGTGAAAACATCTCCATGTGACACTGAACCAGAGGAAATAATACTGCAGCTAGGCTGATACCAATGAGGTGATGAGCATGTAGAAGATCTTTCAGCTGAGTGTGTCTGGCCATGAGCCGCAAAAGTTTTGAGTTCTCCGACTCTTCCTCCATGTTCTCCTCTTCTTCATCTGCACACTGTTTCTCCATAGCCAACCTCAGTTTCTGGAGGTCCTGTAACAGGAAAGTGTAACCAGCATGTGAAAGTGATGTAACGTTTCAGACCCAGTTCAAATGTGAGCATCATATGAATATGAAATCAGCTGGTTTATCACTGCTTTCTCACACCTAAATAAACAATCAGGATCTGAATCCCATTCAAAGATACTATTTTATGCCTGTCAAACTGTGGTTCATCTCTCGAGTTGTGTACCTTCTTTAAGCTTGAATGATTTATAGATCAGTGTTAAATGGCTTAACAAAGAAATACAATATTCTTCTGAAAATGGTCAGGTATGGATGAGTACTCTACTGTAGTATATAAGTAAAACACTAACATAAACTACTATATTTTTGATAAAGATTACAATGTAATCCTACTATAAACTGTATATTTTATGAATATAAATACGCCTTATAATTTTATAAGTTTATCACGTGTTTTGCGTAAATATTTGTCCGCTAAGTTAGCTTCTGCCACCATGAGTCCCCAAACCTGGTGTGTCTGTATCTGTGCCTTCAGCTGCTCTCTCTGGGTCTTCAGTGCTTCAACTTTAGCCTTCAGCTCCATCACACGACTCTGCTGCTGAAGCTGACTTTTACGACTCCTGGCTTGAACTTCCAGCAGACTCAGGTGACTCAAAACACCTTCGGATAAAGCACACATTTACTAACTTCTAAAGGACACAAACGAATGTTTTACTGTTGTATTGTTGGGCTAATAAACATTAGCTCATAGCATTAGCAGGCTAACGAACTTTGCATCACAACAATGTTCTTTATAAGCTAGCTTGCGGTGTCGCTAAGCTAGTTAAAAGCTCTCGCTCCGAGGTACCTTTCGCAGGTGCTCGCTCCATGTTTCCCGAGTCTTTTTCTTTATTTTTCTGTACGTACTTGATCCGATGTAAACATCCACTCGTCTTGCAAGTTTTCGATTTTGGCGGCTGTTGCGTCACCAACACCGCCCACTTCTCCAACCCCGGAAGAAAATTAAAAACAGTTTGCGATCACATGGAGCAATGGAGCGACAGATTAGCATGGTAAGTGTGTTCAAGTCCTTTTTTCAACATAGCATAAGTTTAAACACACAAGACTCACGTTTATTAGAAAATACAACCCTTGATTTTTAATAAAGTCGTGATTTAATTCATGGAAATACCTTCCTCATCAAGTTTTAACTAACGCAGTGCTCTTGAACGTCTCAGTGAAAGGCATGGTGACGGTTACACTCACCCGGATACCCGCAGTGCTGCCCTGTAAAGGTAACCCTGCTCAATGCTGTTTTACCTGTTCGTGCCTCTGCCAGCACACTGTTTCCTCTCACACATCATGCTGTCTTGATTAGGGCCATTTCCTTCATACCCAGTCAAGTTATGCAGGTAACGTTACAGACGGTCACGGGACAGTTATTTATAACTAAAATATCAAAGCTACAGCAACAGTGTCTCCAAGTCAAGTAAAAGTCACTTTTAAAATCCTGCATCATGCTTTGCCATAGTACAGCGAGGCTTTTGTGACCTTGTTGTATTTTGTGCGCCTCCTTTGTGGGGTTTGAGGCAAAATGATCAATTAATTGATCAGCAGAGATTTTTACAGTATATTAATACCTAATCTGGCTCCCGGCCAGATGAAAGGATTTCAACCTTCAGTCTGTTTTAATGTGGGAGGAAATCAAAACAAGATACATGAGGATGCCACCCTGGGCTCTTGGGTGACACCTATTTGTGATGCTAAAAACTCCCAAATGTTTTGAAAACAATCTTCTTATTTAACCGTCCTAGGTAATTTTGCTTGATTTAGTTAAGCAGTCAATTTAAAAATACTGCAACCCATGTGAATTTATTGTACATTCCACTGAAATATTTTTATTGGCTGTATATTTCCAAATAGGAAAACGCGTTTTAAAATGACCTTTTAACCCCTCTTCGCCACAGCTGGAAGCGCTTGTTTAAACGTTTGATGTCATTGACCTTGAAAACTCACAGTGATTGGTTCCTGCTGTAGCTCAGGAGCAAGGAACCTCCCCCTTTCCAAAACAGCTGACATTATTTTTGGATCAGCACAAGCAGGGAAAAGTTGACATAGTGAGAGGTTACGTGACTTAAGTTTGTCTGCTTTACATTGCACAGATTGGTGATATTCTCATGTAGCAGCCGTGCTTTGATGCAAGCATTACAGTTTAGTGACAGCAGACTCAGTGCTGAATCTGTTTGTCTGAGCAGGAGCACAAATAGCTAAGAAAAGCACAAGGAAATCAGCTGTGTGCAGAAGTGTTTCTTCTCCCACTTTTGCAAAGTTGTTGTTGTTGTTTTTTTATTTTATCAGCAATAAGGGCTGAATAGAATAATATTACATAATATAAATAATAACTCTGGATATCTGAGCGGATCTCTTCACATGCAAATGATAAATAGACTGGTTCTTAAATAGCGCTTTTCAAATTTACCTGAGCACTCAGAGTGCTTTATAAAACACTCACAGATTCACACCCTTTCATACAAGCACTTTTTAATGCTTAAGTGCTTTCTGTCTGACGTTTATACTTCAATGGATGCATCAGAGAACAACTTGAGGTTAGTATCTTGCCCAGGAATCAAAGCATCAACCTTCCAATTCATAGATGACCTCCTCTACCTCCTGAGCTGCAGCCAGCCCACATGCATATTTATTCAGCTTTTTTTGTTTCCTTCAAGGTTGTTGGACTGTTATGACTGATGGGTGTGAACAAGGACGTTTCCTATTTTTCTGACTGTGTGTGTGAAGAAGCACACAATCTTCTCAAACTGCAGCCAGGAGACAATCAAGATGGACCCGTCCGACCAGAAGTTCTTCACGGTTATAGACTATGTGATATTTGCCGTCTTACTCGCTGCCTCTATGGGCATCGGGCTGTACTACGCTCTGTCTGGTGGGCGTCAGCGTACGACTCAAGAGTTCCTAATGGCAGACAGAAGCATGGGCTGCCTTCCTGTTTCCCTCTCGCTCATTGCCTCGTTCCAGTCGGCCGTGGCTATCATAGGCGTACCAGCAGAGATCTACACGCACGGCACTCAGTACTGGTTCATCGGCTGCGCCTACATCCTGGGCCTCCTCATTCCAGCTCACATTTTCATTCCAGTGTTTTACAGACTGCGCGTCTCAAGCGCTTACCAGGTTTGCTGAAGCATTTTCATTTTTCACCAATACTCAGTTAAAGCGAGCTTATCTTTAGATTTCTTATGCTGCTTTGTTTCACAGTATCTTGAGCTGCGCTTCAGCAAAGCAGTACGCATATGTGGAACTTTGACCTTCATCTTTCAAATGGTGAGTGCAGCATAAAGTGCGATAACACAGGATGTGCTGATGCAAGGTTTTTTCCCGATATTTGATATTCAAATACCACAGGTACAAATATAACATCACTGCTGTCTTTCTCACATGAGTAAAATATAAATAACCTCCCTTGTGTAACCCATTAAGATTTTTTTTTAATGTAACATCACATTTTATAATAATGGTATTCTGTAGGGGTGGTGCCAAAAAATAAGTTTAGGCTTAAAGGTATTTTTATTTATTTACAACTAGTAAGAAACAAGACAGAATAAGTGTAAATGAGAGGGTTAGAGGTGTAACAGTGGTAGTGAAGGTGGATAAGTTTAGTGGAGGTGGAGATGGTAGCGTTGAAGATGTTAAGATTTTCACTGAGAGGGGCCAAAATTGGCAAGATTGGAAATGACTACATCAGAGGGACGGGTTAGATTGAGCAGTTTGGAGACAAAGTTAAGATAAGGCTGAGATGGTTTGGACGTGTGCAGAGAAGAGAAGATACTGGACAAAAGATGTTGAAGGTGAAGCTGCCAGGCAGGAAGAAAAGGAGGATGACTACAGGAAAGATTATGGATGTACTGAAGGAGGACATACAGAGGAGGATGTTAGAGATGGTGTGAGATGGAGGCAGATGAGCCACTGTGGCGACCTTTAAAGGGAGCAGGCAGAAGAAGAAGGAGAAGAGGAAGACTGATACCCAGTAGCTATGTCATGTTGTACCAGCTCTAGTTTTAGTTTAAGCAGATATAATAAAGCAGTGTAAATATTCTCTTTTTTACTCTCAGCTATAAGGAAAATAAACTTCATGTCACTTTGCACATTTAGTGGACAGCTTTAGTGCATTCAATAATATAACGGCCTTAAAGTTCTAAGGTTTTTCTATGAAGCTGACATTTTCTTTTTACCCAACTGCAGGTTATCTATATGGGAGTTTGTGTGTATACTCCTGCCTTTGCACTAAATGCAGGTAAGAAGAGGTCATTTATCTTTTTTTAACTTCCTCATTGAATTTAACGAAATAATTCTTGTAGTTCAGTGGGTTGCTCTCTGTTTTTGCAGTCACTGGGTTTGAACTATGGGGAACAGTGCTGGCCACTGGACTAGTGTGCACGTTGTACACGACACTGGTGAGTTACATCACAGGCTCAGTTCGCACATCCTTCTACAAGGGCTTTGAATAAATTAAGATTTCATTGAGCTTAACCTGATAGGAATGACTTGCTCTTCTGTCAACACTGACTTTGCTTTTCTAAAAAATAACTTGCAAGATCTGACAAAAAAACCTGCAAAAAAAAATACCCATAAATATTTTTTAGTAGGGTTTTTATTTTTGAGTAGCGAACGACTACTTCTTAATTCACATATGTAGCCTTTTAATGCTTTCCGTTCCTTTTCATCTCAGGGTGGTTTGAAGGCCGTCATCTGGACAGACGTCTTTCAGACTGTTGTGATGTTTGCAGGGCAGCTGGCTGTCATTGTGGTGGGAGTGCAGAAGACTGGAGGAGTGGCTGATGTTTGGAGGAAAGTCTGGGAGGGAAACCGCATCTCTGGTCTCGAGTGCGTTTGAAGTTTGTTTAACGGAAACGGCTCTTTATAGAGTTTTCATATGAATATGTAAAATATGCAGGCAAGGGGCATGATATTTGATACTGAAAGCTTTCTGGGGTGTACAACACTTCCCATGTGAGCACACAATAGTTGCATGCAGATAAAGATGGGGGGGGGAAATAATCCAGATGATAGTCAAATACATCGCATACTCCAATAAAGCTGTCGTAATTTTTTGCACCGGCAATCACACGAAACTTCCTTCTTTCTAACAGTCTTTCGAACAGCTGCAGAAGTAAAGCACTTTGAAATCTAATGCTTCTTTTTGTTGTAGCTCGTACATTTAATAACGACAGTGCGGTTTTGTCTGGTGAGAAATTGGGTTTGCATTTGGTTATTAAAATTTATCTGCATTCTAAACAATGACTGGCAGACGGAAACCAATATCACCTGGCTCCAACGGGAGCTGTAAAAATGTGTCTGTTGACACCTGAGGCTATTTCAGCAAAGTAGTGGTTGGATTTACATGGATGTGGAAAATCTGAAAAAATGTTTGCACACAGTCTTACAAACGAAAAACAATCCTAAAAGTTAAATGCAGGTTATAGTACTGCACGTGGCATTAAAACCTCCACTTATTTAGTAGAGGGAGGGAAAAAATAAATCAAATCTAGCTTGAATGTGTTTCTCTTCAATATTTAGTACTTGCAAATCTTTGTTTCTGCAGTTTTAAGAAAGGTTTTGTCAGCTAATGATTTTTTATTAAATTAACCCAGGACTGTATTCTTCAAATAGTATATTTGGAATCATTACCTGCTGTTGCAAGTTTACTCTACACTGGAAGCTTGTTGAAAAGAGCTCCGGTCCATGCATTTGATTTCATAAGATATAGTCTTTAAACTGCATCTCTCTCTCTCTCTCGCCTGTGATACAGTCTAAACCCAGATCCGACAGAGAGACACACCTTCTGGACTCTTGGGGTCGGTGGGGTCTTCCTCATGCTGTCCCTGTATGGTGTGAACCAGGCTCAGGTCCAAAGATACCTCAGCTCACGCACAGAGAAAGAGGCTGTCAGGTAAGCAGTGGCTTTTATATTAAAGCAAAGATTCTTGTGAATTCATACTGATAATATGTTCTACAGTTATTCATAACACAACAAAAATGGAAGGAGACAGTAGATGAGCCTCTAAATATTTTATTTCAAGCTGGCTTGTATGTATTCATGTGCTTTATTAAATCCTGTGGCTGTTAGATTAGCTGTATGTGTTAGCCACTCTGCCCTGCAAGTTTAAAGGAGGGTGCTCAAAAAAAAATGAAAAAACATCTGCAAAAAGAATGAGTGAAATAAAAAGAAAATGACAAGACTTCAAAGTTAGCACCTTATTATGTTCCCAACCTCCCGCAGGTCTTGCTACATGGTTTTTCCCTCCCTGCAGCTGGCTCTGGCTCTGAGTTGTGTGATGGGGCTGGTCATGTTTGCACGTTACTGTGGAGAGGACCACTCTGACAAGCTGGCCAGTTCTTCACGGGATGCAGTGAGTTACACTGTGATATGTAATGTTTTTAGTGTTCCCATCCATCCATCCATCCATCCATCCATCCATGCATGCATGAATGATGAATATTGCATAACTGTCATACTCTTTTCTGGAGTGAACAAAATCTGAAGTGAAATATGAAGGATGATCAAAAATATTCATGCCAAATTAAATAAAGTACCCCTGAGGGCGCATAAAACACAGCAGCATTGGTATTTGCATATTTTATAGTGATACCTTTCATTACATTCGACTCATCTGTTTCTCTAGTGTGTTTTGGACGTCAGAGATGATACAATATGTGTTTTGTTCCTGGCAAATTATAAATTTATGCAAATCGAACTGAACGTACCAGGAAGATATGTTTATAGTTTGTTTTCCACAGATGGTGATATATTTTGTGATGGATATGCTGCACGGTCTGCCTGGGCTGCCTGGACTCTTCATTGCTTGTTTATTCAGTGCAGCACTCAGGTACGGGACTTTCCACAGTTTCTGCAGATACGGGATACTTTTTACTACCAATCCTCTTTCCACAGTATTTCATCACTCAGCATTAGGGTTGTCATGATACCTGCATTATCTACTTATCGTCATGTATGGACACAATTTAAATAATTGTCCATGACCCCAACATTGCATGATGTTTACATGCATCCTTGTTAAAAAAGGAAACATTTTAACTTACATTTCCAAAAGAAAAGCAGGTTTTTCACTCTCATTAAAACTGAAGAGACAAAAAATTGCTTCGTTTTTTACTGCAATTTGTCGCTGTGCTGATCTTTGTGATGCAGTTTCACTGTCAGTGGGGCACAGGTACTGCTCCTACACACACAGAGTGAACCTGGGGGGTGTACTACAAACCAAGATTAATGGATTAGTGTGCTATGTTAAGTCTAAAGTCATAAATCCCAGTGTAAATAACCTGCTGCATTTGTAGGCTATTCGTCATGAAGAATACTATAAAGGTGGCTCAGGTTAGATCACCATAGCAACTTCTGTTGAACAGCTAACCTGGTCTGGAACAGGTTATGTTCACAGTTGGAAGTGACTCATTTTCACTATTTCTATTATTTACAGTATATTTAAGTGTTAGGTTTGATTTGATTCTCTGCTGAAGGAACCTGTTTTACCTGCAGAGATGTAGCTTAGTAATGCCACCAGTTTAAGCCCAGCTATAAAGTTACAGCGGCACAAACTGTTGCTTTAATTTTACAGCTGCTAGTCTCATTGCCACTAGAATTTACATTTATTAAGTTGGTGATACAGAAAATATGTAAGTGTTTGTGTTACATTTATCGGTCATTTTATCTACAAACGTGACTTTTAGTGACTTTTACTTTGATCTTGTGACAAACTCTCCTGGTGTCCATTATATTGTGACTCAGAACTGCATAACTTTTATCTTTTAAATGAATCAACATTAAACTTTCAGAGCTCTAAGTTGCAGATGCCACATATTTGTGTGTACAAAAAAATAATAATAATGATAGCCACTGTTGTGTTACGTGTTATCTCTGATAGGAATTGTAGGCTTTGTCAAGTGAGTAAGCATAAAGAGAACCTGACTGTTTATGTTGAGCTTGCTTTATAGCTCTGTTGTGGAGTTGAAACACTGTTCGATTCTCTCAAACTCTTTATCTCTTGAAGATAATTAATAAGAGCATTTCCTCAAATTTGTTACCAAAGTTCACTTGTACTCAAAGATAAGACTTGGTACAGGCCTATAATACAAGGTGGTAACTGTGGTTGTTTATCTTTTTCATCAACTCTTATTGCTGTAATGATTTGGTAACTATAATTAAAGAGTTCAAGAGGTGAAACATGCTTTAAATGTGCATTTTAAAGTTACACGTCCTTGTTTGCTTTTCTTGTTTAGCACCATATCGTCGGCCTTTAACTCTTTAGCTACTGTAACAATGGAAGACCTCATCAAACCGCAATATCCTGCCATGACGGAGGCGAGAGCGACCCTGCTGTCCAAAGTTTTAGGTCTGCTCTCTGAAGCTTTAAGTGTTGCAATTTGTGAATTAAAGCAGTGAATTGAAAATGATGCTTTGACCCTAAAGTTTATACTTGTGTCTCCTTAATAAGCTATGTCCTATGGACTGCTCTGCCTGGCCATGGCGTATCTCACTCACCTCATGGGTGATTCGGTTTTACAGGTAAGCTCACACCGGTTATAACTTTATAATCAACAGACTTCAATGTTTGGACTAAGTGTTTATCATATTTAACGTTAGGTTGCTTTGAAAATCTTCGGCATGATTGGTGGTCCTATTCTTGGTCTGTTTTGTCTCGGGATGTTCTTCCCGTGGGCCAACTCCATCGTAAGTTGACTTCAAACGTAAATTCACAATAATGCTGTTTATTTATTTATTAACTTATTTTGGTAATTGTTTCCAGGGAGCTCTGGTAGGTCTGTGTGCAGGACTGGTTGTGGCTTTCTGGCTCGGCATTGGAAGCATCCTCACTCGTAGCACAAGACCATTACCACTTGAATGCAGCGCCAATGCAACCATTGCTATTCAGACAGCGTTCAACAATATCACTCTGAGGTATGGATCACTCCGGCTGCACACTGTGACCTCTCCTCATTGATCATCTCCTTAAGCATCTCTTTGTTCTTCAGCCAACCCTCTGGACTCAAGAGATTTTACTCCCTGTCCTACATGTGGTACAGTGGATTTAACTGCACTACAGTCATTTTAATAGGCCTGATTATCAGCTTTCTCACAGGTAGGTGAGCTCTTATGCATATCTTTATTGTCCATAACTTTTCTTTATAAAATGTTTATTAGAAATTCTAAATTATGTTTCTCAGGCCCAACAAAGGAAGAAGATGTGATGCCAGGAACACTCTATCCCTTGTTAGGAAAACTTTTTTGTTTTCTACCTGAACACCTGAAGAAGAAGCTCTGCTGTGTGACTCCACTGGGACAAACGGTGAGTGAAAAGATCGATTTAATAGCAAAGAACCTTGCAACGTTCTGTATATATAATGTATTTGCAGTAGAATAATAGTAAAGCATTATGTAAAGATGGTGTAACCCCCGGTGACACAGAGATGACGTTTTGAAATGTTTACTAGAATTTGGAAGAGCAGGACTTTTTTCAAGAGCCTCTTTTCAGGATCATGATTTGCAGGCGGTTAAAGTGGGATTTGGCAGGTGGGGAACAATACGATTAGGCATAGTGGTGCAGCATGGGGAACAAAATTACTTAGAAATAAGTCAAAATAATTTGTTTTGTTCTTTCTGCCCTTTTTAGCCAACCGAATTCTGCATGATATTAGTAACTGTTACACAAGCTTTATAACTAATTTCCAACACCTAGACCTTTCCAATAAGAAAGGTACAATTCAGTGAATCTAATCAGCATCATCACTTTGAATATACATTCATGTCAGCCACCCTAGAGTAAACATTCCAGGACTGTAAACTTTAACACATTACTCCAAACTAACCAGTTTAGCCTGTCCTAAATTTCCTGATATTTTCATCCAGCCTTTGAATAAGACAGAATTAGTGTACTTCAGTTCATTGTGCAAGAAATTTTCACAAAAATGTAATTCAGCAACACATCATTTATACATACATATCTGACTCAAAAAATTCTAAAGTTAATTACAACATTACATATACACTTTAAAATTCCAAGCATGTAAATTTCACTTTCTAAGCAGTGCTTGCCTTTGAAAATAATCATCCTTCCTTTCTTGTCCTGTCTTTCTTGCATCTTTTTCCATCTCTGATAGTGCCACATACTAACATTTTATTCTAACCCTGTAAAATACAGAAAGTGTCATTTAAGCCCGTATACAAACTGCACAGAAGCAGTTTGTTTGTAGTGTAGTGCGACCACAACTTCACATCTGCATCATGAACCCATTGCAGAGTTGAAAGCGAAAAAGGATGAGTTGAATGTGCTAGCAGGCCATGGATGTAATTATTTTCTTATTATTGAGCAAATATCTATATGCTGTCATTAGAAGCAATGCCAGGCTGCAGTACATGCAAAATGAACTCATTCAGTAGTAATATGTATGAACCTGCGGATTAGATTTATTTATTAACTGACTGCTAATTGCCAGGATTAACACTGCAAATTGCAGATGGTTCAGTCGTGCAGTCATTTAAAACTAATTTTTATTGAGCTGACCTGACAGGCTGATGAAGGCTATTGCAAAATTTAGGTGCTACAACCTGAAAAGCATGGTCTCCTTTGGATTTAAAGTAAGAATTGAACAGTTAGACTAATCAGATAATCAGAGAGACTCTAATCAAGAATATTTCAGTCTTGTGTAAGGAATCCTCATATCAGTCAGGGCTATGTAAGAAACTCATAGTTCCTTTTAGACTAAAACTGAAAGAGGTGCATTCACCTATTTGGGAGGACTTAAAAGGATTCAGGACTGGGTGACTTCATTCATCTTTATTATAAGTAATTTATCCTAACTGATTCATCAGAGGTTGTATTCTTGCAGGAGTAAAAATCTGGTCTCAGAGACATTTTTTATTATGTTGGAGATGAGAGAGTGTTTGATATGGAGGCATTAGGAGGGATTATCCGTAAACATCTTCAGGCACCACTTAATATGATGCTGCTTCCCCTTCTTTCCCAAAATCAGACTAAATATTATGTATGCTTGCTTGCATTTTGTTCATATTTACTCTGCATCATTTAGAGTCAAAATTCAGAGGTTGGCAGCAGTCAGTCATTGTAACAGTTTATGGAAATGTGTAGCACAAAATTTGGTGGGGGGGCACTGGTCTATCTGGTTTTAAAATGTTTTCAATGTGTCAGATTCTGTCATGTCATGTAGCATACCCAATACAAATGTGTATGCTCTTCCTGATGCAGCTTTCCCAGGGTCTTATCTGTTAATGTGGTTGCACCACCACTTCAATAAAGTCTGAAATATTTCAGGAGTTTGAAAATGTTTTAAAGTGGCTCCTTGTAAAATCCTGTCCATCTCCACTGTTAATCCAGTTTTTTAATCTTTTAGCATCTGTAAAATGAATTCCTAGCAGTAGCAGTATGTGAAGCATCCCTGGTTTGATCCCCCTTTGGGGCTGTGTCAGAAAGGATCTCTGGCATAAAATACCAAATTGAACATGTAAAGCTACCTTGTGTGGAGCCCGCTTGTGAATAAGGGAGTGGCTGCCAGTAGCACTTAGCATAATGTCAGCATGCTAACTAACATGGTGTCTATAATCAAAATGATCACTGTTCATCATATTTGCTGCTTTTTCACAGGTATGAATATTTGATCAAATCAGTTTCCTTATGTACGTTTTTATCTTTTTAAATTAAAAAAATATATACATATAGCTTGCAGCACCACAGAGGCAACCTTCACAACACAAAGAAGGCAATGGACTGGCATTCCCACAAGAAGATAGATCATCACTGGAAGAGAGGGAAAGCTTTCTTCCCGAGACTTTGGTAGAGTATGAAACCGCAGTGTGACGTCGACGTCTGTCACAAGAGGCTCTATTCAGCTCACTCTAAAAATTTACATGTAGAAGTTGTGAATATCGTTCACATTAGACTGATGCCTGCAGCATTCAAAGCTACAAATTTTTCAACATTTAACATCAGTTTTTTTTTTTTCTATTTATGTCAAAAGATTCAGCTGAACCTGTTAGTGTCTGAGTCAGTTATGTCTTACTTACATACACTACTTGTCAGCTTTATGTGAATGCAGCTGACAAATTGACCTTGTACTAGGCCCTGAGGCAGCTCCTCGGTTAAACATCCGTTTTAGCTTTTCTTCCATTAAGCAGGTTTATTCTGATTGAGGGACCCTCGCAAACAGCAGAGCCAAAGCTGAGTCCCTGAGATGATTATCTTAGGAATATCCACTCTCACCTTGACATAAATGAGCAAAGACTATAGAGGCAACTTTCACACCGAAACTTTGCACATATGCCAACCTCATTATATTTTGCCCATGTTAAATTTGAGCATCCCCTATTGAAACAGTATAAAAAACTGCAGCAAGTAGGGTGAAGAATAACAGACTCACTTCAAATTGTTAGCTGCTTTCTTGAAGGTTTTTCCTGAGTACATGTTAAAAAGCTGAACTATGCTGATATATGTCAAAATTGATATGTTGGGAGTTTGACACAAGAGGAAAAGAAGTAAACATATTTTATGGTGATATTTTCTTTGTACTTGATGACTGTTTAGCACTACTGTGGCTGTTTGAAAAATGGTCCTGTGAAAAGATACTGCCTTGTCTGTTAAGAATGTATGATTATTACTTGACCGAAAAAGTACAAAATTTTCTAGAATTAAAGATTTTATAGTTACATTGTTGTCTTTTGTGTTGTTTTCATTAGTTTTTGTAGTTTTATGTTTTGACTTTTTTATTCATTTCTTTTTGTCTGTAGTTTTGAATAGATTTGTTTCTGTAAGTTTTAAGAAAATGTTTAAGGTTTAGTTTTTTATATGATTGAAATTGTTTATTTGATTTTTATCCTCTAATATTGGGGTAATTTCACATCTTTAAGAAGTTTAGAGTAAATATTAAAGTAAACACAACACTTTGTAAAAGGAATTGGCCCAGAGCTACACAATCATCCCAGTCTCAGTGTTAGGAAGTACAAATGATTCCTTATGTTTGACATGTTCAAAAAGTCAGTGAAACTGGTCGATATGACTGAAACTAGCACCACTTAATGAACAATGTCAGCCTATTGTTCATTGAGTGGTGCTAGTTTCAGTCATTATGCAACGTACTGCTTTTAAGGTGGGGAAACCTGCAGTCAGCTGAGGCTGAAGAAGGCACCTGGATGAGTGACGAAACGTTTCTCCCACTGAAAACGCTACGTCCAGATGAACAGAATCAACCTTTTGTGTTTTGTTTTGTTTTTGTTTTCCTAAGTTTTTATTTTATTTTTGCGGTTGCCAAGTTCACAGGGCCCTGCACAAGTTTCACACATGAAGATCAGTATAATGTAGTTGGAGGACTGTGTTTAAATTGTATTTAATTCCAAAACAGTTGATTACTTTTGTTAAACTTCTTGAATTAAAGATGGAAGTCTACACTTCAATTGCATATTGATTGTTTGATTTAAAATCCACTGTGGTGGTGTATAGAGGCAAAATGACAAAAATTGAGTCCCTGTCCAAATTTACAACTAGTGCTATTTATAATTAGCTTGCATTAAAACTATAGGCTTGGTGTTTAAATGATTGCACATTTTTCAAACTTACTCAAACATCGTACTGAGTCGTACTTTCCTTAAAGCAATTTGATTTTTTCTTAACTTGCATGCACCATACAATGTATATAATAAGTAATTGGACAGAAAAACACCAACAGTATTAGGATTTAAATATATGAGCTATTTTCCGGCTAGTTACATCATTAAAATGCTGTTAATGTAAAGATCTACATTCCAATCATGTATTCAAGTCACAGAATATGATCATTTAAGCTTTTAGACACTTTTTACTCTTGTACATTTTGAATGCGCTATTTTATTTATTTTTTTAAACTTTGAGTCTCCCTTCATGCACATGTTTTCAGTTGTTGCTGGTTAGATTTAGACTTCTCTACAACATTCAAACTAAAAGAAATGTTTTGCATGTTCATATCAAGTTTGGGAGAAAGCAGCTTTTATTCTGGATGTCCTTTTTTAAAGATAAACAAGGAAGTTTCACCTCCTATTTTGCCAATACTATCTTTTTTCTTTTAACCAACTGATAAGTCATCGATTTAAATAATATCCAGATTGTTAAGTTGATGAATGAAGATATTATTTTAGAAATATATTATTACACTATTACTACAGTGTTATCATCAGAGGCAGGGCACACCCTGGACAGGTCGCCAGTCTGTCGCAGGGTTACCACATAGAGACAACCAATCACACTCACATTCACTCCCGTATTCACACCTATGGGCAATTTAGTGTTTCCAATTAACCTAACCCCACCAACTGCATGTCTTTGGGAGGCAGCCGAAGTACCGGGGAGAACCCACTCAAACACCACAGAGAAAGACCCCGGCCTGATGGTGGAATTGAACTCAGCTGAACTCATTTATATCAAATCACCTGTGAAAATATAATTGAATGCTATGTCAAGTCACTGTGTATGTTTAATACAAAAATCAAATGTGAGGCTAATTATTCAAAAACAAACAATAAGAGTTAGATACCATAACTCTCCAAATAGATTTTGTGTAATATATGTTTAGCTATGAACTCTCTATCAGTTCACCCTGCCTAGAAAGAGTTGTCAGTTGCTCCTAAATCTCATTTGACTAAACATTTGTGTTCATATAATACTTAGAGCAAATGAGTTCTTTGTTTTAAGGTCAGACAACTAATGATTATCCAAAAGGGACCCATAAAAGTTCTGCATTACAGAGCTTCTCTGTACGCTCAGTCCTCAACACATGGTTTGTATAATAAGGTCTGTTAGCACATAAAGGTTATGTAAAAAACTGTAAAGGGCAAATATAGATACTTGGTATAGGGCTGATTTGCCATTGCAGTCATGTGAAAAGAGTTGGCTTTGAGATATATGCAGTACTCACTGGTCTTCAATGATAAGGTGGTGTACAACAAATTCAGAAGGAAAATTAACAATTCAATCAATTATTCAACACAATACATGCAATAATACGTTAAGAAGGGATTGGACAGTTAATTTACTAAAACGTACTTAAGTTCATCAGTTTATGCTCAAAGATGTTTTTACTTTGAGAGTTGGGATTTGTGTCAAATAAGGACATATCATTGGTAAACTGGAAATGGCAACCAACCTGATATTGACATATAAGGACCTGTGGAGGAGTTCAGAGTCAAACAAACAAACAAAAAAATTAGTGGGAAAAATCATTAGGGTGAGACATTAATATGTGTAGAAAAATGAATGGCCATCCGCTGGCTAGTTGCTACGTGTAGCTAAGTGAATGCAACAGTTTATCTCCTATAAATCCAGCTTTTATCCTTTGTGTATTTTCCCAGTCCAAGACGAAATACTCCAAGAAACCCAAACAAATTCCGACTTACAGTCAAAAGCATGTATATAAACCTCACATTAACACATGCTTAAGTTACTCTGAAGCACCAAGTTGAATTGAATAAACAATATAGTACAGTATGAAGGCAAACATCAGTGATATAAAAATTGTCCTTTTCATATATGGCGTCATAAAAATTATGCCTCATATCTAATAAATAAACTACACTTTGCTGTAGTGTGGAGTTATTCAGGTGACACTGCACTTTTCTGTACACATAGTTTCAAAAATGAAAACCATATTACACACAAACATCATTCAGTCTCTGTTTTTGATAGTCAAATTAGTGGTACATGACAGCCTTTTTACTTTGCATGTCTATCTGCAGTAACCTCTACAGGTAACTGGTCATCTACTGCTGTCACGTTAAAAAATACTTCAGTCTTCTGTTGACCATTTCCTTGTGAGCAGCTGTACGGATTCCTCCACCTGGTGCACCTCCATCACTTTGGGGCTCTGATGGGTCCTTCTACCATCCTGAACACCAGGTTAGTAAAAATTTCAGTATTTATGATTTTCCTGATTTGATTAAACATTTGTATTCGTAATATACTTAGAGCAAATGAGTTCTTTGTTTTAAGGTCAGACCACTAATAATTATCCAAATGGGACCTATAAAAGTTCTGCATTACAGAGCTTCTCTGTACGCTGGGTCCTCAACACAAGGTTTGTATAATACGGTCTGTTAGCACATAAAGGTTATGTAAAAAACTGTAAAGGGTAAATATAGATGCTTGGTATAGGGCTGATTTGCCATTGCAGTCATGTGAAAAGAGTTGGCTTTAAGATATATGCAGTACTCACTGGTCTTTGATAAGGTGGTGTACAACAAATTCACAAGGAAAATTGACCGTTCAATTAATTATTCAACAGATAATACATGTAATAATACTTTAAGAAGGGATTGGACAGTTAATTTACTAAAAAGCCCTTTAATTCATTAGTTTATGCTCAAAGATGTTTTTACTCTGAAAGTTGGGATTTGTGTCAAATAAGGACATATCACTGGGGCGATCGTGGCTCAAGAGTTGGCAGTTCGTCTTGTAATCAGAAGGCTGCCGGTTCGAGCCCTGGCTCTGACAATCTTGGTCGTTGTGTCCTTGGGCAAGACACTTCACCCGTTGCCTACTGGTGGTGGTCAGAGGGCCCGGTGGCGCCAGTGTCCGGCAGCCTCGCCTCTGTCAGTGCGCCCCAGGGCAGCTGTGGCTGTAATGTAGCTTGCCATCACCAGTGTGTGAATGGGTGGATGACTGAATGTAGTGTAAAGCGCTTTGGGGTCCATAGGGACTAAGTAAAGCGCTATACAAATACAGGCCATTTACCATATCACTGGTAAACGGGAAATGGCAACCAACCTGATATTGACATATAAAGACCTGTGGAGGAGTTCATAGTTCAAACAAAAAAAAAATTATTAGGGTAAGACATTAATATGTGTAGAAAAATTAATGGCCATCCACTGGCTAGTTGCTACATGTAACTAAGTGAATGCCAGAATTTATCTCCTATAAATCCAGCTTTTATCCTTTGTGTATTCTCCCAGTCCAAATATACTCCAAAACCATTTAAACTAATTCGGCTGGAAATAGTGTTTTTAAACTTGGAATTTTGAAAATATGTATTTGAAATCTGATCCTGGTTTGTGGGTGGCTGTGGCTCAGGTGGTATTAGATTGTTGGTATGAGCCCTGGTAGTCAGTATGATAAGAGGGGCACCTCAATTTCAACTTTTTAAAATTTCAGGATTTTTAGATGTTAGAGTGATTTGTATTGGAGCTATCTTTAATATATTGTATTTTTTAATCTTGATCATTTTCACTGCTGTCCTTGTTTTGGAGCAACTATGACCACAAAGTTTCCTCTGGGATTAGTAAAGTATTCTGATTCTGACTCTGCTCCACTCTTCATGCAAAAATGGCCTCACTCTTTCCTTCATTAATGATCTCTATCATCTCTTTAATCATATTACCATTATAAATTTTGCAAAGGCAGCATTTTTGCAGATGTTGGCTTGGTTTTGCATGGAAGTGCAACATTTTAATTATCGTATTTATAATTAATAAATGCTATTGTTTGCCAAAAGCTTTTAAAAAAATGTCATTTATTTTTCCCTAAACAGGATGTGGACCTTTTTATTTCTTTACATCTTGGGCATAAACGTCTGTCAGGTTTGTTGATTACACGCAAATGCACAGTTTGATCTTAAAATTCAACCTTATCATGGCATTAAAAAAGAAAAAAGATGGAATCACTTTTCTTTCACAGGCTGATAACTCAACACAAATGCTTTATGCCAAACTGATAATAGACAAAAGTGCAATTGTAAATATCACAAACATGCTGAAGAGTTTTACATATAACAATACAGTTGTTGAAGCACCTGTAATGACAACAGGTAAACTCATTTTCAGTCTTCCACATACACCATGCTGTGATTTATGAAGAAAATACTTATTTAACCTCTAATTCTAACCCTGCATAACTCTTGTCCTTATAAGTGTGCACAAATGGTCCAGGCGGGAAGGTATGTCATTGCAAACCGGGCCACAGATGGAGCGATACTTTCTGTCAGTCTAATCCAAAATGTTGTGGCGATGCAAACTGTACTTTGAATAGTGCAGACGCAAAGTGTGTCCTAAACACCACAGGTATTTATATATATTTATATATAATATATGTATATATCTATATCTATATCTATATCTATATTTAAATGTATCTAATTTGTGTGCATCAAGGTTGAAAGCATTAAAAAAAAAACTGACATTTTCTTGCTCACAGTTACCATCACAGGATCTTTGAAAATTGCAAAGGCAAACGACCATGAAAACTGTTTGAAAGGCATACAAACTAAAGAATATATAAGCTGCAGAAATAACTTGACGACACAGGTAATAAACAGTCATTTAAAAATATACAATGTCTTTATTTATAATAAATAAGAACACTATTATTTACTCTCTTTCCATACCTCTTAGATGAAAACAGTGTACAGCACTCTGAGGGGATTTGACTTTTTAACCATTACAGGATTCAGGTATATTCGTGCAATTACAAATAAAATGTTTCGGTAAATGTATTTTACATGTGTGACTAAAATCTGTCTTCGTTTTTTATTGAAGGCTCGGAAGCCTCTACGTAGATTTTATAATGAGCGTCGCTTCCACCGTCAATTCACAAACTCTGATTAACAATTCAGAAGCCATCAGCCGAAGTCTGTCAGCCTCACTTGATATGGAGACTGCAGGTAATGTAATCTACCTGTGGAGGGCGCACATATTAGAAATGAATCCCAACCTGGACGGAAGTTTTTTTTTCCTCTTAAATTGTATACAAATTCTGTTAGATTGTGTTTTAGATATCATTTTAGCGCTCCTTGAGTATCATTCTCCACCAACATGTCAGACTGACATATCTCAACAACTACTGGATGGACTGCCATGAAATTTTATGCATATTATACAAATTTTTTCCACTGTGTAAATTGTGACTAACATTCTTATTTAAAGGACCGGATCAGCTAAATAACCTTTCAAAATTCGCAAAACGTTGCCCGCTGAAATCCCAATTTTATTTCTTTGTTTCTATTATAAAATGATAATCTGAGGTCAACAATGCTATGGATACAATCATATTATTCTGATAAAGATTAAGAAAATATGAGTGAAACACAAATCTCTCCCTCTCTGGTTTTAGTTTATAGTGATATGCTTTAACGATTGTTTATCCGTAGCTCCGGTACAGTACTATTCAACCTATGGCGTTCATGGAACTGTAAATGTTTTCAAGTTTCAATGACTGGCCGCCAGGTGGCAGTATTTCCATATGACATACCAGATGTACGTGGTTTCCATGCCAGTTCACTATTATTGTTTTTTCTCTGTAGGTGTTGTCCGCTTAATAATGCCAAACAACATGCCTATCCCGTATGCGGCCACTGACCAAAACATCACATGCATAGCAGAGGAGGACCTTGGAACTACACCACAGTGGAGTATAACAAACACCAATGGGGAATATGAAATAACTAATGGAACAGTTTCAACTGTCACAATATTATCAAAAACAGAGAGTAAAATCCAGCTCAAAGAAGTGACAGAACTCTGGAAAGGTATGTTTGTATGTGAGATTTTGAGACTTCTATGTAATTAGTGTAAACCCATCCAGAAAAAAAAACTAAATAAATTGTACAAGACATGTTTAAGCAATTTAAAAAAGAAATAAAGATTTTTTTTTTTATTTCGAATGTGATACAAATTAAAACTTGTATATGCAATTTAATATTTATTTATCTATGTCAGAAGGTTCAATAAATATTTCTTTTCATGTTTTTTCTGGGAATTGTTCAGGCTTTAAACGGTTAAATAGTTTGGTACTGTGAGCTGAAAAACTCAACTATCTGGATTAAACATTTTTAATTATCTAATCTGATTCCTACATGTACCGGCTTTAACACTGTTTTTGTTTTTGTTTTTTTTCCTAGGAACGTACTTGTGTCTCTACCAACAAACAAAAACCAGTTACAAAGACAATCTGACATGTACAATCAACATAGAACACAAAGGCAGTGCTGTACTGGATGTAGCTCTAAAGCCCGACATTGCTGTCTTCACTGTGCCATCATTTCCACGCTGCAAAACTGAAGGTGATGTTCTCCAAGTAGCAGCCCAGTGTGACATAAATAATAGCACTGAACCTTATAATGTCACATGGAATGGTGACGGCCTCAAAGATTATTCAACAACTTCGGGTAAGCATATTTTTTCTTTTCTTTTCTTTTCTTTTCTTTTCTTTTCTTTTCTTATTTGCCAAATAATTTTAGTTAAAAATATTTATTTTCCAATTGTTATGAAAATCCATGACATGAATGTATCATTCTTGCAGGTGACAAAACACAAATTTATACAGCTCAAAAAATTATCAGCTGTGGTACAAAGAACAACAATCAAATTACAGCATCGTGTATATTTACAAACAGACTTGGGCAAAATAAAAGTGCTTCGGTGCCCTTCAACGTCATTGCCGGTAAGTTGTTGTATTTTGTAATAAGGATTAAACGAATAAATGCCCACAAACAATCCCACATAGGAGCTAAAACAAAAACCTACAACAAAGTTCTTGTCTTTGGCAGACATAAATGAAAACAAATTCATCTGATTTAATTTTATTCAAAAAGTGCCAGTTCACAACACTTGTCTGAAGTTGCTGATATTTTAAGATAAACCAAACAAAATATTTATAAATAACTACTTACCTTAATAAGGATAGTCCAATAAATTGCCATTTTAAATGCCCCAAAATGTATTCCTAATTAATTACAATGAAATTAAAAGAAATAGAAATAAAAAGAGTGATATTTGTAGCTGTAAGACACACATGCTGCTAAAGGTGGCTCTATAAGCTACTGAATCATGTGGTGTACATAATGGGGTGGAGACATTTAACTCTGATTTTGTTACATAAATAATGACAGAATATAAATTTAATACATTTCTGTGTATCTGAGGTTGTAGTTAAATTGTTTTTGAATCTGCATACAGAGGATTTATTTTATATTGTTGTGATATATAAAAACCTTTGAAGTGAAAGAGGGTGCACTTTCTTTTTACCATGACTATAATAGTTTATAGTAATGATGATATCGTAATAGTCACATACTCAAATATACTACAATGTAAAATAAAATGAAGATAAAATATAGAAATATGAGAGCAGCCCATTGTTTTAGAATCATGAATGAATGTAGGCTATATTGATTACTTCACAGATGAGAGAGCCAAATATTTATGATGCATTATAGAATATAATTTCTGCAAGAGAAACTCATTTGAACACATCATTCTCTAAATTAACTTTTGATATTGTCTTAGTTAATGTATGAAATTTTATTTGTCAAAACAGCAGGTGAAAAATTCTGTCCGGCTGAGGGTGACTGGGGAGACACCAAACTTGGTTTCACTTCAGTCTTAAAATGCACAAACTCTGCTGGACTAAGAACAAGGAAATGCAAGTAAGAATCCAACTGCTGATCATATTTATTATGTAATAATGTATCAGTTATTTGTTATTTGTTTGACTATTTTTATTTATTTTTTTATATTAAAATGGCTCAGTTGCCCAAACAATGATTGTTTGCATTTGTAACTGGGAACATTATTTGAGCAGTTCATAAATGAACATTTATTTGTGAAATTTGTTAAGATATTATTAAAATTAATATTTTCAGCCTAAGCGAAAAATGGGAAGATGAGGTGTCAGGATGTGTGAACTCAGACCTGTACACCGTACTGCAAAATGCAGTAGTAAGTAAGCTTAAGTTTCATAATTGATGTTAAGAAATTGTTTCCATATGATAGGAAAGTAACTTAATAATCTCAAACTTAATACAGCAACAAATTCTCCAACTGTTATGAGATTTTTACACAACAGAAAAAAGGAAAGTCGTTCATCTTTTTGTCAAAACCGCTTTAGCTGATTCAGTTAGACTTGACTAATACGTATGTGCTCTTGTTACAGATTTCTGACATTGGACTTGGGTCACTAGATAAAAATGCAGAAACAATATTTTCTAACCTTAACAATGTCACTCAAAATTCAGGACGTATAAACACTTTTGCTAATGTGAATGCATCAGTTGAGGTACTCACCACCATGAGTAACAAACTGCAAACTGTAGACAATGCAACCACGACTACAGTAAGTATCAAAGAATCTTTATATTTATTATTATTTAAAAACTTTAAAAAATATTAAAATGAATAAGTATACTTGTACTTAAAGTTTGAATCTTTAAGAGTTACAAGGAAACAAATCTCCAATGTATTTATTCACTCGTCTTTTTTGAATACAGCAGCAGTTCAGTTTTACTATTTATAATTAACTTGTACACCAAGTTCATTGCTAATGCAAATCAAGAATTTCCTGCTGCTGTTACGTCAGATTAAAAGAGTTCAAATGATGAGCAACCCTGTCCCTTTTATTCTGAAGAAGCCACAGGAAATGTCACCACCCTAGCCATTGTTCGGTAAATGTATCTACAGTTACTAGTTTTGACAGTGGCTTATTCACAGGAATGGAGGGACAATGACCAGCTAGTGAAGCAGATAAAAAGCCGCATGTGCCAAACTTTCACTAGTTCAGTTTTTTATGATACATTTTTAACATCATAGTTATATCACCAACAAACCTTTGTCGTTCTTTTCAGAATTTCCTGGCCTCATCTAGTAATCTGTTGGATGGGTCTCTTGGAAACTCGTGGAAAACACCAAATCCTCAAAGCAACCAAACCCTGGCTGAGAAATATCTGTGGACAGTTGAGAAGTTAATTGCGATATCAAACATAAGTAATGGTTCAAATCCAAGTAATATAAATATAGGCACATGCAGTGGAAAAACATGCACCAATACGGTGTTCGATGCCACAGTCACTGTTAAAAGCTCAGGAAATGGCACTGTAAAAACAGCTGGATTCAAATACCTGCAGGAATATTTGCCCAATACAACAAACACATCTGACATCAACAGTATTGTTGTGTCAACAACCACTACTGAAGGGGGAAAAGAAAACCTTAAGATTACAATAAAGTTCCCATTGCTCACACCAAGGCCTCGCGATGTTAGTCTGCAATGTGTCTCATGGAACTACAACCAGAGCAAATGGACAGATGAAGGATGTGTCTGGGGGGGTGCTTCTAAACCCGACGAGTGCATTTGCAATCATCTGACTTCATTTGCCATTCTGATGTCCAGGTATCCCATTGAAATCCCTTACATGACCGAGATAACGTACGCTGGACTTTCTGTGTCAGTGGTGTCACTCGTTATCAGCCTCCTGATAGAACTGATCGTCTGGAGCAAAGTAGTCAAGACAAATACTCTACATTTGCGCCACACCGCCCACGTGAACATTTCTCTTTGTTTGCTGGTGGCAGATTGCTGTTTTCTGGCATCTTCTAAACCAGAGAGCATTTCAGAAATCTGGTGTAGAATCTCAGCTCTTCTGAAGCATTTCTGCTACCTGGCCATGTTCTTTTGGATGTTGAGCCTGAGCACCACGCTCCTTCATCAGGCAGTTTTCCTGTTTCACAAAGTGGGCAAGAAAACCTATCTGAGGTTCTCGTTGATCCTGGGCTACGTTTGTCCTTTTCTCATCGTTTTCATCACATTTCTCACCAACAACGCCGGCGCTAAAGGCGTGTATTTCAGTACGAAAACATGTTGGCTGGTTTATTCTGGAATTCTGAAAGGAACCATCTATACATTCATTCTTCCAGTTGGTATAATTGTTTTCATCAATTTGTTTGCCATGGTAGTGGTAATCATGAAGCTTCTGGACCATAAGATCACAGAAAAATCTCATGAGAAAGAAATACAGGCTGCCAAAACTGTCCTGAGATCAGTTATTCTTCTGACTCCAATCTTTGGTTTGCCATGGATTTTTGGATTTGCAACATTTAGTCTGGACCTCACAGCTGGAGCTGTGACTTTAGCTGTGAACTACGCTTTTGTTCTGCTCAACGCATTCCAGGTATGGTCACAATTATTAAACTGATCAGACTCAATATCTGTTCTGCTAAAAGTATCGCTTGTTTTCTTTTTAAATGCTTGTTTTTCATTTCTAGGGTTTGTTGATTTTGTTGACCACGTGCCTGGGGGACAGAATGGTAAAGTCATTTACTTCTAGAGATAAGAGGCCTACCTAGTTTAGTTACATGCTGCTGTATCACTGTGATAACATTTGAATATATTTAAAGTTTGAAGCCAATGGCAGGAACGCATGATCTAAAATCCACAGCTGAATCAATGTCATTATTGTTGTAGTTGTTCTCAGGTTTATTCTGTGTCATTTCAGTTATTTTAATGAAATTATTATCAACAGTTATCAAAAATATCCTTGGAAATTTTTTCATTAAATGTTGTTTTTCTTCTGATTTTGACAGACCCGTGAAGCACTGCGGAATTCTTTCAGGAAAAAAGTAAGTGAACCACAGCTTGTTTGTAAATGACCACAGTGACTGATGATGAATGACTCACATCTTTTTCCTCTGTTCTGCAGGCTCCACCAACCATCAGCGAAAGCTCCACAAAGTTGGAAACAACAACTAAAAAGTCCTAAACAACACCTGTACACATGTATACTCACAAAACACTACATTTAAATCAAATGTAATAGATTCATGAGCTACATTTACTCTTTGATGTGACTGTTTCTTGTTGTTTATTTTCAGTAATACAAGTCAGAAATGGTCATAATTGTTATATGCATATCTGTGTTTTTTTGTTCTATATACATATTAATATGAAATGTGATTTAATAATGCTGTACATCGCATGTCTTAAATAGCACCTAGCAATAAAGAGCTGAAGGAAAACTCTCAGCTGAAAGGATAGAAGAAAACCTGCGTGAGGATTTTATTTCTGTAAATGTGATTCGAGATCACATCTTGCTTCAGTTTTTACGTTTTCTTTGTCCCGTTCTGCCCACTCCTCATCTGTGTCATCCACTGAAACCCCTTCGCGGGCTGCTTGTGTACAATAAACATGTCACCCTGTCTCTGCTCTGTAACACACAAAAACAAGAATGTATACTTGTCATGTATAAAGATTATACTCTTGGTTATTGTTAATAAAATTACAAGAATGTGAAGTGTGAACTGGGCTTTATGTCATACTGCTCTAACTGCTTTGTAGTCCTTGTCATGACTATCCTGCGCCCTGTGATGGTGTCCTTGCTTGTGTGGCCTTGCAGATGAAATACAAACCTCAGCCACATCTAGCAATATTAAATCTTGCGACACTGCATGTGATTTCATCTCGACGGCTTTGGATTGTGTTTTGAGGAAGGAGTCCATCTCAGTCAAGTCGAGCAGCCGCCTTTCCTTTTTTCGGTATATATACCTTAGAGTATATGTACCCTGCCTCTTAACTCTATCACTTCAGGGTTATGCCCCAGCCCCCCTGCAACTCGGATAAAGATAGGAGGATGGTAGTTGTTGTAAATCCATTTAATTTTTATGTTAACCAGACTATAGACTTTGTTGAACATTATGTAATATGAAGATAACATGTAGTATTTAAGTGACCAAGTAGTATTGGGGTAAAAGCTATTGAATAGTTTTGGAGTAAATTGACAAAATCGTCAATGATTACAATATTCCAAGAGTTCAACTTACTTCATCTAACCATGTTTCAGTCACGTTTAATCAACACAAAATGCACAGGTTTATTGAATATGAATAAGTTGTGTTGATTTAACTAAGTTGTTTAAGTTTCTGCCAAAGCAAAACAGTTGTGTGCAACCAATCTCCACTACTGAATTAAGTAAATCCAATATGGTCTTTTTTTCAGTGCATTCATCACTTATAATCCAGCAGGAAACAACCAAATCCTTGGAAGTTATAATCCAAGACAGCAAAAATTAGAAAAAGCCACAAAATACAAATCCAATTTGTAAGTCCAGTGTTTGGGAGTGGCTAATCTTCTGATCATGCTCTCTACCAATTGCAGGAAACTAGAGGAAGAACATCTTACCCAATGTGCACTGGATTTTTTTTTATACGTTATTCTCTTTCTTCCTGCCCTTGATGTCCATATTGTGCAATATCTCATCTACATTCCCATATTTCAAGTCACACCCTGTTGCTCTCTTTGTATAAACATACTTAATATAGAAGAAAAATAAATAATTATAGTCATCCAGGAATTATTGATGTCATTATTGCCTGCAGCAGTCAATCCTAAACAAATTTTATTTCAGCACTAGTTTTTTTTATTCTATTTATAAAGACTCAGTTGAACCTGTCAGTGTCTTAGTCTGTTAAGTCTTGTCAGCTTCATTTCATGATCACTGATGGACATTTCCACCTCAATGTGATTATATTATTCAATTACAATAGAACTTGATTCACATTTTAAAATAAACCTTATTTACCTTATACTAGGCCTCTCCAGTTAATCCTCAGTGACTGGAGACCCCTCTCAAACAGCAGTTGAGTGGGTCTACTGCATATAGTCAGAGCTGAGTCCCTGAGTGATTATTTTATTAATATCTGCCATCACCTTGACACCACAGAGCAAATAGATTGGCTAAAACACCCTCCCAAAAACAAACTCATGAACTGGTTGTTTTCAAACTGTCTGACACATTTGGATCATAAAAATTACCTGCACATTTGCTGACCTCATTATTTTAAACTTTGGCCATGTTAAATAGAGCAACATGTATTCTAACAGTATAAAAAACTGCAGCAAGGTAACAGGCCTACTGTTAGTTCCCTCCTTGAAGGTTTTTCCAGGTCTATGCTGATATATGTGAAAAATGATATGCAGGAGCTTGACATAGGAAGAAAAGTAATAATATTTTATGGTGATATTTTCTTCTTGATGATTTTTTAGTACCAGTTTGGTTGTAAAAAAAAATGTCCTTTGAGAAGATATTGCCTTGACTTTTAAGAATGTATGTTTATTACTTCACTGATAATGTCAGGTTTGTCCCTTGGATGTTTGCCCTGAGTTCCTAAAGTCTCTGCAACATGGTGTGGAGATGATGCGGGGCGGACCCTCTGGATTGGCAGACCGGGGTCCAATCTTTAAGAAGTGCAACTGGCGTCGTTGCCCACCTCTCAATTTTAAATACACGTAGACATTGAGGGCTAGCAGGAGGGGCTATGCGCTTACCTGCTGCTCTGGCAGGTAACTCCATGCCCTCCTGGGTTTTAAATGCACTTTAGAACACACATGCATCAACATATGAGCGGATGGAGGGAGGTTTGGAGTCTTCACACACCCCCGTTCTCTGCGGCCTGCTGGAGCGGGGGGGCTGGGAGGAGGAGTTGGCCGTCCGACTGGGGTCTGGAATGTGGGGCCTCCCTGCTGCTACGGAGTCGGGGCGGTCTGCTTCTCCCCACCGCAGGGAAAAGGGTAACACCACCTGGGTCTGGGTGCAGTTTCCCCCTCCAGGGGCGAGGGTACCCAGACCGGGTTCTTAGAGTACGCTTGGGGAGAGTGATTGTGTGTACAGCGTCTCTTTATGTCTGTCTCCACGTTGGTTGAGTGTGGAATAATTGCTTATGAGAGCATGAGGGTGGGAATGGATGTTTGTATCTGTGTGTGCCTGTATGTCTGTGTCTATATGTCAGGTTGGGTATCAGACGCCACCTCTCTGGGGACATCTCAGGCCCTCCAAGGTTTGGAGGCCTATCTCCCCCCACCACTTCCCCTGCCGGTGGCGGACGCCCTCAGACATCGGTGCGTTGGTGGTTCTGTGTGTCCGGGGGTGGGCGCCCAGGTACATACCGGCTCACTCCTTGGCGGCTGCTTATCGGGGCCTGGAGCCTGGGGCTCGCTCGGGCCACTTCGGAGGCGGGGTGCCCTCAGCCTCTCGGCCCGGGGCTCGGTCACTCTGGCACAGCTGGCTGCTGGCGGAGCTCACGGGCACGTCACTGCAACCCCCCCTGGCTTCTGCTCCGCGGCTGCTGAGTGACCCCTCATCTGGGACTCTCCTCAGCTCTTTCTGGGATAGTGGCGCGGCTGCCCCTCTGTTGGTCTTCCTTGGTCTCTTGTGTTCTGGGGGCCTCTGGATGTCTGGAGTTTTGATCTCCTCCATACCTGCGTCATGCCCTGGAGGACGGGGCAGTGGCCCCCCACACCCTCTAGCAGATCATTACATGAAGGAACCTTTAAAAAAAAAAAAAAAACCAAAAAAAAAAAACCAAGCGCGTTCATGCTCACAGGTGTACACACAGGTGATCACACACAAACTACACCCTTTTTGGCTCTTACCTCAAAGCACACTGTGCGCTGTCGATCTTACGTGCTGCACAATAATGTTTAATATTTAGTATTTACTGTCATATTCCCATAGATCATTGTGATGATGTTTATTACTCTCGTTTTCTTCTGCTTGCTTTCTTCTTTCTTTCTCAACAGGTGATCCAGGCGATCGATATATGTATGTTTTTGTCTGCTTATTCTGTTGGTTTTTGGTTTTTCGCCCTTTTTCCCCGTCCCTCTTCCCCGCTGTTTTTCTTTCCCTCTTTCTTTCTCCCCTTTCCTTCCCCCAGTCAAGTCTGTCCCGTATTCAGCGTGAATTCAAGTGAAAATAAAATAAACAATAAAAGGTAAATCAAATGGACCATTACGGCAAGGCTGGGATGGTCCATTTGGTAAAGTAAATCCATTGGGCATCTTTCTTCCCCTTTAAACAATAATTCTGATGGCAAAAGAACCAAACGGGACAGGTTTTAAAAAAAAAAAGAAAAAAAAAGAAAAAAAAAGAAAAAAGAAGAAGAAGTGCAACTGGAGGGTGTGCTTCAACTCCAGGGAGATCACACTCCAGAGCCTCCCTGGGAAGGTCTATGCCAGGGTGCTGGAAAGGAGAGTTCACTCTTTAGTCAAACCTCAGATACAGCAGGAACAATGTGGTTTTCATCCACCAGGGCTGCCATTTGATTCTGTTTATAAATTTTATGGACAGAATTTCATCTGTGCTTTTTTCAGATGATGTGGTTCTGTCAGCTTTATCGGGTGGTGGCCTCTGGCTCTCACTGTAGTGGTTTGCATCAGAGTGTGAAGTGGAGGGAATGAGAATCAACACGAATGTAAGTGGGAATGAGAATCAAATTTGAGGTCTCAGCTGGAAAATGGTAGAGTGCTTACTGTGGGTCAGGACCAAATTGCTGCCCCAAGTGGAGTTCAGCACCTCCCTTAGATACAGGGTGAGGAGTTCAGTAATTAGAGATGTGTAAAGTTTTTATTTAAAAAATAAAATAAAAGAAGAGTTAGATACCTGACTCTCCAAATACATTTCCTGTAACGTGGGTACAATTCACATATTCCTACCAGTGTATGAAAAGTCAGTTCCTGATAAATATAATTTGACTGAAGATTTGTATGCTTGGAGTGAATAAGTTCCTTGTTTTAAGCTCAGGCCTCTAATGATTGTGCAACTTGGACCCAAAAACTAGGAGCTGTGCATTACACAGTTTCTCTGTACTCTGGGTCCTCAACAAAAAGGTTATATAGCAATGAAAATAATGTAAAAGTAAATATAGATGCTTGGTAGAGTGCTGATTTGCCACTAAAGTAACATCAGAAGTACATCCCCCGTGAAACATTAATTTGGCTAGTTTCTACGTGTGGCTAACCATAGGCCACAATTTATCTCCTGCTAGATTTTCAGACAAACTCTTGTAATTCACCATTTGTCATTTGTATATTCAGTCCAAGACGAAATACTCCAAGAAATCCAAAAGAATTTCCGACAGACAGTCAAAAGCATGTAAATAAACATCACATTAACACATGCCTACACTAGTGTGAAGCAGCAAGTTGGATGTTGAATAAATATAATACAGGTTAACGAGGGATTGCATGCCAATCCCAACTGAAGGCAAATGTGACTGATGTAAAAAAAATAAAGTGGTTTTAATATATAAAATCATAAAAAATGATTTCATATATGAAAGCATCAGGAGTGAGTGGGGAATTTAGCTATTCCCATTCCATAATTGAGATCACTTATCAATCCCTTATCAACAAACAGCATATCAAAGACATTTGATTCATGTAAATTATACATTTTATGGATAGATAAGAGCATCTATCTATCAGCATTTAGGTATGAACACTAAGCCAACAGCACAAAGCAAAGCTGAAAACTAACAGACTTTAAAGTGAGCATGCCATTGCGTGTTTTTCTGTATGCATAATTTCAAAATGAAAATATATGCTAAAACTATGGACACCAACATCATTCATTCTGTTTTTGAAAGTCAAATTAGTGTTTCATAAGTCTTTTTAATTTGCATGTGTATCTGCAGTAACTTCTGCCAGTAACTCCTCATATACTCCTATTACTAGAAACCAGGTTTTAGTCTTCTGCCGACCTTGTAAGTTGCTGTAGGGAGAGCTCCATCAGTTGATAGTTCATCATTTCTGAGCACCGATGGGTCCGTCTACCATCTTGTACAGCAGGTTAGTGACGCTTTCACAAAAATGTTTGGATATGTGTGTAAAGTATCATTTAAAATGAATTGAAAATAGTGTTTTGAAACTTGGGATTGTTTTTAAATGTATTTGAAGTTTGACGCTGATTTGTGGGTATGTTGGTAGTATGATTTCTGGCTGTCGGTCTGATAAGCACCTCAATGTCAGCTTTATATGTAATATTTTTTTGTGTAATATATCAGGATATTTATATTAGAGCATTTTTACACTATTAATATTGGCAGTTTTCGATCATGCCCTTACTATCTTGGAGAAAGTGAGACTGCAAAACCTCCTCTGGGATTAATAAAGTTTTCAGATTCTGAATCGCTTTGTTTGCTTGAGTATAAATGATATAACCTAAAACCTAAAAAATCTAAAACCTTTTTAAAAAATATGTTAAAGAAGGCTGTGCCGCATCACCTTTTTTGCTTTTGTGGTCCACATGTTTGCAGTGTGTGAAAGATTTGGACATTGGACAGGCCAGTTTAGGAGCCATACTGTACACGACCACATAAAATATGGTCTGACATGGTCTTGCTGTAATGATTCAGATATTCCTTGGAAAAGACGCACCACTCCGAAACCTGACATCACAGATGTGCCAGTCGTCCGTGCCATGTGCATGAGTCTTTCAGAAGTGTTCTTGAGCCCAAGCAGTGATTTCCATACATAGTATTATATCACATCTCTTTTTAAATTGGATTGCACAGTGGTGGAGTGGTTAACTCTGTCAATTCAAAGCATGAAGGTCCTGGGTTTTAAGTCACCAGCCTGTTGGAGCTTTCTGCCTGGAGTTTGCGTGAGTTCCCTGTGATGCCGTGAGTTGCCAGAGGGTACGCCACACCCTACATTCAAAAGACAGCCAAGTTTGGTTAACATACTCTAAACTGGAGGGAGGTGTGAATGTGGGCATGAATAGCTCCTCTGTGTGATAGCCTGACAAGATGGATGGAACGGTTTGTAATTCCAGGCTCAACAGTAATGGCCGTTCTATATTAGATTTCAGCTTTGTCTCTTGTGTGCGGATTTGTTTTTACTATTTATTTCTATCATACAACATAAAATCTACATTTCTTTTTCATTCTTAGAGTATTTTGTAGCCTGCTGCAGGGATATTTTTCTCAAAAAAAGAGAGAAGTTTATGTTGTACTTGAACTATATTTAGTCAAATGATTACCAATCATTGCATCGCCTTTTTACACATCATCCAATTTTTGGGGAACTTACTTGTTTACAGAGCTAGTGCTGTGATACAAGCTACACACACACTTTATCAGATACACCTGCACAGTTTGAAACAACTGTTCTTTCGAGATAAGTGGATTTCTTTGTACTGCATCATATTCAAATATTTTTTTTCCTCTCTCCTGTGTGCAAAACAGGAAAGGTAAAGCGACAGAAAATCTTTTTCATACATCACCTTCATTTGTTTCGAAGCGGAAGATTTTAATTATAGTATGGTGTGTACTCCAAATGCTTTTTAAAAGTATCATTTATGTTTCCCAAAACAGGATGTGGACCTTTTTATTTCTTTACATCTTGGGCATAAACTTCTGTCAGGTTTGTTGATTACACACAATTACACATTTTGATCTTAAAATTAAACCTTATCATGACATTAAAAAAGAAAAAAATGGAATCACTTTTCTTTCACAGGCTGATAACTCAACACAAATGCTTTATGCCAAACTGATAATAGACAAAAGTGCAACTGAAAATATCACAAGCATGCTGAAGAGTTTTACATATAACAATACAGTTGTTGAAGCACCTGTAATGACAACAGGTAAACTAATTTCCAGTCTTCCACATAATCATGCTGTGATTTCTGAAGAAAATACTTATATAACCTCTAACTCTAACCCTGAATAACTCTTGTCCTTATAAGTGTGCACAAATGGTACAGGCAGCAAAGAATGTGGATGCAAACCGGGCTACAGATGGAACGACACTTTCTGTCAGTCTAATCTAAAATGTTGCGGCAATGCAAACTGCACTTTGGATAAAAGTGCAGATGCAAAGTGTGTCTCAAACACCGCAGGTATTAAGTCAATTTAACTGTTTTTGCACATTTTGTTATTTATGTGCCTCAAGGTTAAAAGCATCCCCCAAAATGACATTTTCTTGCTCACAGTTACCATCACAGGGTCTCTTACACTGCAGGGGTCTAAATATGTAGATTGTTTGAAAGATATAACAGACCCTACATATGCAGAATGCAGTGATGGGTTGTTGACACGGGTAATAATTTTTTTCTCAAAATGTATTTAAAAGTATACAGCATCATTTTTAACCTTGAAAATAGAAATTACTGTTATTTACTCTATTTCCATCCTTTGTTACCTCTTAGATGAAAAAAGTGTACAGCACTCTGAGGGGATTTGACTTTTTAGACATTACAAGATTCAGGTATATTCGTGCAATTACAAATAAAATATTATGTTTTTGCATTTATTTAATAAAAATGTAAAATCCTTCTTTTTTTTGTTTGTTTGAAGGATTGGTAGCGTCATTGCAGACTTTAAAATAATCATTGCCTCCAGCATCGATTCACAAGCTCTGATAAATAATTCAATAAAGATTGGCCAAATTCTGTCCGCCTCACTTAATATGGAGACTTCAGGTAATGTAATCTTACTGCAGAGGGGTGCATTGTATACTGTATGCAAGAAATTCTTTCCAACATGTGAGTTTTAAAAATAAATGTAAATTCTGTTACGTTTTCTTTTAGATCTCATTTTAGTTCTACATGTTCATCATTTTCTGTCCACCAAAAAAACCAAAGTAAAATCAGCTTTGTTATGGATGCAATCGTTACTCTGATGAAGATTAAGATAAAATGAAAGTCAAAGATCCCCAAACTTTATTCATCTAGTTTTAGTTTATAATAATTTTAAGATTTATTCTGTTGTTCAAAAACCTTCAATCTGTCGTGTTCACAGCACTGGATAGGTTTTTTAGTTTCAGGGATTGAAATTTCATCATTATTTTTTTTCCTCCACAGGTCTTGTCAACTTAGAGATGCCACTAATGCCTGTGCCTTATGGTGCCACCAACCAAGTGATCAGATGCACAACCAAAGAGGACCTGAAAACTGACCCACAATGGAGAATAATAAACAGCAAAGGGCAATATGACATAACTACTGGAACAGTTTCAACAGTTGATATGTCATCACGAACTAACAGTACAGTCAACCTCAGAAACGTCACAGAACTCTGGAATGGTATATATGCTTGTTCCGTTATATTATTATTGGTACTGTTAATAATTAACCGGAGATACAATGATGGCAAAAGAGAAGAAATTCACTTTTAACACATATGTGAAAGCCCCCCCCCCCCTCCTCAAAACCACCCCTCTATGGACCAGAAACAAACAGAATGAAAAGAATCCAGAATTGAACATTAACCTAAATCACAAAATCTGCTGGCTTTAAGCCCACTTGTGTTTGTTTCTTAGGAGAGTACTCATGTATCTACCACCAAACGGGTAATTGCACCACATCAGGCTGTGCAGTCAACATATTCAACAAAGCCAGTGCTCAACTGGATGTAGCACTATTACCAAACATTGACGTCTTCACGGAGCCATCATTTCCACACTGTAAAACCGAAAATGATATTCTCCAAGCAAAAGCCAAATGTGAGATAAACAATAGTACTGAACCTTATAATGTCACATGCGATGGCAAACGCCAATTAGCAACTCAGAGTAAGTAATTTTTTTGGTCTTATTTGACAAATAATTTTAATTAAAATATTTATTGTGCAAAATTGTTCTGAAAATACATGACATGAATATTCAATTCTTGCAGGCGGCAACATACTAGTTTATACAACTAGTAAAATAATCCGCTGTGATGATAAGACAAGTGAATATACAACAGTGTGTACATTTACCAACAGACTTGGGAATGTAAGCAATGCTAAGGTGCTCTTCAATATCATTTTCGGTATGTCTTTGTATTTTGTAATGGGAATTATTGAATGCATAATTACCCACAAATGATCCCACAATGAAGTAAAAAAAGAACTAAGTAGCTATAAAACTTTCAACAAACAAATTAATCTGATTTCATTTATTTGTGCCAGTTCACAACAACAGTTTCTGATATTTTAACATAAACTGCCTAAAACATTTATAAATGATTACTTACCTTAAAGACAACAGTCAAATGAATCATTTTAAATATCCCAAAACTATTCCTAATTCATTTCATGAAAAATAAAAGATATACAAGTTTAAAAAGAAGTCACATATGTATCTGTAAGACACACATGTGTTATTATGTTTTGTTTTGTTTATATTTGTATTTTTTATTTTTTATTTTTTTAAATCCTGCTTTAATACTTTGCAGCTCTAAAAGTTTGGTAAATAGAACCTCAGATAAACTACAACATATGGAATATTACACTGTGTCATTATTTATTTTTAAAAAACTGCAAAAGCAGTGTGTGAAAAGCTAAGTACACCCTTCCTGCTAATCAAATACACTTGATTAACAGGCTGTGAGTAAGTGTGAGTGCCTCAGTAAAAGCAGATGTTTTGTCAGTTTGCTGGTCTGGAGAATTCAGTAATGTGTTAATGCAAAAAAACAAAACAAAACAAAACAAAAAAAAGACATCAACAACTGTTACTCCCCATCTTGGGCTGGGTTATAAGGCCATTTCCAAACTATTTGAAGTCCATCATTGCAAAATATTTGAAGTCGAAAATATTAAAAACAGCTGTCAATCTTCCCAGGAGGGCACATTCTTGCAAAGTCGATCTTAGACTCTATAAGCCTCAGTTAGCATGTTAAATGTTGAAGTTAATCAGAATACAACTGGAAAAAGAAGAATAAGTATGGCTTGTTTTGTAAAGGCTGTCAGGAGTGGTCTTCGTCTCTAAAAAATGAACATGGCAGCACAGCTTAGGTTTGAAAAACTGCAACTGAACAAACTACAAGACTTCAGGAACAATGTCCTTTGAAAAGTGAAGACCA
This sequence comes from Oreochromis aureus, assembly GCF_013358895.1. Taxonomy (NCBI): domain Eukaryota; kingdom Metazoa; phylum Chordata; class Actinopteri; order Cichliformes; family Cichlidae; genus Oreochromis; species Oreochromis aureus. The sequence continues at coordinate 10,400,086 of NC_052960.1, forward strand.
GAGGGGAGAAGTTCTGGCAAAAAAACAAACACAGCATATCATCACAAACAGCTCATGCCAACTGTCAGCACAATGAAGGGGTGATGTCCAGGTCCTGTGATGGGACAGGACCCGGGCACCTTTCAGTCACTGAGTCAACCATCAACTAATCTGTGTACTGTATAAGTTTCTAGAGTTGCGTGTGAGGCCATTTGTTTATCTGAGGTTGTAATGATATAATTTCAGAACTTGCTATAGTCCAGACAAGTTTTTTTTAATTACATCCTGATATATAAAACCTTGCAATTGAAAGAGGGTGCACGATATTAGTATATAATAATATAGTAAGTGTGACATACTGAATTATACTACAATGTAAAATACATTTGGGTAAAACTGGGCATGGATTGTGCAGTCATGACTAAATTCTGGAAATACTTACTTCATTGAAGGATCAAATATTTATATATTATGCTTAACAGGAAATATTAACAGGAAATATTTTTTGTGACACAAATTCAGTTTTAACATATTTTTCTCTAAGTTATATTTTGATATTGTCTGTGTAACTATATGAAATTTTCTTCCCTAAAACAGCAAAGGATGACTACTGTGCAGCTGAAGGTGACTGGGAAGACACAAAAGCTAATTTTACTGCAGTTTTAAAATGCACAAACTCTGCTGGGCAAAGAACAAGGCAATGCAAGTAAGAATATATCCAATCATGTGTAGTATGTAATAATGTATCAGCTCTTTTTAAAATTATTTTTATGTATTTAGATTAAAACTTCTGTTTCTTTTACTGTCCAAAAACTATAATTGTTTGCATTTTGATTAGGAAAATTATTTAAGCAGTATATATATTAGAATTTATGTTTGACATTCAATATTTTTAATTAATATTTTCAGCTTAAAGGGGATTTGGGGAAAGGAAGAATCAAGATGTGTGAACTTCAACCTCTATGATATACTGCAAAATGCAAAAGTAAGCCTAAATCTCATAACTGAGGTTATCATCTTATCATTTTTTAGTTTTTTATTTTGTTTTTTTACATATGAAAGGAAAGTAATCGTATTAATATAAAGCAACAAATTATCCAACCGTTTTGATATTTTTACAGGACAGGAAAATGGAAAGTACTGTAGTGTTTTTGTTAAAGTTGTTATCTGACACAGTTAAGCTTGCCTAATACATATGTGCTCTTGTTATAGATTTCTGGCACTGGACTTGGGGCATTAGATAAAAACGCAGAGTCAATATTTTCTGACCTTACCAATGCCACTCAAAATCCATTAACTATTAACACGTTTCCTAATTTGAAAGCATCAGTTGAAGTGATCAGCACCATGTCTACCATTCTGGCAAACCATAGTGTAAATGATACAACCACAAGTAACGTAAGTACCAAAGAATATCTTTTTGATTACTATTTAAAAACCTTTAAAACTTTAAGATCAATAAGTATAAATACTTGTATTTAAAGTTACAATCCTTAAGAGTTACAATGAAACAAATCTCCAGTATTGGTCAATGTATTTATTCACTCGAGTACTGCTTACATACATTAGTAGTACAGTCTCACTATTTAACTTTTACATCATCAAAGTCATTGATAATTTAAACCATATACCATAAAACAGCTGCAGAAGACTAACTCGTTTTTTATGATTAATTTTTAATGGGAACATCACAGCTATATGAGCTGCAAACCTTTGTCTTTCTTTTTAGCATTTCCTGGCCTCATCTAGTAATCTGCTGGATAAGTCTCTTGAAAACTCGTGGAATCCACAGAATACTGAAAGCAACCAAAACCTGGCTGAGAAATATCTGAAGTCAGTTGAGAAGTTAATTGAGATATCAAACATAAGTAATGGTTCTGATCAAACTAACTTACATGTACAGACATGCAGCGAAGATGAATGCACCAATACGGTGTTCAATGCCTCAGTCACTGTTCAAAGCTCAGGAAATGGCATCGTAAAAACAGCTGGATTCAAATACCTGCAGGACTATTTGCCCAATACAACAAACACATCCAACATCAACAGCATTGTTGTGTCAACAACCACTACTGAAAGGGGAAAAGAAAACCTTCAGATTACAATAAAGTTCCCATTGCTCACACCAAGGCCTCGCGATGTTGGTCTGCAATGTGTCTCATGGAACTACAACCAGAGCAACTGGACAGCTGAAGGATGTTCCTGGGGGGGTGCTTCTAAACCCGACGAGTGCACTTGCAATCATCTGACTTCATTTGCCATTCTGATGTCCAGGTATCCCATTGAAATCCCTTACATGACCGAGATAACGTACGCTGGACTTTCTGCGTCAGTGGTGTCACTCGTTATCAGCCTCCTGATAGAACTGATCGTCTGGAGCAAAGTAGTCAAGACAAATACTCTACATTTGCGCCACACCGCCCACGTGAACATTTCTCTTTGTTTGCTGGTGGCAGATTGCTGTTTTCTGGCATCTTCTAAACCAGAGAGCATTTCAGAAATCTGGTGTAGAATCTCAGCTCTTCTGAAGCATTTCTGCTACCTGGCCATGTTCTTTTGGATGTTGAGCCTGAGCACCACGCTCCTTCATCAGGCAGTTTTCCTGTTTCACAAAGTGGGCAAGAAAACCTATCTGAGGTTCTCGTTGATCCTGGGCTACGTTTGTCCTTTTCTCATCGTTTTCATCACATTTCTCACCAACAACGGCGGCGCTCAAGACGCATATTTCAGTATGAAAACATGTTGGCTGGTTTATTCTGGAATTCTGAAAGGAACCATCTATACATTCATTCTTCCAGTTGGTATAATTGTTTTCATCAATTTGTTTGCCATGCTGGTGGTAATCATGAAGCTTCTGGACCATAGGAGCAGAGAAAAATCTCATGAGAAAGAAATACAGGCCGCCAAAACTGTCCTGAGATCAGTTATTCTTCTGACTCCAATCTTTGGTTTGCCATGGATTTTTGGATTTGCAACATTTATTCTGGACCTCACAGCTGGAGCTGTGACTTTTGCTGTGAACTACGCTTTTGTTCTGCTCAACGCATTCCAGGTATGGTCACAATTATTAAACTGATCAGACTCAATATCTGTTCTGCTAAAAGTATCGCTTGTTTTCTTTTTAAATGCTTGTTTTTCATTTCTAGGGTTTGTTGATTTTGTTGACCACGTGCCTGGGGGACAGAATGGTAAAGTCATTTACTTCTAGAGATAAGAGGCCTACCTAGTTTAGTTACATGCTGCTGTATCACTGTGATAACATTTGAATATATTTAAAGTTTGAAGCCCTCTGCGTGTCTCACCATGGCAGGAGTGCATGATCTAAAATCCACAGCTGAATCAATGTCATTATTGTTGTAGTTGTTCTCAGGTTAATTCTGTGTTATTTCAGTTATTTTAATAAAATTATTATCAACAGTTATCAAAAGTATCCTTGGAAATGTTTTCATCAAACTTTGTTTTTCTTCTGATTTTGACAGACCCGTGAAGCACTGCTGGACTCTTTCAGGAAAAACGTAAGTGAACCACAGCTTGTTTGTAAATGACCGTGGTAACTCACAATGAATGATGCACATTTGTTTCCTCTGTTCTGCAGGCTCCACCAACCATCAGCGAAAGCTCCACAAAGTTGGAATCAACAACTAAAAAGTCCTAAACAACACCTGTACACATGTATACTCACAAAACACTACATTTAAATCAAATATATTAGATTCATGAGCTACATTTACTCTTTGATGTGACTGTTTCTTTGTTGTTTATTTTGGTTTACTTTCAGTAATACAAGTCAGAAGTTTTAATAATTATTGCGTACATAACTGTCTTTGTTCAATATACATATTAATATGAAATGTGATTTAATAATGCTGTACATTCCATGTTTTAAATAGCACTTAGCAGTAAAAAGCTGAAGGGAAACTCAGCTGAAAGGATAGAAGAAAACCTGCGTGAGGATTTTATTTCTGTAAATGGGATTTGGGCTCACATCTTGCTTCAGTTTTTAAGTTTTCTTTGTCCCGTTCTGCCCACTCCTCATCTGTGTCATCCACTGAAACCCCTTCTCGGGCTGCTAGCTTGCGATAAACCTCGCACTCTATCTCTGCTCTGTAATACACAAAACAAGACCATATATTAATCATGTACAAGCATTATATTATATATAGTTTATTGTTATTAAAAGTACAAGAATTTGAGAACCGGGCTTCATGTCATACTTTTTAAGGAATCTAACACAGTCTTGGTGTCCGTATATCTCGGCTATACGCGCTGGCTTGTCTCCACAGCAGTCCTCCTTATCAATAGGTGCATGGAGTGAATGCAGCAACCGCAGCACTGCCAGCCGACCAGACTCTGCAGCAAAATGGGCAGGGGTCCACCCATACTCTGTCCTCAGGCACGGTCTGGCTCCATGCTTTATAAGTATCCTCACCATTTCTGTGTGTCCTATGGAAAAATATAATTAGTTTGTGAGCAAGTTAAGAATATTTATTTTGATGAATTAGGGCTATTGGGAAAATTAAACAATATTGTGCAGAGTGTTTTATAAACGTTTTCAGGGACCCTCCTTAAGGTTTTGGTGTCCTCTTACTGGGGAATATAGATACCTTACTGTTATAGACCGATCGTCTGCTGGAAATCTCAGCATCATTTGAACTGATGTTCAGGATGTATAGTGTATAAAATAGGGAGAAAAAGTAAAAAGGTAGTCATAAATACTCAAGTAAAGTACAGAGAACGGAAAATTCTATTTAAGTACAGTAACAAAGTATATTTACTCCAGCAGTGTGGAGAGTCTCACAATGGCTTCACCCAAAACCTTTGCTAATAATGGCCCACACCCTTTTTCAAGGTATGAAAAGTGGTATGGGCCATTATTAGCAGAGGTTTTGGGTGAAGTCATTGTGAGACCTTGCCTCGCCCTAAATAGCCAGAAAATCTGAAAATTGACCTCTCGATGTTTGAAATCTCTGGAGATGTCGTCTTTGTCTATTGTGTGTGTGTGAAAAAGCCACCTTTCATGTAATGAAACACATGATCAATAGTGGGTCAATGACCCTCTTAAGGGACAACTTGCACTTGGGACTCTCCACCATTTGGTCTTAGAACTGAACAAGCTTCTCGGATGAGAGGCGAAACATCTTCAAGAAAAGTCCAGTCACATTTTTTCCTTGATTCCTCTAAAAATGTTTAGGTACAAGGACCGGACTGAAAATGAGTAAAAAAAGCAGGCCAAGCATGTCCAGTTAATGTTGAAAGGCTGGAAAACTATTGCTGAGGTCAATGTCACTGTAAAAATTTACGAACAAGTGTGGCACCTTTGAAGCAAAATATAAAGAAATGAGGTGTAGTGCAAGGCTTTTGTACAGTGCTGCACATGCCTAAAAGTACTGCGTTTCTGCAATCTGACTGGCTCATTAGAAATTACAATAACCGAGATGTTGAAAAGGTGTATCTAAAATATTGGCTATAGTGTGTAATCACAGTTTTAACATACAAGCACAAAAAAGACATTGTTGAATATTTAGAGACTGTACTGGACGCAGCAACTCAAAACTCTGATTCTTAGCAAACTACAAGGTTGGCCTGTAGCTCACATGTTGGCTCACTTTTTGTTTTTTGTCTCAGATGGCCTGACTCAGCAGGTGGGGGTAAATGCAGTTTCTGAATTTGCCTTTGCCCAACAAGTGCAGGAAAGGCTCCTATATGCTCCAGATCGGATTGGTGGTGCAGGACACCCAATATCCAGCCCCATTCCGGATCAAATTAGAATAAATGAATTCAAAATAATACACTGAACAAAAAAAATGTTTTTATATAATAAACTGTTATTAATTGATGCAAAGATAAAACCTAATGCTTAATAATATTGGGATATTATTATGGACATGTTAAATTGTAATTAATGTTTAACAGATAATGGTTATCCTGTTTTTAGATCATACACAACTGTCTTACGCACAGGTTTAAATACTGATGGTAATTTGCAGTGGTTTAGTATTAGTCCTGTTGATTTTTAAAGAATTATTTCATTGTTGCTTCAATATTAACGGAGGATGCAAAAGTGATGGAAAAAAATCATCAGAATTCAACACTGATTCACTTTTAACAGAGGGTGAAAAATTGATATAAAATAAATGTTCAACATCAATGTTGAACTTTAAAATATATTTTATCCGACTCTGATATTGTTTCAATATGAATGTAGTTTAAACATTTGATGTAATGTCAGATTTCAATGTTGAATCAATAGAATTGAGGAAAGGGCTTATTTTTGTCAAGCTTTTACAGAAAAATCGTCAACTTTATGGCTATTAAAGGAGAAACTGTTTCCAAAGTCTTTTTAATGAATGCTGTCTACTGTATTAAATATTTAGTGAAAAGGCAGCTCTAAAAAATATTCATGAATTCCGACTTTGTGCCTAAATCGTTTTTACGCACGGTATAAAGCGCAGTTTAGTGTACTGGCACTAACATTTATGCTGCATAAACAGCGTACACGTGGCCTAGTCACATTTTTCATTTTCATTTTACAGCGAATGCGAACAGGTAATTTGAGCCCAAGACTTGCGCAGTCACCAGGGGACAAGGATACGGCTCATTTTCACGTATTTAACAAACTACCTTTAGCCGCTGCCCAGTGGAGAGGTGTCTTGCTGTACCAGTCGATGTCTTTCTGGTTGGGATTGCACTTATTTTCCCTCAGAAGCTGCTCAACTTGATCATAGTTGCCTGCTGCTGCAGCTTGGTGCAACTCTGACATTTTAACCTAGCAACAGTGGATCCTAGCAACGGATCAACACTAGATGGCTCCTAACCTGAAGGTAAGAACACGGAAAGGAAACCAGGGCGTGTCTAGATCGTTATCAATAATATAATATATTAATAATAATATATTATTATTCAAAAACAGCAAAGACACGATTTAAGTAAGGCTAGCCTGTCTTAGGAAGTGAAAGGTGCTATAACAAGTAAATAAAGGTAACACAATCCACATTGTGTCTGTTTTTACTCGTGTGGAAATAAATCAGGCTAACATTTTAAGTGTCCTGTGCTTCACAGATATAGCCAGATTCTTAATTGCTTTATTAGTTACAACATTATTTTATTCATATTCGTGACTCTATACTGGTTTTCCACATCTGCTGACAAACAATTCCCAGATCTAACGGGCCTACATGAAGCACATTTATTACCCCAGTACATTTTCTTTTTTAACTTTAGTAATTTTGAACCTGCCACACATGTATCCCTTCATCTAGATTCAAGACTTGGAAGACATGCTCCCTACTTTTAAGATTACGCTTAAATCTTTCCTTTCTGATAAAGCTTATAGTTAGGGCTGGTTCAGCCTGAACATCTCCTAGTTATGCCATTAAAGGCTTGGACGTGGAGGGGCTTCCTAAATGCACCGAGCATTTCTTCCCCAGGTGTTTATACACCACTGCAGCATGTCATTAATGTTAATGTTCATGCCACAGTCGATTTTTGTCTCATCTCTCTTTGTGTGCCCTTTTTCTTTGCTTTTTGCTTCAGACAGTTGCAGCAGATGGCTTCCCCATCTCTGAGCCTGGTTCTGCTCAAAGTTTGTTCCTATTAAAACTTTTTAAACTGTAAGGAGTTGTTTCAATCTCAAAAATCACTTAGATAATACCCCATGAGCCAGCACTGATTGTTTTCCACTCCAAGACTGTACATTAAGACATAAAGTGCCTTAAGGTGACCATTGTTTCATAAATGAAATGCCAAATAAATATCCATAGAAAAAAAATAAATAAAAATTAAACAGCACCAATTGTTAATGCCCAAATCTTTCTTATAAGCAAATGCAAGTCATTTTGGATTAAAAGTGAAAACTGCTGTAGGAATCAAACCATCTTTAAGGATTGTCAAAAAACAAAAATCTAAAATATGACTGTATGTGTCTCTAGAGACTTGACCTGATAAAGGATATTATAACCTGTTATAACAATAAATCCAAACAAATCTAAAAGCTATAAAAGCTAAGACTAAATCCCTTTTATTTATACATTGATCTTGATGATTTGGTTGTAGAGATTTATTCCAAGTCTGCATTACTGTTCTTTTAATCAGAGTACAAATGCTAAGGAGCTGCAAGTCTGCCAGCCAATGCAGTCTGCAAAACTATCTGTTCAAATGTTTAGAAACATGAAAAATAAATAAACAAACCAGCTTTAATCTATGTAAACACTTTATTGGGACAAATATAAAAAAAATGTAATAAGACAAATTGTTACTTCATATTGAAACAACGTATCAGACACATTTTGGCTTCCCCAGAGCTGGAAGAAACAAAGGAAGATTTTTTTAGTGCTGTCATTAATTCTCCGTTTCTGGAAATGTACTTTTGATAGATAATTCACCTATGAGTTGCTATTAATAATACATAAAAAAGAAGCATTTATCAAAAAGAGACCTTTATGTATTAAACGTACCGATTGCTGTATCACTTGACAGCTTTTAAGCCTCGTCAGTCTTGTCCTTGGCACTGGTTTCATCCCGGTATACTGAAGAAAAAAAAAGTCAAGATACACTAAACTAGCAAAGGACCTTTCAGTCATTTCAGTAACACTAACTAGCAGTCTACTAACCTGATTCCACACTTTCTGCCAAGGCACCATCTCTGGCCACTCCTTTCCAGTATTTCTGCATTTGCTTGTTCACATCCACTCCCTCACACTCAATTTTAACGTGATACTGAGGAATAGTGATCTCCGAGTGGTCTCCTATGCTGATTACGGTCAGTCTGAGTGGTTTATTAATCACAAGGTTGAAAAACTCATCATAAACTGTGTCATCCCAAGACTCCTCAGACTCCTTAAATTCATTTAAGCAGCACAAAAAGGCCTGAGGAGCCTTCTCCAACAGAGTCTGAGGCAGTGATCTTATATTACCGATGTCAACTTGAGACTCGTTTCCATAGTCAATGAACACAACATGGAGTGAAGTATCAGCTTTCTCAATAACCTGGGCTCTGTACCATTGGTTGTCATCGGAATACAGAGCGAGGCATGGACTGCCTGGACCAGCAGTCTCAGGGAACAGTTTCTGCTGTGCCTCTCCTGCTTCCTGAGCAAGCTGTGACACTTTGCAGAGGTCCTCTGTGTTGGCATATTGACACCAGAAGAAATGTGGTCCCACAATGCAAGATGCATATACCATCTCTGTATCGTTTGGGGAAAGTTGCGGCTCTTTGTACATGCATTTAAAAACATTTTCTTCGGCAACACAAATTTGATTCACATCAGGTTCAGTCTGACCAGCCTGTGGGAGGTTTTCTGTTTGATGGCTTTCAGCACCAACACATTCTTCTGTAACTGGATTCCAGTATTTCTGCATTAGTGTGTTCACAGCCACTCCTTCACACTCAATTTCAACATGATACTGAGGAACACCAACCACTGAGTGGTTTCCTATGCTGATTACTCTGAGATTAAGTGGTTTATTAATCAAAAGAGTGTAAAAGTCATCGTAAACTGAGTCATTCCAAGAGCCCTCGGATTCCTTAAATCCATTTAAGCAGCACAAAAAGGCCTGAGGAGCCTTTTCCAGCAGAGGCTGGGATAATGATCTGATGTTCCTGATGTCAATCTCTGACTCATTTCCATAGTCAATGAACAAAACATGCAGTGTACTGTCCGCTTTCTCAATTACTTGGGCTCTGTACCATTGGTTGTCACTGGAATATACAGCGAGGCATGGACTCCCTGGACGAGGAGTCTCATGGAGCATCATGTCCTTCTGTGCCTCTCCTGCTTCCTGAACAAGCTGTGACACTTCATGGAGACCTTCTGTGTTGGCATATTGGCACCAGAAGTAAAAGGGATCCCCAATGCAAGAAGCATATACAGTCTCTGCATCATTTTGGGAAAGCTGTGGCTCTTTGTACATGCAAGGATTGTCATTTCCTTTGGCAACATCAAAATGAGTTGTGTTGTTCTCAGTTTGAATGCTTTGGGAGAAACTTTTTGCCTGATCAGTCTGATTCTCTGAATTTTCTCCTGACAGTGATTTCCCGTTTTTCTGCGCTAAGCTATTGATGAAAATCTTATCACATTCAATATTTACTGCATATTGAGGAACCGCCATCTCTGAATACTTTTCCTTATTAATGACTGTCAATTTGAGTGGCTTATCAACCAAAAGATTGTAGAAGTCATCATACACGTCATCGTCCCAGGAGCCTTCAGACTTAAAGCCATCTAAAAAGCACAGAAATGCCTGAGGAGGAATCTCCAGCAGATGCTGGGGTATTGACCTCACATCTTTAATGCTAACTTCAGACTCATTTCCGTAGTCAATAAATAGAACATTGAGTGTATTGTCAGTCTTTTGAATTACTTGAGCTCTGTACCACTGGTTGTCACTGGAAAAGAGAGCAAGGCATGGACTTCCAGGCACCAGTACCTCAGGAAAAACTGCATCTTGAATTTGTCCAGTTTCCTGAGCAAGCTTTGATATCATGTTGAGATCTTCAGTGTTGTACTGACACCAGAAATAATGTGGTCCAACAATGCAGGAAGCGTACACGTCCTCAATCTGTTTTTGAGAAATATTTGGCCAATTGTACATGCAGATGGTCAAGTTTTTCTCAAGGCAAGAATTAGAGTGCTGTGTCTTGTCTGAGTCACTGTGGCAAATCTGAACAGAAGTCTCTGCCACAGTTTTGTCTTCAAGAGTGACATGCATTATGGGTTTTGTTCCTTCATCCAAAACTGTTGCATGCTCAATCCGTGGTGAAGCGACATCAACTGTGAATTTTGAACTCTGTTTTAAATCATCTGCAGCAGACATCTTATCGTTACCATGGACTCCATTTTGTCCTGCTGTCTCCACCAACACTGATTCTTGTGCTGAACAGCCTTCGTTCAAGCTGTTAAAGTGGTGCTGGTCAGTCTGCTGAATGACATTGGTCATTTTGTTTTGTTTAGTTTTAGCCATCCTCTCTCTGACTTTCATATTCACACTCACTGAGCCATCATACAGTTCAACAATTCGCTTTCCATTTTCCACTTTTGCCACGGAAATGGTGAAACTACGGCCAACAACACGATCTGCAAACCACTGGTTGACTTCCTGGGGTAATTCTGCAGGGACATCAAACAGTCCAAGGGGAATAGCCTGCACTGGAAAGGACCTGGCCACGCTCACTTCAGTGGGAAAGGGACAGATATCAGTTTCACTGACTACAAGAGTATCCCCATAGTCCACAAAGTGCACTTTGAGCTTTGGAGTTATTTCTACCAATTGACCTCTGTACCACTCATTATCAGTGTACCTCGCAAAGCACAAGCTGTTGAGTCCAAGAGTCTGATCTGAGCGCTGTGGCTCGCTAAGGAGTTGTGCAACACTTTCCATCAATTTGTCAAACAATTTGGCATTCCTGTCCAGTTGGCAGTAGAAGTGATTGACAGTCTCTGAAGACGTTATCCACACATTTTCTTTACCACCCACCTCAATATTATATGTGGAGTAATTGTACATATCAGATGTGACTTGTGGAGGACATTGCAGATGTGCCTCAGACTGTGCACATTTCTTATCCAGAAGCTCGCATGCACTACCAGATGCAGTCTGAATATCTACCATATTAAGCAGCAGACCTTCTCCATCAGATTCCACTGCCTTTACAATGCATTTCAAACCATCGTCTGTCAAAGCACTTAAATCCACAAACTTGTGAAACTCTGCTAAGGCATCACTATTCCAAGTAGTGGTAACGGGATAAGTAGGACTCTTCAGGTTGACTAAGCAACATGGGAAAGCCTGAGTACTCAGCCGCAAGAAAGCTGGATCAATGGGGTGCACATCTTGCAGAGGGACCTTTTTAATTTGACCATAGTCTATAAATCTCACATCTACAACAGGTGAGTTGCTATTAGCAACAATCCTTGCTCTGTACCACATGTTATTATCTGGATTACGGGCAACGCAGATGGACTGAACAAGTGGCTGAGAGAGGGTGGATGAACAGTGATTTTGCAGATCTTGCATAAGGCATCCGAGGGAGTCCTCATTTTCTGTCATTTGACACCAGAACTTCTGTAGACTTTCAATGCAAGATACCTTTACATTGACACTACTTCCTACAGCGAATGCACTGTCATGACAAGCACTTTGCAACTCTGCGCATAAACCTGGTGCAGTATGCCCATTGCGATCTACTGCAGGTTCAGAGCTTGCTTTCGTATAAATGTCACTGTTACAAGAAGGACATGCACACTCTTGTCCACCGTTGGCCGTTTTGTTTTTGGAGCTTGGCGCAGTTCCCTCTGGTACACCATCAGGAATGACATTGACTTTGTTCTGTAAATTCATGCATTGTTCATCTTCAAGTAAACTGAGAAAGGATGAGTTAATAGATTCATTCTGGACAATTAAATCCTGCTCATGCTTATAGAGGGGAATAAAGTCTGCCTTCTCCAGAAAAGAACTGTTGACACAGGTAGCATTAGCTGCATAGAGTGCAACATTATAGACATCTTGAGTTGCATCATAGTGGTCAAACGTCACCACCACAGTCTTGTTCAGCAGGAGTGATTTCAACAAATCTGTCTGGACTGCAGTCCACTCTCTGCCATTTTCTTTTATTCCATTTAGAGAACAACGATATGTGATAACTGGCATTTTCAGGAATTTGCCAGCCAGTGGCCTGATGTCTTCAACAGGCACCAAGGCATTTTTTCCTTCATCCACATGAAAAACTTTTACAGCACCATCACAAGTCTCAATGTTTTGCTTTAGTAATGAGCGGTGCCATCTGCCATCTGTCCCTTTAGCAGCACATGGATCCCCACAGCTCTGTGGAAGTTCCTCTCCAAAATTGGAGTGCTCTTCATAGTGTTGATGCATCTGTTCAGACAATATCTTCACTGCTTTTGAAAGAATAAGAAGCTGGCAAAAAATATTTTCTGGATCAATTACCTCAGTCACATAAACTGTTTCCAAAATGTCAGTAAGCAGCTCTGGGTAAAAGTATTGGTTATGTTTAGCAAATTGGCTGCTAACATTCAGGCTCTGTTCCTGTGTTACATCAAAGGCCTCAGAAGACTCATCATTGGGTAAATTTAGACATTTCAGTACAATATTTTTAAATTCCTCCACTGGGAACTTCTTTGCAACTCTAGACTTGCACATGTGCTTGGAAACAACTGGTATGTCAAGGAGAATTGTCCTATCCGGCATCAGTACATATTGAACGAGTCCCTTAAACTTCTTCCCAGGCAGAGACATCAAAAACTTTGTCGCTCTATCAGGGAAGTTTTTCTCGAGAGACAAGATATTTGCAAGTATGCAACATTCGATTTCAGGAGGCAGGAGAAAACTGTCATTTTGAGCCCATGCTAAAACTTCATTTGTGGCAATGTGGGGCTGTCCCTGATCTATTAGAAAAAGATTGTATGTTTGACTTTCAATCGATACGATCCGAGCTCTGTGCCAGGTTTCGCTGATGCAAACCAGACAGAGATCCCCTGGTTTCCCTTCTAATCCAGAAAACTTCCTGTGAGGAGTCTGAATTTCCTCTCTCATCTGCTCGTAAATGTGTTTCTTCTCATCATCCATGTTTACCCATAATTCCACAAGACCACAGTTGGGTTTCAGGTTCACCCTCACGATGAGAACAGGGATTTCTGTTCCTGGTGCTGGAAGTCCGGGAATTGAACACATTGTGAAGCTTAGACATCAAACATATCTGCAAAATAGTAAAGATAAATGTGTTACCACCGAAGGAAAAAAAAAAAAAAAAACTTCAGTCCATTATTTTTTTTTTTTAAAGGCACTGAAATTGTACTTAAACTGTAGTGTGGCCTAGGGTACTACCACTCTGCATTTAATGATGGTAAATGGCCTGTATTTGTATAGCGCTTTACATTTAATGATAGCAGCCCCTCCCTAAGCCTGGTTATGGTGGAAGGTTCTTCCTGTTAAAATGGAGTTTCTCCTTCCCATTGTTGCCAAGTGCTTGCTCACAGGGGGTCGTCTGATTGTTGGGGTTTTCTCTGTATTATTGTAGGATCTTAAACTTCCAATATGAATCGCTGAAAAGGCAACCGCTATTGTGATTTCAACAGCATACAGATTTGAATTATAGTTAGTTTTATACAAATAAAACTGAACCGACTTCACGACTGCTGCAATGCCATGTACTGTGGGATCGATATAGTTCCTTATTTTCAAAATGCAACTTTTACATTTTGATGATGGTGCATGCATTTTGTGTTATAGTCATCTATGCAAGAACTTTTAGCAGAGAAACAAAGTAACACTTTGCATGCTTTCCATGAGATAGCAATTTTTGTCATTTTCTAACCATTACCAAATAAAAACGTATATAATCTGTATTGACTTCGCAGTCATTTCTAAAGTAACTGGAAAAGTTGCCTCCAAGAGTTAAACACACCACAGGATTATTTGGCCACATGTCCATTCAACGATTTTACTTATGCATTTATCTCATTGCTTATTCTTATAAGAAGAGGATTATTCTTCAGGTCTGTATGTCTTGTGCTGCAGGGAAATGCATTCCATAAAGGCAGAGGAGTCTCAGGTTTCTTAAAAACATTCACTTGTTGGACTGTTTAACAGCTCACTAAACTGATAAAAGCAGATGCACAAAAACAAATGTGATGATAGAGAGAAACAAATTTGTGCCATTTAAACCACTCAGAAAAATGCAGCAGCTGTTTGAGTTCTTTTTGACCTACTGATCTACTAACAACTAATGTTCAATTTAATCTAACTTCAATCAGACCAGAGGATTGCAGTGAGGCTGGTGGTGTTCATTTACAAAACAAACGTGCTACAAAATATGTAGTAATACACAGGACTTAATAACCCATCTCATTATTAGCACATTAAAAACTACAAGCAAAGACAGCTCAGGCAGCCTGATGAGGAGACACACATTCGGGAGCAGATGAGAGAGCAGATCATTTAAATTTCACAACACTGGCATTCGGTGCCATCTACTGTCCATCTGCAGAACATGCCAACATTTTTTAAAAGATATATCCAATAACTTAAGTGTATTCAGGTGAAAGATATCTAACCAGGTATGCTTTTCCTGCACTGGCACTGTGTTTGGGTCATTGTCATGCTTAAAAATAAAGCTGCTGCCAATCAGACGCAGATGGTGTTGTATGGTGGCTCAAAATCTGATGCGAAAAGACCACCAGCACCACTGGCGGAAATGCAGCCCCAAACCATGACACAGCTTCAACATGTTTTACAGTTGGCTGTAGACACTCACTGTTGTACCTCTCTCTCCTGACTTCCTTTGTACAACCACTGGAACCAAAAAATGTCAAATTTGGATTCCTCACTCTTTTCTTAACACTTAGATGTGTAACCTTCAAATACTGTTTGTCTGCTGTTGACAGTTTTAAGCCTGAAACGTTTTTGTCCGCCACAAACATCTTTTAACAAATACTGCAGACCTTGCATAGATATGCTAAGTTTTCAGCGAATAGGTCTTTGGAAATCACCTTGTTGGTGCAAAGATAAACAATCTACTCGCCTAAAGTGCCTAAAGATACAATTCAGTATTGGTTATTTGCTAAGCTGTCTATGATGTGTCGCCAACACTGATTCATAGCTTGAGTTACGGGACTATTTTTAATGCTTGAATGACTCATAGATCAAGAAAAAAAGAAAACATTCCTGACTGAAAAAACAGCAGGTGTCCAAAGAAAACGTTTGAAAAACCTTCAGAAAGTCTGGAGATATATTGCTCAGGTCTTCCTGGCGTATTGCAAGCAAAATAAAATGATGAGTAGTTTAAGACTTTTGTCACCAAAAGTGTCCGTCGCTTCACAGTTTAGTTTGCGTGCTTTTTCAGATGTGTTACACGCATCTTCAGCTTAATGGTTTTTTTCTCACCACGTCTGCTGCAGGCCACACGTCTCATTTTGTTCCTGTCGTTAAACTGAACTGGGATCCGGTAGGAGGAGAACATGGGGGCGTGTACTCACGCTTTTTAAAGGCTTCGATGAGCCATGACACAAAATTCTCCCGGAGATCATTGTGTTTGTATTTTTGTTGTTGTTTTCTTTTTCTTTTCTTTTTTTTAATAAAATAAAATAAAATATAGAGTCTAACTCCACATGCAGCACAGTTTAAAGCCCCGGTCCCTCCCTCCCTCCACTTCCTCCCTTCCTCTCTCCCTCCCCCGGCTTTTCTGTTTTCAGCCAAAACAAAAACAAAACGGGAAAAACTGTTACATTTGTTTTGAACGCGCGCGCGCACACGCCCACACACAGCCACGCACGCACACAGGTGGGTGCCGAGCCAATCACTCTGCACGCTTCATGTTCCGTGTTTAGAACCGAAATCACACCCACAACTGTCACGGCAGCGGCTCGCTTTCCACGCAGTCACACCGTACGACCAGGAAGTCGTAAAGCGACGTACACTCTTCCCGTGATCATAATATTTTTGAAGGCTTCCCACGAGATCGAGCGATGGTAGGCGACTCCTAGCAAGGTGCTATATTGTTTGTGATCCACGAGAGCTGAACTCTAGCGGAGGTCTGCAGGGGGGGTTGTGATCGCTTGCGCTCTTGGGGGGCTGTGAGACAAAGAGCTGGACTTTGGTGTGCACTTTTGGAAACCGTTTTCTCACTGAGCTCTTACATGTTGATGCAGCTGGCACAGCAGATCCAGCTCATTGTGACCTATAGATGCAGCGTAGCTCGGCTTGCTGGTGCCTGTAGTTATGTAGAGTTGCATAGAGTTACATGTGGAAGCAAAACGCTTAGCTACATGTTGCACTGCTGATCATCTGTTTGTATCGCCGCTGAGTCTGCTGGTTCAGGCGGCGGCTTCCTGACTTTAAGATTGACTTTAAGACTAAATGCATATTTCTTTATTTTTACATGCTGACTCTATGAGAAATTAGTTTTTTTCACTGTGTAAGCTTTCCTATACCTTTTTGGTGCTGTCTCCAAACTGCTGCATGTCTCGCTGGGCTGGGGTATGTCTGACATATTTACACTTCTGATTGCAAATTTAAACAAGGAACTACTGTGATGGCTTATTTAGGGCTTTTGCAGGTGGACACACTTATTAATAGAAGCATTCAAATCTGCCCAGTTTAATAGGTTAACACTGAACAAAAAAAGTTGTTCCGGTTGTGCATTAGTAGAATTAAAAACGTATCAGTTTGCAAAATGAGTGAAAGTTTCATTTAAGGTGACAGTGCTGAGCTATAGGGAGAGTTAAAAATAATGGTATCTCATTTGCTTTGTCATGTTAACTCTGTTGCCAGTGACTTGTTCCAAAATGAGTAAGAGAAAAGGCAAAGTGATCACTGAAGCAACAACTTTCAAGAGCCGCAAAGTCGCAGCTGCGAGTATCGAAAATGCGCCGGATGATGCAAACCCAAGTCATCAGGGGATCTGTTCCAAGGCCTTCGCTCAGTTTGCTACAGTGAGTATTTCGCCCCAACATTAAAATTCACCCAAAGTTTTGTCTTTGCTCCTCCCGGCTCGTTAAAGGTTAAATATTGTTTTCTGCTTGTGTTCTTAGGGCGACATTGGACTCATTGAAAGCATCACTCTGAAGAATTTCATGTGCCACCATTCTCTTGGGCCGTTCCAGTTTGGGCCAAATGTGAATTTCATAGTCGGCCACAATGGAAGTAAGAGCTTTCCCTTCACTTGATCATACCTGGATGCTGTCATGTCTGACATGTGATTTAAATTGGGTGCAGCTGTTCTTTTTCCTATATATACAATCGCTGGCCACTTTACAGCTACAGCATGCTTTGGTCCATGTTGATATGACAGCATCACACAGTTGCTGCAGGTCCATGATGTGAATCTCTCCTTACACTGCATCCCAAAGCTGCTCTTTTGGATTGTAAAAGCTATTTGAGTACCTCGAACTCACCGTCATGTTCAAGAAACCCAGCTGCGATGATTTGGGATTTTTGGCATGCTGTGTTATCTCGCTGGAAGCAGCTTTCAGAAGATGAGTACACTGTGGTCATACAGAGATGGGCATGGTTAGCGACAATACTCGGGTTGGCTGAGGTGTTTAAACAATGCTCAGTTGAGCAAAGTGTGCCAAAAATAGTCCCCACAACATGACACCACCAAGAGCCTGAATTCAAATATTGATTTTACCATCCAGAAATTGAAAATCAGTAGATTAGCCTGTGCAAAATGTAGCCTTGGTTTCCTGTTCTCAGCTGACCCAGTCTGGTCTTCTGCTACTGTAAGCCCATGCTGTAGTTTCAAGGCTTGCCATGCTCTGCATTTAGAGATGTGCTTCTGCAGACCGTGGTTGTCATGAGCGGTTATTTGAGTTATTGTTGCCTTAAGCAGTGCAGTTATTCTTCTCTGACCTCTGACATCAACGCGAGAACTGTCGCTCGCTCGATATTTCTCTAGTAAACTCTAGAGACGATTGTGTGGGGAAAATCCCAGTAGATCAACAGCTTCTCAAATACTCACGCCAACAACCATGTTACATTCATGTTGCACTTAAATCACCTTTCTTCCCCACTCTGATGCTTGGTTTGAAATTCAGCAGATCATCTTGACCATCTCTGCATTGCGTTAATGTTGAACAGTCGTACTTAACAAATCGAGAGTTTGTTTTCAAAATGATATAAGAGACTTCTAATATATCAGGAAGCAATTAAGGGATCTTTAGAAGAGAATGAAGAATGAATATTGCCTCTTTGTTTCCTGTAATCTAAGCTTTCTGTTGGGGTTGCCAGTTGAAATGTTTTGTGCATCAGGCACAAAAGAAACACATGGTGACAAAGGAGAGCGGTTAAATAGCAAAGTGAATTGTTTGTCTTGTTATAGACGTAATCTTTCCGATTCTGTGTGCAAAGCAAAGGAACAGGTTGGTGTAGAGGATGGGACTGTTTGTCTGTTACTATCTGACATGCTGCTGCTGCTTCAGTGTGACATCCAGCAGTTCCTATAAAGTGTTTGTCCAAAGTGGCATCTTGAATTCAGCCCTAAATTCAGAACAAAACATTGTCACCCTTTGTGGATTAGCAATGCAGAGTGAATGAGCAAAGCACCCAATTTTGTTATCTACACAGGAACATTTGATCCATCCCTCTCCAGCTTCGTTATTTTGTCACTTAAGGCCACACAAACTCCCCTGTTAAACATGTTAAACATTTAGATTTTTTTCACTGGAAAAAATACTTTGCAGGATTTACAAGATTATCATTTATCGCTCACTTGGCTGAATCATTTTAGGTGAAGTATCAGCTGATGTAAGGAACTATTTAATGCTGGGCTGACTGAAAATTTGTTTATTCAAAGACGGCTCCCTGATTTCTTTTTTTTTTCCCGTCGATGCATCATTTACAATCATTTGCATAGTTTTCTAGCTCTGCCGAGCGCCGCATGTCTGTAAGATGCTTTACATGCACTGATTTAATTTGATGTCTTGTAACTGGTTTATCCCTCAGGTGGAAAAAGCGCTATACTGACCGCTTTGATTGTAGGCCTCGGGGGAAAGGCCACTGTGACGAACAGAGGAATGTCACTGAAAGACTTTGTGAAGACCAATGAAAAGTAAATAATAGATCCTAATATCGTCCCTCAGAAATAAATCGTGTGTCTTTATTTTAGTGTTAAAAATGCTTTAGATTTCTTTACTGGCAAACGTCACTAAAACAATGTTAAAAATACACTCTGGTTTCTAGTACTGCAGATATAACAGTGAAGCTGAGAAACAGAGGGCCAGATGCTTACAAAAAGGATGTTTACGGCGACAGTATCACCATTGAACATCGGCTCTCGAGTGATGGATGCCGGACCTGCAGGCTGAAAAGCAAATCAGGTGACTTTCCACAGATGCTGTGACTGGAAAACTTTCTATGAGCCTGTCCAAGTCTTGTGAAACCTTCTGGAAATCTTAGATTAACCAGACACAGTTGGGAGTGAAGACCAAACACTTCAGCCACACTGTCACCTCCTAATACTGTATACATTCTTTACTCTCAGTCAGGAATTTTCTCTATAAACTTGCATATATTTTATTTGCATGGCACTGCTTTCAGCCGCTGGTTTTCCTGTGTTGTAAATGTCATTTTATAAATAAAAGGAACTTAAAGTTCATGTGCCAGTATGCATGTTCACTCTTGTACCTGACCATTTTCAGAAAAATGTTCTTCTGTATGTTAAGCCACTCAACACTGACCTGTGAATCGTTCAAGCATAATGAAATGAATCAATTTTGACTTAACAAATAGCTTTTTAGGCACTGTTACCAACAGTCTCACACAAAATCACAGAATTTATTCACATTTCTTCTGTTGAATCTACCAAAAAATATACAGAAGTAACCAAGTTTAACAGGTATAAATGAGTATTTTTGCACCAACAAGATTCACAAAGAGCTATTAGCTAAAAACCTGTCATATCTCAGCATGGTGGGCAGTGTGTCCTTACCAGACAAGTGGAGGACAAAAGAAGGAGTGGCAGGCCTAAAAAATTAGTGAAGTGAGTGTAGACAGTGAGTGTCTACAGCCTGGAAAACACACTGGAGGCTCTGTCGTGTTTTGAGCTGTATATCGGCCAGTGGTGTAGGGGATCTTGTCCAAATTTAAGGAATTATGAACACAGTACAGTACCATCTTATTATTTTCCAATGAGTGGCATGTAAGTTATAACCTCTTTTAAAGGGCAACAGAGGTTCAAACCACTTTACTTGCATTTTATGTCTTTTAGGACATCTCGTCTCAAACAAGAAGGAGGAATTAACAGCCATTTTGGACCACTTTAACATCCAGGTACTTGCTACTTTTTACATTTTTTCCTGTAGATGCCCCGAGGTTGTACTACTTCCTGCACAATCATACACATTAAAGGACTTAACAGGACATTTTCTTGTGTATTCCAGCTGGATAACCCAGTATCCATCCTCAGCCAAGAAATGAGCAAGCAGTTCCTGCATTCAAAAAGTGAAACAGACAAGTATAAGGTAGCGTAACGCCACGTTCGCTATAAGCGTTAAGATTTAAAGGTTACACCTGCACTGAAGCTTACTTTGATAAGTGCTTTCTTTTCTGCTTTTTTCGTTTGTAGTTCTTCATGAAAGCAACTCTGCTCGAACAGATGAAGAGAGATTACATCCACATTAAAGACACTAAAACGGTCACGCGGCAGCAGGTTGAGAGGCAAGAGGAGGTACGGCATTCCTCACACAAACCGCTGAACGTTGCTGTCGCACATCAAGCGAGATTATAAAGCAAATACACGTTGGAGAAATGTTATTTGCATTGTTTATTTCTGGTTAAACACTGACAGTTTTAAAAGCATCTTCTTTGGGGTTTCTCTTGATTTTCTGCCTTTTATTTGGGAACCCTAATTGTATCCAGTTGCTGCTTATATGTTTGTCTATGAGTAGCATTTGATTTTTACATAAATAAAACATATTTTAAATTCCTTTTGTTTCCAGTGTCTCAAGGACCTGAAGCAAGAGTTTCTGCAGAAGAAAGAACGATATGAAAATGTTGCATCCTTCAGTGACATGAAGGTTGTTTTGGAGAATCTGAAGAAGGCGATGGCATGGTGTTTGGTAAGACTTGATCTTAAGGCTTGAACGCAACATTTGCTGGTTGGATGGAGCTTGCAATTTTTAATAAATGTGTTTTTTGGGGGTTTTTTTTATCACTTTCAGGTGAGTGAGAAGGAGCAGCTCTTAAAGCAGTTGAAGGAAGACATTGAAAAGGAAGAAAATAATTACAAACCCAAGGATAACCTTCAGCTCTGTCAGGTGAGTCACAAGCGTTCCTTTTCTGTTAAATATACAACCCTATTTATAAATGTCAGACCTTCAGACCTTCATCTCTGCATAAACTCAAAGTCCTTCCTTCACATAATGCATGGTTGTGTTTACAGTAGATATCCTGAGGTTGTGGGGTGGGGGAGGGGGGAGTGGCTCTATCTTGCTGGTAATTATTTTCAGGCATTGTCTTTAAAATCCTGTTTTTATCTCTCTCATCTTCAGACGAAGATCATACAGCTAGAGAAGAAGCTTCAATGCATCAAAAGCAAAATTGACACTCTGAGAGAAGAGCAAGAGTCTCTATCAGAGGACAATGTGAAGTTGAAAGAACAAGTGAAGAGCATTAGCAAAGCACACAAGGACCAGGAGGTAATCACTGACAAACTACCCTGTGTTAATCTGCACATTTATTTATTTATGCATAGAGAAATGTTTGAAGTCATGTTAATGTCACAATCTTTTCCAATAGGTCGTTTATTTTCGAGCTCTAAACAAGCTGAAACAGTCGGAACAAGAGCAAAACCTTCTCCAGGAGAAGCTTAACAAGGCAAAAGCAAGGTAGGGGAGTAAGAGTTACAAAGTACGTACAGTATGTAGGAATACAGCTGATGCATTTATTTTCATTTTTTTTTTTTTTTTTACTCTGTTTCAGTAAGAGTCTGAACAGTGAGGGAGACTCGGAATACACGAAACGGCAGAAGAGTTTAAGTAATCTGAAAGAGCAGCTTGCAGAGCTCGAGAATAAGTGCACGCACCTGAATCAAGACATCAAGAACAAACATCAGGCGCTTCTCAAAGGGAAGGAAGAACGGGACAAGCTGAGGTATAACAAAGTAAATCAGCTCTCGTGTAAACATATTGTCAAGGAAGTGAAAATTTATGATCTTGCTCTCTTTGTATTTACCAGACTGGAGGAAAGGAACGTACAGGCTTCATACGAGTCCAAACTAAAGAGGAAGAATCAGCTGCTCGCCAGTCGATCGAACAAACTAAAGCGCTTTGGAGACCAGATGCCTGACATGATGAGTGCAATTAGCGAGGCTTATGCCACGGGACGCTTCCTCAAGAGACCTGTTGGTCCAATAGGTAACAGTCCCTTTCAGGGTTTTTTGTTGTTTTTTTTGATAAAAATATTTTCAGACTTGCTTTGTTTGACTTTTCAGTTCAATACGATCTGCTTGTTAACGTTCTTGATGAGAAGATTGATAAAACTCTAATGTTTGCATACTAAAAAAAACCAAACACCAATAACCAGTTTGACTAGAACAGAGACTCAAAACTGGAAACAGGAAGAAGTGAGTCATCTATCAGCTGTCACATCTAAAGCTCTCTGATCAAGAAAACGTGCCCTGTTAGCGTCACTGCCTCACAGCAACAAGGTCCTGGGTTCCTAACTTGGTTGCTGGTGGGGGCCTTTCTGGGTGGAAATTCTCACTCTGGCTGTGTGGGTTCTCTTTGGATACTCCAACTTCCTCCAAAAGCCCAATTCTGTGTTTCATTTATCTCTTAATTCAAATTTTAGCGCTTGGAGTGATGTCACTCCTGAGTTGAGAGGGTTCTAATAGCAAAGTTGGTAAAGCAAGGTGAAAAAAAAAGATGACTTGTAGCAAGATGTCTGTGAAGGTTCTCAGTCATCCAGGAGAGTCTTCTCCAAGCACGACATTCCAGTGTACTCCAGGCCCAGCAACACACTCAGACAGAAACTGGTTCATCCCAAAGACAAAACTCCTAAACACAAACTTAACAATTAAGTGTATGCTGTACAGTGTAGCGAGGAATGCCCAGACCTCTGCATTGGAGACACCAAACAGCCACTTCACAAGTGCATGGCACAATATAGAAGTGCCACCTCCACGGGACAAGACTCGGCTGTCCATCTGCATCTAAAGGACAAAGGTCACTCTTTCGAGGATGCTAATGTTCATATTTTGGACAGAGAAGATAGATTGTTTGAAGGAGGAGTGAAAGAAGCCGTTTACGTCAACTGTGAGCGACCATCTTTGAACAGAGGCTTACGACACCAACTGTCTGCCATCTATAATCCAGTTTTGAGATCCCTTCCCAGACGCCTTAATGCCCACTCACACCCTGGGCCATCTGACTTCAGGAAATCACATCATAGGGTGGGGCTAGGTTTCACAATGAGCTCACACGAAACCTTGGCTGATTGTGAGCTACACCCGTTTTCACACCTTTGCTCGTGTGATTAGGTAGAGGATCATTAGGAGGTCCTTTTCTTCCTCTTGGGGGGATACTCCCACAGGGCTTACCGTAAATCTGGGACTCCACCATTTGACCCTAGAACTGAGGAAGCTTCTTGGATGATAGTGAAACGTCTTCAAGCAACTTAAAGAAGTCCAGACACTTTTTCTTTCCTCATTAGATGACTTGTAGCAAGGTAGAGCCATTCACTAGTAGTCATAATACAGTGCAGGGGTCGTTTTTCTGTGCTTGAAAGCATGACTGCAAAAAATTCATGGATAGTGTGGTCGATTATCTGCGTATGGCTTATTTAACAAGTCACAAGCACACAATAGTGGCAGTACACATTACAAGTTGAAAACTCTGACTTCAGACTTTAAATGGAGCACATGACAAACAGGGATTTGCTCCACATGGTTTAAAAAGCATCTTATTTTCCTTGACATCAAATGTGAAATGTGTCCTGCTCCTCTGAACCTTTTTTATAAACGTCTTTAACATTTAAATAATTTAAAACTTTCTGCTTTTGATATATTGCGTTTGACAGTCTTTGTTTATTCCCAGGGGCATGTATCAGTTTAAAGGATGCCTCGTTAGCTGTGGCTGTGGAGTGCTGTCTGCGGAGCTTCATGAAGGGGTTCTGTTGCGACAACTACAAAGACGAGGCGGTCCTCCAGGAGCTGATGACTCGCTTTTATCCAAAGGGCAACAGGCCCCAGATTATCGTCAGCCCCTTCTCTGATAAACTGTACAACATTCATGGAAGGTTGGCATTATGTGAGATTTTTATTTTCTTTTTCTCATTACATTTTTCTGAAACTTTTGTTTTTTTGAACATGTTTTATGCTGTTTCACAGGAAAGCATATCATCCAGAGTACCCATCAGTACTGGACATAATCACAGCAACAAGCCCAGTCATTATCAACTGTCTGATTGATATGCGAGGGATAGAATCAATCCTTATAATCAAAGTAAGTGTCTCACTAAAACCTGCTTATGCCTGGATATTGTCTAGAGTGGTGCTTTAGGATTGATGTTGCATTTGATATTTTTTGTTGTTGTTGTTTGATCTCAGGAAAAAGATAAAGCGAGGAGGGTCATGCAGCACTGCCGTCCACCTAAAAACTGCCGTGAAGCCTTCACTGTTGAGGGGGATCAGGTGTATCCAAACCGTTATTACACGTCTGATTTCAGCATGGCAAAATATCTCGGTGGGGATATTGAGACTGAAATAAGGTAACCACTGAAAACTATTCAAGGCTTGAGTGATTGTCTTTGACATTTGCACCCAGTTAAATGCTCAAACTGGACCTTTATGTCAGATGGAAATGACAGTAGTATAAATTGCGCAACAGTAGAGTTTCCCAAAAATAAAAAAAAACCCATTTCATGTGACTTCATAGTTGTGGTATGTTATGTTTGTGGTATCCTGTCTGTTCCAGTATGCTGGACTCAGACCTGGAGAATTACCAGGCTCAGCTGTCCAGGTTTCAGCTCCAAGTAAACTCTGTCACTGAAGACATTGTGAATATGGAGGGCAATCTTAACAACACCATCCTGACCATGAAGACAACACTGGTCAGTAAAAAAATGCACGTGAAGCTGTTTGGTTTTCCTTTCATTTTCTGAATTTGCAGTCTGTCTCCTCTTTTTGTGGTTTCTGGCTTCCGATTAAAGCAAGAACTGAAAAATAAATTCAGTGTTAGGGCTGAATATGTTTATTACTGATTTTCTGGAGTAAAATGTGAACTAAAGCATATTTTTAAAGGGGTTATATGCTAAAACAAAACAAAACAAAACAAATTAGGCAAGGAAAAAATATACGTATTTTCTTAGTGTTCCAGCCTCAGTAGCTTTGACACAGTAACATCTGCTGTAATATTTACACCTCTGATGAAATCTCACAAGTGTTAGCTTTATTTTGATACCAGGATTGTTTACACAGAGTTTGTATTTGCTGAGAAATACAATATTCAGTTTGGGCATGTCATTTGGAGGCATGAACAGGTAAAAAGATTGTGGCTATTTACTCCCCTCACTAAAAAAGTTAGAATCCCTTTCAGTTTTACAGTGATTTACTAATGTACCTGGCTAACCAAGATAGCTGCTCAGTGTTAGCATTGGGCGTGTTTAGTTTAAAAAAAACCTCAAGATGGCAACAACAGAAAAACCAGTCTTGCAAACAGTAATCCATAACCTACTTTATGTATCCATCTTTTATGTACAGTCTATGTTCCAGTTGCTGTTTAATGCTGGTAAATCAGTGCTGAAAAGTGTGATTAATGTGATTTTTAATTAACATTGGATTACATTTATTTTCTCTTCGTTGCAGGCTTCTGTGAATCATGTCAAAGCAGCAATAACTGATCTGGTGACTGCTAGTGAGGAGCAAATTAATGACATCAGCTCACTGGTGATACTTCAGTTTTTATTTTTATCTGTTTCGTAATAAACCAAACGCTGCCATGAATTATGCAGGTTAAGTGTTTCTGAATGTTTTAAACTGTGCAGGAAGAAGTTGCCCAAGAGAATCAGCAGAAAATCGAGGCAGAGAAGCAAAGCGTTCAAGAAGCAAAGGTAGAACTCGACAAGCAGCGAAAAATGTCCGAAGACTCAGATTCCAAGTACTCATCTGTCAGAGACCGGATTGATCAGCTTCTAGAGGAAATGGAGCCCCTGAAGGTGCAGTAGAGGTTTTACAGTTTCAGATCTACAACTTGTTGTTTTGTGCAGATTTCCAAACCTTTGTGCTCTCGATCTACAGGATGAACAGCTGAAAGTGGAGACGGAGTGTGCCAAGCACGAACGAAGCCTGAAAATCTTAGAAAACAAAGTGAAGGCTCATGAAGACAACATTGAAGGCATGAAAAATGAGCTTGCCCAAAGAGAAGAAGAGCTACAGGTAGGAAGATTTTTTTTTTTTTCAGCACGATACGGTGTAGTTAAGCTGTAGTTTAGCTATTCACGCCAGCCGGTATTCGGTGAATTCAATCAAAGAAAGTCAGCAGACGTCTTGTGATGTTATGACAGGAATACGTGGCAAAGGCTACAGAGATCAGTCCTGAACGGCAGCACGTGGCCGGCAACACCAAGAGCATCGACACAGAAATCACTCGACTGAAGAAGAAGATCAAAGTGTACGAAAGCAACCATGGCGAGCAGGAGCAGGTGGTCAGGTGAGAAACTGAAGGCTTTCAGCAACAGAGGCAGAAATTATTTTAACGGTTGAAGCTCAAATTTTTATTGAGCTAATTCATCAATCATGTTAGTGCATGTGTAAACTGTATGTATAAAACTGGTAGAATGTAGGTAATCTAATCAGGTACTGTACCTGTGTACAGACTTAAGGTACTTATAATATATATTAATCCCATTTTCCCCCTAGACCTAAACTGGCACCCCACTGAGCCAAGGATTTTCACCTGAGCTGATTTGTTTTATTAGCTAACCTAAATGGACTATTAGGTATTATCATGGATAAAGTAGACCAGAACCATCCAGAACGATGGTCCAGCAACTTTAACTGAGCCAGCTTATGCTCTCAGCACCTTCTTTTTTCCTTCTCATCGGTGTGATGCCTTCATGCTGCAGATGTCAATAAAGTTGTTGTTGCTGAAATTGAGTATTTAGCTCCATGCTCTGTCTATGCTTACTTGTATTTGCTCAGAATATAAACAGAGTAGCATTTATCGCTGTTGACATTCAAATGTTTCAAACAGCGCAAGAAATAAAGACGCTGCGTTTCCCAGGGAGAAAAGAAACATTCACGTGTGAAAAGTTTACTGAATAGAAATGAGAGATGATGAAAGATGTAAGGAAGATGCAAGATTAATTACATATTCATACATTATTTCAGGTTAGTTTTTTTCATATTGTGGAAAACCTGGAAAAACTCATTGAAATATAATAATTTTCTTTAGTCAAAGGTTGCATGACAATACTAGACTGTCTAGTTCTGTGCATGCTAAATTGGTAAGTCTGCAGTAGTGTGGTGAAGTTTACAGTAAAGCAGCAATGTTGGAGTAGTGCAGAGCAGGCTGTGTTGTTCATGGTCGATGTCCGGTTACATCCAGAGTTGCAGACATCAAATTTAAGCCGCTCTGTTATCTTGTTGAATTCAGATAAATCCACAAAGAGCAGGAAACCGTAGAGCAGCAACATCACAGCCGTATGCAAAGAAAACAAATCTATTGGAGCTCAAAGTACAAGTTTTTATTTTAAGAGATTTTTCTTCTCAGTGCTACACCTGACAAATCCCACTTTAACCCCTTTTTACACATAAAACAACAGCTGAAAACAACCCAGACGTATGAAACAGGCAACTGTTATGATTTGCTATTGTTTTCCTTGCCCTTATGCTTCTGCTAATCAAAGATGACTGTATCATAGATTGCTACATAGGAGTCGGGTTGTTGAAGTAAACAATAGACTCCTCGGTCTCCTGCACACGCTCTCAACCTCCGGTGTTAAAGACCGTAGGCGCACCACCATAGACGCATCGACGTCTGTGACGCACATGGTGCAAAAATAGCTCTGCATTAATCGGGTGCAACGTTACATTGAATAATTATTGTTATCTAATAATTGTTGTCACCACACTTAAAGGTGGTGTCTTACTTTAGATTGAACGTCGTTTTTGTATTTGCTATCTTGCCCTTATTTACATATTTATAGAAGGTGCAATGTTAGAAGCACTTCTGAA
Organism: Oreochromis aureus; assembly: GCF_013358895.1. Taxonomy (NCBI): domain Eukaryota; kingdom Metazoa; phylum Chordata; class Actinopteri; order Cichliformes; family Cichlidae; genus Oreochromis; species Oreochromis aureus. Next base: position 10,428,749 of record NC_052960.1, read on the forward strand.
TGTGTCATGGGTGTTAATTGTTTTATTAACACCTATGACAAGTGGAACGCTATTGGCATCGAAAACCTAGACTTGGTGGAACTTAGCATGTGTACTGGATAAAGGAATATATTGTTTTTAATCAAAATGTCCAACCTTATCATATAGATATGTTTTAGATAGCTCCGTCTTAACTGGCTACAACAGTTAAATCCTTCTCAGACATTTGCATCAGTAATAATATTAATTTCATTATGTATAGTAGTATTACCCTTAGGACTCATTAGCAAAGTTGATGTGCAGAGTTGTAGCAACTACAGAGATATAAACTTGAGGTAGGAGTAATGGATGGATTGAAGGTGGGAGTTGACAGATGAGACCGGGCAGAAGTCTCTGTAGACTATGATAGCAGCAGATGACACTGTGATCTATAGAGTAAGGAGCAGGCGAAAGAGACCCTGGAAAAGTGGAGGTGTGCTCTGGAGAGAAGAGGAATGGAAGTAAGGAAGCAAGACAGAATACGTGTGTGTGAATGAAATGGTGAAGATGCAGGGAGTAAAGGTAGTGAAGTGGAGATCATCCAAAGCAATGTGTAGTGCACAAACAAAGAAGAAAAGAAAGAAGAAAGTGCAGACACAGTGGAGTGGGTGGAGATGAGTGTCAGGGGTGATTTGTGACAGAAGGATGGCAGCAATGGTGAAAGGGAGTGTTTACAGGAGGCCTGTGATCTATGGTTTGGAGGAGAGCTGAAAGATGTTAAGATTTTTATTGGGAGCGACCAGGAAAGTTGGAGAGGCAAAGCTGAGATGTTTTGGACATTGGATACTGAAGTGTTTAATTATCTCAACCACTCTTTCTTACACAGTATACATGACTCTCATAGAGATTTACAAGTTAACTTAGTTTGCTGTGGCCCAACTGTATTTTTTCAAAAACTTTTTTAGTTAAAGGCTTTTTCAAAGACGTCTTCTATCTTCCTTCTAACCTATCATTTTCCCTGGATTTCATCTCCCAAGAAATAAAAAAGGCGCACTTCTGCTCACTGAGTTTCAGCTCATCTCCTTCGGACTGTCTCGTCCCCTGTACGGATTAATCAGATCTGCCTGTTGGCCATCACTAAATCATCTCCTGCCCTCATTTTACATGTCCACACTGAAAGCTGAATTGAGAAGAATTTAGGCTATGCCAATTTCTTCCCTCTGACCTCATTAGGGAGTACGCCGAGGCCCTCGCTCTCTACAGAGAGAAAACCAACCAAGTAAGAGATTTGCGGAGGTTCATCGATCGGCTGGATAACATCATGTCAGACAGGCAGAACAGATACAAAATAATGCGTAGGTAAGTAACAATCTTGCACGTTAGAAACATATAATATAAAGATTGATTGACGTAGGAAATATTGTGCTTTTGGCTGATACTTTTTCTTCTCTTTTTCCTGAAGGTCCCTGTCTGTCAGATGTAAGTTATACTTCAATAACTTCCTAATAAAGATGAACTGCTGTGGATCTATGATTTTTGACCACAACAACGAGACGCTCTCTATCATGGTATGTGCTTATCTCTCTAGTTTGCCGGAAAAGTTTGTTACATTACAGCAAACCAGCAGTACGGTTAATATAAGTGACACTCAACCTTGTTGGCACCGAAGGTAAAGCCTCCAGGCAGGGAGGAGGATGGCGTGAGTGACATGAGGTCGCTGTCTGGTGGTGAGCGCTCCTTCTCCACTGTTTGCTTCATGCTTTCACTGTGGGAGATCACCGAGTCACCCTTCAGATGCCTCGACGAGTTTGACGTCTACATGGTGAGTGCACAGAAAACACATTAGTCGCATGTAACCAGTAGAAAATGCTTACGGGGTTTGGCTTTCACTCACTTGAGTTAACAGTTCCCTTTCTTTTGCTGCGGCAGGATATGCACAATCGAAGAATCTGTCTGGATCTGCTTCTGGAGTTGTCAGAGCGGCAGCATCTTCGACAGTTTATCTTCATTACTCCTCTGAACACCAGGTAATGTCTTTTTGTGATGTTAGCCTTGATATCCTTTGACGTTGACTGCTACTTCTGTTTTCTCTGTGGAGGCTGATGTGCGCAAGTAGAACAATTGTAGATTTTTGTTGTTGTTATTATTCCTGGAATCATTTTATGTCAGTTTGTCAGGTAAGTATTTTTGATTTACTGTTTTTCAAGATCCTATATTCTTCTTCTTAAACCTCCCGCTATGCATCTTTACCTTTTAATCTCTTAAAATGACCTGTGCTGTGTGAAAAATGCTTGACAACTGATCAAAAGGTTCGTATTTTTCAGCAATCTACCCAAGTCGGATCTCATCAAAATCCACCAGCTGCGGGCTCCAGAAAGACACCGGGGTCAAACAGAAGATGAAGATGTTTAAACTGAGCTTCAGTGACATCAGTGGATGAATGTTAATGGGCATTACTGTATACAGTTAGAAAAAACGTTTATGAACCCTTTTGAATTACCAGGATGTCTTCATTTAATTGCTCTAAATGTGGTGTGAGCTTCACCTAAGTCCCAGTGGTATGCTGGCTAGAGTAAACAGGCTATCTCAAGAGCTGTTTACTTTAGCCGGAAAGAGTAAGTGTGCTTTTGAATTTAGTTATTTCGTGACATGTAGATCCTCCTCGGGTAGCAACAACTCCCATCAGACATTTCCTGTAGCTGGTCTTGAAACTTGTACAGTGATGAGGCATTTTGGACCCCTGCTTCCTACAAAATCGTTTCAGTGCATTAACATTTATGGATAACGCACAACATCTTACTTGAATTAAGACAGAGACTCTGCCTTTATCATTACAAAACCCAGTTTTCTTTATCAGCTGTTCTGTTGTTGGCTTGCTTAGAAGTTCTTGATACAGTGCCAGGCTCTGAGGTATCAAAGCAACATCGGTCCATGGTTTTAAAATTAGATCAATAGCAACATATGATATATTACACCGTGCCATTATTCATTTAAGAATAATGCAGCGCCCGCAGGTCGGCCGCTACATTTCAACCACAAGACCTACGTGTGCCTGCTCACCTAATAGCTGAAGCAGCACCCTTCAGGTCTGGACTTTGACTGAGTCATTGCAACACCTTGATATTTTTTTTCTTTTTCCGCCATCTGATGTAGATTTGCTGCTGTGCTTGGGATCATTGTCCTATTTTATGGCCCAGTTTGGGCCAAGCTGTTGGACAGATGCCCTCACATTTGACTCTAGAATACCTTGGCATACAGAGGAGTTCATGGTCGACGCTGTGGCTGCAAAGCAAGCCCAGGTTATCACCCCTCTGCCACCATGTTTGACATTGTGCTGATATACTGTGTTTGCTTTTCACTAAACGTGGCGCAGTGCGTTATGGGCAAACATCTCCGTTCTCGTCTTTCGAAGGCAGATTGTTCCAGAAGTCTTCGTTAGATCCATCTTTTCGAACCCAAGCCGTACTGCCACGTTGTTCATAGAGAGAAAAGCTTTCTCCTGGCAACACTTGGAAACAAACCATACTTGTTCAGGCTTTTTCTAATTGTGCTGTCATGAACTTTAACTTTTAACACGCTAACTGAATCTGAGACGTAGCTCTTTTTTTACACTTGCTCTGAGCAACGCTCAACGCTCTGGCTTCGGGGTGAATTAAGCACCTTGATCGACCGTTATTGGCACTACATAAATAAAATTGAATTGAATTTGCTGGGACATCCACTACTAGCAAGACTAAGCACTGTGTAAAATGTTTTCCACATTAATCTTTGTCATTACAGCAGGGTGTCCTTCAAGTTGTTTGAAAATGGCCTCGTAACCTTTTCCAGATGAGCAGCAACAACCGCTTTTCCAAGATAGCTGCTGATATCTGTACTCGTTGGCATTGTTTTAACTGACCCAGACCTCCAAACTAATAAAACTTCCGCTTTTATAGAGGAGCTCACAATTGCTGATGATGATTTAGTCAAGTGCATTTGATTAGCAGCACCTGGCTCGTACCCACCCCCTGAATTCCTTTGGAAACAGTAAGGGTGTACTTAAATTGCATTTTGGTTTAATTATTAATGGCAAAGTGTAATATGTCATGTTTTGTAGGTCAGATTAGGTTGTATTTACCCAATTTTAAAGACCTGCTAAAGCCACGACTACTTTCATTATGTCCTGATAATAAAACCTTAAAACTGACAGGCAAACATCCAGGTGATCGTTTGCAGGCTTGAAATGTACCACAGTATGTTTGTGTGGAGTGTTTTTTGTTTCTTTTGTTGCACTGATTTCGATGAAGGCTCACACAAACCAATCTTTCTTGAGATTCTTTTTTTGTTTTGTTTTTTCATTTCTATGAACAAGCTGTAATTTTTACAGCTGTGTCCAAGCAGCTGTTGTTGTTGCTCATGTGAAGGCTCGTGTAGTTTTTTTTTTCTTTTTTAGCCTACAGTTTGAGCGCTTTGAGCGATTGCTCAGTGTGTTCACTAAAGGCTGCTTTTATAATTAGTTTTGTGTTTCTCTATTATCGTTACGTAGATGAAGCTCACGCCACATTTTTAACGAGGACTAAATGAAGCCGTAGTTGCAGCTGTATATCAGTATTACTGTGTGTTTTGGAGACTGCTGTTTTTTAAAATGTCATTTTTCTTGTGATGAGCACTCGTAAGGCACAGATCCATCCCTCTTGGATCATGTAATGGATTTTGAGTTCTCAACTTTTTATTTTATGTAATGTTTTTATCATTTTATGGCAAATGAATGCAGGCTTTTAAAACAACACAGGAGGTTGTGTGCCAAAAATCATGCACTGTACAAAGTTAATGTTTTGTCCATAATAGATACAATGTCTGAGTGTAATTTTAAAGTTGTAACGAAACACCGAGTGACTGATGATGATTTCCTCTGTTAATTTTTGAACTTTACATACATGTTCTCAGTTTTAGTCATTAATGTGAAAAATTTCACAGATCTACCAGAAGTGTTCTGCACTATTAACGTGTTCCAGCAGCTTTTATTCCAGTTTTCAAGAGCTAATGCCCGTGTTCAAGCTGCCACGTAAAGATGGAATCAGGCCACGGCATCTTCTTTAAAATTGTCATCAGCATCTGGCAGGGCTGCATCCTGTCTCTGTTCTTCTTTCAGGTTGCCCTTGATTACATCATGTGGCAAGCAGTAACACACATCAGAGGTGGCATCCACTGGAGTGATGGGCAAACACAGCATCACAGATGATTACAGTGTAGTTGAAACGCAGCGTTTTAGATAGAAGAAAAATCCAAGAAAGGCAGCGCTGGGGAGAAACCGTTCAGGTCTAATGCTTGTACACAAATGTTTAGACATCAAAGAAGACTAAAAATACATGAAAGAGATGAGCCTCTCCCGGTCTGTCCAATTGGATTCTTTATGAGGGAAATGTTTTGATCCCATCCAGTGAAAGACCTTTGACAGAAATTTTGATGATAGAGTTTTCTTGAAAGCCAACACAATGGAGAAACCATTAGGCTTATACGATTGAAATAGGAAGTTTGTCTTTGTTTGCAGAGACTGAGATGAAGGCAGTGAAATGACAGATCAGTTGGACAGCCATGTGTCTTTTCTGGGTGTCCCACCTCTTATCCAAGAGACTTCTTCAGTTCTAAAAATAGACGAGTCCCAGATATTTTACTCTTAGTGGTTGGTTGTCCCCTACCAGGTGGTCCTGAGTGTCATCAACCCACTATTGACCATCACATGAGCAAAGGTGTATTTAAAAAAAACCTATGGGTCAAACGTATTGGGGTTAATGGTGAAACCACCTTATAACCTTACCCCACTGCATCATGTGACTTATTGGGATCACCTGAGGCCAGGTGTGAGTGGGGATTGAAGCACTCGGGAAGGGATCTCATGACGGCATTGCAGGTGGTTGATAGCTGGTGTTGTAAGCCACCACCTCTGTTCAGTGATGATCGTTCACAGGGGACGTAGATGCCCTCTTTTACTCGTATATCTTGGTCCACAATGTGAACACAGTCATCAAGAGAGTGTTCCAGCGCAGATGTATAGCTGAGTCTTGTCCTGTTAAGGTGGTTCTTCTGTGTTGTGTTGAGTTTATGGAGTGCCTGTTTGGTTTCTCCTTGGTGGAGGTCCAAGCATTTGTCACTGCAGAGCATACTCTATCCTGTTTAGCTTGTGTTTTAGAGTGCTGTCCTTGGGATGAACCAATTTTGTCAGAGGGTCTTGCTGGGTCTGCTGGTGTCTGACCTTCTTTCGTGTGGATCTTCGCTGATTTAATGGAGGCCCAGTTGGGATAACCACGTGCGTTTTATTAAGAGCTTTCTTTAAGTGTGTGTTCCTTTTCTTTCCCTTTTTCCTAAGAGGAAATATTTTCTGCCTGGTGTTGTAGGCTCCTAATCACCTCAATGTTGTGTTTCAGAGGGTGGTGGGAGTCAGAGAGTAGGTACTGGTCTGTGTGTGTGGGGGCTTCCAGTAAACTTCAATGTTGAGGCTTCCAACCCAACAACACAGTCAGGGAGCCTGTTGTCCTCCCTGGTGAACATTTGTTTTAATCCACTTGAGTAAATGTGTTTGGTGGAGGCCTCTACTTCCTGGGTTTTAATTGCGACCCATGTGTCAGCCACATATCTGTACCTGTGGATAGGTGCTGTCCATTTGAAGGAACCCAGAGCTGTACTCTCCCCTCCCTCCATGTAAGGATTGGCTACAATGCGGGAAACTGATGAGCTCATGGCACATCCATGGTTTTATCTTTAGAAGCCCTCATTGCATTTGAAATACGTTAATATGAAAAAATTCTTAATTATAGAAATATGCTTTAGAGACTAACCGTTAGCGCATTAGCCAGCTCGGCTAATGCATTTAATGTGAAATGGTTAGAGCATCATGTGAAGTGTCATTCAAATTCTTTCTTAGATACAACTATTAATCCCACCCTGCAAAAATACTGTAAAAAATTCCTGCGTTTTATTTATTTATGTAGTCTGTGTTCTCCTTACTATTATAATTTCTAAGTCTCATTTTAAATATGACCAAAAATAATGACATCAGCACATCACTTATATGATCCCTATGAGCCAAAAGCATGACTTCAGACTAAGTGCTGTTTCTGACAGTTTCTTCTGTCTTTTTTTTGTTCAATTGAATTTTGATGTCAGTGTCAGTGCTCACAAGCTTTCTGTTTACGAGGGGCAGCCAATCAGAAGAGAGTTGGCTTAATGTGATGGTTGCCTTAAAGGGAGAGGAGTCAAAACTGTTTTTTTCAGACAGTGGGTGAATTATAGTGTTTATTATTTTGAACTGTGAATCATGAAGGAAAATAGGGATCATAGTGTGATGTAATTTTTTTGTTTTTTCGGGGCTGACAAGAGTGCTCCATAAACAAGCAGTACTGGAAAGTGTTGCAGTACTATTATACACCTAGTAATACCCATACTGAGCTACTAAGTCCCAAAGTGGGTGGTGTGTTGCTCCCAGCGGGAAGGGCTTTTTATCCTTTTGTAAAGATACGATTTAAATTTACCTCACCAATGTGATACCTCGAGTCTTTTAGTCAATCAACCCAGGTCTTTACTCAGTTTGTAAATATTGCCACAATATTAGTGCTCTTTTTAGCTAGTTGTTGTCACTGTTCCTGTTCTCTTTATCAAAAGTCTTCATTGATTATCTTGCGGTAGTTGTTAATTGTCATTTTTGTGGATAATTAAAATCACTGTTACAAATAAAACTGTAATTCTGAGCACGTTTTATGCGGATCATATGATTTATGCACACAAGGCTGTCCATCCATTCATCCTTTTCTCCATCCATACAGAGCACTGTGTTCAGAGATGATTTTATTTTGTGCCCATTAAGTCCACCTGGCAGCCCGTGCCTTTTGAAAAAAGCCTGTTTATGGTTTATTTGTTTTAATCACTACAGAATTATTTTTGGGTGCAACACATGCCACATGTATAAAAGAATACAGTCACTTGTATTATGCTTTTTCATATTTGATATAAACATTTACTAGACAAAGAATCTGACATGGTGACTGGCCTGAAATTTATAAATTATATAGACACTGATAATGTAATGCTTGGTTTGAGACAGAACAATGACAAGCTTCTGCACCTTCCACTACTATAAGTGGACTACAAGCAGACACTCAGTCCTTGCTTGCATAGCCTGGAAATGGGGAAGCAAAACCGCTGAAAGAGAATTTCTGCAATAGTTTCAACCTTCGCCAACTCGTTGCTGTCTCGCTCTGAAACGCTCTCTCAAAAGCTTTATCAAGCACCTCTCTCGAGGGTCCTGCATCTTTAATGACTGCAGCGAACGGAATAGATTAGAAGATGAGACCTTTCGATAAAAAGTTTCTCCTTACAAAAAAGTTTTATACGAAGGAATGCAGTGTGTTCGGTAAACATATATATAAGGCTTTTCCCCTCCTTTTGCTGCACTGGAAAGTGGAGCCCCTCTCACGACGGCCCTAGCTTTAAGAGTGAGCTCCCAGCAATAAGGTCAAAAGCCAAGACTATTAATTTTGCAGTGCTCTTCATTTCTGTAAACAAGTTGATATGTACTGAGTAAAGTTTAGTTACTTCAACGTTAACTCGAGTAAACCATAAATCAAAGAAGAAGCCTAAAAAGAAGCCAATCTGGGATCGCCGTGGGGAATAATGCGCGTGTCCTGCGCCTAATGACAGCTGTAAGTCTGGCCTCGTCTCTAGATTAAGCGGCAGCAGTACAATAATAACATTAAGGGACGCATGTTCCATAAATATATTTCTGCTCATTCTGTAAGTCACTTAAGCAAAATATAATATGTTCACGTGAAAGCTCTTCCTTGGAAATTAGCCCTCAACTGCAACCCGAAAACCTTTCGAAAAGTGTCACACATACACGTGTATCGAATGGAAGGAAGCATGCTCCCACATTACAGGAGGTGAACTAATGGTCTAATGAGTCACATACTGTACATCCCATGCAACAATACTAAATGAATTTAGTGTGACGGTTTCTCTTTTTATAACCACCTAAAGATGAAAAAGGTAAGAGATTTTTTTTTGACACATAATATATGCATGCAAAGAACCTACTCTTCTTGGTTCCAACGTGTGAAAACATCTGGAACAGACAGGAGCCTTTCTACCCTCCAAGAGCTCAACAAGTCTGTACAGTAGAGACAGTTACAATTATCATAGGAATTATTATTTAGTTACTATCATGTAAAGCGTACAGTAGTTGCAGCAGTGAACACTGGGGATCCTAAATACTGCAGAAACATAATTTAATGCAGTGCTCCACTGATATACAAGCTAAGGTTGAATGAGAATGTAGAGGGGTTACTGTGCACAAATCACATTGGCATGTTGTCAAATAGAAATGTATGATATCTTATAGCTATGTTCAAAATTATTCAGCATTTGACATTCTCATGCATACAACCACAAGAAGCGAGTCCATTGAAAAATAGTCCAAGCATTGTTTTTTGTTATTTTTTTTCCTGTGGAAATGGCAGAGAACCTAATGAGACATTAAAACGTGTGCTGCTGTCCAGAGTGTGTGGATACAGACAGGAAGAGGAGGGAGCAGCGACGGCTCACTTCTGCATGTCACACTGCAACAGGAGCACGATGGACGGGTCGCTCTTTGCCGCCTCTTTGAACTCCTCCAGCGAGATCTGGTCGTCATTGTTTTTATCCATTTTACTGAAGATCTTGTCCACCCTCTGCTCTGGTGTCAAACCGTCCTCGTTCATTTTCATCATGATCACCGTGCCCACCATTTTGTAGATAGCCTGTGGGCGAGGTGTGGCGAGAAATTAGCTGATAACTGTGGTTTGCTGTGCAAGAATAAAAGACGAATGGATGGATGGACGAAGCAGTGAATAAACAGATAAAAGTAAAATGTTGAAATAATATCATTTTTGTGGAGATTAATGATTAAATTGCTGAAATGGCTACAAGTAAACAACAACAAGCTACATACAATTATTAAGCAAAAGTAATCCAAGTCATCCGTGGATGGAAATAGTACCAGTAGTTGAATAATGAATGCATGCTCTGCTCTGCTATTTTTTTCTGTCAGCAGGCTGAAATTTGGTGGCACACAGAAGACTAAGAACTCTGAATATTTAATAAATAAATATCAAATGAAATCAAGAACACACGTGTAGGAAACACTGGGCCTTTACTGATTTATTGAATTATTTCAAAAGTGGTACTGCAAACATGCAAACATGAGATGAGTTGGAAAATCCTTTGTAAAAGTGGGAAAATCATTTTGACTTTTTATTTAAGTAAAAGTTATAATTCTACTCGAGTACCCAATAAGTGTGACAGAGTATTACCAAAAACCACCAAAAGAACAGATTTTTTTCATTATTATTGTTCAATTTAAGAATAAACCCAAATCTTCAGATTAAACTTGAAATGCTATTTTTGAGAATTAAGTCGAAATATTATTTTGAGAAAAAAGCTAAAGTTGAAATGTGGATTTGATGAGTTGATACAACAACTTCATTAGCGTTCTGATTGTGTTTTGTGATCATCCATTGCCAGCTATTTCATTTTGCACAAATCAAGCCAACCCCTCCAAGTTGGTGTTTTTTCCTTCTGAACAGATGCAGCTTTTTGCACCATCTCTTCAACATCCTTGCACTTATCACCACATCATGCTTATGTAGTAATAGAGAAATAATTTCCTTGTTATTAAAACCAATTCTTAAATACACTTGCACTGACTCTTCACAAGCTATTTTGTAGAGGGTAAAGCGGCTGTGGCGTTTGTCTGACTTGAAACCACAACATTAATCACCATGTTTCAGCTTTAGTCTCAATATGAACAATATTAATATAAAAATAATTTTGCCCTTTCTTTCTTAATGTGGCCCTAATACTCCTTTATGCACTAGTGCACAAGTCGTGTGTCTAAATATATATCGAATGGCACTTTTAGAATACCATACATCATTCACTGGATCATCACAGGTGTCCATTATGTTAAATACTTAAATATTGTTGGGTAGCTCTATAATAACAATAATAACAGCCAAATGGGTCAGCTGTGGTCCTGGTGTTTAGATATAATAATTCTTTTTGAGTGCAATAGTATGATGTCAATAAAGGTTGAATGTGTATTTGTTTATTCTTCAAACTGTTTTGCTGCTTTTGGGTTTCCTAAAGAAAAGTTTTATAAAGACCCAAACTGTGATTTGAACACAGTTACAATGCTCAAATCTCCGAATGTCAAAATTACTGGAAAAAAACCAAAACCAAAACAGCTAATTCCCACATTCCTGCTCCTTGCTCTGAGGTGATTTATTCCAAAACCATAAGTCAATTATGTGAAAAATATCTTCTTAATAGTGTTAAAAACTCTCAGGTCATAAAATAATGGGGTTTTTGTCTGACTGTTTTTGTACTGTTGCACACTTCAGAGCATATTGACAGTCTGAGTAGGGGCTGTCAATATGTTCCGATATCACTGACACATATCGGATTTATTTTATAGATTGTGTTTCCACAAATAGCCAAATGTAATTCAATACAACTGCAGTTTTGCCATTACGAAACTGTATCTGTACTCAAGGCTCTGCAGGTGTGTGGGAGACTGATAACACCAAAAAAAAAAAATGGAGAAAAAAACCCCAGAGCCAGTCCCCTGATGAGCAAAAGCTTAATGACTCTATAATCCCTCACCTCGATTATCTCCAGCATCTCCACTCTGGTGATTTTGCCATCACCATCCAGGTCATACATGTTGAAGGCCCAGTTGAGTTTCTGCTCAAAGCTGCCACGGGATGTGATGGACAGAGCGCAGATGAACTCTCGGAAATCAATGGTCCCGTCTCCGTTTTTGTCAAAGGTTCTGAAGGCGTGTTGTGCAAATTTTGACGCATCACCATAAGGGAAGAACTGCACAAAACAATAGAGAGAGCACAAGAGAGGTCAACTGGTGCCTTCTTGTGATAGCATAAGCACAGCTTTTTAAAAGGGAAAATAAGTGCTCAACTGCTGCATGATTAAAGTTTCTGCAACAAATAAATCCAACAGATGCAAAAGAGGCAGTTGATAAAGAAGAGCGGGAGCTTGTGGACACAAACCTTCACATAAAGCTGCTGGAACTCCTCCAGATTCAGCCTGCCACTGGGGCAGTCCTTCAGGAAGCCTTTGTACCACTGCTTCAGCTCATGTTCATTAAACTCTGTGTTCTTCACCAGATCCTCCATCACCTCAGGAGTCAGCTTGCTGTTCTGCTTTCCCATGTTTCCTGTGGTGCAAGAACACGTAAATAATGCATTTGCCTTTGCTTCGGCTCAAAAATATCTGTCAGATTCCCACTTCAAAAAAATGAGCACAGAGTGTAAAAAATGTGCTCTTTTTCTTCTGGGATGGCAGCAAATATTGCCCCGGTGCTCGTGTTCTATTTCGGTCCCTTCAGCCTGTTTGTGCCAGTCAGTGGCCTGGGTAGCACTGACCTGGATCAACACCATCAGAGCAGATCCAGTTCATCAAATGTTCGATCGCTGCTATCAAGTTTCCACTGCAAACGCTGTCCTATAACCTAACAATGACAACAAAGGCTGTGCTTGCTTGTAAAAGAGAGGCTGCTGCAGTAAGTCCACAGACACGAGTAAGGGCAGCGTGCAGGAGCACACAGCGGGCCTGGGGTGATTTGGATCAATGGAAAACACACCTGAGTGGTCTGCATGTAATCCAGTGTTTAAAGCAGCCGTGGGAAAGCTGCACAACAATCAGCCTGGGTTAGTTTGGACACCAGGGCAGTCCATCAGAAGCCCCACATTCATTAATTATTTACTCATCATGTGGCGAATGACATAAGTGGCCAAGGATGCATCAACTTCCATTGCATAATTGAACAAATGAGAGAGCAGAATATTATTTGGAATCTAAATACAGGCCGTTGTGGGAGTGTCCACAACTTGAGACCAACATATGGTCCACATCTCTGCAGCATGACAGCAGGCTGGACAGCTCCACCACAGGCAGCACTGCATTGGCTTGGGCCTTCCACAACAAACGGCAGAAATGTGCGCTACAGCCCAAATCACTGCAAACCACAGCTTTTAACGTCCATCCCCTGCGTGTCATAGAACCAAGCTTGGCGAGCGTGATTGGTAATTACAGTAACAGATGTTGGGTATTATCTCTAAAATAGGCTACAGCGAATGACCTTGAGGAGCAACATTTTGCAGGAAGATGACAAAACTGTTTCACGGAGCGCTGAGCTGAGAGAAACGGCTCGACGCGCTGCAACTGCGGCGTTTAATAGAAATATCAGCCACATTGCGCACAGGCCACAGGTATGAACGACTCGTTCTGCCAAACACGGGCCATCGGATGCTGTTTTATTTCACGCTTTGGGCAATGACATCTGAGTTAATGCTATTAAAGCTAACCGCCTCCTGTGAGAGCTGGAGAGGGAGACGCTGCTGCATTCCGATGGAAACGACGCAGTGAGAGTATTTTCAGATTAGATCCCCCCCATCCTGCTCCTAATGACATCTTTCCGTGCGCATCGGGCCAGCAAACATGTCAAAATGTAAGAAGCAAACAGCTATTTTTAAAACCCAACACAGCCCCCCCTCGGTGCCGCCTCAGAGCCACATTGGAGGGGTGGGAGAAAAGAGAGAGAAAAAAGCCCATTAAGTGCAGAAATCTTGGTGACATTTTGTAAATTCACCAAATAATCGCTCTCTGCCTTGTTTCTGTTTTTCTGGCTCTTTCCAGGCAAAACGCAAAGGCTTTATTTTAAAGGATGCGCAGGTGCCAGAGAGCCAACCCTCTCCTCAATCCCCATTCATTCACACCAAAGGAAAATATGAAACATAATGCGCGACATATCAACACGAACCCATCCCTGCATGTATAATCTGAGATACATCTAAGACATGGCACGTAGCTCAAAGTGCACGCACTTCTTACCTTATTATTTGGCGATTCTCTATCGGAATAAATCTGCTCTGGCTTCTGCAAAGTACAGAAAACCCCCTGCCGATGAAAACGTTTGCCCAAAAGGGATTATTCTCAACAAGGCTCGCCCTCTTTCAGAGAAAAAAAAAATCACCCGCTAATGAAATTTCTGGATTTTCCCGACGTTATTCCAGATGAGGCGCAGCAGGCACCGATCCCACGCCAGTCTTTGGTTATGCGACTACAGGAGCGCGGCGTCACCCGTGTGCATCACAGCCTGATCATAAGTTCACTGTAGCTGCTGCTGCTGCTGCTCGGTTTGGGTTCAGCCTGATCCTGTCACGTTATAACCGGATCTTCATCCTGATGAGGATGGTCAGCTTGAAATTTCATCATCAGGAAATTAACATGTTGGACATCTCCGTGGCGCAAGAATGGAAGATTCATAGCCTATTCATTTTTGACCCTGATGAAATAATTCACTGCAACTAATCTGGAATTGGATTTAATAAACCCGACTGTGAAATATTTCACTTATATGGTATTAGACAAATCTGTGAGAAGAATAAATACATTTATTAAAAAACTTAGAGTTTGTAGCCAGGCTGTAGAAAACCTGTCACCCCAACCCCAGGCCCACCTTCAAAATTTTGACCACAAGCCAAATTAAAGTGTAAAATTCATTATTTAAAAAAAAAAATATTTTTAATATTTTTGCGCTTTTGTTGTTTAAAGCCCTTCACGTTGATCCTAAACACACAATTTACCCTTACTTACTAGCTGTTTCCCTTGGCTACGTTCAAATGCGTCCCGAAGGTGACATTTAGTTTAGTTTTAAAGCCTCCTCATAACCTTTGGGAGACAAAATCCTGAAGTATTCAATTAAAGATCGATTATTACCATTTCCTTTCTTTTTTTCACAAAAATAATGTCAAGCTTGTCTTCAAAGTATGAAAAGAACCAACACATCTTGTCCATACTGACTGTGGCTTTAAGTCTGAAGCGACTCCAAATTTCTCACAGTCCTCTTTCTGTGAAAAACTGGCCCATCTCTTAATGGGGGGGGGGCTTCCATCCATGTAAGCTAGTGAGTGTGAATCTAACCTTTCACGTCTCCATGGTGATTAAAAAGTCTAGGTTTGGCATTTAATTTCTTCCTTTTAGAGTTGCGGGGGATTATGCGCATCCCCACACACACAGACGCACACCCACTCACACACAGCACAAATTCAGTTGACCATGAATGTGGCCAAAGTTTTAAATAATGGGGTCAGTGTATGTTCAAATAATCCCTGTGCACCAGAAGCTTAGGCTTCGGAGTTCTCCGTGTACTTTTTTTTTTCTCTATTCTTGGATGTGTATTGTGTAAAAGACAGGAGGTATCCCTCTAGATGCGAGCACAAAGCTGCTGTACACACCTTCTGTCAGGGGAAAGTTGCCTTAAAGGGAGAGGAGCTGGCTGGTTTCAGACCGTGGATGTACCCAGGCAAAGAAGGGTTATTCTCAAATGTGAGTAATACTAGAGTAGCTTTGCATTACTCTGGTAGCTACTCTACCAGAGTCCAAGATTTTATTTTATTTTTTAATGGAGCTGGAAATTAGCATAAGAGGTCCACTTTCATATCTAGGTCCTACTTACCTGATTACAACAGCCTGTGACATAATCTTTTTTTTTTTTTTTTAATCACTTCAGGAGATAAACATGGTGCAAGTTCCAGAGCAAATGTGTCTTTACTTAGAAGACCAGATAATAAGTCAGGGAAAAATAGCCACAATGCACAGAGCAGAGGAGAAAATGAGGATTAATATTTTTTATAGCATTTATTTGGACTTATTATAATATCCCAGATCGTAATGACCGCTTGAAAGAGAACCAGCAGTGTGCACAAAACCAGGGCCTTGAAACTGACACAGCTGAATGGAGTTTAGTCATTGTTACCTACAATATTAACATTTACTTTTTCTGCTGTAATGTCAAAAAGTCTTCAGTGAATTATAAAAGCCCTCCATAAAATCATTTTCTTTTACTTACAATAAAAGTCATTTCACTCCAAATTAGCTGTAATATAAGTCTCAAAGACCTGAAAAATCACTAGGACTATAAGGTATGAATTTGACCATGATATACTGTGTTATTTTTTAAATATTCCATTCTGCAGTTGGTAAACCTATTTATGATTCACGGAGACCCCTTGAGAGCCCCGCAGAGAAACCTGGATGCTCCCTGTACACCGGTTTGAGAGGCACAGATATAGGTCACCTTTGTTAAATCATGTGTGTTGAAGAGCAGACGAGGCTTCCAGCCAAAATAATTCTCAGATGTGTGGACCCAGATTTAAACCGCCACCTATTCAGGATGATTGGGTGCTGCAAAAATAATTAGTGCTAACTGTTGTTCTACAAGCCAAAGGCAACCAGCCCCTTCGAATATTGTGTTACAATAACTCTAACATCACCTCCGGTTACTTGACTTCTTAATTTAATGCTCACATACAATACAGCATACACATATGTTTTCCTTTACATCTCACAAACACAAAAGCAAACAGTTGAATACGCTGATAACTTTTAGCACCGGTATAGAGCACTGATCCACTCAGCTTTCTCTAAAAGTCTTATTCATAGTGACTTTCAAAATAAAACAGCTTAGTTTGATCTCACTAGGCATGGCTTACATGGAATATCTTTACAGCAGCATTCACTTACAAAGGTTAATTGATTAAAAAAGAATGCATACTGTACACCAAAAGTGGTATACATAAGCAATATCATCTTATATACCCATTTACATGGCCTTTTGGGTTTTCTCAGTATAACATTTAAGTGTTTCGTGTGTTCTGACAACTTGTGTATCAACACTGATGCTCGATAAAAACATAGAAACATATAATTTAAAAAAAATGTTCTTATGACTGTACATAAAGAGGCTATGGAGATAGGCGGCGTGTAACAATCTTGCATATTAAAACATTAATATATCACGTTCACAAAGCTCTCACTTTTCTTTATATGTGTATGTACAAGAGAGCTGCTGTCCTTCTGTGTAGGCTATTGTTCTGTTTTTGTTAGGCTGTACTGTTTTTAATATGAAACTTATAATTAAAAAAAGAAAGGCAAATTCAATGGGAACATTACTTTTTCGTCATACAGTAATGTGAAAAAATAGTATCAAAAATGATTTTCTAAATCTCTCAATCAAAAAACGACGTAGTCTTTAATGCACTGTTTTTTTAAATACACTCGTAGATATGTTTTTTCAGCTTGGTAAACACGAGTAAACGAGATCGGATAGTGACATTTGACAAAATGAGACTTTCTTAAGGTATAAAGTGTTTTCTGTTATACATTGCTTGTCAGATGACGGATATACTGTATATATAATCTGCAGCAGACAGATGTTCTGCTAATGAAGGTTTGTGAGACAAAAGTTGGCGTTATTTTAATGATTACAAATATGTTATATAATGTGTATGAAGGATGTATTCCACAATATGATGGGTTTAGATCAAACTTTATGCCAGACGTAAGACAAGAGGGAGGGATGAATCATAACTCTGGGAAACTTAGCAAAACACTCATTTCTGCTCTGTAAGCCAATGGCAAGGGAGTAAGCTGTCCAGGTCTGAGGTGCACCAGTTCAGAGTCTCTCTGCCCCCGAGTATTTTATAATCAGTATGAGGTGGTTGGGTGTAGCGCACAACAGATGCAGTGACTGAATCGTCAGATCCTCTTGGCTTTATTTACCTTTACACAGTGTTTGCTTATTGTTTAGCTGTCTGGCTATTTTGGGTCAATCTCATAGCATAGTGTAGTGGTTTACGCAGTCACCTAACAACTTAAAGATCCCCAGTTTAATCCTGGAAGGAGACACAAATCCCTTAGGTGCCTTAGGATGTCAGGAAGGGAATCTGGTGTGAAAAACAAACACGTGGAGACCCCTTGTGAATAAGGGAGTAGCTGAAAGTAGCTTCTTCTTTACATAGCGTCATTTTTTGCCACTACAGATTTAAGTGAAGAGTCTCTCAACAACCCATTTATACTTTATCTGCTCAGCACTAAAGGACTGACTGTCAGAATTAGGAGCCCAACAGTGAACAAAAAGGAGCATCTAGCGTTTTAGGAGGTGGTGGAGACCAAAACGGGAGTTAAAAGAGAGTAAACACTCAATTTAAGTTGACCGGAATCTGGTGCCCATAAATATGACTCCAAATGAATAATACGGTTATTAAATGATGCTCATTATCATGTTTGATACAGTAACTTTAAAGAAAAAAACAATATGTGCAGATTTTTACCATGTAAGAACCAAACTAATCTTTGATACTAGTTAATGAACCTAACTTTTACAGGATTTAGCTGGATACGGTCTTATGGTGTGACCTCGCTAATGTTAAAGTGCTAAAGTTACCAACAAATACCTTCATGATAGAGATAAATGAAAGACCGAAGATACGGTTATTCAGTAACTAATTTCTTTCTTAGATTTTTGCTCTGTTATCTTCTCATTCAGGGTGAAAAAAAGGACAAAACTAGTAACCAATTTGCTTTTATACTTTTGGGGCAGATAAGGAACAGATGCACCTTACTTCCGGGGACTCTAAATGAAGTGGCACACCTCATGACTCTACTTTCTTCCCATTGGCTGACAGACCTGCCTTCCCCAGATGTGACC
This sequence comes from Oreochromis aureus, assembly GCF_013358895.1. Classification (NCBI taxonomy): domain Eukaryota; kingdom Metazoa; phylum Chordata; class Actinopteri; order Cichliformes; family Cichlidae; genus Oreochromis; species Oreochromis aureus. Next base: position 10,447,284 of record NC_052960.1, read on the forward strand.
TTCCTCAAATATTCTGCTGGATTTAAGAGGTTAATAAACTGTAGTCAGTTTTCAGAACTTAGTCTGCTTAAGCTTGTCGATGTGGTAGCAAAGCTTCAAGGCCGGCCCCAGCTTGAGTCCGAGGTACTTCATGATCATGTCGCTCTTTAAGAGTAACAAAGCATTTCCATCTATCTCCTGTGAAAGGCAGAGGAAGATGGTGTGAAAGTCAGTGAGGACCTGAGGTTTAGTCTAGCCAAGTAAATCAGCAGCATAACACTTACATGTTTCCTAAAGACATCTGCGTGAGGACCTAGAGCCTGGGGATCTGCATCCCTGATGAACCATACAACATCTTCCACAGACCAGGTGGATGGGTCTTTATTGGGCGGAGCTTTGGACTCCTGCGATTCTGAAGACACATTATAACCTCAAGAAAGAACAAATGAAAGATGGAGAGTTACTTTTGTACCTCAGAAAAATAAAGGCCACATCAGTGCTTGATTTATCTTGTAATGGTGTCTTACCTGTCCTGTTGCTCTCCGGGAACGTGTTTGGGCTGGTGGATGACTGCCTGCACATGGAGGCTGAGCCATTAGAGAACTGCTGTGAAGAGCGAAACCCGTAGGTGGACTTTGGTGAGTAGGACGAGCTTATGGAGCTGAAAGCGGAATCGCCAGGGTCAACGGAGTAGCGTTTGCCATCTGACTGGTCTAAATGGTAGTCATCAGCCATTGATGTTTCAGCTAAAGACATGATGGAGACTTCTGTTAGTGATAAAAATCCCCCACAGATTCAAAGTATTTGTTTATATTAGTTCAAGAACTTAATTTGGAAGTACCATCTGACTGGTAGGAGCCACCGCTGTGCTGTGTAATGGGCTGATCACTGAAAAGGTTTTCACAGTGCAAGCTGCGACAGAGCTTCTTCAGAAAACGAAGCACATAGTCGATGCTGTTCACCACGGGGAGGCTCAGAAGATGCTGCTTCCCATCAAATGTGGCTGGAAGAGCAAAACAGAAGACCACTTGAAATGCAGCTTAGACAAAAGTTTCTTATAAGTCAGACAATGAAACCTTTAATATTTTTTTTCTCTCTCAGTAACACCTTAGGGAGTGTGCTAAAGAAGCTATTAAACAAACAGATAACAACACCTGAAGGGGGTCTTTGTACAACACCTGATATTTTTTCTCCTCCGTAGCCTTGTGTGAGGAGAGTGAACACCGTTTTCTGCTGGAAAGCACTGTCGATGCAGCCCTGAACGGCCTGCTGAAGCACCACAGAGGGTCTGTCGGGCCCAAAGTGATCGGGAAGCTGTTGGATCTTCTTCCTGTCCAGGTTGGGCCCAGTGTTCGCCTGCTTGTTGATGTAGATACAGACTGGAAAACACAAATGGAGAAAACGAAGGAAAGGAGAAATAGGAGAAAAACATAAGGGAAAAAAAGAGATCATATGATTTTTTGTCTTTAAGCTAACAGAGAAGCACTTTAAAGCTTCTTAAGTGGGATTAACAGCGTATTGTATCTTACCTGTGAGCACCTGGGGCGTGGCAGAGTGGGGGATGGTGGCAGCATCCTGAGGAATGGAGCTCATATCGGGCTCTGGGGTGCTGCTGGGTGGAGAAATAGCCAGTGGTGTCATCACCATCCTGGGTTTGAGCTGGAGAGGAAGAAGGGGGTTTTGTATTGCTATGTCTGTTTTGGAAATATCATTTATTTATGCACACTAAATCATGCAGGGAGGGTTAGGATTGTTTAACACTGTAGTTTTCATGCTTTGGCCTGTATGAAAAGAAAACAAATGTGCTGATAATAATGTCCTCTTTAGGCTAAAAAATAATTCCATAACACAACAGAACAAAGCCTCACAGATGTTAACTCCAACTCTGTTTATGCTGGGATCCCACAAAATCTGAAGGGCATGGAGTCTCCCTGTCTGTGTACACATGTATTTTTAAACACACTGCACCCACACACACTACAACTCATCCATCAGCCCCCCCTTCCCCTTTCCCATCCCCTTCCCCATCTGGCTGACCTTGAAGCCCGGCTTTCTCCCCCTCTTCTTGGGCACTTTGAGTGGAGGGAGCGATTCAGGGTAGCGATTAGGAAAATCCATCTTGGCGACATTGCGGAGCGGAGGTCTCCCTCTCTTCCTGCCCGGTATCTTCCCCGCCTGGCTGGGGATGAAGGAGGGAGCCACTGCAGCTGATTGCATCTCACCGTTGTTGCCGTCTGATTTCTGTGCCGTCACTGCAGGTACGCTCATTTGTAGCTGGACACAAAGGAAACAATGAGTGAGCTCAAACAAGGGCAAGGGAAACGCATTGAAAACATGCACTTTAGTTGCACATCAATACTCCTCTGTAGCCGCTGCATACTAGAGTGCAGCATTAGCATGAATTCAGAGGAAGCAGAGGCAATTGGCAAAGGTGTACCAACAGTAACATCCAAACACTAGGAGACTGCAGAAAACTCAGCCGAGCAATGTGGTGAGAGAAACAGCATTTAGCTGAGCACCATAATAATCAAACAACACACAAAGGCAGCCATGCATGTGCAGTGGTGGAAACAGCACCTCCATCCTGCACTCATAACACACTAATAAACCTGGGAGAGGGAGGGGTGACTATTACCTGCTATCTTCTATTGTGAAAGCCCACAACCTTTTGTTTTAAATCCCAGGAGCCTAAAGGCGACTACAAAGTTAAATTCCATGCAGTGCAGGAAAAGCCATCTTGCTTTCCCCCCCCCCTTAGTCTCCCTTTGGTTAACACACCGCTGCTGCTGCTGTGCTGCTGCTCCTGGGCACACGGGCTGCAGACATCTCATTAGACTAATGCATTCAGCAGTGGCAGAGGGAGGGGGGGAAATTGACTTCACCATGGCTACCCAGCTATGAATTACCATTATCATGACAGCTTCCAGCCTATTCTTAAAATAAGAGAAAGGAAACAAGAAGCAGCTACTAAATAAAAGAAATATCCCCCGCCCCCCCGCACCAGCACAACTAACCGGAAAGAAGCCATTTGCAATGCCTCCAAATGTATTTTGAAGAGATTTGTGAAAGGATGCAGCATGTAAACAAACAATAACCGGTCAGCAGGCACTCACCATCCAAAGCAGATGTGAAGATGTGGAGTATCCCTGCGCTCCGTGCTGTGGTTCCTATATTTTCTTCTGCTACCAGTAGCAGAGCACAGATCTCAGCGCAAGGCGGATTCCACTGTAATACTGTATATATGTCTGTGTGCTTGTGAGTGTGCGTGTGTGTGTGTGTACAACAGAGACAGACAGAGAGCGAGTGACAGTGTGTGTGTGTGTGTGCATTAAAGAGACAGAGAGACGGAGAGAGAGGGAGAAGTGCTCCTCTGTTGTCATGGCAACAAGCCTGTAAGCCCTGACAGTTGTCTGCCATGTTTTGTCTGCAACCCAGGCTCAGTGCTTCGGAGGCACAATTAGACCCAAGACAGATTTGCAGCTGTCAGTTGATATAAAAATGAAATATCGGTTATTTAATTTAATTTTATTTTATTTTTAACACGATTCTTAACGTTTGTGTTTCAGCGTTATTGTGGGCTTTTAAATTGTTTATACTTTCATTATATTTAGATCTTTGGTGAATTGTTGATAAATCCATCTATCACGTCTATCAAAAATGATTATCTCAGTCATGTTCTTAAGTAAAAATGACCCAGATTATAACAAAATGTTTTAAAAATTCCTGCTTCGAGCTTTCCAGATGAGAGGAGTCAGGGCTTTTCTTTGTTATGCATGGGAGCACGCTGAATATATTTGGGCTTTATGTTTGTAAAAACAACACGAGGGAGCTGCTGGAGCTGCAGGAAATCAGACCCATTTTTATTTTATTTTTTTTACTATTACTGTGATATTTTACAGTGAATGAAATAAATAGCTGCTGTCCAAAATAATCATGTTAACATTAAAATCTTATTGTGAAAATATGATGATTTTACAGAATTCCATGTGGATTTATGCTGTGTAGCTCGCATGTTTTATCATGTGGTGTTTCAAATGTATTGCTCAGTAATTTGAATAAACGCATTTTTCGGGTGGGCGAAGAAAGACTCTATATAGCATTAATTTACCCCCTACAGTCATACAGTGAAGTCAATGATACTGCTGCACTTGATATTACAGTCACAGAGGACAAATCAGGTGTGCGTGCAGCCGTGAGATTTAGGCAAATTAGTTTTTTTTAATTACTCAATAAATTATCTAGCAATACATTTTTAAATTAAATAATTATCCCGAACTACACACAATTTCCCAGAGCTGAAAGTGATGCTTTTAGAGGTCTTCTTTTGCCTGACTACTAGCTGAAACCCCAGTGATGTATTAAGTGTATAACATTATGAAGTGGCAACACGCCTGAGTAATAATAATAATAATAATAATAACCGTATAGTCTCTGAAATTGTATTTATAGGATGCAATAGCACATTTACTACCCATAATTAAAATACAATATTATTTTATTTACGTTTAAAGGTGCTGTTAAATAATCCGGCATGGTGAATTGTCGCCTCCTGTTGGCCGAAAAGCAACTGAAAATGTCATTGCTAATAAAGTTTGATTGACAAAATTTGAATCCAAGATGGCGGCGCGCGTACCGCTGTCTATGAAGATGTCACCCTCAGCTTCTTTGGGCTTTAGGCTTCTTTTTAAAGAGCAACATTCCTCTGGAAAGCTGCTGAAATCTCTCAGAGACTTCCACAGAAGAGGTGAGGTTTGTTTAGACCAGTTTAGACTGTTTAAAGTAACCGTCCGCTGCTCTAATCACAACCTTGTCCTACTTTTAATTAACATGTTTAGCTAGTGTATGCTTTTTCACGTTAACCTGGCATTAATGCACATTTTTGAGGTTTTGTACAAACTTACCTTGTTATGCTTGTCGGTTTTATCCTGCCCTGTGAGCTGTCAGAGTCGTTAGCCGCTAATTCTTCCTATTCGCCCACCAGAGCAACGTTATTGTTACTGTCCGAATCACCTATAAAGTCGTTTTCGTAGTGGTCTAAAAGCGTTGCGGAGAGCTAATCTATCGGTAACGTGCGTGTTATTACGGTTTTTAAGGATACTCTGTGAAAGTCCGGCAGGAGGAGGAGGAGAGCGGTGTTAGCGCCGCCGGCTTCAGCGGCCCCCTGGATCACTACACCGGGCTGATCAGAGATGGGACGCTGCGGGAGGATGAGCACCAGAGAGCGGTGCTGCAGAAACTGGACCAGCTGCACAAAACTCTGAGAGGATACAGCAACACCCCGACATCCATCTTCTCCAGGGTAGGTAGAAGCACGCCCCAACTTATGTCATTATTATTATTAATATTAATATTAATATTAACTGAATATTAGTGCGGAGCAATGTGGTTTATAATGTTGGCAATATTAGAGATTAATCTTTACATTTGTCCAGCTTTACTCAGCCTTTAACTTGGTTATTATCCAAATTATAAAGTGTTTTTGCAAAGTTGCATCACAGAGTATCACAAAGGTTTTGGAGTAATAAAATACTGTTATTGTGTAGCATTCACACTCCAATGAATGGGGCATCTTGCATAAGGGTAGTTAGGTATTCAGACCTAAGATACTCAGGTGGGTGTCTGTAGTGGAGGGAGGGTTAGCACTGTTGCCTCACAGCAAGAAGGTCCTAGCTTTGAATCCACCATCATGCCAGAGCCTTTCTGTGTGAGGTTTGCATGCTCTCTCCGTGTCTGTGTATCTTTTCTCTGGGTACTTCAGTTTCCTCCCACAGTCAAGAGACTTAGCGGGGTTAGGTTAACCAGTAATTCTAAATTGTTCATAGCTGGGCATGTGAGTGGTAGCCCACATGTGTTAGCCCTGTGCTCACCCTATGGCAGCTGGGGTAGGCCACAACCCTGAATTGGATAAGCGAAAGAGGATGGATGGATTATATATACAGGGGTCCCTTTGGTCATGTTACCTGCCATAAATTTCATAGATTTTCCCTGTTTCCCATCCATCCATCCATCCATCCATCCATCCATCCATCCATCCATCCATCCATCCATCCATTTTCTGCTTATTCAATTCAGGCACTGGAGCCAGTCCCACTTGACACTGGTGTACCCGGAGAGAAGCCGTTTGAGCACATGAAAACTTTGTCTTACAATAATATGTGCCTTGAGGTGACTGCTGTTTTGATTTGGTGCAATATAAATAGCACTGCATTAAACTGAAAAGGCCCCAGGGTACAACAGTGCTAACAGCGACACCACTGTGCTGCCCTACATGTGACCGTTTCACATTCAAAAACATTAACACAGAAAGTCCAGTGTTAATGATGACGTGTGAAACATGGTTTTTCAGTTTACCACTTTGTCTTCATCTTCTTCTGTTGCTCCTCCCGTTAGAGGTTGCCAGAGCGGATCATCTGCCTAAATCTCACCCTGCTCCTAGCATCTTCTTCTGTCACACCAACCCTCTGCATCCATGAATCTTTTCTGTGGTCATCCTCTTTTCCTCCTGCCTGAAAGCTCCATATTCAACGTCCTCCATCCCATATATCCACTGTCCCTCCTCTGCAAGTGTCCAAACCATCTCAGCCTCTCCTCTCTAACTTTGTCTCCAAACTGCTCAACCTGAGCTGCCCCTCTGATGTACTCTTTTCTAGCCCATCTTGTCCATCCTGGTCATTCTCATTGAAAATCTGAACATGTTCAACTCTGCCAGCTCTAGCTTAGCCTCCTGTATTTTTAGTCAGTGCCACTGTCTCCAAACAATATATCATTAAAAGTGTCACAACCATCTTGAAAAACTTCCCTTGTGCTCTTTCTCCTTCTGTCACAAATCACCCCCGACGCTCGTGTCAGCCCACTCCACCCCGCCTGTGCTGTTTTTCACATTTTTCAGGTTACCACTGTGTCACATAAATCTGAGGAACATAAGAGCAGCTCTCTTTCATGCCTTATCTTCTTTGCTGACAATTTCAGCAGCATGCCTTTTTAAAATTTGCTTCTACAGTGTTTCTCTTATCTTCTTACTCAGTCTCATCAGCTGTTGGCTTTGTTGACATAACTTGCGCTCTTACTGAGTGTGATTCCTTCAAAAAAAAAAAAAGCCTGTGTGTTTGGCATGCTTTCTTCAGGTCACAATAAAAAAAAAAAGGAATTACTGAAAGATTCCTAAATAATTTGCCATCTATTTGTCTATATTAGTTTATAATGATGCTTTTTGCTCATTTTTACTTGTCTCTTCATCTTTTAGTTTTTCACAAAACCAAAGCCTCCCAAAGGTTACTACATCTACGGTGATGTTGGTAAGCCATGAAACTCACAGAGTTGCATATCTCAATGTAATGAAATTAAGATTTGTTCCTAACTCAGAAGATCTTTTTTTTTTATTTGTTTCAGGCACGGGGAAAACGATGGTCATGGACATGTTTTACTCATATGTGGAGACTGAGAACAAAAAGAGGGTTCATTTCCATGGTTTTATGTTGGATGTGCATAAAAGTGAGTACAGTTGTTAGTTAAGCTGCATTTAAGAGAAAAAAAGGGGGGGGGAGGTGAGCTGTGTTTATCAAATGCAACTTTGGACTTTCTCTGCTTCTAGTGAACATGTGGGGGAAGATAAGGTGTCTTTGTTTTATTGGCAAAAAGAAATACTGGAATGAAACTGAGTTTTGTTCAAGATAAATCAAGTCTGTTGTATCTGTGCCGTAAAAGAAGAATGCAAATATACATTTTTTTCGACATCAGTACATAATCCATCTGGATATATTGTGTCACTCCTGCCACTTAAACTCAGCTATGTAAGGATTTTTGTGTATTTACTAAAATCCACTTGTCACTAATGGTAAAATCTCTAGCATGAGACACAGTTTTGTATTTTACGTTAATTTCTCTGTGATTTGATTTGTGGAGATTCAAAACATTTACCTTTGAAATACTGCAGTATTTCCTCCAGTGTAAGCAGTACTTCACATACAGTCATGTGAAACGAAAGATTTAAGGGGACTCTAAGTACAGCCTTACTGCTTCCATAGCAATTAAGAGGGTAAGTAGCAAATCAAACTCAGCATATCAGCACAAACTCCTCATAACAACTGTAAACACAGCGGTGGAGGGGTGATTATTTGGGCTTGCTTTGCAGCCACAGGACATGGGCACTGCGCTCATTGAGCCGACCGTGAATTCCTCTTTTATAACAAAGTATTTCAGAGTCAAATGTGAGGCCATTTGTCCAACAGCTAAAGCTTGGTCCAAACTGGGCCATAAAATAGGACAGCAATCCCAAGAACACCAGGAAATCTACAACAGAACAGCTGAATAAGACAAGAATCAGTGTTTTAATGATCCAGACCTCAAGCTAACTGAAATATTGTGGTGGGACCTTAAGAGGGTTGTGAATAAACAAAAACCCCAAAACCTCAATGAACTAAACATATGTTGTAAAGAAGAGGTCGCAAATATTCCTGCACAACGGTGTGAGAGAAAGTTGTACGGAAACAATTATTTAATAATGGCAACTTTGTCCAATATCCTGTGCAGAACAAAGACAACAGGGTAACATATATTGTTTTGCACAAGACTCTTTCTCTACTATATGCCTATCTATTGCATGCTTATTATACATAGAATATCTAATATTATAATGTTGTAAGAATGTGATAGTTTGCATTTTCCACTTGTTTTTTCTGGGATCTTTTTCGGTTCACTTGTACTTGTCTATTCTTACAGACTTACAATTAACAGTAACTGCATTTATCTTTTCAATCTACAGGGATTCATCGGCTGAAACAGAGTATGCCAAAAAGGAAGGCAGGAAAAATGGCCAAGTCTTATGATCCCATTGCTCCGGTTGCAGAGGAAATCAGTGAAGAGGCTTGTCTGCTGTGCTTCGATGAGTTTCAGGTACTTTTAAATCATCTTGTAAAAAAATGTTTAGTCTCTATAGCATGTAACCTCATGTAACAATCATGTTGTTGTGCTTTACCCACATTTCAGGTCACTGATATAGCAGATGCCATGATTCTCAAGCAGCTTTTTGAGAATCTGTTTCTGAACGGTGTTGTTGTTGTGGCTACTTCTAATCGTCCGCCTGAAGGTAAGTAATGTCTAGTGTAATATGATTATAATTGTGTTCTTAACACGGCTTAAAACTCCTTTGGTTTACATAAAAAACAAGTAATGCCTTTAAAGCACAATCCTATGGGATTGTAATCATAAATGTATAAGCATTCAGGACATTCAGGAAATTATTCACCATGTTAAAGTAAACATGTGCATACATCATTTGACAAAAACAACTGCAATAAATATTGTGTTACAGTGGTCCGTCGCTATAACGCGGTTCACCTTTTGCGGCCTCGCTATTTCACTGATTTTTTTTTTTTTTTTTTTTTTTGTGCAATTTTGCATGCTTTTTTTGTTGTTGTTACAGCGCATTGTGTTCTGCGTCCTGATTGGCTGTAGACCGTTGTCAATCAATCTCGTGCCGTGTCTCCTGTCCAGTACAGAATGCGTTCAGCTTGTCATATTTACATAAATCTTCGATTGCCAGCAGTGTGACTCTGAAGTGCTGTACTGTATGTTTGTAAGTTTTCTCCCCAACAAACACAACAATGTCGATGAAACGTTTTGCACCGTCAAAGTTACCTGCAGCACCCAAAAGGCAGAGGAAGATGCTAACCATCGCATAAAAAGTAGAACTTCTGGACATGCTTAAGGAAGGTAGAAGTTACCGTATTTTTTGGATTATAAGGCACATTAGGCGAAACCAAACAGTCAGATAAGTCAAACTTTACTCAACTCATTCTTCTTGCTTCCTCCACTTCCCTACCATTGATTCTTTAATGTTGAATGCTCTCGCAGCTGCTCTATTCCCATGTTCTGGACCTGAAAACAGGGTTTGATCTTTGGTTTCATTCTATAATACTGGACTTATTTTTCTACGAAGGTTTGAACTTTGAGGGTGTTTAAACAAGAGAGAAAAGTGTGAAAATCTTCATGCCTGTCTGAGAAAAGTGTATAAAGTGTGTAGTGAGGGGTTTTACAGCCTTAAAACATCTAGAATAATTGTAAAATATAAAGCTGGCTACTTCGTGGATTTCACCTGTCGCGGGTTATTTTTAGAACATAACTCCCGCAATAAACGAGGGACCAATGTATTTAAAATTTGTAACATCAGTTATGCTATGTCAAACTGTTATTTATCTTACTTGTTCATCATTTGTTTGAAAAGAGTCATTTTACCTCACTTCGCCCTCCTTTTAAGCCAGCTTTCTTCTTACTGGCTGACCCTTACAAGCAGAAGGTTGAACAGCAGGTGGGCCGGGCTGTTTTGTGGCTAAATCTATAATGTTAGGAACCTGAATCGATGATGTTAGGAGTATCTGCTCACACTGACACCACAGAGAGCCTAAAGTAAAAAGAAACTGTTGTAAACTGAGAGTGTTTTAACCCACAGGGGTTAATTTTACATCCAGTGACCTCAATATCCGAATTAAATTGTAACAGTATAGAGTATACACTCACCAAGCACTTTATTAGGTACACCTTGGTATTACCAGGTTGGAAAGAACTGCTTTAATTCTTCGTGGTATAGATCCAACAAGGTGCTGGAAATATTCCTCAGAGGTTTTGGTCCATGTCGACGTGATAGCATCAGAAACACTCAGAAATGCTCTTCTCCGTACCTTCGTTGTAACAAGTGGTTATTTGAGTTTCCTGTCACATTAAAGCAGTCTGGCCATTTTCCTGTGACCTGAGTCAGCTCTGAGTCAATAAGGTATTTTCACCCACTGAATTTGCTCATTCCATATTTTCTCTTTTTTGGACCATTCTCTGTAAACCCTAGAGATGATAGTGTGGGAATATCCCAGTAGATCACCAGTTTCTGAAATAGACTAGCCTGTCTGGCACCAACAACCACACCACATTCATAGTCGCTTAAGTCCCCGCTCTTCTTCATTCTGATGCTTGGTTTGAATGTTATCAGGTCATCTTGACCAGATTTACAAGTTTAAATGGGATTTGAGTGTACAAATTACAGAAAACAAGAAAGAAGCATAATCAGTCTTCTGTAACACTTTGAAAGCCATTTAGATGTATGCCAGAACAGCAAATGTGACAATGATTTTTTTTCTTTCTGTTTCCTCAGATTTGTATAAAAACGGCCTGCAGAGAGCCAACTTTGTGCCTTTTATTGCAGTGTTGCAGGTAAAAAAAAAAAAAAAAAGTTAAGTCATCTTTTGCTGCTGAGGCTACCACGTGTGACATCACAGTATTTATCTGTAAACTGTTTTTCCTCCTGCAGAAATATTGCCATACTCTTCGCCTGGACTCTGGGATTGACTACCGCAAACGGAATAGACCCTCATCTGGAAAACTCTACTTCCTGTAAGAAATGCTCATTGTAAAACAAGACAGGGGGGATGATTTTGTTTTGTGTGGTTTGCACTGTTTTTCCTATTTAATGTTTCCCTGTTACATCCGTTGCAGTTCCAGTGAACCTGATGCAGAAACGACCCTCGATAAAATGTTTGACGAGCTGGCTTTTAAACAGAATGACAGTAAGTCTGCTTTCAAAATGGAATTCTGTCACTGCAGCATTTTACTGATGACCCGCTCATTATATAAAGTACTGAACATAATGTTTTCTGCAGTAACACGACCAAGAGTTCTGAACGTCCACAACAGAAAAGTCCGCCTGAACAAAGCGTGCGGGACCATCGCAGATTGTACGTTTGAGGAGCTTTGTGATAGAGTGAGTCTCTTTTACAGACATACTGTGTGATGGATGATATGGTATAATTACTGTTTATCAGTCTTTTATTTTTAGATTATGTGGTATGTCAGGTTTAATATGGGGGAAAAAAGTGGTTTGCTTTATTTTATGGCACAAATTGGGCTTGTTTTGACTTTGTATCAGAAGTCTCTTATTAAAAAGGGAAATCAAAGGTATGCTCAACCACAAGAGTGCAGTGTTTTTTGTTTTGTTTTTTTTTTTCTTTAAATTTGCAAACCACTCGCCACAATCTTGAGCTACTGGTTTCCCATTGCTAGTAAAAACGTGCAGATGCGTGTGTCTTCAGAGTTGCAGTATGACTGGTTTTCTGCATACTGATGACAAAGTCCTGCTGCAAAGCCCTCGAACACTTGTTATCAGATGTTTACTGCACCAGTTTTTATTGCTTTAACGTCACATCAAATAAATTCCGATGTATTTTATTTTATGTACCTCTCCCTGCATTTTAATCTAGTTGGTTTCCTTCACAATGATGGGAAATGAAAGGTCTCTGTTTAAACGACTGACTCGCTTTTGGTTCTGCTTATGCTCAAGAGAAAGAAAATGACTAATACAAAGCAGCAGAGTCGGAAGTTTCTAGTAAACATTTTATGCAAAGTGTGATTTGGTGAAAAACTTATGGAAATGAAAAAATGACTCAAACCAGTGTGGGAAGTCTTGCTTGTGGACACCTCATGCATGTGTTTGAATATAAATGTTCCAGCCTTTAGGAGCGAGTGACTACCTAGAGATATCCAGGCTGTTTGACACGGTCTTCATTCGACACATTCCTCTGCTGACGGTGAACAAAAAAACTCAAGCCAGGCGGCTCATTACGCTCGTGGATGCCCTCTATGAACACAAGGTAGGATTCCTTCATTTGTTTGTATGCACATTAAACCTGCGCTAAAACACCAAACACGGGAATTTATCACTAAATTTGTCTTGTTTCAGGTACGTGTTGTGATCCTCGCAGATCACCCGCTGGAGGATATTTTTGTACAAGACGGGGATCACAGTCACGACGAGGGCCACATCCTGATGGATGACCTGGGGCTGAAAAGGGTAAGCTGTAACTGTTTCCGCAGAGAAACCAGATTTGGGTAATTTTGGTGGTAAACACAGATGATTAAGGCCTCTGTGGCCTACGGCTGACAGTAAATGAAACCCAGAGCACACAGCTAAAAGTAAGTCAGCACATACTGTGTAAACTGTAAGAATCATTTTAACCAGTATATCAGTTTGTTCCTAAATCCTTTTTTTTTTAATTGAAAAAATAAAAATCCATCCTTGAAGTGTATCGGTAACATAAAAAATGGAAATTAATGTAAAAAATTTTTAGCCCTTGTACAAAACACTAACCAAAAAAGTTGGGACACTGTGTCAAATGTCATTTAAAACAGAATTAGCAAATCTCATAAACCCAAATCGTATTCGCAGTAAAACATAACACTTTAAAATGTTTAAACGGACACATTTTATTGTTTCTTAAAAATTATTACCTCATGTTGAATTTTATTGCAGCAGCATGTCTCAAAAAGGTTGCCACGGGGATGACAAAAGGCTGCAAAAGTGAGCGATACTAAAAAGAACGCTGGAGGAACATTTGCAGCTAATTATGTTTATTAGCAACAGGTCAGTAACATCACTGGGTATAAAAAGTGCGTGTTGGAAAGGCAGTTTCTCAAAAGTAAAGATGGGCAGAGATTCACCAAAAATCTGCCAAGAAATCCACAAATTGTTGAAAAATTCAAAATAATGACCTTCAGTGTAAAATTATCAAGTGTTTGAGCATCTCATTATCTAACGTAAATAATAATATTCAGAGAATTTGGAGAGATCTCCATGTGTAAGAGACGAGGCTAAAAATCAGGTCAATTCAGTTTTATTTGTATAGCACCAAATCACAACAGCAGTCACCTCAAGGTGCTTTATATTATAGAGTGAAGACCCTACAGTAATACATAGAAAACCCCAACAATCAAGTGAACCCACTTGGTGACAGTGGGAAGGAAAAACCAGGCTGAGGGAGGGGCAGCCATGTGCCATGACCATTTGTGGGTTGATCGTACAGTTTTGTATCAATGTTGGATGTTTATGATCTTCAGGGCCCAAAGGCACGTGCTCCCATCTAATTCATTATGTCTTTTTTAAGGAAGGCCTCGCCTATTTCAGCAACACAATGCTCGCCCACAAGGACCAAAGGGCTGTTGAGCAGCTCAAATCGCATATAAGACAACATATCTCTCCCAAATGTTCAGCAGCTGGACTCCTCGGTTCCCAGATGTTTGCAAACTGTTGTTAAAAGAAGAGAGACTGCTACACAGTGATAAACATGGCGCCGGCGCATCAGATTCAAAATGAGTTCTTTTTTCTTCCCACTGAGCGTTTTCATTGTTTAAACCTTTGATATGGTTGATCTATTGTGAATAAAATGTTGGTTTATGAGATTTGCAAACTAAACTTTAGGTGTGTAAAAGTTAAGTAGCTTAGTCAAATGTTAAAAGCTTTTAAGACTACGGGTTGTTAAAACATGCTTTTTTTTTTTCCTGTGTCAGAAGAGAGATAAAGTATGTTACCATAGAAACTGCATTTCTATTTGGGTAAAAATTAACTTTATACAAGTCAGTGGATCCACAAATTTTATTTTCCACTTAATTTCATGAAAATCTCATTTTCAAACTTTTGGAACATCTAATTTGGAAACTATTAAACCCATAAATAGAACATTGAACGCCAATAAAAGCAAAAGATCTACGTAAAATCATGTTAAATCATCACATGTAATGGTTTTATAATTCAGATTCAATTTTCTGTTCGTCTGAATTTAAAAGTTGTAGAATCTTTTTGTAGAATACAAAAATAAAACATGAGTTTTTCAAAGTTATTTAACCCAAAAAGGAATAAAACAAATTATATAGGTGTTTGAGGGCACTGAAATCTGACTGTAAAAAAAGAATAATCTGTGTGAACATGTAAAGATGAAAGATCTGAGAGTGAGGAGGTTGTATCATTTTATTAGGCTGCCACCATTTGATTAATGGCTTTTTTCCCCCCAAAGTCGTGTGTGTTGCCATACCGACTGGGCTTCCCCTGTCTCAGTAAACTGTAACATGTCCAATGTCTAACAGGAAGAAGCCAGCAGTCTGTCCATCTTCAGCGGCGAAGAGGAAAAATTTGCCTTCCAGAGGACCGTGTCCCGCCTCACAGAGATGCAGACAGAAGAATATTGGCTGGAGGGGGACAGAAGCATGAAATCACAGGTGTAACATTTAGAAAGGAAACAGTGTTACCAAACTTGGTGCTCCTTAATCTGCACTCCTCGCTGCCTGTAACAGCCCAGAACTGAACACTACTACTCATCATCATCATCTTATGCAGCACAAACCCAGTGGGACTCCTCATGTCTGTGCGTGTGTGCAAATGTAGTGCAGAGTATTTATTCTTATCTAATCATTTTATTGCGACATTGCACTTTAAGGAGGATTTATAAGATGAACTTTGAGTTATTGCTTTTAACTTGGTGCCATTTTGAGGTCCAACTTCACTTTTTTTTTTTTAATGTGTGGGAAATCAGCTGGACAACTTTTGGAAAAGTAATCCAAAAGGACTTTCATGAAGATTTAAGGGACATTTTAATTGGATCTATTTTAAGATACACTACGGTTTGAAAATGAAATGAGTTGTATATGATCTTAACACATCTAAATACAATGGCAGCAGACTGGTTTGGAGATTTGCAGCCGTGTGTTTATTCGAGTTGTGATTTATTTAGCCAGTGCATGTGAAATGTTTATCTCAGAAAGCTTTGCAGATGCTGCAGAGAATGAATGGCACCATCTGACTCTTCATCAGTGTCTTCATTTGCCAGACGGAAAAAGAAACGCAAACCATGTCAGCTGAATATTACTTATATGGCACAATAGCTTTGTACATCTGTCCCCACAAATGAAACCGTTTCAGTGTTGGCGTAGGTTGATATTTAACTGCTTTCTGCTTGCATTCATCCTCTATTTAAATACAATAATGCACGCAGCCTTACAGAAACAAAGACTGTACTGTGTGGGAAGTGAAAGTGAGAAGAAAAAAAACTACAGGAGTATATCTCCTGTACAAACAAAAGCATTGCCATGCAAGCACACAGTTTTTTTTTCTGCAAAAATTAGATCTCGTCCTTTTTAATCAGCATTTCACTGATTCATTTTAAATGTGACAGTGAGGTTAGCAATAACAATACTCCTGATAAGATTATAATGCTCATATGAAAACAAAGGATTGTACAGTGAGTCATTCAAACACACAGTTTCATCGTGTCATGTTATTCTATTTAAATACACTGACGACAACTTTATTAGGTGCATCTTGCTAGTACCGGTTTGGACCACCTGTGACATTAATTAAACAAAGTGCTGGAAACATCCCTCAGAGATTTTGCTCCATGTTGACACGATACAATCACACAGTTTCTGCTGATTTCTTGGCTGCACATTCATAATATGAATATCCAATTCCATCACATCCCAAAAGTGCTCTATTGGATTGAGATCTGGTGACTGGGGAGTGCAGTGAACATCGCTGTCATGATCAAGAAACCAGTTTGAGATGATCTGAGCATCAGAAGATGGGTACACTGTGCTCATTTGTTACTAGGGGCCAAAGTGTGCTAAAATGGAACCATTACACCACCAACAAACATTTTGAGTTCCCAGAAGCAAGTGATTTACAGCTCTCTGTCACATGTGAAACTTGGGCCTAAACTTTAAAGGTGTCCCAAATTAACTCTAACAAAAACAAAAGCTACATAATCTAAGCAGGAAATAGCACCCATGTTCTTCAAACGCGATGGCAACCGACTATATATAGGGCTGTGTTCGCGTCTAATTGGTCTGGCCAGTACCAACACATCAGGCGAGTAAACACAGCAACCAACATGAACATATGAGGATCACACACCGCTCACTAACGCAGCATTAGTGCATTTACATAGATAAACTCCTTTCTATATGGACAAATTCTTTCAACAATTTGTTCCATAATCCATTAAACAAACATCAGAAAACATTCCCACACAAGAAAAAACCCTCTACTTGGTTTAGCCCAGTGAGGTTAAACATGACGTCACCTGCACTATAAAAGTCAGGAAATGCTGGGCGAATTTTAAACATTTGACCAGTATGGAGGGCAAGGGGAAGAAAACTCTGGTAAGTACAAACCTAGGAGAAGCACAAACCTAAACCTGCAACATAATAAAAGAATTTAGCATCGTGAATTTGCTTTAACTGCATTAATTACTTAAACTGTCACATAATGCTAACACAGATGGACAGCTTAAATGAACAAGTGAACCACTGTTGCTTTAGCAATTGCAAATCTACAAATAAACACGTGGTTTAAAAAATATATATATAATAATTATCTGTATTTGTCTTATACTGCTTTATGTCACATTATAATGTAAGCGATAAGCGGAGAATCTGAAAGTGCTTCAAGTACTCGCCCAATTTTTCCAATCTTCTGTCGTCCACTTTTACTGAGCCCATGGGAAGTGTAGCCTCAGTTTTCTGTTCTGACAGGAGTGTCAAACAGTATGCTCTTCTGCTGCTATACCCCATCTTCTTCAAAGTTTGGTGAAGGACAACATGCAGAAGAGCATTCATAGATGCTCTTCTGCATACCATTGAGTGGTTATTTAAGTTACTGTTACCTTCTTATCAACTCTAAGCATCAGCAAGGTCCCATCACCCAGAGAGCTGCTGTGGAATGCAGATATTCTCTTTTTGGACCATCATTCTTTGTAACCTCCAGAGATAGTGGTGTGGGAAAATCTAGATCAGCAGTTTCTGAAACACTCAGACAGTACATCTGGTACCATCAACTATGCCATGTTCAAAGTCTCCTAAATCACATTTCTACTCCTTCCAGATATTTGGTTTGAACTCCCTAAGGTTTTCCTAATCATAGCTACACTTGTAAATGTACTGAGTTGCTCCCATGTGATTGGCTGACTAGATATTTATGCAAACACAAGTGTGATTACTTTATTGGTGTACCTAATAAAGTGTCCAGTGACTGTATATATACACACATTCCTGCTTTCCTGTGATTTAAACTTTAATTATACAGTAGCTTTTAGATTCATTTTGGCAATATGGCTTATAAGAGTTGAATAGTTTTTGATGTTGGGGAAAACTCTCCCTTTAGGCAGGTTTTGAAAATATTTTGGTGGTTTTGCTATTGTGAAGTGTCTGCAACAAATACCAAGGTCAATATCTAGAAATGTACTCCAGTGAAAAGGAATTTATAAATATTTTAAGCTCTTCAGTTCTATTTTCTGTTTCTATCCTAAACTGCTGGGGTGTTTTGGTTTTTTTGTTTTTAAATAGTGGGTCCATTCAAAGTCTGTTTTTGAACGCTGATTTAAATCTGTATTGGCTATCGGAGACTTATCGGATATCAGATAAAAATCTTTGACCTGGAAAAACATCAGAGGCTGTGTGGGTAGGTGTGCAGCTGACATTCTTCAGGTCAGTATAACCACCAAATTTCCGTAAACGGTTACTGTCAGGACCTGACTATATCTAGCTCTGGTTTCAGATAGGAAAATGACATGTTTAGAAACTGCATATTTGAATAAGGGACAAAAACAACAGCCTATTGTGGGGAGCGGGTTTATTTATTCTACAAGTTTACCTTTTTGGTCGAAATGTATAGGTTTTGGCTGTGGCTTAAATGTTTTTATGGCAGTCGAGTACATATGAGGACTGTATTCCTGGCAGTGTCGGAGGAACTTAAAGGCATATTTTTGGGGAAAATGCACATTTCCACGTATTTATCAACTTTAACGGTACAGTCAGTTTTTCAGGTTATAATTGGGTTGGTTGTATTTTTATTTATTTTTTAAGATGACCTATATATTCTGACATCCTAGTTATTTCCCCTGTATTCCTGATTTTTATGTAAACATTGTTACTCCTTTTTTTTCCCCCATGTAATATTCAAGTGAATAAATCCAGTTTTACCGTTAATTTTTGCGCACTGGAGACTCTCCGATGGTCACATTAGAGGTGATGTCATTGGCGAGCGGACATCTCTACACTGTCACTTTAATTTCAGTGCAGTCCAGGGGGCAGGATCGCTTTTTTCTTTTAACCCTCTTCTCCTGGGCTCTGAGCGTTTGCGCCAACCGCAGCAGCAGCAGATTGAATGAAGTGTGTTTGCAGGCAGCTGGGCACACGGAGGACGCCGTGCTGCCTCGTCCGGGATGCCAGACTACAGCCAGCATCATTATTTTTCAGCTCTTAACAGGGCGGATTTTTAGGCTCGGTGCATTTCCCTAGCAGCCACATTTTTAAGAAGGTGCAGGGCCTTGAGAAACAGTCCTCTCATCGCCTTGATGATATCTGGACTGCAGCGCTGCGCTCAAGCTACTGGCAGCTCTACAGCACGGCTGATTAAGAACTTGGGGAAGGGAAATGGTCAAGATGGCAGCTGTGCGTGGAGTGATGAAGCTGATGTGGTGGCATTAGATGCAGCGTGTGTGTACATTTAAGATTTTTTCCCTTTGTCATGCAGGATCGCGGTGCGGGACGCGGACGCTTGTGAAGGAACGCCGTTTTGGATTCCTCCAAGACTCCGCGGAAGCTTCACGTCTTTTCACTCCACAGTTCGCGAAATTGCAATGCATGTTGGCCAGGGTGTGGGCTTAGCACGACAAAAGGCGATGTTTTGGTGATTGTGGTGAGCTCCAGCTGCTCCGTGTGCTGTGGACGGACGCCGTGCAGGAGGACTGATAGACGGGCACGTGCTGGGACCGAGCTGCAGGCAGGGACACTTGCATATCTTGAATAGTAAATAAACTGTCCACGAAGCCTGCACGCAACATTGATGGAATGCGACCCGAGTGATTTTATAACCCTTTGTGCAACCCCCGACAAATTACGATCAACATGGCTGAGGCGTCGCGCAGCGGCAACGAGCCGCCTCTAAACGTTGAGATAGATCCGGATTTCGAGCCCCAGAAGCGGCCACGGTCCTGCACTTGGCCCCTGCCCCGTCCTGAATCTGGTGCGGGCAAGCCCGGGGCAAATGACACTGACGTAATCCCCGAAGAGGAGGATGATGAGGGTGGGAGCACGGGGAGCGGCGCTGCTCAGAAAGCCAGCGGCGGCGCTATTAAAACCCGAGAGCCGAGCAGCAACAGCTCCATCTCCCAGCCGGTGGAGGTCCAGCGGGGCCCCTCCAAAGAGGAGACCGCCGACGGCTCGCCGTCCTCGGCGCAAACCCCCGCAGCAGCTCTGGGAGGTTCTGCCACCCAGCAGCTGAGGAAGTCCTCCGCCCGCAGGAATGCCTGGGGCAACTACTCCTATGCAGACCTCATTACCCAAGCCATCGAGAGCTCCCCTGAGAAAAGGTTGACCTTGTCCCAAATCTATGAGTGGATGGTGAGATCCGTGCCATATTTCAAGGACAAAGGCGATAGCAACAGCTCTGCTGGCTGGAAGGTGAGAGATGTGGTGTTGGGGCTGTCATCATAACAAAGACCAGTCCTTCTTTTTTTTTTCTTTTTTTTTTCTTTTTTAAACTTGTCCTGTAAAGACATGTAATGCACAAAGCTCATTTTAATTCGGAGATGGAGGCAGTGGGTGCAATCACAAACCTGTATTCTCACCAGTTACTGGCTAGAAGCTTATATTTATCAAACATCCCCTCCTATCAGCAGGGGATCTGAAAATGTGTGCCAGTCTAAGGGGACATGGTGTAACTTTATATGTAAACCAGTGTAGTTGTAGTAATACGCATCACATTACACGCTTCATTATGCCTCTAAAACTAAGGATGCAGACGAACCTCTGAGTACAAAGCGGCTTGCATGAAAGTTGAAACCCAAAAAACGTGCAATGCAAAGTTGATTTCACTTTCAGACAAACTGGTCAGACTGCAGGACAGACTTTACCAAAGCTTCAGCCGGGCCTTGCTTCTGTTTGATTTTTCAGGATTAGTTTGGCCTGGACCAAACCAATTCATCTGTCATGGAATCTAGTCTGATGAAAGCTTTGAGCTTTGCAGGATTTAGAGTGTGTGTGTGTAATCCTGCACAACTGGATATGCAATGCAAGCTGATTCCAGTGAGCAGCTTCTTTGAATGAATCACACTGGTTAGACTGTGCTGCATTTATAGGAGGGGAAATAAAAACATCACCCTGAACATGTGAAACTGATTAATCTGCACAGAATCAGCTGGTTAGTTTATGCTCCAAACTGCTAGATGTCAGTTTTCATTCATGTTTAAGCTGCCTGATGCATATTTGAGCTCTTGGCAGATGTTGACTGGGAAAGGGTTAATAACAGGGTTTCACATGTGCCGACATCAGCATTTCCTAGGAGATGCTTTGGAGCTGTGTGACATTCAGGTTGAGCCTGGCAAAAGTGTCCCCAGCAGGTTCAGGGTTGAACAGATGGGTTTTAAATTCACACAAGTCACACATCTCGTTCAGCACACTGAAAGTACACCACCTTCAGTTTTGAGCTTTGTCTCCAGTGCTGTGAGTCAAACTAAATATTCAGCCCCTGTATGGATGCCCATCAAACCCTCTGCGGTTCAGCCCCGCTGTTGTCTCTTCATGATGCCCGGGCACAAGAATCAATCAGCTGACTATAAATTATGTAGGTCAATGTGTAGCAGTATGAGAGAAGCTCAGTGTTTGTCTTTGGATCTGGCTCTGGCTAAACTGGCATTGCTCCAGTCCCTGCTCAGAACGAGGCTTTGCTCAAAGGGTGCTGCAGCACTACTGTGACTGCGTGTGGGGGAGGGGAAGGCAGGAGTTCGCTCTTTGTGATTTCTCTTGTAAATGCAGTACAGCTCGTACTGTACGTGCCTGTGAAGCTTATTGGATACCTTCTTATATCCAATATTTCATCTTAAGGAGGCAGACAGGTAGGTTACGCTGCTGTATGCTTGCTATTAGTTTTATTCATATGGATCTGGTTACCTTAAATCTTTAACCATAAAACAGTTCTTCAGTCTTTTACTAGCTGTGTACAGGAAGTGGATTCAATAAAAGAAGCATGTTTAAAATTCAGTACTTCTGCAGTAAACCGCCTTTGAGTCTTCAGATTTTGTTGTATCAGTGCCTTGGGCATTTTGAGGTTGTAAATCTGCCTGCTCTAATGATTGAATACAACAACAGTATATCTTAGAGCCTAATAAATGATCACAGACTTGAATGGAAAAACGTCCTGAGTCAACACTGGACTGTATCTGAGGCTTATTTGTTGCAACTCCACTGTATTGGATTGCATTAGATTGAACGGGACAGGTGGTGTTATTGTGTTCTCTGCCTGTAGCTCATGGGATAAGCAACATGTTGGAATATTTGACTTGGCCCCATCGACAAGTGTGGTATTTGATATCATGGTAGTGATAAATTTACATGTAAACATTTTGATTAGTTAGAATATGTAGCTGAAAAGAGATACATAAATCCTACTGGATGGATCGATATCAGAAAACAATTCTAAATTGATCAAATTTAGCTTTAATGGACGGAAACGTTTTTTTTTTTTTTTTTTTTTTTTTTTTTTTGTACCCCACTGTGGTCTGTTGTTCACCCAGTGAGATGGCTTTTATGCAAACTGATTCAGTAGTAGCAGAGACTTTGTCTTTACAGCGTATATATTAGGATAGGAAATGAGTGGATTAGTGCATTTCTAACCAAAAATAAAAGGTCTAATGGCTGCTCATCTGTTGTGTAAACACAAAGACCAGATGCAATTGCATAAGATTTCAGCGAAAACAGTGAAACACTTATCAGGTATGCGTTTACTGCATTCGCAGTATGTTTGGAATCACTGTTATGCTGAAAAATGAAGCTGTTGCCAATAGGATGTTTTCCAGATGTTGAATCAAATCTGATGATATGGCAGAGCCTCCTCTGTACAACAAAAAATAAAAACATTTGAATTCATCACTCCATAAAATCTGTTGCCACTGATCATTAGTCTAGTTCTCGTGTAATTTAGCATACATCAGCCTTTTCTTACTGATTATCTTAGGAATGGCTTCTTGTTGGTGGGTCTTTATGCTGTCTCATAGCATTAAGAGGGGAAACCTGCTTGTTTGAGAACCCTCAGTCATTAAAGCCCAGATCAAGTGCCTTAATGAGACCAATTTCTGGTCTCCTCTTGCTGTAGTTTGTTTTGTGTTGAGCTTGTTTAGCGGTTGATTAGTTTAATCATCTTAGAGATGGGTTTAAATGGGACTTTGAGTTAAATCAGGTTAATTTAAGCTTTAGAGAATTGAGCTGAAGCCTCTCCCTGTGAAGCTGGCCTCTGGGTTATGGAGATCACTGCGGAGTTTCTCCCTCTGTTACTGAAGTGTGACAGGCTGGGCGTGCACGCTCCAGCTGTTTAATTTTGTACGTGGTAGGGAACATCTCCAGGGAAATCCTGTAGACCTTTCTGAGCAGCCAGAAATGGGTCACAGTGCAAAGAAATGTCTATGAAGACACTGCAACATTGGTGATTAGTCCTTTGTATTAACCCTTTAAAGCCTGAACCATGAAATAAATGCCAGAAAATTCTATTTTAATTTTTTTTGGGAAAATGGAGTGTTTAGTGAATCTTGTGGTGTAGTTTAAATTTGTATCATATTAGCTACATCAGGCTTTTTTGTTTTCCTTTCTAGATTTTTTGCAGAATATTTAAACTGATATAGAAGTATCATCTTTGATAAACTTGGCCTTAAAGGGTTAAATTACAGTATTGTGCAATATCCTTGAGCCATTAATTTCTTTATTTTGCTAGGAAAATGGTATGGAAATGCAGAACATATGGCAAAAACGCATATGGAGTTCATAAATTTCCACTGAGCTTGAAAGTCAATATTTGGATGACCACCTCTTATTCTTTAACACAACCTGAACTTAAGCAAGCTTGCTTGGAATTTCAGTAGTCTTTGGGAATGGGTCTCCAGGCTTCTTGAAGGAGATTACAGTTCTTTGGATGTTGGATGCCTTTTTGTTCAGTTATCTGTCAAGATGATCCCACACCGCCTCAGTAATGTCGAGGTCTGGGCACTAGGAGGCCAATCCATGACTGATGGTGTTCCCCTTTTTTGGGTTTTATCAGTTGTGCTTTTACTGCATTGGTAGTCTATTTGGGATTGTCACAAAAACACTACTGCTAATTGCACCTTCCAGATTGTATTGCACGGTGATGTCAAACTTATTTGCATTCATGATTCCATCAATTTGGCAAGATTTCAACACCTCTAGCTGAAATGCAGCCCAGAACATGACAGAACCTCCGCCATATTTTCCAGATGGCTATAGACAGTCACTCTTGTACCACTCAACTGTACATATTGACAGCAACTTGAACCATAACTTTCAAGCTCCATAATACCTTTTGCCACTGACTTTTAGTCTTTTGTAATCGGCTATAAAGTCAGCAGCGTCTCTATTTGTCTCTATTTAGAACACAAATTTCAGATAATTTCAGTCCTGTGGTTTTATTATTTTTTTTTTTTTTTTTTTTTTATTTTGTCACCAATTTGTCCAGTTTTCTCACATTTTAGGAACACTGCACACCATGCTGAAAACGTAGTACTGTAGATGAACAACAAAACCTTAAGAAGTTTTCTAGTGGACACAGAATACAGCACTGTCTGCTTACAACACTGAGTTTTATATTATGTTGTAGTGGTTTGTATTATCTGGCCGTTAGGGAGCTTGGCAATTACTGTAATACATGTTGTAATCTTCTTTTGTAGTCTTAAGCTTGAGCGAAGTTTGAGAGCAACACTAACAGATGCAGCAGGAACAAACATTCTGACTTGGTCCACTTTGTAGGTCACATCTCATTAAAGCTTCCAAAGCTCCTAAAAGTAATTAATATTTAATTGTATGATGTATACAAGATTTTTATGAATTATTGTTCATACTGGGAAAGTTATATTAATACTTAAGTTTTCTTAATCATTTGTCTTTGTTGCAGAATTCCATCCGACACAATCTTTCCCTCCATAGCCGTTTTGTGAAAGTCCAGAATGAAGGAACTGGGAAAAGCTCCTGGTGGATGGTCAACCCAGAAGGTGGGAAAGGAGGTAAAGCTCCCAGACGTAGGGCTGTGTCGATGGACAACAGCAAGTACATCAAAGGAGCCCGAGGACGTGCCACAAAGAAAAAAGCCACATTGCAGGCTGCTCAAGATGGGAGCTCTGAGAGCTCCTCGAGCCTCTCCAAATGGACAGGAAGTCCCACCTCCCGCAGCAGTGACGAGCTCGATGCCTGGACAGACTTCCGCTCTCGGACAAATTCCAACGCCAGCACGCTCAGCGGTCGTCTGTCCCCAATCCTGGCTAACCTGGAGCTGGATGAGGTACCTGATGACGACTCGCCCCTGTCGCCAATGCTGTACTCCAGCCCCAGCAGCATGTCTCCGTCCACTGGACCAACAGGACTGTCTGATCTAGCAGGCACAATGAACCTCAATGACGGGCTCTCTGACAACTTGATGGATGATCTTTTAGACAATATCAGCCTCACAGCATCCCAGCAGCCTCCTCCTGGAGAGGAAGATGGGGCCAACAGTCAGGGGAGTTCAGTATTTACCTTCAGCTGCTCAGGAAGCGGTTTAGGTAGTCCCTCTAGCAGCTATGGGACAAACCCACTCTTCAGCCCTCCGTCCATCACGAGCCTGCGACAGTCACCCATGCAGACCATCCAAGAGAACAAGCAGACCACTTTTTCCTGCATGTCTCACTACAGTGAGCACCAGGCCCTGGATCTGCTTGGGATGGACTCCCACAGCCACAGCAATGTCATGATGACCCAGTCCGACCCTCTGATGTCGCAGGCCAGCACCGCCATCGCTCTGCAGAACTCCCGCCGAAATGCCATGCTGCTCCGCAAAGACCACATTCTGGTTAACCACACCAGTGCAGGCCAGGCCCAAAGCTCTTCAGTGCCTGGTTGGCAAGCGGGCTTGTCAACCTCTGACAGTGACGACGGCCACCCTGAAACCAAGCAGCTACACCTGAAATCTCCTAGTAAGAACGCCTCTATGCAGCTCAGTTCCAGTTTAACCAGTCAGGACCGTTTCTCCGCTGATCTGGACCTCGAGGTGTTCAGCAGCAATCTGGACTGCGACATGGACTCCATCATCCGCAATGAACTGATGGACGCTGATTGCCTGGACCTCAGCTTTGACTCTCGTCTCGCCTCCACACAGAACGGCAACAAGAATTCAGGAAGCTTCTCCAGCTCGAAACAGAGCCCTCAGAGCTGGGTGCCGAGCTGAGGAGCTGTCAGAAGTAAGGAAGGTGTAAATTCGGGTTAATTGTCCTGCATTGTGCAACTAGAGGGAAGGAAGGTATGTAAGCATTTCAGTAGGCTTTCTTCCTATTTTTCATTTGCGGCATTAACTTCAGTACTGTACTAAGTGTCTGAGACAAAACAATGGTGTCTTTACAGTGAAGAGAAAAATAATTGTTTTGAAAGATCAATGCCTGGCCAGTGTGAACAAACGGTACTGAGTGGAATGAAACTACAGTACCTTCAGTTAAAACTACATGGATCAACTCGTATTAGTCTCAGGGATTCACTCATATCACAAAGTAATACATAAAACTGAAAATGAAGTGTTTTCATCCTGCTTTCTCTTTCACACCCTTTCATACCTAAAACATTTTTTGCCAAACCAGCTGTCAGCCTGACTGATGGCCTGTTTACAAAAAACTGCAGAGAATGTTACATTACTACGTTCCAGTGGAGGATACTTGACAAGCTGCTTTTTTTTCTTTGTTTTTTAAAGATTTCTTTGAGACGTAGCCTAAATGGACAAACAGTTTTTTAAAAGCTTTCCCTCCCCATTGATGCACCAATTCACACCAAATATCAATATGTAATGTTATCAAGATGTGAACTGCTCTACATGATGTGTTTTTTGTATGCAGTGTTTTTCAATTTATTTTTATTTTTTGTAGCAAATTTTACCCTGTGATTTTTAAGTGACATTACTGTGAATTCTGTTCCCTCTGAAGAGGTCCATTACTGAAGTATTGATGATGTTTCTGCTGCAGATCCCTTTTTAGGTCCCTCCTCTTCCACTCACTGCAATATTGGAAGTACCGCTCTGTATACAGACCTTAGGACTGAGTTAAGGACACGATTTAGTTCTAGTTACCACTTTTTAGTTGTCAAACACTTGGGACTACTTGGGTTGAAATAACCACATTCAGTGACTCGCAGCGCTCTACAACTACACCAATTTTGGCGTTGATTTGATGGAGTTCTTGGTGCTCTAAATCTAAAGATAGCAGGGAGTGGCTACAGATGAAGCGCTGTCAGTAGCCTCTCCTTTGTTATCAGCACTATAGCAGGTGCTGGGTGACATGTTTTCAACACTGGGAGGGTGTGTAATATCTTGGAGGGGTTTTTTTTGTTTTGTTTTTTTCTTTAATGAAAGAAATGACCACAGTATCTTAAATATTGCCAAAGTTTATCTGCATTTAAATAAGTGGAAAGGGGCTACACAGTGCATAGCTAATCAGATGTGTGATATAAGGGCAAAAAATCTACATCAGCACAATTTTGTAGGAACAGCAGGATGCTTTTTAAAATTGTTTACATTTATTTTATTATTTTTTTTTTTTTAAATTATCAGGAGGCAGAGTGTTTTAGTAAATTTCTCATGTTGGATCATTGTAAAAATGCATTTGGTTTATTTATTGCGATACTTGTTGCCATTGTTCCTCCATGCACATTTGGTTAGGGCTGTATAAAATCACGTTTTCATTGCTCTGTTCACTGGGTGATCACTTGCACAACAAATGAAAGGGTCCTTTTGAGAAATGTTTAACAGTGTTGAGTTAACCGGATTAAATAATTCTCATTGGCTTAACCTTTTAACACATTTCTGCACAGCTGTGCTTCCACTTTTTTTTTTTTTTTTTTTTTTTTTCTTTTTTTTTAAAGTTGACTGATTTTTACTGTCTGAGTTGAGGTTTAAATTTCACTGCCAATCTCCACATTTCATAACTTCCTATTGCTCCTACAAAAAAAATCAAACATGAAGTTGACATTTCCACTTGTAAAGCAAACACTTGGTTTTATCAGAGCTGGTGCATGTAAATAAAGCATAAAGAACTACTGAAAAGCTGGAGTTTGATGGTGTCTTTTGTTTTTTTTTTTTTTGTTTTTTTGTTTTTTTTTGTTTTTTTAAATCAGTCCCTAGAGGAATTCCACAGCTATGGAGGTGATTTGCTATTGGATAATCATGTCATTGAAGAACCAATCGCGCGCTGTATCCAAGAGGAATAGACCATTTGGGCCTAAATCAAGGTTTTTGAAGGCAAGGAGCTGTGATTGGTGAATTCAGGTGCACCTCAAAGATGTAATATTACAGTGATGCAATGACTAGTATTTGAGATTTTTATTACAAACTAGAGCACAAAACAAAAAAATTACATTGTGACTGAAAACTCTGGGCTGTCATGTCAGTGATGTCAAAGACTGGTTGACTGCAGTGAAACAATAGAGCCCTCTAGAGCCTGAATGGAGTCACTGAGTCCAGCTGCCAATGCCCATGGGTGTTGGTCTCCATGGACACACCACAACAAGCCAGTGTTAAGGCAGAGATTTAGCAGGACTAAAGGAGTTATTTTTATGTCATTTGAATGTTTTGATCATTGAAAATATCAGACATGTCTGCAGTGTACAAAGTTTCCTCCTCTGTAAAGGTGAAGCAGATGGAGGCAGAGCTGTGGAGTCACCTCTCTGCACTCAAGGTAGAGATCGAAGAGAACGGAGGAGCAGGATCTTCTAATGCCTACAGGTCTGTCTGTGATGTGATATATTATTTAAGCTCAGATTGCCAAAAGGGTGGACCTGAAAGCTATCCTCAACTCAAAATATGGCTGTTTGTTATTTTACATGAATTTTTGCCCTTCACAATGCAGACTAATGTACTTGCGTGCTCAAATAACCCTGCACATGATTTCAGATTTCTGTTCTGAAGCAGGACACCTTTCAGTTTTCCACCTTAAATCAAAGTTTAAGATGCATGTGAGGGTTGTAAAATATACAGGGTGGGCCATTTATATGGATACACCGTAATAAAATGGGAATGGTTGGTGATATTAAAGTCCTGTTTGTGGCACATTAGTATATGTGAGGGGGCAAACTCCTCATGATGGGTGGTGACCATAGTGGCCAATTAGAAGTCAGCCATCTTGGATACAACTTCTGTTTTTTTTCAATAGGAAGAGGGCCATGTGACACATCAGTTATTGGTAATGTCACAAGAAAAACAATGGTGTGCTTGGTTTCAACGTAACTTTATTCTGTCATGAGTTATTTACAAGTTTCTGACCACTTATAAAATGTGTTCAATGTGCTGCCCATTGTGTTGGATTGTCAATGCAACCCTCTTCTCCCACTCTTCACACACTGATAGCAACACCGCAGGAGAAATGCCAGCACAGGCATCCAGTATCCGTAGTTTCAGGTGCTGCACATCTCGTATCTTCACACCATAGACAATTGCCTTCAGATGACCCCAAAGATAAGTCTAAGGGGGTCAGATCGGGAGACAGGGGCCATTCAACTGGCCCACGACGACCAATCCACTTTCCAGGAAACTGTTCATCTAGGAATGCTCGGACCTGGCACCCATAATGTGGTGGTGCACCATCTTGCTGGAAAAACTCAGGGAACGTGCCAGCTTCAGTGCATAAAGAGGGAAACACATCATCATGTAGCAATTTCAAATATCCAGTGGCCTTGAGGTTTCCATTGATGAAGAATGGACCCACTATCGTTGTACCCCATATACCACAC
The DNA here is from genome assembly GCF_013358895.1 of Oreochromis aureus. Lineage (NCBI taxonomy): Eukaryota > Metazoa > Chordata > Actinopteri > Cichliformes > Cichlidae > Oreochromis > Oreochromis aureus. The sequence goes on from NC_052960.1 coordinate 10,476,867, forward strand.
CAAACCATCACTTTTGTTGTTCCGACAGTCTTGGAGGGATCCATCCAATGTGGGTTAGTGTCAGACCAATAGCGGTGGTTTTGTTTGTTAACTTCACCATTCACATAAAAGTTTGCCTCATCACTGAGCAAAATCTTCTGCGTGAACTGAGGGTCCTGTTCCAATTTTTGTTTTGCCCATTCTGCAAATTCTGTGCGCCAATCTGGGTCATCCTCGTTGAGATGCTGCAGTAGCTGGAGTTTGTAAGGGTCCCATTTGTGAGCAGCTAATATCCGCCGAAGGGATGTTCGACTAATGCCACTCTCCAGTGACATGCGGCGAGTGCTACGCTGTGGGCTCTTGCTGAATGAAGCTAGGACAGCCACTGATGTTTCTTCATTAGTGACAGTTTTCTTGCGTCCACACTTTGGCAAATCCAACACTGAACCAGTTTCACGAAACTTAGCAAGCAGTTTGCTAACTGTAGCATGGGAGATGGGTGGTCTCGTAGGGTGTCTTGCATTGAAATCTGCTGCAATGACCCGGTTACTGCGTTCACCGGATATCAACACAATTTCGATCCACTCCTCACGTGTTAACCTCTTTGACATGTCAATGGCTGTGAACAAAGAGAAACTTGTAAATAACTCATGACAGAATAAAGTTACGTTGAAACCAAGCACACCATTGTTTTTCTTGTGACATTACCAATAAGTTTGATGTGTCACATGGCCCTCTTCCTATTGAAAAAACAAAAGTTGTATCCAAGATGGCCGACTTCTAAATGGCCACCATGGTCACCACCCATCTTGAGGAGTTTGCCCCCTCACATATACTAATGTGCCACAAACAGGACTTTAATATCACCAGCCATTCCCATTTTATTACGGTGTATCCATATAAATGGCCCACCCTGTACAACACACAAAGTATTATCAGCAGTGATTAGAAATTCACATTAACAGGCAGCTGAACAGTTTTTTTTTAGTGTTATGTTCTCTGTATATTTATTTATCCATGTCTTGTTTTTAGGGTTTTTTAGCCTAAGTAGTGTAGCAGAATAGTAGTCACTTTAGGTAAAATATGACATATCTGAGCTGTGACTGATTTGTGGGGATTTAAATTTTTAAACCCATGCTGTTTGTTTAAAAGCTTCTTATTAATCTAAGTTTTTGTTTCAGTTCTGTTCTACCTCCTAAAGATATTTCCTTCTTTCGTGTGGAGAGGGAGCATGCACTGAGGAGAGGGCTTCAGGTGATGCTTTCTACAGAAAGTTTATTACTAGTCTTGCTTTGTTAGAGGCTTTTAAAACTTTGATATCCAATGTTAAGTGAAAGCATTATTTTTAGGTTTATTAAATTTTTTTAGGTGTAGTTTGTTTTCTGCTGGTTTCAGGTGGCTGATGTTTTGCCGACTCGGTCTCAGGCTGATATCATGCAGCGAGAGCTGGAGAGCTGCTTGAGTTTTGAGTACACTCCTGACAGTCTGCCTCTTCTGCTGCACCAGGTCAGGACAAAGAGACAGAAAATTCATACCTGAAACAGGAAGCAGAAACAGATGATTTTGAACTTTTTTAAAAAGTTTTTAAACTTACACCAGTTTCCTTTTTGTATTTTTTTTTTCTCACAGTTCTTCACAGACAGATCTTATCACTTGGCTCAGATCAGATATCTGCTCATGCTGAGATGGAGGAGATTTTGCCGCCATGCCAGCGTTATTGAGAAGCTTTATCCCCATTATAAGGTTGCCATGTGTAAACGAACAGCATGACCTAGCAGTGTTTTAACAATACTCTAAAAAAATACATCTTTTCACTGTACTTTTGTACTGGTTTGTGGTTATTTTCTGCATTTTATTCTGTATCTACCTTTAATCTGAGTTTAAAAATATGGCAGATATCATAGAATACATTTTCCAAAACACACAGGATGCTTACGAGTGTGAATGTGACTTAAAAACAGAATTAATCCCCCATGTTTAACTAGTACACAATTAAGGTACCATTAATTCTAAAAGGTATACACTCACTGAACACTTTATTAGCTATAGCTTGCTAGTACAAGCTCCGTTACTGTTGCCTTCCTGTCAGTACGACTTTGATATCCGTGCATATTTTGTTCTGTTTTGGACCATTCTCTGTAAATCCTAGAGGTGGTTGTGTGGTGCAGTTTCTGAAATGGCAACACTTGTGCCAAATTCAAATTCCAAATGACCTTTCTTCTTCATTCTGAAGTGCGGTTTGAACTTCAGCAGGTCTTCTTGACAATGGCTGATTGGATATGCATTAATGAGCAGTTGAACAGGTGTGAGTATATACAGGTTTTTGGATTTCTTTTTCAGGGCAGCTCTCGTTTACGTCATCTTAGATCCCAAATCACACTACAAAGTTTCACAGCAGCATAGTAAAAGAGGCAGGGAGCTAAATTATCCTGTCTGCAGTCATGTTTGCCATCTTTGTACTACTTTTTCCTATATATGGGCTTTAAATGATAACAAATCCTTGGGATCCAGTTATTTAGATTTTATACAGCATCTCTGTGATTTAATAATTAGAATAGTCAGTTCAGGAGGCATACACTTCCTTGTACTCTATTTTGAATATCAGTGGAAAATGTTCTCCTCATGTAAACACCTGGAGAACGCTGAATCTTTTATTTCTAAAGAACGAAAAGAATCGTACAGATGTCACACTGAAAAATGCATCATCGTATCAGACTTGTTTTGTTTCAGGATCAACTGTCCTACATGACCCGTGAGTATCAGGATGCCGTTCAGAGAGCTCGCAGACTGTCAGCAAGCAGAGAGAAGATGCTGACCGGCCAAGGAAACCCCGTCAGCCTGCTCACTCAGGACGATGTGGTCATTTATCTGCAGTGGCTTGTCTGCCACCTGCACTCTGTTCAGCCCATCCACAACTTTCTCAGGGTAAAAAGCCACAGACAGATGTTATCACTGTTCATCCTATCTGATACCTGTGGTGCTTTATTTCACATTCAAATTTGCTTTAACAGGTGCTGCACTATGTACCTGTGTGTGAAAGAAAAGATGAAGCACCAGGACAGGAAATTTTACATGAGACACAACAGGCTGATAGTGAGTTTTCCTTTCATACATGTTTTTGTAATCTTTTGAAAAAAAAAAATGGTAAAAAACCAAAGTTTACATTTAACTGTATTTTAGGACTCCCACTCCACACTGTTCACCTGGAGCAGTTCATGCCCGAGCTGGAGTCCCTGCTCTCCTACTTCCGCCTGCCATATGACACAGGAAATCTGAAAACCACTGCAGATGAGATGGAGCTATTCAGCATGGTATATTTGTCCTCAAAAAAAGTGGTGAAATTTAAAATGCATTTAAATTATTGGTCTGAATCTCAGCTGCTGTCTGACCAGGTGTGGAGGGAGTTTAAAGCGATCTTCCGACAACAAGAGCAGATGAAAACGTTTCCTCCTTATGTCGGTACGGACGTCAGAGAGAGTCAGTGGGGGAGGAAGAGTGCAAACATGGCTGTGTGCAAGGAGGCTAACTGGATTCCATTCATCCAGGTTTGAAGGAAACAAATAAAATAGTAAAATAATCTCTTCAAATACTGCTTCCTGTGATGCTCGGTGCTTTAGGGTTCATCGGTATCTGGCAAAACATTTGCTTTTTTTCCCCCTGTAAGCACTTGTGTTTTTATGGATTCTGTAGTCTTTGAGACGTTTGCAGGATGCTAGAAACTGATTGTTTGGATTCCACTCTGTAGGTGAAACCCTGGCGAAATCTGTGGCAGCAGAAGCTCTTCACAATGCTCAAGGAAAAGAATTCAGTTGATGAGCTGCTCCACATGCAGTGCAAGTTTCTTCAGGTAAAAAGCGAGTCTGCTCTGAATCAGTGTCACGCATCCTTCAAAATGGGTGAAATTATTGCAGATGATTAATAAATATATAGTTAAAACTGACTAACTGATAACTGGTGAAAAGAACATAAATGAGAATTTGCTAACAGTGCACTACACTAATGCCACTTTATTTAGGTACACCTTTTCAGCTGCTGTGTCATATTAGCCAGTGACCTCGGAGTATTTAGGCATGTGGACATAGTCGAGACGAGCATAAAAGGATGGATCCATCCTGCCTTGAACCAGCAGCTCAGACTGGTGCTGGTACTGGAATAATTTCTGGGATATTTTTTGGCACACTTTGGGTTTCTTAGTACCAGCTGATCACTTCAAATCTCTGAGAAATGTATCCAGAACTTTCTTGAATCTGTGCCACAAAGAATGAACACAGTTCTGAAGAAAAGCCAGTACTAGCAACGTGTACCCAATGAAGTGTCCTGACTGTATATAATGCGTTTTTATTTTAATGATTTTTGTCACGTTTTGCTGTCCTCGCTGTGTATCTGACCAGGTCCGTGATTTGCTCCACGTGGCTGCAGCTCTCAAAGAACATGCTGCTCAAGTTGACGACTCACAATCCACATCGTTCATCTCAAGCAGCCACAAGACAAAAAAACAAATGATCTCTGAGATTTGGAAAAGTGTTTACAATGTTGCCAATCTCATTCAGGTGTGTGTCGTCTAGTTTTCGACTTGGGGAGATGTAAAAATTCAATCAGTGCAATGACACTGACATTTACGGTATGTTAATAGGAAACCCACAGTCACTCATCCACATCCAGAGTGAGCAACAAAGAGATTTCAAAGAGTCAGACCTCAAGCTTTTACCATGAAAGGTGTGTGTTTATTCAAAGAAAAATTGCTTTGTAGAATTTATTCGTCACATTACTTTGGTCACTTGTGAGGCTAAAAGCCTTTAAGACTAAGGAAAACATCAGCTCTTTTCCCACTCACCCATATTATCGTGGCACAGTCAGTCTTTGGAGGACAACCTGCAGGTCCTGGGCCTGGATGACAGTTTACCTGAAGGCTCCTCAGGTCCAGTAGTAACCAGAGGAGCTTACCTGTCCCTCATCTATCTGCGCCATTTGAAACTCAGAGAGCTCCAGGTACAGTAGTAGTATTTTCTACTAGTATTTATGTGGCAGGTATGTAAGTGCATGTTGATAGATGCATTTCAATTAAATTCAAATGTATATGTTATATAGCACCAAATCACAACACAGTTGCCTCAAGGCGCTTTATATTGTAAGGTAAAGACCCTACAATAATACAAAGAAAACAGGTGACCTGAACAACCACATGACCCCCTGTGAGCGAGCACTTTGGTGAGGAGGAAGAGAAATGCAATTACATGCAGGGAGGTCTATTAACACACAGTGAGTGAAAAAGGTGACTGAAGAAGACACACCAAATGCATCATGGGAATCCCCCAGCAGCCTACAACTATTGCAGCGTAACTAAGGGAGAACTCAGGGTCAGCTGATCCAGCTCCAACTATATGCCTTATCAAAAAGGAAAGTTTTAAGCCTAATCTTAAAAGTAGAGAGGGTGTCTTTCTCCCAAATTCAAACTGGAAGCTTCTTCCACAGAAGAGGGGCCTGAAAGCTAAAGGCTCTGCCTCCCTTTCTACTTTTAAATACTCTAGGAACCACAAGTAAGCCTGCATTCTGAGGGTGAAGAGCTCGAATGGGGTGATATGGTACTATAAAGTCATTGAAATAAGATGGGGCCAGATTATTCAAGACTTTATATGTGAAGAGCAGGATTTTAAATTTGGTTCTGGATTTAACAGGGAGCCAATGAAGGGAAGCCAATATCTCTTTCTAGTCCCTGTCAGTACTTTGGATCAACTGAAGGTTGATAATAATGAATTACAGTAGTCCAGCCTAGATGTAATACTAAGGTATGCCTGTGACCTAGTTTTTTTGGCATCACTCTAACACAGGGTGTTTCTAATTTTAAAGATATTGCACAATTGGAAGAACCCAGTCCTACATATTTGTTTAATATGCACATTGAATGGGATATCCTGGTCAAGAATGAGTCCAAGATTTTTAGGGCCAAGTACAATAACCTCAGTTTTATCTAAACAGAATTGGTCCTAGCACTGAACCCTGTGGAACTCCATAATTAACCTTAGTGTGTGAAGAGGACTCCATTTACATGAACAAACTGGAGTCTATTAGGTACGATTCAAACCATTGCAGCACAGGACCTTTAATTGCTACTGCATGCTGTAATTGCTGTAATAAAGTTTTAGGGTCGACAGGATCAAACGCTGCACTGAGGTCTAGCAGGAAAAGCACAGAGATGAGTCCACTTCTAAGGCCATTAGAAGATCATTTGTAACTTTCACTAAAGCCTTTTTTAAGATAGGTTGAACATATTTAAGACTGAAACATTAATGGTGGGACTTCTCTGAGCAGTCTTGAATAGGGTCTAAAAGACATGTTGATGCTTTGGAGGAAGTAATAACTGAAGTCAGCTGTACTGAAAGTAGCTGTACATAATGTTATGTCTGTGAGATGGTTATGAGTAACTTTTTCTCTAATGTTTAAAATTTTATTTGTGAAGAAATTCATGAAGTTCTTACTAGTTAACTTTTGCTTAAAGGAATGCTACAGGTGGTAGAGCAGATCGCCTACTAATCAGAAGACTGGTGCTTCAATCCCTGTCTGCTCCAGTCTGCATGCCAAATATCCTTGGGCAAGATACTAACCCCAAGTTGCTTTCCAATGCATCCATCAGAGTATGAATGCGCATGAATGTTAAATAGAAAGCACTTAAGGAGTAGAAAAAAGTGCTTGTCCGAATGGGTGTGAATGAGGTCTTTTAAAGTGGTTTTAGTGCTCAGAGTAGAAAAGTGCTATATAAGAACCAGTCCATTTACCGTTTCCCCTGGACCTTACTGGGTTATCTGCTTTAGGTGTGCATCTGAGAGTTATACCAGGGAGTCAAGTATTTCTGGTTTGAGCCTTTCTTTTTCAGAAGAGCTACAGTATCCAGAGGTGTGCGCAGTGAAGAAGTGAAATTATTAACAAGATAATCAACCTCTATGGGAGTAGCGTTCAGGTAGCTGCTCTGCTCTGTTGGAATCAGGCATAGAAGAAGAGAACAGTAGATGAATGACATCCTTAAACTTAGTTACAGCACTTTTAGAAAGACATCTACTGAGATGAAATCTATTCCCCACTGCTGTGTAATCCATCATTGTAAATGTAAAGTTATGTGGAAATGTTCAGTTTCTGTGCCATATGTCAGAACAAGATCTAGAGTGTGATTAAAGTGATGGGTGGGTTCTTTTGCATTTTGAAAGAAGTCATTTGAGTCTAATAATAGATTACATGCTTTGTTAAGGCTGCTAGTATCTACACTGATGTTAAAATCACCCACGATAATTATTTTATCTGAGCTGAGCACTAAATCAGATAAAAACTCTGAGAAATCAGAAACTCTGAGGCACAGGTGGACGATGGAGAACAACAAATAAAACTTGTTTGAGTTTTCCAGTGAGGGTGGACAAGGCTAAGCAGGGTCTTTGGTTAATTAACAGCTGGAGTGGAAGATTGCTGCCATTTAATTAAACTAACATAATCACCCTGCTGTAAACAGGATTCTGTAAGGCAGAGTAAATCAATTTGTTGATCAATTTTTAATTCATTTACTAAAATGGGAGCGAGAGACCTAATGTTTAATAATCCACACTTCACTGTTTTATTCTTTGGTGCAGTGGTGGATACTGAATTGTTCTTTCTCTCGTCTTTAAACTGTTTTTTGCTGATGATCATTTTCTTGTTGATTTTTTTTTTTTTTTAAAAAGGAAAAAGATATTAAGTATATCTGTCCGTTGCTATAGTATGCAAGCTCTTGAATGTCGTTTTAATTTTTACCATCTGCAGCGTGTGTCACTTGGGATGCTGAACTACCTGCGCTCTGTGGAAAGGACTTTGACCTTTGACCTGGCAGGTTTGCAGCTAGAAGGACAGGTGCTGCACAGCACAGCAGAGGAGACGGGTTGGATGAATGCAGCCAGAGGAGGAAAAGGAGAGGCAGAAGGTCTCGGCTCTTTCCAGTATATCCACAACACTCCTGTCGACTACAAGGTAAAAACATATATCCTCTTACGTCAAGTGAATAAAAAAAAATTGGTTTAACTGAGAATTCAGACATTGCTTCTTACAACTGTCTAGGTCCACTGCTCAGAGTTCATGGAGTTTGCAGAGGTGGAGAATCTTCATGATTTTTACACCTCTGAGGGCCGTTACATCCACACTCAGGACCACAGAGGGTTTTACATCATGTACGACGCTGCTCTGCAGGACCTTGTGGAGCTGATGAATGAGCTTCTCCTCATCGGCTCGCACTTCATCCACAGAAACACGATCAAACTAATTGGAAAAACTGAGGGAGTGTCAGCCTCGACAGTAGATTTCAACTCCTGGGCTGGGACAGATGTTGACCGCGTTGCTGTGCTTCTCAATTTGTGGACATGTGAGACTGAGTTCATGGAGAGCAAAGTCCAGGTAGATTGATGGAAAAGAGGATTTGACTTTTTTTTGGGCTCAGTCATTTCCTGTTAGCATTGAACTTTATAGAACTATGACTGAGATACTATAAATGGATTTTATTGAGTGAATGTTTAAACTGAAATGCTGTGTGCGCTGTGCACTTCTGTGTTTCTGCAGCTTTTAAACTGTTACTATGAAGCCTACCAGCATGCAGCGGGCACAGAGGAGAGGTTTGCATTGGCCCGAGTTATCACTGACATCATGCACAGGAAGCCACAGCTGGACCTGAACCAGGATGACTTTTTTCAGGCCTACAGGACTGAGATCAGCTGCATGCAGAGCCACCAGCGGCTGATCCGAGACATTCTGGACAATCAGGTAAACACTAAATGATGCGATGGATTATATTTACATGTGAAGCTGTGCAATAACTGTGGTCTCCACATGAGACACACCAGTTATATTTTGTTGTTATGTTGTTCCTCTGAACAGATAGAGAGACAGCGACTGTACCTTCAGCGCATCTGGAGAAATGATCACAAAGCCTTTATAACCAGCTATGGTCGTCCACCTAACTATGTTCCCCAATATTTGGTCTCACTTGGAGGCGGGAGGCACGTTAAAACAGCTGTGGAGGAACTTTATACTATAAAACATGATTATTTTCTACTTTTAACACTCATGTTTTTATCTCCTTGCGTGCATTTTTTTTTTTTTTTTTTTTGCAGGCCTGCTCTGATGAATGTATTCCTGCTAGAAGTTCACCCATCACTCTGTCTGGCCTCTGCAGTCTATCAAGGATTGGTTCAGGCTCACACTGAACTCTGTCAATTGCACCGAGTCACGAGCATCAGTGACAAACTCCACCTTGAACACAACCTCTTAGAGCAGGCACTGAAAATCTGGAACAACCAGACTTCACCAGGAGCCTCCTACAGCTCACAAATACAAAGAGATGTACATTCTTGTTCAGAGTATGGTCAGATTACTGTGTACAAAAAATTAAGCCATTTCACTAAATCCCAGTTTGTCTGTTGCTCTCAGTTGTTCTCAGACGTGTTTATCGAGGATCCGATTTTGGTCCAGAAGTTGGGGCTGTCACTAGTAAAAGCTGCAGAGGAGAGGGACATGAAGCAAGGACCAAACAAGCAGCTCTGTGCTGTAGAAACATTGTCCATGCTGCTGGAGCTTATGAGTATCCGCCATCGCCTGCTGGAATCAGCCTCAGAGACGGCACATCTGGCACAGTTAAGAAAACACTCACAGCAGAGGGGCAGGGGTGTTTACAATAATTAACTCCTTTTTTCCCCATTAAGATGGCATTTGACAAAGTCCTTTGTACCCTTAGTAACAAGTTTTGACACCTCATCAATAAAGAGATGGTTTGGTAAATATTAAACAGTTTGCAGGTTTTTCAGCCAATCATCACTAAGTTCTGATTAAAACCCAGTCGTTTTGTTCTATAAACACACCTGACATATGACAAACTGCTCAGTTCAGAAATGAGCTTCAAAGGTTACTTCAAAGAGTTATTATATTTACACCCAAACATATCCAGGTGCAACCTAACCCTCTAAGTTTTATATAGCATGATAACACAAACAACTTTACTTTCAATTTCCTACATTTTTACATTTCATACTTCTCTGTCACACCTCGTTCACTACATCCATGACTTTTTTCTGGTCTTCCTCTTTTCATCTGGCAGCTCCAAGTTCAACACCTTTTATCCAATATATCCACTATACCAATTCTGCACATGTCCAAACCATCTCGTCCTTTCGTTTCGAACTCTCTCTCCAAACCTGTGCTGGGATGTAGTCATGTCTAAACTTGTCCACGCTGGTCTCTCCCAATGGAAATCTTAACATTTTCAGCTCTGCCTGCTGTCTTTTTTGACATGGCCAACATCCTCAAACTATACATCGGTTGTAAATTTTCCCTTTCACTCTTGCTGCTATCCTGTCACTGACATTTGTCTTCACCCACTCCATCTTGCCTACACTCTCTTCTAAATGATGAATAAATTTAGCAAACTGGATTAGCAAATTTTAAACCCTCCCAGGAAAAGAAGAATCCAGTTTCTATTAAACTACAGCTGTTGTTAGGTTATACTGTCTCTTTGCTAATATATTAACATTTCTGTGCAGCCAGGATTAACCAGTTTGAATTAAATGAGTAATGTAACGTAACATTTCTTCTCAGGCTGTACAGAAATGTGGCCTTAGAGCTCGGCTTTGAGGAGTTCCACCTGTATCTGAGGCCGCTGCAGTTTGAGTGTACTGATCAGAAAGTCAGAGTCCAGCAGAGGCCTGTTTTTATCACAGAAATCCTGGAGGACGACAGCTCCGTGGACAGGTAAAACATAACAACTACATCCGATTTTCCAAATAAATCTTCATTTTCATCATAGCTGAAAGCTGGAATTTTGTTTTCTTTAACTATAAAGTCTGCTGTATATTAAAAACCAGACATGTTTGAGAGAAGCTGTCAAAAAGATATTAGGACTTCTCTTGAGCAATCCAGAAATGCCTATTATTTCAGCTTCTTTACAAAAGCAGTAAACTGTGTTTGAAAGAAAATTAAAGAGGACTTTCTGCTGCAGGTTCATCCCATCCCATCTGCCTCTGAGTATCCAGGAACTGGACGAGAACCAGATCGGGAGGTTTAGCTTCAGCTCAGAGGAAGCAGTTATCCATGTAAGATTAAAGTAAACACTAAGGCTTATCAAAAAATGAATTAATACACTCAAATACTTTCATGTGTTGTTTTTCCTAGCTTATGAACAGACAGAGTATCGAGAACCTCCAGGTGGCGTTGGCCTGTCAGGTTACACAGAAGAACGCCTTGATGAGTGCGGTCAAACTGGCTCAACTTTGTCTTTGGGCAGAAAGTGATTCATCTTCAGCTGAGGTTTGTGTTGCTCACTGGTGAAAAGTAATTTCCGAGTATTTCAACTTAGAATATTTGCCTTTCCTGTAAAGAAACTGTCAAAATAACAGTTTTAATGACTTCACACTGGACTTCAAACACATAATGGGACTGAGTGGTCATTGTTGTGCAGGACATCAAATAAAATCATCCTGATCAGAAGATGTTCCCTGGTCTAAATTATGTTCAGAGGCAATAAAAAGAAAAGCCTCGATGTGTGTGTGAAATATTAACTGTATATGTGCTCTATATGTGGATGGAATGGGGATAAAATAAACATCTGTTTTTTTGCATTTTTATGGTTGTGTTGATTTGGAAACGGCACAATACGTTGGATCCACCGGACTGGCAAACACAGGCTGAGTAACAATAATATGAATACTGCCCAAGGTCCAACATGAGAGAATAATAGTGTTTACATGCTGATTTATTAGTAATAACATGTATTTATGCCTCTCTGTACTGAATAAAACAGTCTGAATACTGTGGTGTTGGGTGCTTTTATATAAACACACAGCTGTTGAAATATTTTGTTTATCTTCTTTATTCATCTCAGAGGGAAGACAAAGATGTAACATGTAACTCCGGCTCTGGCAGCCACACAGGCGGCCTGCAGGAACAATATAAATCTTTTCCCTCCAAACCCTCCAGGAGAATTTCCACAAAACAGTGGTATTGACTTACAGGACAAACTGCACCGGTAGTGATTTAACACATAACACTTTTTTTTGCTCTTTATGACACAAAACCTCATTTGTTCCTCCAGGGTGATGGGCGCATTTGTGTCCATCCAGCTGGAAAAAGTGGGTCTGCGTGACGAGATGCTGAATTCATTTGTGAAGAAGAAACAGGCCGTGGGGGGGTTTCTAAAAACCCCGGTGAGATGCACACAGCGGTAGATTCTCAGGTGGCTGAGCAGGATGATAAATGTGATTGGCTGCTCATGAAGTAAAATTAATTTGTCTCACTTTGCAGGAGGAGGCTGCAGAGATCAAAAGGGAGCTCATAATCGACTTTCTCAGGAAGTATGTTCACGGGCATCCTTTTTTTGTTAAAACAGACAACATGCCTGAGCTTTACTGAGTTTTTTCCTGTAATATTAAGGTTCTTCTAAATGTTTCGTCTCAGATTCAGCACACAAATGTCCATGCACTGTGTGAGAGCTCAGATTGTTGGATATTACCACAATCTGACCTTTCTCTTGGAAGACATTCCCTACATTCGTCAGTCCTACTTCATGATTGGACAGCCTGTTGCTGATGGTTGTTCTGACCCCAGGTACAACCTCTAAGCATTAAAGAGTGATTATCCACATTATATTTGTCCTGGTTATAGTACGGTAAAACTAGTTCAAAGAATTTGAGCCAAAATGACAAGTTTGTGCATTTTGGTACAGATGTGTTTCTTCAGTTGTATCCGGGGAAACTTTTCAAACCAAGATTTCTCCCAAACAGGATTTTTCAGCAGTTGCTGTGTGCAGATGGAAGAACTCTCCTCAACCTCTGGTACATCCCCCACTTCACTGAAGTGCTTCGCATGTTCAAAACACTTGATGTTTCGGTGAGACACTTAAACTAGTCACTGAGACTAATATTACAGCAGGTCACAGGGTGATAACTTTAGCTTTCAGTTTCTCATGCCATGAACTAATTTTAGAGCAGATCTGTTTTTGTTCTTCTTGTTTCCGTGTTGGTGGAGGAGAGAAGCATGTTAAGTTTCTTTATCTGGACTTTATTTAACCCTCTTCTGGTCTGATTTCATCAGGCATGTGATGAGGCTCTCCGTCACACTCTGCAGATAGTGTCAGCTCTTCATGACATCATTCATTACCTGATCAGCTTCTCCAAACTGGGAAACAGACAAGACTCTTTAAGATTGGGGAGAGGACATGATGAAAGCATCGGTAGGTTTATTTTATAAACGAAGCGTTCCAAAAAAATTGCAGTAATGTTTAGGGATCAGTCAGTGGTTGGAAAGATGAATAAATCAGACTGCTATTTGCTCATGCAATGCTGAGAGTGAATAAGATGGAATAACTCAAAATTGACACATGACAGAAAAAATACTTCTTCTTTTTTTTAATCTAAAAGTGTAGTCATGCAGGGCTGAGATAATGTTCCTTGGAAATTTTAGCTGAAGACGTGCCTTCTTTGTGGCATAGATTCAACATGTTGCTGAAAACATTCCTCAGAGATTTTGGTTTGTTCTGACATGACAGCGTCACTCAGTTGCTGCAGATTTATTGGCTGCACATCCATGATGTGAATCTCCCAATGCACCACATCCCGAAAGCGCTCTATAGGACTGAAATCTGGTGACTGCGGATGCAGTTTGAGTACAGTGAACTCATTGCCATGTTCAAGAAACCAGCAAGATTATTTGAGCTTTGTAACTTGGTGCCTTATCATACTGGAAGCAGGCATCAGAAGATGGGTGGTCAAAAAGAAATGGACATGGCAACAATACTCAGTTCAGCTGATATTAAGGGGTCCAAAGTCTGCCAAGAAAATATCCCTGCACACACTTACACCATCACCACCAGTCTAAAACATTGATACAAGGCCAGATGGATCCACACTTTCATTTGTATGCCAAATTCTGACCCTATCATCCCAATGTCACACCTGAGACTCATCAGACCAGGAAATGTTTTTCCAGTATTCTGGGGAGCCTTTATGAAATATTAGTTTTCTATTCTTAGATCAGAGGAGAGAGAGTTACTGTTGCCTTCCTATTGGTTCAGACTGAACTGGCATACAACTTCCATATTCAATTAACCATCTTGGAATCTCAGGTATAACCAGGGACCAGGTGATATAGTAGAAAAGGAAAACCTGGATTTGGACAGCCATTCACACATTTGTTTTTTCCTCTCTGGGCGCTGTACAGGAACAGAGCTGCAGGAGCTCCAGCAGCAGGTCGATCATCTGTCTGATCCCAGCAGCCTGGAGTCCGTCGGCCGCCTGCTGCAGCTGCGCAGGCAGGTCCTCCTGCTGCAGTTTGATACTGCTGTCAGAATCTTTGTCAGGTCAGCGGTGAAATCGTCACTTCCCTCAGCTGTCTGCTACCATACTGAAACTTTCTCCATGACAAAGATATTTAAAGGCTGTTTTACTTTTTTCTTTTCTTTTATGGCTTCCTTTATGATGCCGTTTTCATGGATTTAAAAAAATACCAGCATTTAATAGAAAACATTTTCAGATGTTGCAAAACAACATGCTTTAAAAAAGATAGGGTATAATATTTTAAAAACATAAAGAAAAATATAGCTTAAATTTAGTGATTAGTTCATGTTGATGCATTCTCCACTGCCGGGTGATGTGAGGTGTTTGGCCAATTCAAATATTTCAAAGACTGAAAGCTTTTGCGGTGTCAGATGTTATTTCCAGTTACTCCCCTGAAGTTTCCCTCCATCACTCTTCTATCACAGCTTAATAAACCTTTATTAATGAAAGTATGTTTATCATTTCTAGGGAGGCTTTCCTCTCCTCTGGTGATTTTACTTCCTACCAGAGTGTGAGTGACAACATGGCGAACGCTCTCCCTCTGATGATTGGCTGCATCCAGACTGACTTCTTCAGTTTCACGCTGCCCGTTCCTCGACCTCTGGAGAATCAAGGCTGTCAGGTGGTGAACTCATATAATCATTTTAGAAAATCATCCTAACATACGTTTTCAAAAAACATGAGAAACACTTTAGAGGATGAGAGGAAACGTGCTCTGTCATGTCATCTTTCTGTGGCTTTGTCTGCTGCAGGCGCAGAGGATGTATCCGTGGAGGAGTTTCATAGCCTGTCACGGACTGCTCCCTCTTCATGGTTGGGATGTCCCACCTACTGAATACTGCATGCAGGTTCACCTCCTCATATGCTTTTTTTCACCTGTTAATGGTGGTGATGGGACTTGGTAGATTTGGTCTTAAAATATATTTTGCCATCAATATGTCATAATTTTGGGTCTGAAAGTTTCTTCTTGTTAAAAGGAGTTTTTCCTTCCCACTTTAGCCAAGTGCTTGCTCATATGGGTTGTGTGATTGTTTGGGTCTTCTCTGGATTATTGTGCGGACTTTACATTACAATATGAAGCACACTGAGGGGACTGCTGTTGTGATGTGGCACTAAACAGATGGGACCTCAGTATTGTTATCATTAAGAGAAAGATGCTCTCAAGTAAATTCACGATCATCCGCTAAAAAGAAAGTCGTTGTATTTCCTATCTTTATTTTTACAGTTGCAAAATGAGTGCGCACTTCTTTCTTGCATTGTCCTTATTACCCATAATTCTCAAATAGGCTTAAAAGTCTAGATTCAAACAACACAAACAACCTTAAGCAACTACACAGCTTTGTTTTTTTTTAATGCATCGTTAAACTCTCCCAGTGATAGTTAAAAAGATTTCATGGTTATTTGCAGCTCTGTTTGAGCAGCCTGAGCAGTCGCAGCAGACTGCAGGCCAATGCTGCAATCCTCGGGGTGTCCCTGCTCATGGAGGACGTCCTGAACGGTGGAAGAGAGGCAGAGCCTGTTCGTCTCCATGGCAACAAAGATGACCTTCAGCATAGTGGCACACCTAATGAAGTAACGACAATTTCTAACAAGGTCATACCAGTGACGCTTTCACGTTAGGGTTCACACATTAGTGAATAAAAGCTGTAAGTAAATCACTAAGACTGCTGATACGATAGCTATTCCTTTTTTTTATTGCAGGGAAATAAAAGCTGCAGAGAATATGATGATGAAGAAGAAGAGACAAAGATTGATTCCTCAGACCTTCAGGATCCAATCAGAGTCCAGTCTGTGCTGAAAGGTTTTCTCCTGCTGACGAAGCAGCTCGAGGTCTTCAAGGAGAGCTGGGCTCTAAGACGTTTAGGCGTCGACGTCTTTAGGACACCAGCTTTGTATCAACAGTTTGTAAAGCTTTACCGGTAATTAAAGAATATCAAAAATCAGACACTCAAATAATGTTATTTACTCATATCAGGAAATAATTGTTTGTTTTGGTGACAAAAATTGTAAAAGTTGATGTTGTTTTAGGATGATGTAAGTTACATTTAGATCTTTCTAATTCAATAATCATTTTACAGTAATTATTCACTTTGTTTTTAGAGATGAAATCTTTTACCCCAGTATGAGAGCTCTGGCTAAACAAATGGATAAAGAGCATCACTATGAAGTTTTCATCTCTGGCACCCAGTCTCTTCTGCCCCCTCCTGGAGCTTCAGAGGTTGATGTGAAAGCCTGGCAGGTACAAGCACAATGAAAACCGCACAATTAAATCATCATGTCATAATAACAGGAACTTATAGTGCTGCAAAATCTACTTTTTACAGCTCCACCTGCTGATGGAGAGCACAGAGTGCGACATGATTAGAGCAGTGCAGAGAAAGATGAGCAGAGAGCTCACACTAGTGCTTTCAGAGAAAACTCAACAAGATAATCAGCTCCCCACAAGTGCGCACAAACACCACTGAATCTACCTTTAAATACCCATTCAAAATATTTTTACTATTAACTATATGATTGCAGTAACATAATGTTTTCACATGTAAGCAGAGCTGTGGAAAAGAAGTCAAATGAAGTACAGTTTGTCCCCTGAGCAGCCACAGATGGTGGAAACATTCATCCAGCAGCTGATGCAGGGAGCTGAGCAGTCGGAGGGAGAGGTAGGGAAAATACCCACTCATGCTTTGTTCTCCCCTAAAATCTTTTAATAATGTGCTGCTACTGTTGACAGGCTTCTGATTACTGTGTGGAGAAAGGGAGTAGGATCTCTGCTGAAAAAGAGAAAAGAAACTCAAACCTGTGTATTTTATGTACTTACATTCATTGTTATTTCAAATGTGGGCTGTATAATGCTCTTAAAACCCTGCTCTGCTAAGGCATGCCTTCAAAAACACACTAAATACCTTAAATGCTTGCTCTACAAAGGCTGCCATTCCTCCTGAGCTGATTATACAAGCTGGTTGCACTCCAGCGCTATCATTATCATTTCTAACAGCCCCAAGTACACAAAGTATTTGGAAAAACATGCAAAATGTGCTGCTTATTCCTATCATTTCCAGTGCACAGGAAGAAAGTAAAGCTGTTTAGTTAACTGTTTTCCTGTCCATAAGAAGAGGAGAAAGGAGTGGGAACATGCAATATGCAAACATGTGGGACAGGGAACATGAGGTGTTGCTTGGTATCAGCTTTAGGTAGACGTTTCATTTGACAGGTGTTTGAGAAATGTCTTATTTTAGAAAGAGAAGGTAATCAGTCCATTTCCACCAGGATTTTTCTTCCTTGAGAGTCTGCAGAATAAAGGTGGCAATCATCTTTCCCACAGAGCATATGTGGAGTAATGTACAAACTCTTTTTAAAAAGGTAAAAATTAAGGGGAAGTTTTCTCTAAAGCAACATTTTTACATGCAACTAAATGTTTACAAGCTGCTGTCGGACCAGTAATGTCTTCACACTTGAGGTAATGAATGCTATGGTAATTTAGGCCTTTTAATGATTTCTGTGAGCTGTTCCTATAGCAGTTATAAGTGGTGCTGAAGGTTCTTCAATAGCTTTTAACTTCACAACATATAAACTTTTCATCAGTGATGACAGACGAGACAACTATTGAGCTATTTGTACGGTGGCCCTGAGAGGCCAAATGGACTGCAACTTAAGAAAACACCAGCAATAAGAAAATTGCTGCAAAAGCACACAAAACACAACGGAAATAGGGAAAAACGACAACAGATATAGGAAAAAAGAGGAAAAACGAAAACAGATTTCCAAAAGCACAAGGGAAGTGTTTCTGGGGAGACAATAACCTGACGGACCAGTTGCAGGAACCCAAAACATGGTAGGTGTGTTTTATCATGATTCATATAATACTGATGACGGATTTTTACACTTATAGTTAGGCTAACACGCTTACCTCTCATCTTTTCTTTCCTCACAAAACCAATAGATCCTCCACTTCTTTTAAGTGTCTCCCAGTGCAATTCTTAGCATATATTGGTTCCTGCAACTGGTCCGTCGGGTTATTGTCTCCCCAGAAACACTTCCCTTGTGCTTTTGGAAATCTGTTCCTATTTCTGTTTTGTTTTTTCCTATTTCCGTTGTGTTTTGTGTGCTTTTGTAGCATTTTTCTTATTGCTGGTGTTTTCTTAAGTTGCAGTCCATTTGGCTTCTCAGGGCCACCGTATATTTGGCCTAAATGACAAGAGATATGTTTGTAGGAATGATTGTGAGGCTTTCTAACCTAAGAACACTGTGCCAGCTGTCCACCACGGTGGTGGTAGCATCATGGTCTTGGGGCTGTTTTGCTGCCAGTGGTACTGCTACATCACACAAAGTGGATGCAATAATGAAGGAGGAGGGCTAACTCCAAATTCTTCAACTATTGAAAACTTATGGGCTGCGCTTAAAACCAGATCCATGCCAGGAAACCAACAAATTTAAATGAACTCTCCCAAGAGAGGTGGTCAAATATACAAATACAAGAATTATGTCAGAAACTCATTGATGGCTTCTAAAAGTGTCTGGTTGAAGTGTAACTTTGCTAAAGGACATTTAACCAAATATCAGTGGGGGTGTCTGTAAATATTTGACTGGATAAAGAAACCCCTTCTTGTTTTTATGCTCTACAATAATTCTACCCTGGAAAAAGAGCAGTTGAAAGACATCATTAAAAGCCTAAAATTACCATGACATTAATTTCCTTCTGACTACACTTGTAAGTATCACTTTCACATGTATTGTGTGAAGAAACGCCAACACACATAGAGAGAATATAAAGGTGCAGCTTGCTGGCTATTAAAACTTATATTCCAAAGAATGGGGGGAATAAAGTATTAATGCAAGCTGCTAAACTTTAGATATTCATTAATAATATTCTTGGCTGTTTTATTTTTTAGCTGAAGGTCTCTCGGGATCATCTGCAGCAGTGTCTCACTCACCTCAGCTCCTCAGTGATGGAGCGAGAGCGCCAATGCTTTCTGCTTTACTCACAGTTTTATGAACAAATCCTGCAGCAGCACACTCAGCTTCTGTACCAGAGAGAACAGGTGTGGAATATCTTTTTATCTGAGTAAATATATTATTGGCAGTTTATATTTTAAAAAATGAAATCTATTATCTTTCACCATTTTAACTGCAGGATTTGAAGAGTCTGAAGGACGCTCAGACAAGTAATTCTCACAAAGAGGTACACACAGTGATTCCCATCTGTAGCCTCTATGATTTTGTGAATTTAACAGAAAAGCAAATTTGAGCTGCTTTAGGAATGGAAGTCGTGTTTGAGATTGAGAGCTTTCTAGAAAACAAAACTACTTTTTGAGCTTTATTAATCCACAGGTGGCAGATTTATGCCGCGGGATGATGTTGGAGGTCTCAGCCCTGCGGGTCCAAGTTGCTCACCTGGAAGAAGAGAAAATTAATTTAGAGGAACAGCTCGGCCTCAAATTCAAAGAACGCTACCACCCTCTGGTCCGACACCTTTTCTCTACCTGCATCCAGTTAAAGGTGAAAGAACAAGGCCCCCTGTTAAAGGGCTACAACAAAACTTTCACCCTCGACATGCAAATGTTGTAGTAGAAATTAAGACCCATCAGACGAGGAGTTTTTTTCACTCTTCTGTTTAATTTTGGTGAGATTATGCAAATTTTAGCCTCTGTTTTGAGTTCTTAGCTGGCAGAAGTGACACAGTGTGACTCGCTGATTAATTTTTAATCAATTATATTTCTATAGCATCGACAGTACACTCACCGGCCACTTTGTAGTTTTCACCAGTTTTGTGTTAGCAAGTAGCTGAAGTGGTGAAAACTACAAAGTGGCTGGTAATTGTACTGTTTCTTTATAACTAGAATATATACTTTTCATATATCATATTTGAGCAGAAAGAGGTTGAATGACACTTTCTCAGAAGTTTCTCTGTACCATAATAATTTGCTAATATCTGATTGTTGGTGTTCTCTCTGTAATATTGTAAGATCTTTACCATGCAATATAATGCACCTTGTTGTGACTGTTGTTGATGCTATAGAAATATAATTGATTAGATAATAACTTTAAATTATGTGGTAAAACGTTGCTTATTCTTTAGTTCTTTATTCCTGAAATGCATGAACAAGTGTTATTTTGTCATATCTCACATTTTGATTTCTTAAAGATTTGTTTGATGTTGGCTTTCAGGCCAGACTTGATGAGTATCCCCGACAAATGGAACGGGACGTAAGTGCGATGGTGAACAGAGCACGGGGGGAAGGCGTGGACAAGATCATCAAGCTCAAGAGGAGGTACGGCTGCACCAAAGACGATGATGGACTCACCCTCACACAGTTAAAGGTACAGAAAGTTTTTATGTGTAGGCAGTTAAAAAGAGCAGAAGTACTGAAGAGGATCGGTGAATGTACCACTTTCATACCTGTTATGTTAAGAAGGAAGAAGTCCACGAGTTGAAGCTGGAGAACAGCCGGCTGACTGCTCTGCTCTGTAAACTGAAGGCTCTGAGACGCTGGAGGCAGGTGGTCGACCAGGAGAAACTTCACAGGCAACTGCTCCAAACCAAGCAGGTCAGCAGCAGGATGAAGAAATATTCAGCAATTAGTTTTACCTCCTGCAGGGAGGAAAGGAAACAGCATGAATCCAAAGCTTGTGTTTAAACTTAGAGTTTTAATTTAAACAAATAATGTAACCCTTCATGTATTCGAATACTGCAATTTAAGTGTTTCATGTTTTCTTTTGCTTGACCTGCTTAATCCTTACTAATTTTGTCAGCTTTGCATTATTTTTCTAAGCCCATATTTATACATTTATGAACTCAGTGCCACACACTGGTCATTTTGCAGAGGGAGGTTACCACTCGCACCGAGGCTCTCAGAGTGAAAATGTTATCAGAGAAGGTGGCTCTCCTGCAGGAGGAGCTGGACTTTGCACAGCAGGCGCTGACCTGCTCTCAGGCCGAGTGCAGCAGCATCAAGAAGCAGCTCAGCAGGAAGGTACATGCACTCCTATCCACACCTGCTAACATCAGCTGAAACTGCAAATACTCTGAAATTCATTAAAACTATTAAATGTTTGGTATGTATTTCTTAACCTTGGTGAAGGTGCTCTTGAACGCTTTCAGAAGCAGTACAGGTTTATTTTAAAATGCCAGGATTTTAAAATTTAACTACATTTTTTGCCTCCTTGCTAATCATGCAGATACTTACATTGTATTGCTGCTTCTCCAGCTTTCTCTTATTGGCTTTTTTGGATCTCTGAGGACAGGATCTGGCTTTTTGGAGGCTCACTGCACATGTTGAAGTGTTTAAATCACATTTCGCTCCCATAGACTTCCTGATTCATGTAAAGCTGTGCATTTTCAGTTTTTACAGTGACAAGAGCTGTCGGGAGAAGAAGGCTGGATGTATTCACTGAATGTTTGCTTTTTCTCGCTCACAGACAGAGGAGTTCCAGGTGTTCAGGCATCGGTCTGCACGGGAAGCCCACAGCAGACAGGAGCTGGACGCTCATCGAGTGCAGACCTTGGAACAAATGAGAACCGACATGGAGGATAGAGACAGACAGCTCAGGGCCTTCGGTGAGCAGCTGGACAGAGGCAGCAGGATAAACAGGCTACAAAGAGAGCGCAGTGCCAAAGAGATCCGGCAGGTCTGTACGTTAATTAATGTGTTATGCACCACTGATTGCAGGCTGTCTTCTGTGCAAACCCTCCAAAAATCCACTTTTCATGAGCAAAAAAATAAACCTGGTCAGTGGATTTTAAATAGATCAACTGAAGAAATTAAATTTGAAAAAAGATCATGGTATTTTAAGTAAATTAACCTCTGAACATCTTAACTGAGAGTCAAATAAAACCAATTAACAGACTATATCTGTAGGTTCTCAGTCTTTCAGGTCATGGTAGTCTTAAGCACTTTAGTTGGACTTCTTTTCAATTCATGAAGACTTTTCGCTTCATCCAAGAAGCTTCTTCAGTTCCAGTGTTAGAGTCCCAGGTATTTACCCACCATGGAGGTTATGCAGAAAGTCACTGATCCACCCCGCAACCACTTGAGTTATTAATGGTCACGTGATCCAAACTGTGAATCAAGGTGTGGTTCTTGATCGCTGGGCAGGCTCGTCAGAAATTCAATTTCTAAAAAATATCTGATGGAAAAACTCAGCATAACATGCGAGTTTATGTCAGATCCAACAACACCGTTAGACACACACTGGTTCATCCCAAAGGCACAAAACACAAACACAATCTAAGCAACGTATTGTGTGCTGCTCAGTGCTGCGAGGAGTGCTCATAACGTTACACAGGTAAAGCAGACAACCACTCCACAGGTGCATGGCTCAACATAGAAGAACTCATCAGGACAGACTGTTTTCAGGATGATAATGTTCATACTTTGGCCTGACAAGCCATCAATGTCCACTCTGAACGACTCTCATTGAAAAGGCACAGTGCCCTCCAATACCAGCTATCAGAAACCTCAATTAATACCTATTAATACCTCCCTCCTGATTTCCTATCTTTAATTTGCATTATTTTAATATTAGACAAAGGTAACCTAAGTATATTAAAAAAAATCACTTTTTAAATGATGATTTCATCTCAATCGGATTTAGGTCTGGACTTTTATCCTGCGTCACTCTGCCAGATTTTTGCCATTTGGGTGATTTTTTTTTAAAGTGATTTTGAAGGTCTGGGTGTGGCTAGTAAAATTGGACTCTTAAAGCTAATAGCTAAAAAAAAGGTTGCTCACAGTTATTTCATGATTTAAAAAGGGGGTAATTATATTTTTCACAAAGGGCCAGGTAGGTTTAGATTTTTTCCCCCTTGATTAATAATAATCATTTAAAAACCGCATTTTGTATTTACTCGGGTTAACTGTGTCTAATATTGAAACATGTATGTGTGACAAAAAAATGGAAAAATAAAAACAGGAAAGGGACAATTAATTTTTAACAGAACTGTATAATGAGATCCTTTCCCATGTGATTCAACAGTCACACTTTGACCATGTGACCTTAATGGATTGCATGATGACACGACTCTCAGGACCACCTCCGATGGGACAAATCCACGAGGGGTTGAATACCTGAGACTCTTCATCAGTTTGCAGAACTGAAGAAGCCTCTTGGATGTGAGGTTAAAGGATTTTTGCATTGCCTTGGTGCACAAATCCTGTAGAGATACTTACAGATACAGAGTTAGTCTTGGCCTCATTCTGGTGTTAGATCTGTCAAGGGATCAGAAGGATTCAGCCTTTGGGACTAATGAATGTCATTAGTAATTATCAATGCACATAGTGTTTTTATTTATTTATTTTAAATTTAAGCAGGAATAAATTAAAAACAAAACTTTTAACCACACTGTGTGGGTCCAGGTGAGGGGCCAGCTACAGCAGCAACGCAGCCTTAAACAAGAGGCCTTTCAGCAGCTGGATAAACTGCAGAACCAGGTGAACGATGTGGAGGCAGTTCTCTCCAGAGGAGCTTCGACAGCAGGTAAAAGCCTTCCAGGCTCTCCTGATACTCAACAGCATGACAGACCAACAGCTTGCTCTGCCTGTAAGATTTTGTCTGCTTCAGACATTCTTGACTTGACATTTCACTCCTACTTTCTTGTTATGGGTTATATCACAGGTCAAAGCAGGACTTATTGCACGCTGTCAGTCAGCAGACTGAGTACTAGAAGTCCCTCGACAGGTACTGAGCCCACCACCTTCATCTCAGAGCAGTGAAGCAATAATGTAAAGCTGCTCATGCGGTTCATGAGTGAAATCGAAAGCCATCAGATTATCCAGACACTCATATCTTTTTGTGATGACATTTTAAATTTCTTTATAGATATTATTTTCACACTGCAGCATAGCTCTCACTCTGTTCTATTTCTGTGTGCACAGGTCTGCACCGGAACAGGCAGCATTCAGCCCTGCAGCTTGGCAGCCTCACAAACTACACCACACCTCAGGACTTTGCAACAGAGCCAAGACAGCAGAGAGCAGAAACAGCTAGAGGTCATTCAAACACGAGCACAGACAGACCTAAAGCAGTGAGTGAAATAATCATTTAAAAACTTGTTTCATCCCTAATGTAAAAAACAAGAAGGTGGGTGGGGGGATACTTTTTTACAGCACGGTACATTTTGGAGTTTTAAAGCATATGAATTCAATATGTCCCTACTAATGAAGATTACACCTATATAATAATAGGACAACTACTAAATGGTGAACCTAAAGTGAGACAGTACATTGCTGGTTTCAAGGTCAAGAATGTGTGAAAATGCTTTAAAAGCTTTTGCGGTCACCCATCTTCAAGGATTCAAGGAGCTTTATTGTCATTCGCATCACATGTTAACATGAGGTGGAACGAAATTATGTACACACGGTCCCGGAGCGAAAAGAAACAAAATAATGAAGAAACAGATTTTTTTTTTTTTTTTTTTAAAGTAATAAATAAATAGTTGGGGTTTTTTTTACAAACAGAATAACAAGTAATAAAATAATACGATAAATAATACGAAGTAGAGTGCAACAAACTGAGTACCAGTACGGAGTATGGATATAGTGTAGGTATAAATGTAGGTATAAATACTTTAGCAGGTGTCTTTCATTAAGTGTGAAATTCCGAGCAGCAGGGACTAAAGACAATCTGGATCTGAAGACAAGACAATCTGTTTCGTTAGACGGTTATAGCAGGTTGCCCATTTTTATCTCTTAGATGTTCAGCTTGAATCCACCTTTGTTTCTCTTTTAGGATCTGTGTCGCCTGTGCGTCCCGACAGCCGAGACTTTGTTCCCAGATCTGTGAGGTGCAGCAATCAGTCATACACACAAACTTGATTAGCAGATTAGCTTGCTGTAGGCTTACCTATAATGTTTTATATCTCTGTGAGAACTGAATGTTATCTATTCCATTCCCAAAGCTGTCTTCCCTTTAACCTACAGCACAGCATCTTGATGTTGCTCCTCTCCATATTTCACTAACTTTTTAAATATTCAAAATAAATATTTTCAAAGCTCTTAACAAAACCCTTATCACTGATATTTTACTTTTGGGATATTTCTATAATTTTCCTTTATTTTTATCAATCATGTTTTGGCAATCCGTACTTAACTTTTGTCAATTAATAGCATTACATCATGTCTACTTCAGGGTGTCTAATACTCATATTAGATATAGACCAATTTTAGCTTATTGCAAATTTGTCAGAGGAATCATGTCAAAGTTCATTTTTCAGTTGTAGAATGATCCACTTGGTCACATCTTATGAAATAAAACCAAATGATGACATTTTTAAGTGGGCAAAAACAGCAACAACAAAAACCTGTTTTATCATAAGCTCTAAAAAATCATTAAAAATAATAACTGTTTAGCATGTGTTGCATAGTAACTGTCTTATGTTCAGACTGTACATAAAAGGTGGACATAGCCATGTTTATATCAACCATTTGATTGTGAACAAACCTTTTAAAGACTCGAATTGAGTGTTTTGGAAGTGAGGTTCTTGGAACCAGTCATACCTGAAAAAAGCTACCCGCTTTATTATCACCAATTACAGTAATTAATAAAATGATTAAATACCAATAAATACAAATTCAGGTTTAAGACACTTTTCACTTTTCAAACCTGGAAGCTGAAAAATATCAGTTTGTTTGTTTCTGAGTTCTTCCATTATGGCTCCTGATATTCCTTCCTTTCGTGTCATGGACTGAGATCTGAGTGCTCCACCCAGCTGATGTCCTCCAGGGCCTCAAGGTTTTTCACACATGGCCACTAACAACATGTCATTAACTTCAGCATCATTTTGGATGTTTGACAATCATGCTGATGAAGTAGGATAAACTGTCGCGAGTAAAAACTGTGTATTCCCCAGCTGGTTAATAAAAGGCTCTTTGTGACTGCTTTTGGCGGGTAACATAGTGCTGCATTCAAATGGAAGTGACAGACTTGTCTACAGACACATGCCAGTAAAAGTGGCGCCCTTTGACACATGATTTCTGCAGCACTAAATCAAACTTCTACTAGTTGAACCTTCTCCCTTTCTGGTTTGTGTCCAACTTTATCACGATGTACTATCAGTTGGCCAGTAGCTGGCAAGTATTTGCAGAAAAACTACAGGTAACCATGGCAATCTGCTTGCAACCAAAGCAATAACCAGGAGGTTTTTGGTTCAAAACCCTTGTGTCTGAGGGCTCTTTGGATCGCTGATATCAATCTCAGACACCTGTCGTAATTAGTTTACCAGGTGAGCCCAATTAAAGGAAAACTATTTAGGAAGGATGTTCCACATTATTAAGCATGCCACAGTTTTTAAGCAATATGGGAAAGAAAAAGGATCTGCTGCAGAAAAGTGTCAAATCGTGCAATACCTTGGGCAAGGTATGAAAACATTGGATATTTCCCACAAAAAAAAGTGCGATCATTGTGCTGTGAAGAAATTTGTGGCGCAGATAAAGGCATAATGAGGAAGGTATCTGCCAGACAAATTCATCAGATTCATCAGATTACAGTGGGGTAATGTGTGGAAGCACAACAGTATAAAAAGGTATGCTTATATATATTTTTTTATATAAAAAATTAAAGAAAATACAAACTTCATCTTTTAATACTGCTACCTTGGACTATGGTCAGTTTTGTCTTTCTATAATTGATCTCCACAGTAGCACCTTCAGATTTAAGTTCCCAGTGGTCCAGATCACTCTCAGCTCTCCTGTGGCAGTCCGGTGGTGTACAGGTAGGACACAGTTCCTGATTGGATCTGAAATGTTTGTCCTTGGATGTGATGGTTGGAGATCTGCTCGCTGGTCTGACTGATGGAGATGGGTTGGCTGCTCTGGCTGCTGACGTGAATAGCCCGAACTTGTTGTTGTTCCCTGCTCACCTGCCCCTCCGAGGGCTCCTGAGCAACAGGCAGCTGCTGGATTGGCTGATGCATCACCTGCAGCTGTTGGATGGGACGCTGTGTTATCTGAAAGGGCTGCGGAGGACCGTGATGGGCCTGCAGCTGCTCCATAGCCTCTTTACTCAAAGTGATAACATGCATCTGCTCAGCCTGGTGCATCATCTGACCCTGCAGCATGCTGATAGTGTGAATCTGAGAGGTCTGATCGACTACATCACCCTGAGTGACCAACGCCACATTCTGCACGTGCCCTGATGGCCGGGCGAGGAGGGTGAGTTTAGAGGGGGCTGACTGAGCCATCTCTCCCTCTGTGCTGATGAGGTTGATCTCATGGTCCTGACCTGGAATAAAGTTAATGTGGTCCACATCCTCCGTCACCACCAGCTGGAGCTCCTGTTCAGAGCTGGCAGGCAGCTGGTACTGCTGCAGGTGAAGGATATTTCGCACCTCTTCCTGCGGGGCTGCCGAGCCATCTTTTGCCGCCGTATCCAATGAGGCCTCTCCACTCGCAGCTCTCTCCTTGTTGTGGGATTTGGTGTGTGTCTTCAGATTGTCCAGGCGTGTAAAAGAAAGCGTGCAGAAGGAGCAGGTGAAGGGTTTCCTCCCCGAGTGGGAGGCAACATGTCGTCGTCTTGCACTGGGGTCTGAAAAGGACTTCTTGCAGATGTTGCAGTCATAAGGCTTCTCACCTCTGCAAAACCAGATACTGAGGCAGTTATGACCACATGTCTACTCCTGGGTCATATATTATACAGCAGGGAGCAAAAACTGTTAAAAGTGGAGTGAAAATCAAATATAACAGCTCACCTGTGGATTCTGATGTGAGTCTGCAGTGTGCTCTTGGCTGTGAAACATTTTCCACAGATCTCACAAGTGAAAGGCTTCTCACCTGTGTAAACATTAACTTCATCAGCTGCTGTAGGACATGCTTCCAGATATAAAGCAGATATCAATAGCAGAAGAACGACTTGGAGAGCTGATCTTACCTGTATGAGTTCTCACGTGCTTTTTCAGTTGAGCTGCATCCATAAACTTGTGATGACACTGAGCACATTCTGGTAATGATTTACCTTTATTTAAAAATAAATAAAGATTAAATGATTTAACCTTCAGATTGATGGAATACACTGACCTGAGCTCTTGCAGTTTTCCCCATGTCTTACCTGTGTGAACTCTGTAATGGCTTTTAAGTTGCCTTTTCTGAGTGAAAGTCTTTCCACATTTATCACAGTCAAAGGATTTCTCTTCTAAAGAAACAAAACGGAGCTCATTAGAGATCAACATCACAATATGCTAGAGCACTTCAGCTTTAGTGCCATTAAGAGAAGGAAGACGTCTCTACAGCCGATATCAATCCATCTTGCCAAATGTTTCGAACAGCTCATCATGTCACACATTAAAGCTGCCATCCCTGCAAACCTTGATCCACACCAGTTTGCATACAGGGCAAACAGGTCGACAGAGGATGCCATAATAACAGCTCTTCATACAGCCCTCACACACCTGGACTGTAGTAACACCTATGTGAGAATGCTATTTGTGGACTTCAGCTCTGCCTTCAATACAGTTCAACCCCACAAACTGGTTAATAAACTAAGCAACTTAGGACTCAGCAGCTCACTGTGCAGCTGGATACTGGACTTCCTGAGCAACAGACCCCAGAACGTAAGAATGGGAGAGCACACCTCCTCCACCCTCATTCTGAATGTGGGTGTCCCACAGGGGTGTGTCCTCAGTCCCCTCTTATACTCACTTTTCACCCATGACTGTTCACCAATCCACACCAGTAACACCATTATAAAATTTGCTGATGACACCACTGTCATAGGACTGATCGACAACAACGATGATTCAGCCTACAGAGAGGAGGTTCAGCATCTGAAGCAATGGTGTGACGACGACAACCTGCATCTGAACACAGCCAAGACCAAGGAGATGGTAATCGACTTCAGAAGAACAAAGCGATCTGAGCACTCTACCCTCTACATTGATGGGGAGGAGGTAGAAAGGGTAGAAAGCTTTAAGTTCCTCGGAGTCCACATCTCGGCCGACCTTACCTGGTCCACAAACATCTCCCACCAGGTAGGGAAAGCACAACAAAGGCTGTACTTCCTCAGGAAACTACGTCAGGCCCAATTACCCCAAAGACTGCTAGTAAACTTCTACCGCTCCACCATTGAGAGCCTTCTGACTTACTGCTGCACACTCTGGTTCAACTGCTGCACTGCGGAGGACAAGAGGAAACTGCAGCGGTGGTGAGGGCAGCAGAGCGGGCAATCGGCACTTCACTAACCCCCTCAGAGACATCTATACTGGCAGACTTCAGCAGAAAGCCAGCATCATCATCAAAGACCCTCGCACCCTGGACACTCACTTTTCCCCCTTCCCTCTGGTAAACGCTACAGGTCCATCAGGTCGAAGACAAACAGACTCAACAGAAGTTTTTACCCACAGGCTGTCAAACATGCCCTACCTCCACCCTGATTGGAGGATAACTGCACTGCCAACACTCATGGACATTACACCTTATTTATAAATCGTATTTCTGTTTATACTTCAATGCAACCAACACCCTTACCTCTTTAAACTGTATTTATTATAACATTATTTAGTATAGTTCCAACAGCACCCCCCCCACTCAATGTGCAATATCATCCCCCCCACACACTCAATGTGCAATATCACTGATCACACTGCACCTCTCAATGCACCTGCTAGTTAGATGGCATGTATGTGTATGTATATAGATGTAAGCGTGTGTGGAAATATGTGTGTATGCATGTACGGATGCAAATATGTATATATACATATATGTATGTATGTGCGTGTATGTTTGCAGGTGTATGTATAACTTGTACATATCTTTCTTGTGTAAATGTAAATTTGTCATTGTGTAAATACTTACGCTATTGTGTACTCCACACACATGGAGAGATGCCAAACTGCCTTTCACTGTTCTTGTAACAGTGACAATAAAAAGCTATTCTATTCTATTCTAAAAATAGGCAACTCACACCAAATAAATCTAGGTGAATCAAAAGCACAGGCAAGACACAAAATGTGGGCATTTGATTTTTGGGCACCCTTTAAAAAGGTATTAAGAAGTAACAGGTAGTAAGCTGAAAATGCTTAGTTTTCCTACCCAGAGAAACAAAACATCTTAATTCTTCTTTGAACATGTTTTTACCCCTTAGCTGTAAAAAGCTTTTTCCCTACGTTGCTTCATTTATGTTAAAGAAGTCATGTATTTACTGGGCCCAAGTGTATCTAATAGAAGTAAAATATATTATTTTATTACATTATAATAGCACATGAGATCCCGCTCTATTTTCCGCTGTGATTTTTTGCATACATTTTTTACTCGCTGTGTTTAGTGACGTATTTGGCTAAATAGAATGGGACTGTATTGGTGATTTCTGTGGGTCTTTATGAGCTTGATGGATACACAGCTAGGAGAGACTGGATGATTCACATCAGCAACCATTGCATTATTTTTTTTTAGCCATCACTACACATGATCCACTTCTAGGAATCAAGTCCAGACACTGGAATGTTATCTGTTCTATATCTGCTTGTTCATGTAGTGTTACTCATTTGGGCGACATCCAGGAAACTTCAAGCTGCACGATGCAGTGAACAGCTTGTGAGGCAGTGCTTTAAGAAGTGCCTGATATGCTTTGGCTTTGCATTATATTGATGAAACATAGTCTTTCAATACCGGTTGATCGTGTTCATTTCTTTTTACCTTACAACATAAAGCGCCTTGAGGCAACTGTTGTTGTGATGTGATGTTATATAGATAAACTTTTTTGGAAAGCTTACTTTCAGGAAATTATGAGGATTCCTGGAAATTGTAAACCAAGTTACCACTTATCAAACATGAGAAACTGAGAAGTCAGTTCATCGGGTCCTACCTTCATGGAGGTTCATGTGCTCTTGCAGGGAGTGTTTGGTGGAAAGCGCTTTGGAGCAGACGGTACAAACAAATGGCTTTTCTCCAGTGTGCATGCGCTGGTGAGCCAGCAGAGTGTGCTTCTGGGTAAAACTCTTCCCGCAAACCGTACAGTGGAAAGGCTTCTCACCTGGAGTTAAAGAAAGTGGTGCTACTTTTACAGGTGCGGATGTGATGACTGCTACTCTCGTCAGTCGTAGTCATCTGTACTTATGTGTTTTTCTTTTCTTTGTTTTTTACAGAATGACATTTGAAAAGTTAAAAACATTTATTTTTATTACTGTTTAGGGAATTTAAACAATGTCCAAAAACTCTAGAAAAAAGGCCAAATTTGTATTAAACCTCCATTCTGACCTCTCTTTAAATCAGTGTAATTACCTGTATGAGTGCGCTGGTGAATCTTTAAAAACAGGTGGCTTTTAAAGACTTTTCCACAGTCCTCACATCGTGCCTCAGTGTCAGGGTATTTCCTTTTCCTGCCCCTCTTCCCAGGCTCTTTGTGTCCTGCTGTGTTAGTGCCCACTTTGTAGCCCTTATATTTTACCGGTGGGTTGATTTTGCGTTTGCTCTGCCGGCTTTGGTGTTCTTCGGGGTCCTCATCTCTAGATTGAGACTCAGTTTTTGGATTATCTCCTGCCTGTCGGTCCTCTGAGCTCTCACATGGTTCTCTCTTACCCATCAGCGCTGTCACAGGTGCACCTACATCTTTCCTTGGCCGCCCTCTTTTGCGCTTCACCAGCTCTGCATCCTCAGCTTTGTTTGCTTTTGCATCATCGCCTTTGACCCCTGCTGCAGAGCGAGTTAGGTCAGTGAGCACTTTGACAAGGTCACCGACTTCCATTCGATGAGCCGTGGCGAGGAGCTGCTCTGTGGCGCTTTCCTCAACAAACACCTGAGCGCTGTAGATGAACTCCAGCACTGCAGCAAACATGTTTGGTGTCATACCGTCGAGCCGGTAGGTGGACCGATGGATCTGATCTTCTGCTGTGAACATCACGGAGAAGTACTCACTGCTTGCTGCCAGCAGGGCTTTGTGGGCCTTGAACTGCACATCCTCCACCACAAGAGTGATGTCACACAGCAGGTCACTTTTCCTGAGCTTGTTGAATTTGCTCAGGATGCTCTGTTTATGTGACTCTGAATGAAGGTGAGTCATAAGCGATGAAGGTGGACTTGTTGATTTCTGAGACATCTTTGTCGCAAAAACAACCACATCTGTCCCTGAAATGAATGAGAACAAATGAAAACAAGATGAGTGTACAGCTAGTTTAGAAGTTTATATGCACTCATCATGGGCATGAAGGTCATGGTAATTTGGGGCTTTTAAAGAAGACATTTATGCCCATTATGATATGATAATATGTAATCTTCTGACCTCAGCAGTATAGAAGTTTGGCTTAAAGTATCAGAGGTACAGTGTGTTTTTAAATATATAAAAAGTTTTGGTATTACCACTGCTATTACTACTTACTCATACATGACCAGTGGAATCTACATTATCCGTTTATCCACTAGTAAATGTTCAGTCTGTAAAAATTTAGGACAAATATTAATAACAGCAATTTCTCAGGAATTTGTCACATTTAGGACACCAGACACGACTGGATTGTCCAAATATCCGTCTGTCGTGTAAGCATACACTAGGTATTATAGATCTAGGATTAATTTCTATTGGAGAACTAATCAATCTGTAGTGATCAGTCCTGCTAAACTAACAAAAAACAATCTTCATATTACAATAAAATAAATAGAATTATAAATGGATAATATAAATAGAAATATAATAAAAACTGTCTACAATGTTGAGAATATCGTTGTTTAGTTTATCCCCATGTCTTTAAAATCAGTTCTCACAATGAAACTCTGGATAATATTTATTTTTCCAATACTAAAAGACACAAATGCTAAATAATCCAACTTGTGAAAGGCTGACGGGCTCATTTTTGGGACTTGGAACCATAATGGTAATTACATTCACCTCATGCAGTGACTTACAGTGGATATTTTTCACTGTTCATCACATTCATGCAGAGTTCACTGACATTCAGCTTCAATAATGTTTGCAGACGAATGGATGTTAGCAAGCAAGCTAATTGTCTCAAAGCAAACAATGCACCGCTGCTGATTTGAAACGGGCCACGAACAGCAGAAATAGCGAAGAATGCGACCGAAGTAATGCTTTCAAAAGAAGTTAACTCTAATCATTTTCGGTCTGGTGACAGGACTTGAGCAGTTGAAAGCGTATAAACCGCGGTTTAATTTGAACTAGGGAGCTTTTAGGACCTTACCTTCGCTCGCTGGACGGACAGAGAACGTGAATATGAGCCACCTATCGCGAGATGTGAGGGTCTGACGAGATCCACGCCGAGCTACCGCTGAGGGTCGCACCTTTCCCCGTCGATCAACCTCCGTTAAAAAAAGTTTATTTGTTTAAGTTGTTAAATGGTGGCATTATGGGAAATTATTTTATTTTAATAACTCGGTAGGATTTTGCCTTTTAAAATGACTATTAAACTATCATAACTAATGAAATTTGATTCAGGACCTGCATGTCCCCGAGAAAAACAGAGAAACACGGTGCACCGGGACAGCAGACCGGTCTCCTATTCAGAAACCCTCTGGTGACATTTTCAGTGCGGGGTAAGAAGGAGACAGTTTTATTTTAGGTGGGTGGATAATATTGCATTGTAGAGCTTTCGGTGTGTATAAGGCTTATTTATCTGTATAGATTTTCGATTCCTTACAACGCACTGTCAGGTGCTTTATTTCATTAATTGTTGGTCTGCACTCAAATACAAATCTGCTGCAATACAAAGCATACAAGCGGCGCATTCAAACAACTGCTATATTTAATATCCACACATCTTACCACATCTTATCATATGTGGTAAGTAATTAAAATTTTCATAGCACTTTTATGCTATATTTGTTGCAATTTCTACTTTTCTAGTGATCTAGTGATTTTTTTTAATGTCAATGGGACTTTGTTTTTAAAGTGAGCCATACAACTTGTATTTAGTCTAGATTATAGTTCCATACAACTAAGGTCGAGGCTGGTTCTTAGAGGTGATCGTACATTTGCGGTCATAG